>NC_139519.1:15622767-16225267 GCF_947247035.1 Vipera ursinii | reverse complement strand
TGTTAGAGGGACGCGGTGGCTCAGTGGGTTAAGACGCTGAGCTTGTCGATCAGAAGGTCGGCAGTTTGGCGGGTCGAATCCCGAGTGCCGCGTAACAGAGTGAGCGCCTGTTACTCGTCCCAGCTTCTGCCAACCTAGCAGTTTGAAAGCACGTAAAAATGCAAGTAGAAAAATAGGGACCACTACGGTGGGAAGGTAACAGCGTTCCGTGCGCCTTTGGCGTCTAGTCATGCCGGCCACATGACCACGGAGACGTCCTCGGACAAACGCTGGCTTTTCGGCTTTGAAACGGAGATGAGCACCGGCCCCTAGAGTCGGAAACGACTAGCACGCATGTGCGGGGGAACCTTTACCTTTACCTTTATTTATTTGTTAAAAAACTTAAAAGCAGCAGTAGTTGTAATTTTCCTTTTTGTTTGTTTGTTTTCATGGAGAGTGGATTATTTTTTTCCCCTTAAGGTACATGAATAGGAACATTTCTTCTAGAGGAGTTAGCTGGAAAAGATTTGAAGGAGATCACAATGGGTTAAGTGCCCAATTTCTTCCTTGGTTTCAAGAGGGGTTTTGTTTTTTTTGTTTTTTGCAATTTGTTCCAACTCCCTTCTGCTATTTTTGTACAGATTATGTTAAAGTTCAATGTTCTTATGTTAGTATCCTGTGTCATTTATCCAAGGGATTCAGTGTCAAAAGTTAAAGCTGTGCCAATGAATTCAAAAGTGCTATAAGATGCTGCCGTTCTCCTATAAGGCTGGCTGGCAGAGTCCTTCTCTTTTCATCAGTTGACTTCACTTGATGTACTTCTTTTACTGGAACATAATTAAATGCAATAAAGATGAGGATGTCCTTGGCTCCAGACTGTACTTGTGGCTGAAACACCTCATAACCAGAAGACTTATTATATCCTTCTAATACAGCCCTTAAGAATCCCCAGTTCCTTTCGGATGAGCCTTTTTAGCAATTGCACCCAGATTTCTAAGATCATACAGGATTTCCAATCCCAGATTCTATAGTCAGAAAATTTAGCAGCATATAGATAAACCTTGTGCCAGACTGACCATCACTGGCTCTGCATCAATAAATAATTGAAGGTCATTGCCACCAATGTATTACACTTTCCTTTCAAATTCATTAACAGAAGTGGCCTTTGGTGACAAAGTGGCATTTTGCTTGAAGCAAAAATGGTCCCATCTGGACTAACAATCAAATACTAGTCTGAGTTCCTCGCTGCTGTCTTTATTTTCAATGGAGAACATCCCATTGTCCACCAAGGAGAATGGGAAAATCTGGAAATTCCCCAGATTTTCCAGAGAACTATAACCAGTCAGCGTACACACTACACATAGAACATAAAATAATAGAGTTGGAAGGGATGGTGGGGATCTTCTGGTCCAATCCTCTGCTTGAGCAGAAGACCCTATACCATTTCAGACAAATGTCTTTTTGAAAGCCTCCGCTGATGGAGCACCCACAACTTCTAAAGGCAAGCTATTCCATTGGTTGATTGCTCTCGCCGTTTGGAAATTTCTCCTTCATTCTAGGTTACTTCTCTCGTGGATTAGTTTCCATTCATTGTTTCTCATCTTGCCTTCAGGTGCTTTGGAAAATAGTTTCAACCTCCCCCCCCCTCATTTTTGTAGGAGCCGCTCAAAGATTGGAACTTTGCTATCATGTCACCCCTAGTCCTTCTTTTCATTAAACTAAAGGTAAAGGTTCCCCCGCACATGCGTGCTAGTCATTTCCAACTCTAGGGGCCGGTGCTCATCTCCGTTTCAAAGCCGAAGAGCCAGCGCTTGTCCGAGGACGTCTCCGTGGTCATGTGGCCGGCATGACTAGACGCCAAAGGCGCACGGAACGCTGTTACCTTCCCACCGTAGTGGTCCCTATTTTTCTATTTTTTACGTGCTTTCGAACTGCTAGGTTGGCAGAAGCTGGAATGAGTAACAGGCGCTCACTCTGTTACGCGGCACTCGGGATTCGACCCGCCAAACTGCTGACCTTCTGATCGACAAGCTCAGCGTCCTAACCCACTGAGCCACCGTGTCCCTTTCATTAAACTAGACATACTCAATTCCTGTAGCTATAGCAGCACTCTTAATACCACTAAACTCTGCTTCTGTCACTACTAATATTAATATATTAACTGTTATTGTTGTCTCTCCTATTGCTTTCCTAGATTTTTTTAAAGCTCACAGGCGATAGCACTTGGAAGTCTTGCCAACCATGATGCTTCAAATGAATCCACCCTCCCCATGATCCTTATCTCCCAAAGTTTATTTGTTGTATGTACATGGTTTTAATGCCACTAATCCTATGTAAATTGTCCACCATAGCTGACAGCAAAGAGGAGAGGAAAAGGCCAGGGACATTAACCATCATTAGAATAAGAATCATGTATTCCTCACAGGCGAGATGCACATAATTAGAAATTAGAAAAAGGTCAGATCTCGCCATTATCAACTCAATCAGCTGCTGAGTGCCACACAGTCAATTAATTCAGCATCTGTATTTTTTACAACCCCGCACACGTATTCCATCGGACTGTAACTCATTATCCGGACAGATATACGGCTCAGCGAAGCAGGGACATAAAATGAGAGACCCCAAGCAAATGAGCTGAGATAATTGAGAGATTTATTATATATATAATATATATACACACACACACACAGAGAGAGAGAGAGAGAGAGAGAGAGAGAGAGAGACAGAGAGAGAGAGAGAAAGAGAGAGAGAGAGAGAGAGAGAGGGAGAGGGAGGGAGGGAGGGAGGGAGGGAGGGAGATACAGACGTATATACATGGGCACACACAACTTTCCTTGCCCTTGAATGCTAACTTTCAGGAAGATGTTTGTTGAGCAGGTTCAATGTTGCTGGAGAACTTCTACTATCATGGTTCTTTCTTTCTTTCTTTCTTGAAATCTTGTGGATCTTTCCAAGAGCTGAGAGTGGCCCTTGGGACTTCTATTCCTGTCGTCTTTCATCCTCACAAAAATCCTTGCTGGATAGGAGATGCAGAAGGATGGTGTCTCTGCTAGATTCATAACCAGGATTTCACGGCTGAGAAGGCACTTTCCATCTTGACATTCATTTCACTGTACTTGTTGTTGTTAGCTGCGAAGTTGTGTACGACCCATCGCGACCCTATGGACAACAGTCCTCCAGGCCTTCCTGTCCTCTACCATCTTCTGGAGTCCATTTAAGCTCAGCCTACTGTACTAGACTAGCCCTATTCTGTGACTATTGATGTATGTGGGAAGAATGGGTTAGTTGTCTTCTCACGTCTTCCTTCATTTCCAGCTTCCCCTGTTGAAGACTGCATTTGGATAATTGGGGTAATAGTTCTTCCTGTACAGGTGTTCCTCAACTTATGAACCACAGCTAGGACTGTAATTTCCTTTTCTAAGCATGGGAATTGTTCAGTGAGTCAGATTCAATTTTATGGCCTTTTATGACACAGTTGTTAAACAAATCACTGCAGTTGTGAAGTGTATCACACGGACATTAGGCAAATGCAGTTTCCCTCACTGACTCTACTGAGTACCCTTCACTTCCCCCACAGAAAGAAAGAAAGAAAGAAAGAAAGAAAGAAAGAAAGAAAGAAAGAAAGAAAGAAAGAAAGAAAGAAAGAAAGAGGAAGGAAGGAAGGAAGGAAGGAAGGAAGGAAGGAAGGAAGGAAGGAAGGAAGGAAGGAGAAATTCAGAATGTGACCTGACTGAGAGCAATTGAGTTTGCTTCTGCTGAAGTTTTAATAACAAGCATCCTTTAGTAGATGGGGCAGTTGTAGGAATTTTCCCCTTGTTTGCACACAAAGTGCCTTAGTTTCAAATAATATAAAAATTATTCTCTCCTTTCTCTATCTAATTTCCCTTTCCGCCTTTTTTTTGCAATTCAGCTAGGAAAGCTTTCACATTTCCGCAAGGGCAAGAAATGTTTCTGTTATTTCGCACTGGGATAGAGGAACCCATCCATGTTCATTTCTCTTAGCTGCTTAATTTTGTGAGAAGGTCAAGTTTGGTTTGTCAGATGGGAGAAAATCTCCTTTCAAAATCTTGCTCTAAATTTATATTTTAGCAATAGCACTTCGACTTATACACTGCCACAGTGTTTTACAGCACTTTACGAATGAGTCACAAGGCTGAAGCTTTATTTGCATATTTCTCCCCCCCCCCAACAATCTGGGTCCTTATTTTACTGATCTCAGAAGGATGAAAGGCTGAGTCAACCTCAACCCCATCAGGATCGAACTCCTGGCTGTGGCAGAGTTAGCCTGCAATACTGCATTCTAACCACTGTGCCACCACAGCTCTGCCAGGTTTTAATACAAAATGTGCCTTTTGCGTGCAATTTTGTTTAGCAAGAGGTGTAGTTCAGTACAAGTTAATATACATCCTCATTGACAAACTGCATTGCTCAGCAGAGCTGTGATGGTCAACTGATGACGTTTCCATTTGTCTACTGATGTAAAAATGTGAACTTATTTCAAACTGTTCCTTCCATTATCATAGAACAGGGGTGTCAAATTGCTGGCCCGCAGGCCGGATGCATCACGACAAAACCGTGCCCACCCCATTGCCAGCAATGGGGAAAAAGCTCCAATATGTCGCATGACGTCACGTGACGTTGTGAGTTTGACACTCCTGTCATAGAACAAAAATCGATATTTTGTGCTCTTGGACAGCACCTTCCTTACTAATTGTGCTGCTACTTCTTAGCGGAATCCAAAGCAAACTCCAGGTGGATAAGTACGGTGGGCCACCACCCCTTGAACAGCCTGTGACTAATAAGCTGGTAAAAGGGACCATTAAAATTAGCAAGTTGAAAAAACTGGTTTGAAATTTAAAGACCATTTCTTACAATATTTTTAAAAAGCTGATTTACTACTCTGGGGTGAATCGCTGAGATTTTATACCTGATTCAGGATTTGGAGCTGGGGCTATAAAACGGAAGGCCTCCTCCGTTCCACGCATGGCATGTTTTATGTGTAAATTTTTTAACATTTATGGGGTACATTTTTATGAAGGCCAAGTCCTCTCTCAGGGGAGAGCTTACGAGGCAGATTTTTCATTCCCCAGGCTTGTTAAACAGAGAAGTCAGCTGAGAATAATCAAGGATGCTCTTAAGAATTCTCATGGCTGGATTCCAAAATGCTCCGAGAATGAAAAGCTGAGTTTTCCCAGGGGAATATTTGGGAGCTGTGCCTCTCTTAGTGGCGCCAGCAGCACCCATTATCAGACATACAACAGTACGGGTGGTCCTCCACTTACAACAGTTCGCTTAGTGACTGTTCAAAGTTACAACCGCAGTGAAAAAAGGGACCGATGACCGTTTTGCACACTTACAGTCATTGCAGCATCCCCATGACCCCATGATCAAAATTCAGATGCTTGGCAACTGGCTCATATTTATGACGGTCGCAGCGTCCCCGGGGTCCTGTGATCCCCTTTTGCGACCTTCTGACAAGCAAAGTCAATGGGGAAGCCAGATTCACTTAACAACCATGTGACTAACTTAACAACTGCAGTGATTCACTGAACAAATGGGGTGAGTCGTAAAACGGGGTAAAACTCACTTAACAAATTTCTTACTTAGCTGCATAAATTTTGGGATCAGTTGTCGTCGTAAGTTGAGAAATACCTGTAGTCCAGTTCTGACAGTGTGTCAGCCCTCCCGGGTAAGGCAGTCAAGAGACACCAGTAGGTGAACCCAATCTACTTTATTGTAGATTTTAATTTACAGAATCTTCCAAGTTTGAAAGTACAGGCTTTTAACTGCCTGATGTATTAGGGGACGTCCATCCTAAATGTCTATGGAGATTCTCAAACATCAAGGTTATAGTTGTCTGAAAGGTGTTTTTTTCCAAACGGTCTTACTTTCTTGTCTTTTTTTATTATGGAAAACATTTTGTTTCTCCTCCAAGCAGCTGTAGCCAGAACTGAAGAAGCTTCTTGAATGATAAACGAAACATTTTCAAGGGGGAAAAAAGCAATAAAAACCAAGAAACTCCAGTTGCCTTTTGGAAAAGCATCTTTGTCAGGTCCTTCCTAAGTTTCTTCCCCTGTGTGTTAAGCCACTGAGGGTTCCTGCCTCTCTTCTTTAATTTTTTCTTAGGCAACATCTCTTCCCCTCATCCCCCAAAGTCACCAGCACATACCATGATCCATGGCTTATCTGCCTTTTAGAAATCCGGGATCCACAGGAAGCTCATTAGTTTGGCAATTTCACTCACAGCTGCATCTCTATTCTCAGTGGATCTTCCATTTTTCTTACAGAGATAGTAGACCAGCTCCACAAGTCCCACTTTACTTGTCTAGCCATGGAAAAAAAATGTTCTCCCACTCCTATTAAAGGGGATGATTCTTCTAAGATAATACTTAAGATATCATTGTGTACTTGTGTTTTTGAATATTTGGGGAATCTATGCCATCATTGTCCGTGTTTAAAATTTGCGGGTTATTAAAAAAATAATTACTTTGTGTTGGTTGGACACTTTTGAGTCTGTTTAGGAAGAAGCTGAAATTTTCAGCTAATTGTCAAACAGCAATTGTAGTACCATGAAGTGGTTATGTGTTTTATGATGGGTTCTTTTTGGAGAAAAAATATTTCATCTCTTCATTCTATATGGGGGACTGGTCAGTTTTTGACCAGGCTCACGTTCTGTTGAATTGTATATTGATTGTTTGGAAAGAAACAAGAAAACAGCAGCTAAGAATGTTTTTGCTTTTTTATGAGTACAACAATCTGGTGCTATAATGTTGGAACCTATTTTCCATCAATTACACAGTATGTAACTATGTCTATATCTGAGCAACTATTTGATCACTGGAGCAATGAGCAGAATAGATACCCATAACCCTCAACTTACAATTATCCGTTTGGGGACCATTCAAAGTGGAAATGTCCCTGAAAAAAGTGACTGGTTGTCACAATTACAACCGTTGCAACATCCCTATAATCACATGATCAAAATTTAGGACCTTGGCAACTGGCATGTGTGCAGTGTCTTGGAGTTACATGATTGCCATTTGCGGCCTTCCCAATCAGCTTATGACAAGCAAAGTCAATGGGGAAAGCCAGATTCACTTAATAACCGTGTGAGTCACTTGATAACTGCATCTCCACAACCATGGGAAAAGGTCATAAAATTGGTCACAGTGCACTTAACAATCACTGTGCTTAGCCATGGAAATTCTCGCCCCCGATTGTGGTTACAGGTTGAGGACTACCAGTATTATAAGTTATATCTTTCATTTAATCATAATCAAAATAGAAAGTTGGAAGGGACCTTGGAGATCATTTAGTCCAACCCCCTGCTCAGGCAGGAAACCCTATACCATTTCAGACAAATGGCTGTCCAGTCTCTTCTTAAAAACTTCCAGTGTTGGAGCATTCACAGCTTCTGGAGGCAGGTGGTTCCACTGGTTAATTGTTCTAACTGTCAGGAAGTTTCTCCTTAGTTCTAGGTTGCTTCTCTCTTTGGTCAGTTTTCATCCATTGCTTCTTGTCTTGCCTTCAGGCGCTTTGGAGAATAGCTTGACTCCCTCTTCTTTGGGGCAGCCCCTGAAATATCGGAACACTGCTATCATGTCACCCCTTACTTTCACCCCTTACTTTCCCATTACTTATTATTAAATAAAGGGATTTACACATTGATCGTTTAACTAGATAACATGGTGTGTGGGTGTGGGTGTGTGTGGGTGGGTGTGCCTGTGCACAAATGCATCTGTGCTTGTGAGGGTTTTTTTGGATCAGAAATATAAGAGAAATGTTTTTCTTTTCTTTTCAAACATAAAAATAAAAATGGGAAAATGAGAAAGTGCCTGCATCTTTAAATGATTAAATACATAATTAATTAAGGAACATAGCAGAACTGATTGCCGTCGTTTGAAGGCTTTATCTTCCACCGATGCCTTCCTTGTTTTCTATAAGTAAAATGACCCAGCTCTTGCTTTTAATTGTCTGCAGATGGTGAAAGCTATTCAGGTCCTCCGAATTCATCTCTTGGAGCTGGAGAAAGTGAATGAATTGTGCAAAGACTTTTGTAACCGTTACATCACCTGCCTCAAAACTAAGATGCACAGCGACAACCTTCTCAGGAATGACCTTGGGGGACCTTACTCCCCGAATCAGTCCTCCATTAACCTACACACACAGGTAATTGCTGAAAAATACACTTCACGCGCCCCCTTGTAAACAGCTAGATGTTCTTGAGGCAGAGTCATATTTCTCACAAGGTACTCTTAATCTGAAAATACCTCCTATCTTGAATTCTGAAGGCAGCTCAAAAAAAAAAAATAACCAGCAGCCCTAGATTGGTAGAAGGTGACCAAACACAGAGAGCCCTGATCTTCAGAGATATGATCGTCATTATTCTTGTATTTCACACTCTGCACCAAGTCCTGTCTTTTTCTCCCCTAGCATTTTGCCCTGCTTAGTTGCAGCCTCTGCTTTGTTTACGTTGTGCTTGTTTAGCTGACGCAGCAAAGCTACCAACGCACAAGGCAACAAAGGGGTTGCTTTTCAACCTGCCCGTTGTAGAACTTAAGCTAGGGAGATGAGAAGGAGCAACTGGCCCCCAAATCACCCAGCTGGCTTACGTGCCGAAGGAAAGACTAGATCTAGATCTTACAACCCTCATCCAGTTCCTTAACCACTATAACATGCTGGCTCTCTATCAAAGTTTGTCAAAACCTACGCAGAAGAAGAGAGCTGGGAAGGACCTTGAAGGCCTTCTTATCCAATCCCTTGCTCAAGCAGTAAACCCTATCCTACTCCAAAAATCCTTTCCTTTACGAAATCCTTATAAAAGGTTTGTACAGAGCCCGTCGATAGAGCAGGGGTCCTCCACCTTGCTTTGCTGGCTGAGGAATTCTGGGAGTTGAAGTCCACAAGCCTTAAAGTTGCCAAGGTTGAGGACCACCTGCTATTTATTTATTTATTTATTTATTAGTTTTTATAGAGTATGTGACAAGTTAAATCCTAGCAAACGGGCTGGAAAATTGCTCTCTCTTGAAACTCCAAAGAACGGTGATCGGTCACAGACCAGGCCTTCTTACATGGTAACATCTGGGACTGGGGGGGTGACTTTTGTGGGTTACAAGCTGAGGAAGAAGGTAGAGTTGGAGCAAATGACTCAATAGCCTGCCATGGGTGTAAATCTTTCTGGTACAGTAGTTGTGGAAAGAAGAGCTGTTGCCTCTTCAGAAGAAATTCTGCCAAGTTCTCAAGCTCATTATTTGATTGGAAAACATCATCCAATCATCTTCCAGGAGAACTTTTCATGTATACATAGATAAAAGCCTCAAAATGCTAGATCTCCACACCACCTAGGGATGATTTTAAATATGTCCCATAAAAGTTACTAACTGAGCTCTTGGACAGCCTTGTTGCACAAAGTATTCCTCTACTTGATCATTCAAAAATGACTATTTGACATGTCATCTTAATCCCATGAAGTTCCAGGCATTATTTCTAAGGCTATGAATCCACAATTCGGGGTTGTTGTTTTTTACAAACTTGGCGATTAGGAAATGATGGTTCTTAATAGGATATGAGGAATCGCGATGGCTCAGCAGTTAAAAGCAGGGAGCTCGTCAACTGGAAAGCTGACAGCCCAGGTTGGAGACCTGAGCGCTGTGCAACGGATGAGCTCCCATTCATTGCTCCATATCCTGCCCACCTAGCAGTTCGAAAGCATGCAAGTGCGAGTAGATAAATAGGTACCACTTCGGTGGGAAGGTAACCGCATTCCGTGCGCCTTTGGTGTATAGCCATGTTGGGCACATGATCACAGAAAATGTCCTTGGACAACGCTGATTCCCTTGGCCAAGAAACGGGGATGAGCACTGTGCTCTAGAGTCAGACACAACTGGACAGGGAAACCTTTATCTTTACTAATAGAATAGATGTGTTTCTTTATTCCCTTTCAGAAGAAACATTCCACGTACCCAGCATTGGTTTAATTACACTAAAAATCTTTTCAAAAAAAGACTCACCACCAATATAACATTTTGAAAACCCAAGAAACTCCTAGGTTGTGTATTATATTAGTTGTCAAGTAGTCAGCTCTGTTCTCAAGGCTAGTCTGGTGTCTTTGGTTGTCACCATTTGTCACCTTCTTCACCACTTCACAAAAATAGCTTTCTGTATCTGCTTCCTACTTACTCTGAGGATACTCTAATAAATCATGCCCAAGAATGTTCTCTTGTTCATAAATGTGTTGCTTACAAACATGGCTAGTGTGGCATGTAATTTGAGAAACAGCTCTTTTTTCATATCCTAGCTCGCAGGATTGAAATTGTTTAATTTGAAGGATCTGATAAAAAAAAATTGCACTTATCTCTCCCTGTTTATATTCCTAAAGAGGAGATCTATTAGATATTAAATACTATCATTACTATAAAGAAAAAGAACACCTGTGCTCTTTTCTCTTAGAATTTAACTTCTCCCTGACTAGAATATGCAACGGATGATTATTATTTGAGTGAAAATTGGTCAACCCCAGAATGAGTATAATGTGATTTGCACCTGGACACATTAAAGTCATTGTATATATTTGAGTAAAATCATAGCAATGCTATTGCAAGTGGTTTAGCAGTATCCTCTTCATTCACCCAGAAGTAAGTTCTACCAAGTTCAGTAGGACTTGCTTCCAGGTAAGTGGATAAAAATAGAAAATTTATATTAGCAGGCCTAATATTTCTTTAAATTTAAGAATCCACATTAAAAAAAAACCTCTCTTTGAAACCCAGAAAAATATTTTCGATGCAGTTTATGATCCAAGTTGCAATTATTTCCTTTACAATATGTTTTGAGGTTGGGGTCAAAATCCTTCTCTCTTTCTGTGCGGTTTTTGGAGATGGCAGAACCTAGCTGACACCTTACCTTCAGATAAGCTAGGAATACAATTCTTAAAATCCCAAATAAATATGGCTTTTTATGCATTTTGCCAGAGAGAAATCAGAAGACAAACGTCTGGTCACATTGCATAGGGACAGTACATTTTTTATGATAATACAGAACTATGAAGAATCTGCAAAAGATGCATAAAAACCCACTTCCAAAATATATAAATGTCAACAACAGCAGGCAAACATGTTCCAATACTGTGCTCATTTGATACTAACTTTTTTGAAGCTTTCAGGTTAGGGTTTCTGGAGAAGACATGTATACATACATACAAGAAACTATTGAAAAACTAGAAACGAAACTACACACTGTGTGTGGGGGGGAAGTATTATATAGGATCAAGCCGCAACATTTATTTACTCTTCTTTCTCAACACTTGACATGTTCCTGCATCATTAAATCTTGGCAAAAGCGTAACTTTAAAAAATAAATCTGATTGAACCTGCTGAGTAGTTCCTCAATTATCTTTTACAAGATAAAAAAGATTCTAAAAGAAACATGAAAAAAATGTAAGCTCATAGAAAACAAATATACCTTTCTTGCAATTTCTACTCCCTAAAACAAGAAAGAGAGATGCTTTGGAAAGAATAATGTCCTTTTTAGGCATGAGTAACCTACTGTCAAGAAAACTAAAAGGAAATTTACAAAAATGTCAGTGTGTTACTGGAAGATGAGTCTTTTCAACTCGTAAAGTATCCAGTGGAATTATCTCTGTCTGAATGAAAAGCAAGCCAAGAAATGTTACGACATTCCCACGTTTAAGCTCCAACCAAGGGATACAGAGGAAACAGAGCTTCCAACAGTTCTATGGGACTTTTTGAACCCTTGCTGACACAACACCCTCAACAATGTCAAAATAAGTATAGGGGACTGGGAGGGGGTCTGATGGCTCAGTGGGTAAAGAAGCTGAGCTTGTCAACTGACAGCCCAGGTTTGAGACCGGAGCTCTTCGTGATGGGGTGAGCTCCCATTACTTGCTCTAGCTCCTCCCCACAGAACAGTCTGAAAGTATGCAAATGCAAGCAGATAAATAGATACTACTTTGGCAAGAAGGTTATAACGTTGAGTTGTGCTGGCCACATGACAACGGAAGTGCCTTCAGACAACGCTGGCACCCTCAGCTAAGAAACGGTGATGAGCACTGCCCCCTCGTGTCGGGTATGACTGGGCAGTGGAAAACTTTACTTTTATAGGAGCCTGGAATGTTAAAAGTTGAAAATAAAGTAGCATGTGATATAATGGGAAAATATGGACTCCACATACAGAACGATGGAAAAGGCAGAGTTCTGCCAGGAAAATACTAAGTTTGTAACAGATACCCCATTTCAGCAACCTAAAAGACATTGCTGCGTGGACAACCACCCAAATTAAATTGACTGTATATTCTTCAAGAAAAGATGGAAACGTTCTATTCTGTCGGCAAAGCCAAGAACGAGGGCTGATTGCTCCAGCCCCTTCTTGCAGTGGAACTAAAGAAAAGAAATAAAATCATCAAACCAACAAGGTTTGTCTTCAGTAATGTATGATAGGATTATGCAGTGGTGCTACAGCATATAGATTTAATGGATTAGAATGGATAAATAGAATGCCTGAACAGTTCTGGGCTAAAATTTATGACATCATTAAAGACAAGGCAAAGATATCCAAAATTACAGGGGGGGGGGGAAAGGCCACAGAGGGAGAGAAAACTGTACCCCGTTATTCCAGATAAGATCAAGAAGAGATAAGGAAATGTATCCAAATAATCAGTGCAGAGAAATCAAGGGAAATGACATAAAGGGAAGCTCAGGAGGTTTATTTAAGAATGTTACAGGAATCGTGAGAATTTTTAATGCAAAGAGGGACATAAAAATAGGGTAAAGAAGGCAAAAATCTGTCGGAAAAAGAAAAGGCAAACATGAGATCTTTCAAATACACAAATGTACAAAAAGAGTTTCTATTAAAATATACCCAGACATTGGACAAAATAAGTTTAATGGGCCCTGGAAAATACTGCTAACCAAGCTGTAACTCTTGCTGAAATACCGGCACAAATCTTTAAAACCTTGCAAGATGATGGAGTCAACGTGCTAAGCAGGCATGACAAACATAGCACAGGGCCATGGGACTGGAAAAAAATAAACACAGGTTCTGTTACCAGGAGAGAATGATCCAACTACCAAACAACCTGTTTATCTCATTTCTTATAAGATAACACTTCTGAGTGTGCATCCAGGTTTCAACAATGCACAGGCCAAGAGCTCTCCAGGCTGGATTCAGAAGAGGCATATCAACATGAAATCACATTGCTAACACCCAGTGGATAATGGGGGGGGAGGAGAATCTATTTTTGCTTTATGGATTTTAGAAATGCTTTTGACTGTGTAGAATGTAAACCGCACATACTGTGGATAACCCTTAAAAGCATGGGCGTACCAGCTTATATCAGCATGTTAAAGAATTTATATGAAGACCAAGGGAAGAAAAAACAAAACAGAATATGGAGCAACTTTTCAAAATTGGGGAAACAATGGACCAAGTTTAATTAATTGGAATTAAAATTGCTTGGAGACACATTAACGGCCTCAGATACCACTTGGATACCTGGAAGTCAGAAAGACTTAAAGAATCTGTTATTAAAGATGAAAGAATGCAAAAGCTGGTCAATATTAATACTAATATATATATATATATATATATATATATATATATATATATATATATATATATATATATATATATATATATATATATATACATACATACATACACACACACACACACACACACACACACACACACACATATTTTAATTCTATAACATTAATAACAAACATTTTAAAATGTCAGCTGGCAAGGCCAACCCAGTGCAAACAGGGAGCGAAGAAACTGAAGTAATGACAGGCTTTATTTTCCAGGACTGAAAAATCAACAAGGATGGTGACCATCATTTTAAAATAAAGAAAAGTGAGTCTGCTACCTGGGAAAATGACTCTGACAAACCTGGACAAAATATTAAAGGGCAGAGACATCCTACTGACATCAAAGGTACCACTTTTCAAGGCTATGCTTTTTCCAGTTTTATCATATGGTTGTAAAAGCTTGGAGCATCAGAAAAAGCTGAATGAATTTAAAAAAAAACCCCAATGATGCCATTGAATTTTTATCCCGGAAAAAAAAACAGCTGATAATATCTTGAACTGTAAGAAGATCCAACAATTCAGTGCCCAATAAAGGAAAACTCGTGGAAACATCAATGATGAGGCTAAAGCCTAAATATTTTGGAGCCTTTATGTTCGAAAGCGAGAGTCAACGGAAAGGCCCCTGATGCTTGGGAGAAATGGAAAGTGATTGAGAAGAGAACCAATAGGAGACAAGGTGGCTGAATACTACTGACCACAGTTGTGTGGGAACCTAAACAAAAACAGCTACTCAAAGAGCAAGCTATTGCCCACCAGATCACAGAGAGCCAGAGGTTGCTGAACAATATGAAACAACGATAAAATAACAATGAACAAAACAACCATTCTTTCTTTTTTCTCTCTCAAATAAATAAATAAATAAATAAACCTTTATTGTCAAAGTACAACATGTGTACATTGAGATTAGCTGAGCCTCCCCCGTGCTCTCTCCCCCCAACACACAGTGACAACAAACCCTCCATCCCACCACACTATGTGGACCAACTACACCACACACCGGCCTCCCAAGTCAATTCTGCGTAAGATTATGTCCCATTTAAAAGCCTAACAGCCCACGGATAAAAGCTATTTTTCAGCCTGTTGGTACGGCTGGCTATATTCCTATATCTCCTACCGGATGGTAGGAGAGTAAAGAGATACCATCCAGGGTGTGAGTCATCCCTGAGAATCTTCCTCACTCTTCCAAGGCAAGGAGCCCTGGCGAGGTCATCCAGTGGTGTCAGGGAACAGCCCACAATGTCTTGTGCTGTGCTCACTACCCTCTGTAATACTTTCCTGTCCGCGGCTGTCAGACCAGCATACCAAACCACAATACCATACCATACCATAATCTATTTAACAGAATAACAGAGTTGGAAGGGACCTTGGAGGTCTTCTTGTCAAGGAATCCTCAACCCCTGGGCTGCAGACCCGGACTGAACCGCAGCCTGTTCAAAACCAGGCTGCACAAGTGGCGGGTGAGCATGTGTGTGCACGCAGCTCCACTTGCATGAGCAAAGCGCCACTCGTGTAAGCAAAGTTGTGCAAATGGAGCTGTGCACATGCCTGTTGCTCACAAAAAAAACATCTCCTCCCTGCCCCTACCCAGCAGGCTGCCAAGCTGGAAAGTTTGGAGGGCGCTGTTTTAGTCTAACCCCCCTGCTCAAGCAGGGGTTGGCAACCTTGGTTCTGTTATGACTCGTGGACTTCAACTCCCAGAATTCCTCAGCCAGCTATGTTGGCTGAGGAATTCCGGGAGTTGAAGTCCACGAGTCATAAAAGAGCCAAGGTTGCTTACCCCTGCCCTATACCATTTCAGACAAGTGGCAGTCCAATTTCTTTTTAAACATCTCCACTGAAATCCAATCAATCAATCAATCGGAATAGAGCTGGAAGGGACCTTGGAGGTCATCTATTCCAACCTCCTGCTCAGGCAGCAAACCCTAGACCATTTCAGACAAATGGCTGTCCAGTCTCTTCTTAAAAGCCTCCAGTGATGGAACACCCACAATGTCTGCAGGCAAGCCCTTCCACTGGTTAATTGTTCTCGTTCTTAGGAAATTTCTTTTCGCCTCCATCCATTGCTTCTTGTTCTGCCTTCAGGACCTTTGGAAAACAAGTTGACCCCTTCATTTTTGTGGCAGCCCCTCAAATATCGGAACACCGCTACCGTGTCTCCCCCCTAGTTTTTCTTTTCTCTAGACTGGACATACCCAATTCTTGCAATCGTTCTTCGTAGGTTTTAGCCAGGCCCCTAATCATCTGTGTTGGTTTTTATAATAATTATACTAATAAATATATTCATAATGATTTATGCTTTTACTTATGATTTGTAAACATTATGTATAAATACTAGTTCCAACATCTCTGCTCTTTATTCAGAACCAAATTCTCTCTTATCCTTTGCAGTAGACCGAAACACCATTAGCCCAACCCCACCCTTTGTAGAAGAAGCAGACAGATTTATTTGTTTGTTTGTTTTTAATATGTTATGCCATTCCAATAGTATCAACCAACAAACAGGGAATCCGATATCAACTTCACTTTGAATTCTTCCTTCCGAGTCTAAACCATGCAAGTTACTCCTCTGCTGATGTTACCTGTTTTGTTTTGTTTTGTTGGCCAACCCACCAAAAAAAAAGAATGTGCAAAATATCTATTCTCTTAATTCTTTGCCAAATAAAAAATGCATAGTTACAAGCACTCCCTTTCCCCAAAAAGAAGAGAATTCAAGGGTTGCAACTGCTTTTTCTTTGGAAGGCAGGGTCAGGGGACGTATTGACAAGTTTAGGATTTATTTACAAATATAGAGATTGAGATAGCTAGAGACAAGAATAAATGCAAAAGCGCCAGATGGTTAGGAGAATGAAATGGAATACTGTAAGCAGAAAGGATCCATGTTTTAGAGAGAGAGTTTAAAACATGGAAATTTTGAATTGGTAGAGTCGTCCTGCCCATCACATGGATCAACCTCTTTGGTTCAAGCTAGTCTATAACTGGATGATGATTTTTTTCTGTAGAATAATATTTTAAAGATGCCAGGTGCAGTTTTTCAAGCCAGCTGAGTGGAGGGATCTCTAAATGTTGAGTTAAAATCCATCTTTCTCTGTGCTACAGTGCAAAAGCTCGTTTACTCAAACCCAGAGAATTTATTTGGAGAGAAAAGTGGGGGAGGGGTGATGATAGAGTGGAAAAGTTTGGTTCCTGTTTAGATTTTACTGAACTATCTAAATCATTTAATTGTTGATCTTAAGAAAAAAAGAAAGAAAGAAAGAAAGAAAGAAAGAAAGAAAGAAAGAAAGAAAGAAGCGCACGCAGAGAGCCCATTGTGTCTTCAAATATTCTCTAGAAATGGACTTAATATTCCTTTACTGCTTTATTGTAGTTTCCCTTATGATCAAAATTAGCAAGAAACTTGCATAAAGGAGAACAATAATTGCTCAACGAGCATCTCATTTGTAATTTATTGGTTTCTATTATTGCGAGTCACCATGGCAACGCCTCGCATCCAGGGCGATGAGAGAGATGTTAGATATGAACTGACGGAGCTCGCTGAGTCCCAGCAAATGCAGATGCACAGTTTTATCAGTAATTTTCATGAAAATAATATGTGAGGAGTTAATGAGATGGAAAGCTGTCCTGTGGCTATTGTGATTTTTTTTTTCTAAATGTTGATCTAATTAGAATGCATCGGTCAGGAAAAGTAATGAGGATTTAGAGCTTCACAAAGATGCGAGGATCATATCAGAAAATTAACACGAGTCTTTGGAAAATAATCAGCCCCTCAGAGAGGCAGAGAAATGACACTCCTTCCCCTTCCCTGACATTTGGAGAAGGAATTTGTCTTCTGCGGAAAGGAATGAGTGACTGCACTTTCTTTTTCTTCTGCAGCTGGCTGGCTGCTGGGATGACACATTGCACGAACCGTCGGAGGGGAGACGGGGCGTAAGCTTTGGATAAAATTAGTTTGATGTTGCCAGCTTCTGCTGAGGTGATGTGCTGGGAGGCTGGCGGGAGAGATCCCATTTCACGTAACTCAAGAACTAACGCGGGAGCCTATTTTTGGACTGACATTTGAAGAATGCAGGCCCAGCCAGAGCAAGCCAATAAGCCAGGACAAAAAAAAAATCAAGGGTTTGAAGCAGGATTCATTTGATTTTTAATCCAGTACGGACAACCGAATTATATCTGTGTGTGTTCCATTAAGTAATCTTCGACTTACGATCACAACTGGGCCCAAAATTTTCCTTGCTTAAGCAAGACCGTTATTGAGGGGTTTTATTGTTATTATTATTATTATTATTATTATTATTATTATTATTATTATTATTATTATTATTATTTTATGACTTTCTTTGCCACAGTTGAGGGACGCGGTGGCTCGGTGGGTTAGGACGCTGAGCTTGTCAATCAGAAGGTCAGCAGTTTGGCGGGTCGAATCCTGAGTGCCGCGTAACAGAGCGAGCGCCTGTTACTCGTCCTAGCTTCTGCCAACCTAGCAGTTTGAAAGCACATTAAAAAAATGCAAGTAGAAAAATAGGGACCACTGCGGTGGGAAGGTAACAGCGTTCCGTGCGCCTTTGGCGTCTAGTCATGCCGGCCACACGACCACAGAGACGTCCTCGGACAAGCGCTGGCTCTTCGGCTTTGAAACGGAGATGAGCACCAGCCCCTAGAGTTGGAAACGACTAGCACACATGTGCGGGGGAATCTTTACCTTCACCTTTACCTTGCCACAGTTGTTAAGTGAATCGTGCAGCTGTTAAGCAAATCTGGCCGTCCCATGGTCACCAGCTGGCCTTGTGCCTGAGGCAGGACCAGAACTTAAGGTCTCCCAGTTCCTAGTCTGGTGACTTAACCAGTACCCCAAATTTTGGTCCTCCTTTCCTGCTTATCTTAGTGGGAGGATTCAGTGGGAGAGTTTGGGAAGCCCTGGGTTTTCCACCTCAAATTTAATCACTCCACTCACTGGCTGATCCTGTTACCTAACCCTTTTTATCCATGGGAGGCAGAAATTGAATCAGAAACTTTCTGTCTATGCACTCTGCCTGTTTCCTATAGAACTCATCCATCCACATAGGTTAACTGGGTGGCAGACAGGAAGCTCCCCAAAACTAAGAAAACGTTCGGCTTTTACTGCACTGGCAGTAGAGTTTTAACAATGAAGTCTCCAGCTCTACCTGAAGGTAGCTTGGATTAAAGCTAGGAGTTTTCCACACAGCCCACAAGTTCAGACACCGGTCTGGGCTAGCTAGCCTGGTACTTCCACTCTGGAGATGTGATGCATGTGGGCCCTGGCTCCTCTCCTTGCCCCCTAGTTGGTCTTTCTTCACTTCCTGGAGAACAAATCAATCATCTTAATTCTGAAGGACAGATGGCCATGGATCCAAATATCTTTCTCCTAATTCCAAACATTGTATAATAGGCTGGCATTCCACCATTGTAATGTAAGACGGGGAAAACTTGTTGAGTGCTATTTCCTCATGGTGCAGGATCCCTGCACATGTTGGGCAGATCCAAAAGCATTGATCTTTCTGGAATGTCTAGCTTGACACATTGCTGTTGGACTGCATTCATTCATCCTTGACTCTCAGGGTGAGATCATAAATATGGGTCAGAGTAGGGGAGAGAGAAGGAGGGAAAGAGGGACAGGCAATGCATCTGGTCTACAATGAGATGCAGAGGAATTACCTGTGTTCTCCAGACTTCATTGCAAAGGCCGGAGGGCAGCTTATATCTCCTAAGCATATAGTTCTGGTCACCATGATATAAGAAAAAGATGCTGAGACCCTAGAAAGGGTGCAGAGAAGATAAACAAAGATGATAAAGGGTCTGGAGTCTAAATCATATGACGAACAGTTGAGGGAGCTAGTTATGTCTAGCCCAGGGGTAGGCAACCTCGGCTCTTTTATGACTCATGGACTTCAACTCCCAGAATTCCTGAGTCAGCATAGCTGTCTCGGGAATTCTGGGAGTTGAAGTCCATGAGTCATAAAAGAGCCGAGGTTGCCTACCCCTGGTCTAGCCTATCTGTTATGTATCCAAGTCATCTGCATAGCAACAGCCACCAGGGGGCGTTGGCCTGGACGGTTTTGGCGGGAAACCTAGTTTCGGCGGGAAACCTAGGGCCAACCCCATTGGCTGGTTGCCTACCTGGCTGGGTATTTAAGGAGGTCAGGTAGCCCTTGTTCCAGCAGTACGCTACCCCCCCAATAAAGAGCTGAACACGTACTCCGGCTGGCGTCTCTTCCTTATGTCAGACCCACTACATTACACTATCAAAGAGAAGGATTAGGGAGCACATGATAACTGTCTTCCAGGACTTGAGAGATTGTTACAGATAAGTGGGGCTTGACTTATTCTCCAAAGCACTAGAAGGCACAACAAGAGGTAATGGGTAGAACTTGTTGAAGAGAGATTCAACCTAGAATTAGGAGGAAACTTCTGACAGTGAGAACAATTAATCAATGGAATAGCTCGCTTCCCAGAGTTGTGCGTGCTCCATGATTGGAGGTTTTCAAAAATAGATTAGGATGGTGTAAAGTCTCCTGCCTTGAGCAAGGGGATAATAATAACAATAATAATAATAATGGAAGGGACCTTGGATGTCATCTAGTCCAATCCCCTGCTCAGGCAGGAAACCCTATACTATGTGTAGTTTAATGAAGAGAAGGGTGAGGGGTGACATGATAGCAGTGTTCCAATATCTCAGGGGCTGCCACAAAGAGGAGGGACTCAAGCTATTCTCCAAAGCACCTGAAAGCAGGACAAGAAGCAACAGATGGAAACTAGTCAAGGAGAGAAGCAACCTAGAACTAAGGAGAAACTTCCTGACAGTTAGAACAACTAACCAGTGGAACAACCTGCCTCCAGAATTGGTGAATGCTCCAACATTGGAAGTTTTTAAGTCTCTTCTTAAAAACTTCCAGTGTTGGAGCATTCACAGATTCTGGAGGCAACTCGTTCCACTGGTTAGTTGTTCTAACTGTCAGGAAGTTTCTCCTTAGTTCTAGGTTGCTTCTCTCTTTGGTCAGTTTCCATCCATTGCTTCTTGTCCTGCCTTCAGGCACTTTGGAGAATAGTTTGACTCCCTCTTCTTTGTGGCAGCCCCTGAGATACTGGAACACTGCTATCATGTCAACCCTGGCCCTTCTCTTCATTAAACTAGGGTTGGAGCAGAACACCTCTGAGGTCCCTGTGATTCTATGTTCCAAACAAACTTGCCAGTTTTTCCTCTCTCATTTTCCTGGCAGAGCTCCTATGCTTTTAAGAGATAAAAGAAAATAAAAGCAGAAGAACATTTTTTCCGAATGGCTAAGCTATCCTATGGAATCAGAGTTTCCCATGCTGTCTGCTATATAATTTTCAAATGTGCAGGAGCCATACCCAAGGAAAAAGCTGGAAGATCTCAGCAGACCCCATTCAGTTCAATTCAGTCCTTTGACTTTCATCCAAAATAAGACTCAGGTCATTTCTTTTTTATCTACACATGTAAAGGATTTTCCTGCATTTATCCTGCAAGCATAACGTGTTGATCTTTCTATTTGTTAATGGGAAACGCAAAACCACTTACAAAATCCAAACAGTATTTGCTGTTGATGGAACTTGTTTACCTACTATCCAACTTTTCCAAAGTTGCCAGCTAAAATTAATCTTCATTTGCACGATATAATACTGTACTATATAATACCTTCCTCTGACTTACAAGAGGCTTAGGGATTTTTCATTAAGCCTGGAGGCAGATCAAGGTAACTGTGACCAACACAATGATAGAACGTATAAATGATGGCACCAGCCAACACAGAGGGCCATTTTGCTTTGGCTGGGCATAGCTGGATAACTTATCCCACAAACCACAGTTAAGAAAACCAGCTGTAACCCAATATACAGTATGAGCCTGGCCAAAAGCGATCAATTCTCCTGGGAGAGAATCGAATCATTTGAGCAGAGTTGGAAATCTCAAAACTTATGGAAATGTGTACAATAATGCCGGCTGCAAAGAGCATTTTACATTGTGTCTTTCTATTTGGAACTGATTCCCAATCGCTTCATAGTTCCGTAAGGTTTTACGTTCTCGTTCCAACTGAGATGGAGATTTTTTTTTCTTAAAACAATATTAGTTTTCATTGTAGTATAAATAGGCGTTTTGTCTAAAGATCAGGGCTGGGTTGAGCATGACGTCAGAGGCAATGTAGCCATGTCATGCTAGGAGGAGCCTGCTGGTCTTAATCGGAGCCCCGTGCATTGTGCAGTGCTATGTGTACTGTTCACACACTGGTGCGCTTATCATTACACTACAGCAGGGCACCTTGTGTTGGCTGCATCTCCTTCTTACTGCCAATTTTCTGCCTGCTCTAAAAATAAACAAGCCAAAAGTATCCTGTTCTTGCAGAAAGCATAGAAGAGGAATTTGACCTTTGCAAATTCCACTGCAAGCTGATCGGAGCAACATTTGAATCAGAACATCTCTATCTGTTGGAGATTGCCCTTCCACCATTTATTCTGGGGCAGCTCTCAGCTTCCCAAGCAGTTCTACCGGCATTTTAAAATAATAATAATAATTTTGGGTAAAACAGGTTTAGAATCACACGTTCACAAATGCACGTGTCTCTTTCTCAAAGAAAACTGCTGCGGTCCATTCCAAAATAGAATGGGATGATTTTACACAGTCCCAAAAAATCCCAGTTCCATGCTCTCAAATGCTGTGTGCAGAATCAGCACATACAGCGATCCCCGTTCCAGTGTTTTGTCCACAACAACGATGCGCAGTGACTCACAGAGAGAGCAGTTCCTCCCAGGTCTCCCAAGAGAACATTTGTGGTAGAACTTGATTCTATGTGCCACTAACGAAAACCCTCCTATACCTTTCTAGTACATGTAATAATCTTGCCTTATAGATGCTGTCAAGAGTGCAATATTGGAACAAATTATTTTCTAGGATATTTCTGTCTTTCTTCTTGTATGATGCTATGCAGAAGAGTTTCTCAGCTGTGGGAAGCCTACGGATCATGTTCAAAGTACTCTGTGCTCTAGCCATGAAGACTCTCAAAGCAAATGCTCATAATATCAGGGGGAGAGACTTGGCTGAGGTTGCCTTAACCACTCACATAGGTTTGTGCCTTGTACGTCCATATTACTGGCTGCTCTCCATTAACTTCCTAATACCAACATGTGGCAATTTAGCTTCGTGGTTGACTTTGGCTTGATTTTTTTTCTCAATTTCTGTCATTTAAACTCCCAGTGCTGATGAGGTCGCTGGGCATTTGATCATTAAAGTTAGGAAATGTTAATTATTTCCTATCAAAACTGCATGACCTTTTAGAGTTATTCCCAGTCATGGACACTGAACAAGCGCTTGGAATAATGAGAAACACAGACGCTCTTGAGGGATCAGCTGTTCCAAATACAATTCCGCTCTACAATTATTACCATATGACGACTGCTACTTCTTCTCTTTTTCTTTCCCTCGTTTCTTCTGCTAGCACTGGTCATCTGTTGCAATTGCATGGCAATTAAAAGTAGGAATTATTAATAATTCTTATGGCATATGTAGAATTTAGTGGCAGAGGAGTGTTGGGGGACCCCATGAAAGGATGCAGCATGTGGTTAAAGGGCTTTACAGTATCTGAAGGGCTGTCACGGGGGAAAGGGTGTGGATTTCATTCTCTATAGCGTCCAAGTGTAAAGCTTCATAGAGAGAGACCCAGTGGTGGGATTCAAATTCCTGAACAACTGGTTCCCTGCATGGATGCCACTTCCAGAAGTCTGTTCTGGGTCTGGGCCTCTGAGGCCCAGAACGGACTTCCGGAAGTGGCATCCACGCACTTCCGTTGAGCCGTCCTGGGCCTGGGAGGCCTCCTCAGCTCAGAATAGACTTCCGGAAGTGGGCGAAAAAGGGCTAGGGCTGGTTCAGCCGGTTCGCTAAAGTCAACAAAAAAATTAAGTACTGGTGCGAAGCAGCTGAATCCCACCACTGAAGGGACCCAAACTCAAAATGAGGAAATTCCTGAACATGCATGTTCTTAAACATTGGAACCCCTGCCTTCCAAAGTCATGGGTCTGGTAGTTTTCAAACCAAGTTTGGATAGCCAGTTGTCTGGGATGATTTGAGGATTCCTCTTTCGAGTCTGGGATTGGTCTAGAAGACTTCCATAATCAAACCTGATGATTCTTTGGTGCTATAAATCCCCAAGGCTGCTGATGAGATTAGTGAAGGGATGAAAGCGTTTGCCCCAAAGGTGCTTTTTCAAAAGGCAACCGGACTTTGTTTTTCCTTGAAGGCGCTTCGCTTCTCCTACAATGAAGCTTCTTCAGTTCTGAACTGAAGAAGCTTCTTGAACGAGAAGCGAAATGTCTTCAAGGAAAAACAAAGTCTGGTTGCCTTTTGAAAAACCACCTTTGAGACAACCATGACCTGGATAACTGAGAATCTCCACAGACCTTTATGAAAGCATTTATGTCTTTCTTTTTCTGTAGAGAAGCAAATCCTGGGTAACTCACAGCATGCCTCTTTTTGATACATTTTTTGCAAGGCAACCTGTGATTTGTTCTTTACGTCTTTGGAGAGGGAAGATTACATTCTGACACATCTTACACTATAAAAGATATCGACTGAAGGGAAGTCAAGTGGACCGTAGTCCAGGAAACAAATTTGTTACAGCATAATCAATTTGTTATTCTTTAAGAGGTGACATGACTGTTTGTTGTCTTTTTGTCACTGTTCAGTTCGGGCATTAATTCTCCAAATAGATATAGCGATCCGATGGAATGAAGTCATTGGCACTTTGCCAGGCTTCAGTCTCGGTCATCCCATTGGATTCAGGAGCCAATAATTGCAGCTGATTTTACGTTATTGATTAGCCCAAACTCCTGAATTGAAATAGGTGATTGGGAGGGAGAAAACTGAATAATAGCCTTAATCGGGATTCAGTGTTTACTAGATGAATGTGTACATGTTTGTCTACGCGTGTCTGTGTGCAATATCACATACTTCTCAGTAGCGATCTTTTTTAATAGTTATATAACAATTATATTCTATATCGTTGTTATAAAATGTTGAAGTATACACAGAAAAAGAAATTTATTTTTGTTGTTGCTGGCGTTGTTGGTACTCAGACTTTATAGTGGGATTCTTACAGATAACTTTAAATTCCAAATTGAGTTTATTATTGCATGATTAAGGTGGGAAAGGGATGAGGATATCTGAACTTGTTAGCAGAATATGTTAATTTGCCTCGTTGGCATAGATACGTATTTTAGAGAGAATTTCCTTTTTTAAAAGTTTGATAAAAATGTTGATTTTAGACATGACTTTCTGGCTGCTGAACTGAATTTTTCTTGCATCAATTTATTAAGTTACCATGAGTTTTATGGGGAAGAAGAATGGACAGATGTCTTTTTCAGAAGCCTTTCAAGGTTATGACACTGATCCTAGAGTTTGTTGGTCTTGCACTAAAGTTTGGTGGGAAAATATGCCATTAACTCGAAAGAGATGCTCTAGGTTTGAATTTCATCAGTGAGAACTCAGTCTTAGCCCTGGACTATTTACATTAATTCACTGGTGCCCTGTTTTCACACTGAAGATGGTGTGGAATTATTTTAATTGATTAGAAACACATTCATCGCTTTATTTACATTCTTGAATCCCACGTCTCTTTGTAAACATCCCAAAGCTATCCTCCCATCTGCATAACTCATCTGAATGCAGTAATGATGAGGACGGAGCAGCTTTGCTGCCTCAATGAACTGGAGACAGGTTGTGCCAAATTATCAATCTTCTGCCCTTGGACTTTCATCCTAAAGGCAATAAAAGTAGGATTTGTCTCAATTTAGGGATAGTGGTGATGAAAACTAAGATGAAAACCTAGCACTAAAGAAAAATTCCCTGACAGTGAGAACTATCAACCAGTGGTACAGCTTTCCTTCAGAAGTTGTGGGTGCTCCATCACTGGAGGCATTTAAGAAGAGACTAGACAGCCACTGTCTGAAATGGAATAGAGTCTCCTGCTTGAGCAGAGGGTTAGACTAGAAGACCTTCAAGGTCCCTTCCTACCCTGATTTCTGTCCTACCTTACCCTGCCCTACTCTACTCTACTCTAAAGTCCCTCTCATAACAGGAAAAGGAAAAGAACTACATCTCAGAGAAAGTGGCTATGAGCACTGAAAAGTCAAGGTTTTTCTTCCATGACATATACTGTATGTTTTAAGAAAGAAGACTGAGTGAGGAAGTGAAATTTGTCATGGTTTAGAATTTATCCCAGGAGCTTGAAATAGAAGAAACATCATCTGCACTCTTAGTGATGTTGACCCCCACCCCCATCCCATCCCCTGGAAAATGATGCAGCAGGATAAAAATCTCACTTTGGTGCCAAAATTGTTGAAGGCAGCTTGTTAATGTTTTTTTTTTCCTCAAGTTGTTAATTACTAGGATTCGTGTTACAGGGAGAGAGAGAGAGAGAGAGAGAGAGAGAGAGAGAGAAGAAGAAGAAGAAGAAGAAGAAGAAGAAGAAGAAGAAGAAGAAGAAGAAGAAGAAGAAGAAGAAGAAGAAGAAGAAGAAGAAGAAGAAGAAGAAGAAGAAGAGAAGTAGTAGTAGTCTTGGAAAAAGAAGAGAGTGCAGAGTGCAACCTCAACGCCAACGCCAGGGAACCAGGACTCTCTCTTCCCCTCTGCAGTTATACAAATTGGGCAGTTTTTATTCTGCCACATGTAAAATACTAGGCTGGAAGGAAAGGCATGCAAGTATGGAATAAAATATTTAATTGAACTTCACATTCCCCGCTGGAACTATGGATCTGGATAGACACATGTACTTTCTTCCCTCTTTCTCACACTGCCTGGTGTGATTCTAAGGATGGCTCTAGAGAGAAAAAGAAAGATCCTTAGATGGTGGTGAAGCCATACAAGGAAAAGAGCTGGTTACCTTCTACTCACTGGGTAGAAGAAGAATCTTCAAGATATAGGCTTCTGGCTTTTTAGATTGAGCCCAAGGAGATGGTTACTACTACACTCAAAAAGAATGATTAAAAATATGGAAACATCAAGTTAAACATCTTCATAATTGGATAGAACCACTCCAGGAGTTGCCTGGAGTTTTGAAGAAGTGGACGGCTTGGAGATGTTTAAATAGACTGCACACTGGTTCAGCTAGAACTAAAGACCCTGTGGAAAAATGGGATTTTCTATCAGAGGAGAAGGAACTTTACTGAGAATGTGGCACTATTCAAGCAACTATCCATCTTTTACAATGCCCCCTGGGGCTGGCATGCACACAGAATGACTTGTTGCTTGGAAATATCCCTGCCATCAGTGTGGCCGAGAATTAACTCAATTTGCTTTCATTAAATTTTTTAATCTTTTCAATTTTAAATTAATAATTTTCCCTTCTCTAGTTCCTGCATTTCTGATACGAGGGGAGATCCTTTCCAATAACACGCTTATGTATTTCAAAGAATAAATCTTCCAAAGATGTGCTCATAAGTCACAGAGAGCTTCATGCACAATTCCTTTTCTCCAGGCAAGGAGTCCTCCCAACAGCCCAAGTGACTCTTTTTCCATCACTGCAGCCTTTTTCCACCAGGGTTCCCTGTACATTGCTGGACCACATTTAATGCAGCATGTCCCCTTCTGAGATATGACAGAGCTCATAATACAGCAGCATCTGGTCTTTAGGAAAGATTGCAGCAGTGGAAAATTTTGACCCCCTCCAGATGCCTTGAACCTCAATTGTCATCAGTCTCGTGAGCAAAGGAGCTAGCAAGAGATGCTGAAAATTGTCACATAGCATCTTCCTCATGGTTGAGGGAGGCCAGTCCTCCATTAGGAGAATAAGAGAATAACCAAAGAGTTGGAGGTCATCTAGTCCAACCCCCTGCTCAGGCAGGGAAATCCTATACCATTTCAGACAAACTGCTGTCCAATCTCTTATTAAAAACCTCCAACTTCTGGAGGCAAGCCATTCCACTGATTAATTATTCTAAGTGTCTCAGTACATTTCTTAGTTCTAGGCTGGTTCTCTTCTACTCGTAGATTGTCTTGGAGAAATGGATCTTAGATTATAACTCGAAGATAATTCATCCCTTGAATGACAAAGTTATTGTCTCGCATATGCAAATACAGTAGCTGTACTAGCTAACCTCTAAGTGGTAATCTTTATTGAATATGCAGCTAGCAGGCTTAATATAAGCAATAGACATCTAAGTTATTCCCACAGTTTAAAAATCCTTTGCGTTAGGAAATGCTAAGGCAGCTTGAAAGCACCCAGACTTTCAAAGACTTTCCCATTTTTGAAGTTTTATATTTGGTTTCCATGAAAAACTGAATAGGCACGACTGTCTACTCATTCACTGAATTTTAAATTCATTCTGGAGATGTATTCACACTGATATTTAAAATATGAGTGCTACTTTCCTTATTAAGGAACAACAGAAAATGATATAAAACACTAAAGGTTTTACTTTGGGAATGGCTTCTTTAAAATTGGCAAAACTCCTGCAGAAAATAGTCATTTTTGATGTTTTGCTCCAAGAAAAATACCCCAGCTATTTGGAAGTTCTATGTAATCAAAAATAGATGCTTCTCATCATAAGAAAGGATTTAAAAGACTCCTGGATGCATGTTTTGTTTGCACTTACACTGCTTCATGGTTTCATTTTCATTCTGCAGACATTTTAAAGATCAGGTGCTTTTTGGAAAAAACACCTTTGGGACAGTTATTTAGATTGTGTTTTGTTTGTTTTTTTAGATTTTTACCGCACCTTTTTTTTTCATATTCAACTCAAGGCAATGAACATACCTAATACTCTTACCTACTCCTATTTTCCCCACTCAGCCAGCTCTCATTTGTAAGGCAGGATTAGAACTTACCATCTCCTGGTTTTTAAGCCAGCAGCTTAACAACTATAGCAAACCAGCTCTCAGCTTCTAAATTATTTTTAACAGATTTGCAGAAGTTTCTGATTTGCAATTGCCTAACAATTCTTCTCCAGTTTAACTACTGAAAAAGTATTGCTGGAAAAAAGACCAGAAAGAGATCTCTGTATGAAAGAGTTTGCAAGTTAAGGTTCTTATACCGATAACAAAATCCTAGGCTGAATACATGTTAACAGACAACTTAACCATTGTTGATGCATGTGGGGTCACTAGCTATTATATTGCCTCTGACCCAATGGATGGACTTCAGGCTATTTGTGATAAAAATAACAAGCACCAAATAGATTCCTACAGCCAACCTATTGATAATGTCTGAAATAAATCAAAGTCATAATTGCAAGTAGGTTTCTTAAGCAGTGAATGTGGAAATCATCAAAACTCCCATTTTGTTAATCACAAGCCAAGATGTAATTTCTTAAATATCAGCACAGCCACAAGGCTCCAACTCTTCAGAATAGCAAGCCAGGATGGAAATAAAATGTTGTCTGCCCAATAATACATTAGTGAATATTACGAAGCAATAAGGAATTAGAAATACAGCCCAACAGTGTTTCTGCTGAATTGCTTGCAAATACATTTGCATTTTTCTGGATGCTGGAATGTTGTTTATTATATGTTGATAAGCATCCTCAAGAAAGGAATATTAGCTGTATGGATTTATTTAGATAAGGCAAATATGTAATGAGCAATGAAAAGTATTAATTGCATGCTGACCTGTTATCCCTCAAAATTGCAAGACTGTCTTCCTTAATAATTGAGTATTTCTGTTCTGCATCTATTCTGCTTTGGGGCTTTTCCACTGTTGCATACTGATAATGCTACCAGCTCATGGAAAAGAATGTCGCACTATAAATTTAGTTTGCCTTGGCAAAAGGCATGTCTTGCTGGCAAGGCTAGTGACAGCCAAGAAGAGCAGATGGCTTGTACAAAGTATTCAACAAGCCTGAAGGCTGAATTGCCAAAGTCATATTGTGGGGGCTCCACTGAAATCCAAGTAATCAGAACTTTCTAAGAAGTTGAATGACTGATTGTGTATCAGGAAACCCAGCTTTTAAACAAGCATGCAGCAGATCCCACCGTTCACATTCTATTTTTCCAACTATACAGATGGTCTTCAACTTACGACTGATCTCAAATTTCTGTTGCTAAGCAAGGGGGTCATAAACGGTCTTAACTCACTTTTTTCCAGTACCCTTGTAACTTTGGCCACTAAATGAGCTGTTGTAAGTCAAGAACTACCTGTATTTTATTTTCAAACATTTTTATCCCAGCTATGCATTGATAACACCGACAGCCAAATATTTTGAGCTTGTAAAAGTGTGTGGCTTTTCAAGTTCTCTCTTACCCGCTTTCCTTCTTTTACCTAGATGTATTTAATTTCCAAACTTACGACATTCCCCAAATGCACAATTATTTTGAGTTGAGAATTGCATCACAAAACTGGAGTGGGGACTGTGCAAACTCCAAAGGATAATGGGGTCCTGATTTGCGTGGGTATCTGAGTAGGCTGCTTCCGGAGGCAGCTGTGGCTTTATCAAGAAAAAGTGAGTGGATCTTGTCTAAGGATTGGATAAGATGTGGGTTTTTTTTTTTTGCTCCTTATACGTTATCAAATAAGCACTAGCCTCCTTCTGTGTCTCAGCTCATGCTATAAGCCTCAACATCAAAAGGAAATAAGGCAAATCCTACAGCAAAAAGGATGAGGGTGATGGTCATAGCCATTTTTGTTTTTGTTTAAGAAGTCCTTAGCGTTGAGACATGATCTGTCATGGGCCATGTGTACAAAGTGTTTTTGCAATTCTCTTCTCCTTCCTTCTCTTTTCTTCTCTCTCTCTGTAGGATATGTTGCAAAATTCTCCCAACTCCATGACAGCCGTACCTGGCAACCCCCAAGGAATTGTGGTTCCTGCCTCAGCACTGCAGCAAGGGAATATCTCCATGGCAACAGTCAACTCACAAGTTGTGTCAGGTGGGAGGCGTGGAGCATACGTCCGTGACCATGTTAGTTGCGTCTTTTGCATGCTTGGTATTTTTAACCCCCTTCCATAACCAGATTTGAACTATACATAGTCTAGACAGAGCAGTGTGGAAATTGGTTAATGTGCACACATCTTCCTGTACCTTCATCTTCTCAATAAGGCTGTTCAGGGCTGGGACTTAGTCTCCAAAAAGGTGGTTTGGGAGCGAAAATGTTGCCTTCGGAAATGCATGCAAAGTGCTCCTATGAGTCCTGGATCACATTTTTAGGGACTGAGTCTATTGCACTGCAAAGTCCCACATGTGCATTCCTCCAGAATTTCTCTCAATACACTCACACATTTTGCTTTTAAAAAATTTGTTTTAATTTTTTTATTTTATTCATTTTTATTTTCACTATTTGCCCAGGTCATCCAGCACACAGGAATCACAGGTTTCTGTTTTTCTGTTTTATTTAACAGACTGTATTGACATTTAGAAGCCTCTCCATTTAAGAAAACCTGCGACACGCTCTCTAACAGTAATCTATCTTTACAAAGGTCATCCTTGACTTACGGTCACAACAGAGACCAAACTATCCACTGTTAAGCAAGGTTTTTTTTTTTTTAAAGTGAGTCACGCCCGATTTTATGAGCATTTTTGCCACGGTTATTAAGTAAATCACACAGTTGTTAAGCGAATCTGGCTTCCCCTATTGACTGCCCCCAAGAGCCATGATGGTGCAGTGGTTAGAATGCAGTATGGCAGGCTAACTGTGCCCACTGCCAGGAGTTCGAACCTGACCAGCTCAGGGTTGACTCAGCCTTCCATCCTTTTGAGGTCAATAAAATGAGGACCCAGATTGTTGTGGGGGGGCAATATGCAAATAATGCTTCAACCTTGGGACTCATTCTTAAAGCGCTGTAAAGCACTCTGCGGCCATGTTGGAGTGCTATTGCTACTGTATAAATTTGCAACGATATTTTAAAAGGAGCTTTTCTCCCCTTTGACAAACCATACTTGACCTTCTCACAAAATTAAGCAGCCCAGAGAAATGAAAATGGATGGGTTCCTCTATTCCCGTGCGAAATAACAGAAAGTCGAGGACTAACCTGTACGTGAAATCAGTACATTTTTTTTAAGACTTAAGTCCTCTTGGGACTTGAGTCCAGTATTGTCCTAAACATTATGGCCCAACAAGCATAACTGGTAACAAAAAGAGATTTCAGAAATGCACCAATATGTTTTTAGCATGTCCTACCTTGAAAGGGTGATAGCCACCGACACCAGTTTTTCAGCAAAAGTTGAATTGTTCCAGCGATTTGGAAATGCTGTATGGGGTTGCAGGATCACTGTTTGCCCACTCTTATAGGAAAGAGGGTGAGCAGTTGGCCTGGGCTTTTCATCAACACACTTACCCCACAATACAGCCTGTGCCATATTTAAGTATTTTGACCACTGGGGAATTAGTAAGCCAAAGCAACTTGCAAGCCTACTTATTACTCAACAAGTGAAGATCTACCAAAGAGCAGATTGCATGCTGGGAACGAAGTTGCATGCATGCATCTTTGCACCCGTTCTGTTTTTAACATTCCTGGAGCTACTGTTTTGATAAGAAATGAACATGAACTGTATTTCAGTAAACATATTTCATTTGTCTTCTGAATGCAAGCATTTGCTCAGCTATCCATCCATCAAGGTGAAATCCTCACGTCACCATGTACATCAGGGGTCCTCAAACTTGGCCCTTTTATGACTTGTGGACTTCAACTCCCAGAATTCCTCAGCCAGGAAGTCCACAAGTCATAAAAGGGCCCGGTTTGAGGACCCCTGATGTACAGTCGTATTCTATTTCCATTCCTGAGCAGTTCCTAAGCTCGCTGCCAGCAATGAATAAACAAGTTTGTTTTTCACTTTGAGAGCCTTCTTTTTGGCGATTTTTAGTTTAAGGAAATTGATGATGAAGATGATGATGATTATGACAATGATGATGGTGATGATGATGATGATATTAAAGGCCAGTGATTAAAGGTTCAGTGATTCACTGGAAATGTTGAAGTCAGGATTTCCCTGTCAAGGGGCAATTTTTTTTAAAAAAGTGAAATGTGATAATTTGATTCCAGATTTAACACACTGTTTTATTTTCTTATTTTTTGTAGCTTAAAAATTACCGATTAATTGTTTGCTAACTGTTCAGAGAGTAGTGCAGGTTGCAAGAAAGATATTTGAGGGCCATCAATGTAAGCCATAGATAGTCCAAGTTTAAAGCCCATCTGTTCAAGTCGCTCCTTAAGTTATGATCATGAATTTAGCCAGTTTTTCCCCCAAAAAATATAAGGTTGCTTAAAACCTTTGTTGGCTTGTGGGTTTTGGATGTTGGCTGTGTTGTTGGCTAGACTTCTTAAAATTGTGAAATCCTTTCTCTTTACCAGGTGGAGCCCTTTACCAGCCTGTAACTATGGTAACATCTCAGGGCCAGGTGCTAACCCAAGCAATTTCGCAAGGGGCTATTCAGATCCAGAACGCACAGGTAAGAATGGAAAGGATGCTCCAGAATCACCTGGTCATTCTGAAGCTTTGGCAGGTCTTGGGTGTTTTGCAAAGGAGAAGGAGAAATTCCCTGACAGTGAGAACAATTAACCAGTGGAACAGCTTGACTTCAGAAGTTGTGGGTCCTCCATTCTTAAGGAGAGATTGGACAGTCATTTGTCTAGAATGGGATAGGGTCTCATGAGAAGGGTTTTGGACTAGAAGACCTCCAAGGTCCCTTCCAGCTCTGTTATTCTGTTATTCATTAGGAGATATGTGTGAATGTACATAAAGGTAAAGGTAAAGGTTCCCCTGCACATGCGTGCTAGTCGTTTCTGACCCTAGGGGCCGATGCTCATCTCCGTTTCAAAGCCGAAGAGCCAGCGCTTGTCCGAGGACGTCTCTGTGGTCATGTGGCCGGCATGACTAGACGCCAAAGGCGCACAGAACGCTGTTACCTTCCCACCGTGGTGGTCCCTATTTTTCTACTTGCATTTTTATGTGCTTTAGAACTGCTAGGTTGGCAGAAGCTGGGATGAGTAACAGGCGCTCACTCTGTTACGCGGCACTCGGGATTCGACCCGCCAAACTGCCGACCTTCTGATTGACAAGCTCAGCGTCCTAACCCACCGCTTCCCTTTGAATGTACATGGCATTAGGTAAATTGGAGTGAATGAAGAGAGGTCATCTGTCTATTCCAGGCAAGGTTATTCCTCTACAGAAAATCCCTCTTTGAGGGAGATATGTTTGAATTGCTGTTTTGAAGAGCAATTTTTAAAAAATAAAAAAATAAAAAATAGTATACTGTACATTAGGCAGCCTCTAATTTAGAGAAACAGGAATAGCATGAGTGGGCTTGGGGGTAAAACTCTTCTTTGCTATCTTTACTGCAGTCACTGACCAGCATTTTGTACATTTTGTGAAAAGGTCCCAGAGTTCAGGTGCTGATAAATGCTGTTGTTCCCATTAGCAGGAGGAATGGGTGTGACTAAGACTAGTAACCTACTACACCTATTCTGTCTTACTAAGAAAGGCTTTTTCTTTCTCTTCTGCTTTTTGATATAGCTCCTACTGGGGCCTGGCCACTAGGCATGGCAGCAGAAGGATCTCCAAATGCTAATTCTCGGTTGCCCTCTACCTGTTTGAGTATGTGCCACCATGCCAGTGTTGAGGACCATTTAAATAGATTTTGTCCAGGAGGACCTGTCTTCAACTTGGTTTTGGGTCCTCAACTTGATCTTGTTCCCATTGTTGCTGTAGCTGAGGGGCAGGTTGTCCTCTTCTCTTCCAAGCATTGTAGACTCCTCCTGAAACCTGGGTCTTTGTCTAATATATCCAAACTATGATGAGCAGGGTCATTTGCATTGTGAGTGAGAACTCTAGAACTGTTTTGTGCTGTGATCCATTTGTTTTTATGGCTATCAGGCTATTCTCAGAACACCAAATAGCCTCTAATAGTCACCTTCATTTTTACAGTCCAATCATGGTAGCTCAACCTGCACAATCACCATTCTTGAAGAAGTGGGGCAAGAAAGAAGAACGTAACAGGGTCCCACCACCACTAGGCCCTCATTCAGCTGCTCCGTTATATTAACGTCTTGATGGTGGATCAGGGTACAGACCAGGAGCTCAGCTGCCTTTCTAATGCCACCTTTAATACTTTATAATCAAAGAAATATACAACCTGTTTCCAGCCGCATGACATTTAAATCATTCAAACAAAGATTCAGAGAACAGAGGCATGAATAATTAAGATCTTGTGCTGGTAGAAAACAGCCTTCCTTGTTAGTTTCCCCCACCGGATTTTTGTATGCAGAAACCTTTACCTGCTTCTTGAAATGTATCCCAGTTATTCTCCCTCTTCTTAACTGTCCTATTTTGTATTAATGAGAAGCAAATCATAACAGCAGTTGCTGCACAAGCTTGAATCATTAAAAAAAAACCACAAAAAACCCTGCGCATTGATGTGCCAATGCTTCCTACTGATTCAGCACTATTGGGACTTCCATTGCACCTAGTCAATCTCTAAGCTCTTTTTAAGGTCTCCAGGCCTTCCCTTTCTGAATTAAAGCTTGTTTTCCTTTCTTTCTTAATAAAAGACTAGACTAGCGCTCCACTGTGAGATACCTAATTCTTAGCTCTTTCTGGGTGGGAATCTAGAGGGGCGGGGGGGGGAAGCCCCCAATATTAGATCCGAGTCCTTCTGAAATGTGTAAATGTGGCTCAGATCTTAGAGGGAAATTGATCAGATGTGTTGAATACAAGTAGGCTGGGAATATTGTGGGACGGATGGAGCCCTGGACAAGCGCTCCTAATGTCATTTTTGTATTGCCTGGGTAATTTATTCAGCCCCGGCCTTGCTATACATCGCAAGCTGCACCTGAGGGAATCATTTATACCTGACACAGGGCTGCCATCCTGATGTTTAATTCATGCAGGAGAAATGTTTTTTATGAAGAACTGTGGGAGGGGGGGAGTAGGTGTGTGTGTGGGGGGGTGTTCTTAAAACTGGATGCTGAAATTTCCAATTTCCTGCTAACCTCATTAAAACTTCTCTCTTCCTAAGAGTATTCTTCGTCGTCTTCTTTTTCCCCCCAACTACTTTCTAAAAAAGATATTTCTTTGCTCTCCTTTGCGTCTGGATATTGTCTGTCCAGCCAACTGAGAATTACGTATTTTCAAAGGGTTTCATAAGAGTGAAGGATATTCTAAGGCAACATAATTAGAAGTAACTTTGAACTCAGAAGGCACTGAGAACTGGAGTTTGTTCACGGCAGGGGAAAGGGGAGGGGGACTGCACTAGGTCAACTATCAATGTACACACAATACAGTTGCATTGACAAAGGGAACAGTTGCTGCGGAGACATACCAACACGTAAGCATCTACAGACAACATCCATGAGAAAGATGAGAGAGTGATTTGATCCTGAAGATTTGCTGCAGTCATGGATTTTACAAAGCACTGGTCTTCAGTCCTCTTCTGCTGAGCTTGATACACTAGCTGCTTGTTTGTCAGGATGGGCTCCGATGCATAAGACCAAATTGCTTCTTATTTTCTATTATAATAATAGAGTTGGAAGGGACCTTGGAGGTCTTCTAGTCCCACCCCAGTTCAGGCAGGAAACCCTATACCAGGGGTAGGCAACCTCGGCTCTTTTATGACTCATGGACTTCGACTCCCAGAATTCCTGAGTCAGCAGGAATTCTGGGAGTTGAAGTCCATGAGTCATAAAAGAGCTGAGGTTGCCTACCCCTGCCCTATACCATTCCAGACAAGTGGCTGTCCAGTCTCTTCTTCAAAGCTTCCAGTGATGAAGCACCCACAACATCTGGAGGGAAGTCATTCCACTGATTAATTGCTCTCACTGTCAGGAAATTTCTCCTTAGTTCTAGGTTGCTTCTCTCCTTGATTAGTTTCCATTTATTGCTTCTTGTCCTGCCTTCAGGCATTTTGGAGAATAGGTTGATCTCCTCTTCTTTGTGGTAGCCCTTTAGATGTTGGAACACTGCTAGACATGAAACGCAGCATTCAGAATGAGGCAGTTTTGCGGGAAGAGCCTGCTGGTATTAAATGCTTGAGAAAGTCCCAGTGTCCAACCAGATACTTCAAAATGTTCAAACGGTGGGTTTCACACAGCCTTCAATCAGATGGTGGTCAATACTTACAGCCCAGCTCACCTAACCATGGCATTCCCCACCAAGATGCCACTAAGATGAAATGTCTGCAAACTGCTTATTTTTCAATAGTGCAATGACTTTGACTATTTAGGAAAGCTGAAGATAATGGATGAATCAAACCCCTTCAAGACTTAATTTGCTTATTTTGCTTTAGAATAACTCTCACACAACTACCAATAAATGTCAAATAATAATTTTAAAATAATTTTAAAACAGCCTCATCGTTGATTGTACTGCTCATATATCTTGGGGTGGGGAAAAACACCTTGGGGCAGAAACTTCCCTTCCTGTAGGTCCATCCTTCTCCCCATGGCATACTTATTTATCTAACACCCCCCCACCCACCCCCAAAGAGGAAATATATTCTTCCAACAAGGAGCCAGACATGTACAGATAAGAAAAGAGACAGCTATGCAAAGTTAGAACTCCTCTCATTTCAATAGCAAACAACTATGGGAAAGATCTGTGTTCCTTACTGTTATGTTTCGGGGTTCAGACGAGCAGGAAAGATGCCAGGCAGATGAGTACAGAAGAATACTTGCTTTATTCATAACTATAACTGTACTGAGGGTTAGGGGTATCCATGCAGTCTTTATATAGTCTCTCATAGCCTTAACAACCAATCAGATTGAACCCATCATTCCCGCCAAGTTAACTGCAGCCTGAACTGGAAGGTCCTATCTGTGTTGCTGGAGAACCGTTAGCTTTCCAGCGTACACGTGACAGGGTATTCCCAAAAGCTCAATACATAACACTTACATTGAGTTAAGACTTGGGCAGAAGGACTCCACCTTTAAAAAAAAAACCAGACAGTGTCATTGACACATTGTGATGTCTGACATAAAAGTAGGTTTGGTAACTTGATAGTGTTATGGGTAACAGTTGGGAAAGCTTGAAAGCTGATCAAGTCACGTGCAAGTTAATACAGGGACTTAGAAGTTCTGAGTTCAACTTTTGAAAGGAAGTTGTTCTCATTTGGACCCTCTTGCCCCAAAGTCAGAGTCTGGATCTCACCTTAGTAGGTAACAAAGAACACAGTAGCGATGAAGGTCCCTTGGCTTCTATACTTTTGAAAGGTCCAGGATTTCCATAAGCTTGGTTCAACTATCTGCGTATTTAGACACATCACGCTGAAGCATGGTTTTTTTTAACAGTGGTTTATTGGGTAAGTTAAAATGGCTAGGATCACATGACTTCTTAAGTCAAAACCAAAGAAACTATCTGATGGGCTTAGTGCAATGTGAGAACGAAAACCTCTCCTTGATTCAAGAGTCCTGGTCTTTATCCATCCAGGTTTTGCAAAAGGAAAAAAAAAATGTTAAGGAGATCTCACTGTTTACCAGTCTTGCCTTTTTTTTAAACAAGGAGATTGTTTTGACTCCCTCTTGAAATAAAGGATTACTGCGTCTCCTCCTCCCCCCCCCACTTTAATTTCCAAATGAACATCACTTTCCTCTTAAGGTGTGCTGTTGTCTCTTCACCACACTGTCTCAGGCCTCCTAGAAGCCAACGTGAAACGGGTCTAACATTGTCAACTGTGTTGCCATGGCAACCCAGGCTTCTTCTTTTTCTTCTTTTCTTTTAACCTGCATTGTTGTTGAAGCTTTTCTTTCTCTCCTGCCTGCCCTCTAGGTTAACCTGGACCTGACCTCTCTTCTTGACAGCGAAGATAAAAAGTCAAAGAACAAACGAGGAGTCCTCCCCAAACATGCTACAAATATTATGCGCTCCTGGCTTTTCCAGCATCTTATGGTGAGCAAAATTAACACGTGTTGTCTGAGAGATTTAATTCCCTTGCCCTTATTTTTCCCACTTTGGAGACTTCAACTTGGAGAACAGAACCCTACTCTCTTTGTGCCTATGTGATGCTTGGCTTATCTTAATCTGTTCCAAAATGTATGCAATCTTCCTTATCCTGTTTGGAAAAGATTACGCTGGAAGGTTGGGATTAGAAATGGGCAGATCAAAATCTAGTTCATGTTTGCAGGTATTTTTCCATTCCCCGTGCTATTATTTGTGATCTCTTTTTTTAAAAAAAATACTCAGCATTTGTTATCCAATCCCATTTTCCTCAGGGTTTTGTTCCCCTCTTTGCCTAGTTTATGTTTATTTTATATAGCTGCCCCTTCCTCCCTCAGTAGCTTAACATGATTACTCAATCAGTTTATTTTCTAAGATCTCACCCAATACTGAATCACACTGGATCTGCCCAACACACTAAGTGACCAAAACAAAAAGAAAAGTCTGAAGTGGAATGCAAACCTAGCTTTGTGTACTGTGTAAATACAGCCAGCAAATTGTTCATTGACCTCGTTAAGCCTTAGTTGACCTTCACTGACCACATGCCCTATTCTGGAAACAGGTCATTCTAAAGCCTGACCTTTTTTTCCCTGCATATTATTGAAGACAGAATGACAACACTAGTGGACCCCCCATTCATTGCTCCCTGTCTGCGCAGCAATGGAATTCATTTGTGCATTTGCTCCAGTGAAAAATCGATGGTGGATTTGTTTTACAACCTTAGTTTTTAATCATACATGTAGGACTCTTGGCTTTGTTCATTAAAGATCATCAGGCACAATCAGGCAAGCTTATTCTGCAGGGTAGACTCTGCCCATATAATAGCAGGGCACGGTTTTGATCAGCTGAAAGTTAAGCATATGCATATTCTGACAATCAAAGTAAGATTTCCCAATATCCTTGACTCAGGGAGCCAAGTAATCTTAAACCTAAGGATCATTCATGTCTATGGAGATCCCCAGTCATTCAGGTCATGGTTATCCCGAAGGTGCTTTTTCAAGAGGTAACTGGACTTTCTTTGCTTTTCCTTGAAGACATTTCACTTCTCATCCAAGAAGCTTCTTCAGTTCTGACTGAATGGTGGAGAATGAAGGATTTATAGGAACTGCAAGGAATCTTTCCATTCGCCATCCATCAGTCAGAACTGAAGAAGCTTCTTGGATGAGAAACGAAACGTCTTCAAGGAAAAGCAAAGTCCAGTTGCCTTTTGGGAAAAAAAGCACCTTTGGGATAAGGATCATTAGGTTCATCTTGCTACACAGAGACAGGGCTTATGTAGCCAGGTCTCCTGTTTTTTTTTTCAGGAGAAGCCAAGTATTACCTAATTTCCCTAATTTGTTCTCTCTTCTACACTAGTGCACAGCCGAAGGCTTTTCATTGTTCGACTGTTCTCAGTCAAATATTGTAAGCATTACATTGCCAAACAGAGCTGGCTATGCAGCATTATCACTGCTGATAGCAAGGATGATGTTTTCTGAGATGATCTAGATCAAGGGTCTTCAGAGTTGGCCCTTTTATGACTTGTGAACTTCAACTCCCAGAATTCCTCAGCCAGGCATGCTGGCTGAGGAACTCTGGGAGTTGACACCCACAAATCATAAAAGGGCCAACTTTGAAGACCCTTGATCTAGATCCAGGGTGGGAAATTATGGCAACTTTACAATCTATGGACTTCAACTCCCAGAATTCCTGAGCCGGTCTTGTTAAATTCTGGGAGTTGAAGTCCACAGGCCATAAAGTTGCTTACCTGGGGCCTGGATTCTGGTTATAACTGGTAGGGAAACAGCAGTTTGGATGCTGCTTTTGCCTGTTTAAAAACTAGAAAAATCACTGTGCCACTGGCAACAGAGGGGAACGCAAGGCTTTAAAGCCAACAAGATGTCTGAATATGACAGAAGTGATTTATTTCATAGGTGCATATAAATGACACAATCATTAGGCACCAGAACTTAGGAGTTCTTGATTTATTGGCCTTCTCTGTAACCATTCATGTTGACAAGAAGGAATTTACACCCAAGAAGATGCTGTAGGGAAACACTCAATTAAGAATTCCTTCCTTGTTTTGACATAGCCAAGAAATAAACCCTCAAATAATAAAGGTGCAAAGCAGCCCCATTTGGAAAAATCCAGCCTTAGCCTCTTCTCTCATTGCAGCTGCTCTTAGCTGTGATAAGAAATCATGGAGCCCCAGTTTCCCTCACCGATGAAGCTCTCCGGGGGAAGACAATTTTTAGGAAGTAAGAGGTTTTGTAGAAACTTGCTCACGGTTGTTTTTTCCCCCGCCTTATTACTGTTTTTCTTCATCCGCAACTTGGCTACCAGTGTTTTCAAACGGGATGTTTTCCTAAGCTGATCCTAGCTAATATAAAGAAAACATTAAAAGACCCTATCAATCTGCTTTAGCTACATAGTAAGAAAAGGTAAAGGTTTCCCTGTCCAGTTGTGTCCGACTAGGGTGCAGTACTCATCTCTGTTTCTTAGCTGAGGAGACCAGCATTGTCCAAAGACATTTTCCCAGTCAAGTGGCCAGCATGGCTATATGCCAAAGGCACACGGAACACTCTGACCTTCCCACCAGAGTGGTACCTATTGATCTACTCGCATTTGCATGCTTTCAAACTGGTACTGTAGGCGGGCAGGAGCTGGGGCAAGGAACGGGGGCTCACCTGTTGTGCGGTGGTCAGGTCTCAAACCTGGGCTGCTGGCCTTCCAGCTGCCAAGCTCAGCATCTTTAACCACTGAGCCATGGGAGTGAAAGCGAGACGTTTTGCCCTTGCTTTGAATAAGCTTCTTAATGTCATCATGATGCAGCCAACTCTTGCCTTCTGAATTTTATGACGTTTAAAGTTTTGTTCCCTTTTGTCACTCACAAATCGTTTCTATGGCCCAGAATGGTTGCTTTTAAGTGCTTGAGTGACCCCAGTGCAGGGAGACTGTCTCCCAGTTGACTTATATGCCACTTTGGCATAAACCTAGTACTGCAGTTAGCACTATTAAACTCTGGATTTAATGGCCTTGGGGGTTACTCATTTAGATGGCAATGTAAATGAATACACTGCTTCAAAATATAGCAAGCCAACACTTCCAGAGTAAGTCCTGAACTTCTGCCCCAAAGGGTTGACCTGATGGCCACATTATGTGAAGTAATAATGTCATTGCTTATATTGTTCACTCCCTTGCTTGTTGGCTTCAGCCCAATAGGCCTGTTCTAGTTGTTTCTGGGTCAGCCAGATGCAACTCAATCCCAAATGCTCTGCTTTTCAGCTGATCCAAAAGTTGGAAAGAAAAAAAAAGTCACCCCTAATCTATTTTCAGTCTTCATTACCAGCTCTCTCTATAGTATAAATGTTCTATAGTTCTACATCCTGCATGTAGAATATTCTATAGTTCTACATCCTGCATGTACATCCTACATCCTACAAACAACAGTTTTCCAAAGTGAAATAACCAATTCTTTTTTCTTTCTTTCTTTCTTTTTTCCTTTTCTTAATCAAAATCCTCACATGGAAATTTCCCCACATTTGGAATTAACTTACACCTTATATTTAGGACGTCATCTGCCACCTAGTGCCCAAGGCAAGGATACTACTCAAAGAATTGTCTAAAGATTGACAAAATCCACAATCCAATAATTATGAGAATTTCTATGCACGGTAACCTTGTAGGAGAAGGTTAAAAAAAATTGAATCGATGGTTTAGACTGTTATTTTCAGATCGTCCTTCCTTCTGTTCACTTTCTAAAGGAGCAATAAAGGTTCAATGCTATTTTCCTCTTTTAATCTTTATTTTTCTCCAAGATTGTAGAATTTCTTTCTACAAGTCTATGGATTTTCCCTCCCTTCGTTAGAAATTTTAAGGCAATTAAGGACCGGGTGCCAGAATGCTGAGGTCAGAGTCTTTATCGCTATCATAAGATGAAAAGAAAATGTCTACACAGATTACACAAATTGAGATCACTCAAGCTTAAGTAAAATATAAAATGCCGAGGCTAAAATTCTAGAAATGCCTACAATACTTAAAAGATGAACTGCTAAATATGTAAAGTAGTAAAATCTGAGATCCCAAAATACTGAGCTACTCATGGAATGTTAAAGTCCTGAACTAAGTTTTTTTTAAATTGGTATTATAGAAAATGCAAACTATAAAGCTATGCTATTAAGCATAAAAATATCAAGAAATATCATATCTAAAACTGTTGGATCTTTGAACAAGATCTGGCAGAAACTGGATATTGGAATAGGGTGCTTCTTATATTCTTTTATCTCTCTCTGTAGATACTGTCTGCAAAATCCAGATAAAGAGAACTATTGGCATGCATAAACTTGTATATAAAGCAGTCAATGTATATATCCTTAAAAGCCGTGGTGGTGCAGTGATTAGAATGCTGTATTGCAGGCTAATTCACTGCTCACTGCCAGGAATTCAGTCCTGACTGGCTCAAGGTTGACTCAGCCTTCCATCCTTCTGAGGTCGGTAAAATGAGGAGCCAGATTGTTGGGGGGCAATATACTGACTCTGTAAACCGCTTAGAGAGGGCTGTAAAGCTCTATGAAGCAGTATATAAGTCTACGTGCTATTTGCCCAGATCTCATGAGTTCCCCAAGTTTTTAAAGATGTTAACACCTGTACCCTAACCCTACATCAGAATCTTCTGCAATTTGGGCCATAATTATTATGATGTACATTTAATGTTTGGAGATTCAGCAGATGCAGCTATCTTTTGTCCTAACTGCCACCATCTACAGCAATAGGTGACGATACTTTTTTTAAGAGTTCTGCAAAAAAAAAAAACAACACCAAACCACATAGGACCCTGCCTGGCAGGCTAGGTTTTTGCATCCAACCATTCATAACAGTTTGGCTCTTAACAGCCAAAGTATTAAAAAGGCGTTTGGCAGATTTTTCCAAAGCACACTTTTGCACAGCAATTAATACAGATTTATGTAATTAGCACTGTTTGAAAGAGTCTCTGGGGCATTCTAGGTTTCTTGTCCCTATTATCCCTGAAGCTGCAGGTTGGAAGAGATGGTTATGGCATAGTTTTAAATCTAAATTAAAACTTGTTACTCTAAATATTTTTCAAATTTTGGGCAGGTTGTGAATATATTCATTTTGCCAGCAATTAAATGGATTACTTTCCATGCCCGTATCCATCTTTTCCGTGGCCCATCTCCTGGAGTAATTCAGCTGCAAAAAGGTCCAAACTATTTTAGGAAATCCATACATCTTGACTGTCTAACTAATATTGTTCTCACAATACCGCTGTTTGTATGGAAGTTGAACATCGAGTTGGCATCTGTGTTGGCATCTTGGTATTGAAATAGGCTTCTCCTTATATTATTAGATGATAATTTCTGTAGTTCAGGGCTGCAATGTGAAATCCTTGGTACTCTCTGAGCTTGGGTGTGTTCCTGAAGACATTTCATTACCCAACTAGGTAAGATCTTCAGGGCTAAAAGGGTATAGGATTTGCTCTCTGTTTATATATCCTTTTCCTGTCCTCATTTTCGTACACGTCTCCATATACATACATACTGCAAATTGCAAACGAGAAGGAATGCTGGCATGCATAAACTTGTTTGCATTCTAAATATATGGCAATCAAGAGATTGAAATTGTAAAATTGTTTTCCCCCCCTCTGCCATATAATTATAAAGAGCTTGGCTCAAATATAAGTTTGAAATTTATTTATGCCTTTATTTAGAAAATGTTTGTGGACACCCAGCTTATACTGTATATGATAATTCTACAGAGTAGAAATTATTGAAAAGGATTCATTAATAGAAAAGATCATATTAATGAGGTCCAGAGGCTAAATCATATAATGAATGGCTAAGGGAACTAGGAATGTTTAGCCTAATATACCTGTTTCTTGTTCAGTGAAATCAAAGGCCCAGTAAGTTGGATGTTTGGAAAGAGAAATCCCCAGATATTTAAAAAAAATGCATCACATTTTTATTCATTTGACTGAAAATTATTCAGTCTGATTGTAGTAGATCACAATTAGTGTGAGTTCGAATAGTGCAAAATTTGATTTAGGGCACTTTCATTAAATTGCCTGTTTCCTTTGATCCAAAATCAATTACCAGTATTCTACTTTCCATAAAATTATCACTTTGCATAGTGCAAATTTGAATAGTGCAAACATCTTGTGAGATTCAACAACCTACCTATATTTCAAAAATCCTCCAAGTGTGGGGCCAGCTGCAAAAAAAACATTAGCCTTAACAGATCTTCCTATGGATGGTCTTGGTGCCATCCCTGTCAAGAAGTGCTGATTTAAAGAACAGTTGAATAGCAAAACTTGGCAAAGCTGAAAATGGCCCTTAAGCTAAGCAGGCCTCTTATTCATAAAGATTTTCAAACAACAAATTCAGAATGTTGAACAAAAAGCAGAAATAAATTTGCTGGCAGTTAACCCCCAGCAAGTACAGTGTGAAGGAATCTGTTCCTCATCCATTAGTAGAAGATCAAGAACAACTTGGTCAATGGGAAATCACCCAAATGTCTCTGTGAATTTAGCTAAGGAACAGTTATTCCAATACTCATCCTCCTTTACCCTCTCAGCCTTCATTGTTATTAGGTAAACAAAGATGTTTTTTAAAAAATCATAATAATGTGTACAATAATAATAACATCAACAAGAGGTACTCCCTTAAGATCTGTTTATTGTGAGTTCAATAGCCCATTCCAGCTAGCGCCCTAGAGACAACATTTGAGGACAAAGCTAGGGCTCAGAGTAGTCCAGTATTACCAAGATATGAGTAGCTGGGCCCATGTCTTTTTCCCTGGTTAAGGAAATCCGACTGGAAAAATGACATCTGAAACACTGTACTTATATTAGCAATTTTACTTACCAAGTATAAAGTAATTCAAAACACTTTAAGAAACTTTCAAAATTAAATTGTAAGCAACTTTTAATTGGGGTTATTCTGTATATACTGTAACTATCTAAAGTGTGTGCCTCTGTGTGTGTTTGTGTGTGTGTGTGTGTAATCAGTTCGAATACACATATATCTGTTTTTAACCTACTGTATTTTGTGTAAATGAGTCCCATATTTCATTATATTTATCCATGCAAAGTTTTGCATCTACAGGCAATCTGTTCGTAAGTGTCTCCAACTTACAAGTTGGAGTAAATGGGACCATCCATTTATCTTTCCAATTCTACAGTATCAGTATTTTACCTATAGTGAAGGCACAAAGAATCCATTTCCGTTCTCCCATTGTCAGATGTGGGAGAATGTAATTTATATAGGTAATTCAAGAGAATATTATCCTCTGAAAATGTTACCTTTTGTCTCAAAGTTACATTTAAATGATCCACTACTTTCTCCCAAAACTTATAGGACATTGTTTTAAGGAAGCACTGTCCTTCTTACATCTTGACAATCCTTTCCTACATAAATGTAACAGAATTCGCGAAACAATTCTAAATAAACTTCTAATTGTGCTTATGCTGTTTTTTGAATTCTACAGTTCAAAAGTGCACGAACCCACAATAGCTTGACTTCATTCTGTGCAGTGACTTAAAATGAACTTCCTTCTGCAACCCTGCTAAAATAGAAGTAACCATCAGATAAGCATCTTGGGGAGGCAAAATTCCTCCTGGATCATTTGCTATAGATTTTAGCTTAGAAGCTATTATTTCTCTTGGGGATATTAAATCAGGACAACTTTAATTACATGAGAATCTTTTTATAAGTTTGCATTACAATGGTTGGTTATTGGCCACTGGTGACATCTAAGTTTTAAAAACAAAAGTTAATGCAAAGCCAGAATACAACTTCTTGGGAGGGGAAAATATAGAATAACTTCCATCTCTCCGCTCAAGACCTTGTCCCACTGAGCATGATCACCACAAAAGACAAGAAAAATTCTTTATTCTTTATTGGCCAAGTGCGACTGGACACACAAAGAATTTGTCTCCAAGCATCAGCTCTCAGTGTGCATACAAACCACAAAGAATTAAAATCACAAGATACCAATAGGAGAAGGCAGTAGGAAAGATGAGAAGGGTCATAGGCAACAACAATGCAGTACCACAATTGCACAGATTTATTGGATCAAGGCTCGAATTTCTCTTTAATGCATTTCGCAGTTTGAACACAACTAACTAGAGCCACGTATGGAGGGAGACAAGAAGACTGACTTTGGTTTAGAAACCCAGAGGTCATTAAGGAAACACCAGGTGCACACACACAAAAAAAACATGTGTTAAGTCCAAAAGAGGAGACTGAGGGTACCCAAGAGATTTAGACTCACCTCCCTGCCACCTCCCGGCGGTATAAGAGGATGGGAAGAGAAGAAAGACATGGACAGACCTGTATAATTCTGTTTGTTGACCTATTTCAATAAACTATAGTTCTAATCACTCTGTGGAATCAGCTTCCGGATAGGATCTACCTTGAAGTCCTCAACTTACAACCATTTGTTTGTTTAGTGACTGTTCAATGCCGCTGAAAAGAAGTGATTTATGACTGTTTTTCACACTTGGAATCGCTACAGCATCCTCATGATCACATGATCAAAATTTGGACTCTTGGCAACTGACATGTATTTATGACAGTTGGGGGATCCCCAGGGGCTCACGTAATCCCCCCTTTCGTGACCTTCTGACAAAGTCAATGGGGAAGCCAGCATCACTTCCCAGCCGTGTTCTTAACTTCATAATCGCAGTGATTCACTTAACAATTGTGTCAAGAAAGGCCGTAAATTGGGACAAAATTCACTTAACAACTATCTCGCTTAGCAACAGAAATTTTGGGCTCAATTGCAGTTGTAAGACGAAGAATACCCGTATGGCCATGCTGGACAATTTTAGATTTACTATGTCTAATTGTGCAGTACTTCTTTAAAAAAAAAACACACATGTGCAATCTTCTGATAATGACAATCACACTTAATATGGGAGAAAAGACAAGTATCAATGGATACAGTGAAAACGCTAAGCAGCAAAATTATTTCAGATCTATATGAGATCGTGAAGGCATAGGAGAAGGTTTGTGTTGAATTGGTTTGATCCTATTTTTATGCTTGCACTGCCTCCAAATGGTTGGAAGTCATACCTTAATTTTTGGCATGGCATCAGCAGCATTCAGCAGCATGATTGCCACCAGAAGGCGGCTCATAAAAATAGTATGACTGTGTGGTTCAAGTGTCAGGCAAGCACCTTGAAATGTTTCAGTGCAAACTGATATTCAACCATGAGTCTTTGGATCAGATGCAACCATACTGGATGATTATGAAACGGAAATAAAATGGGGGTCAGATCATCAGCTCTGCAAGGACAGGCTGCCCAAGATGTCAAAGCGTGGATAAGTGGATTTATTGTAGCAAAGTAAAGGAAGCTATTAGGAAAGAATCCGAGGCTTTTATAGGCGAGATCTATTTATGGTGAAACCCAGGATCAGACTTTTGTGTCCTTTTCATCATTCATGCTATATTGTACCATAACAGGTTAAAAGCTACTCTTTGGCCATTGAAAAGATGGTTTCTACCTGCTTCTCATTTTGGTAATGAACTGGTCTAGTATCATAAGAAATGCCCTAAAAGCAACCAACAAAAATTCAGATAAAGTTTTAAAGCATTCCTATTTTTAAAAAAAAAATTAAAAAAAATTTAAAAAGCCATTTCACATGGGGAGGATTTCATTTGAAGGCCCGATTTGAGCAAACATCTCCCAGTTCAGGAGGCAGAAGTCTCTGTTATGATTCCGATATTTCTTCTCTATTTAGCTGCCTCACACTTCTTTTATATAAACTATTTTTTTCTGAATTTCTTCAGCCAATCGTTTAACTTCCTTGTATTGGGTCCATTGATCAAGTCAGGCTAACAACAGTTGACTTTAATTCAGTTGCTGCTAGTGAGCACATTCCCCAATTCTTCAGAAATAATGAAGAGCATAGGACAAAAATAACAAAGGGAGGAACAAGACCAGGAGTGAATTACTGACACCTTACATTAGATACTGTGATGCTCCTAGTAACATCTAGTCATCTCCAAGGATAGCACGATGCATGATGCTGCATTGGACAAACCAGTATTTCGATTCAAAACATGCAGGAGGCCTCATGTTTTAAGTTTTTATTGTGTAGGATATTTGGTAACACCTGAAAGCATCAGAAGAAGGATGTATAAGTTTTTAGGAACCAAAATAGAACTTGGACAAAATTATATGTAAGCTTAGGTAAAATGGCTAAATAAAGTTCATATGACTCCTTGCCATTTATTTAGTAATTTCCACCTACAATAACTCCCTTTTTACAACCCTGTAAATCCCTTAATTGGAGTAGAGTCGGGGCGACTGGATGGAGCTGAGCGTTTACTGAACAGATGCCCTTCCTGACACCATGTGGGAGTTCGCAGCAGATATGTTTTCTTTGCACCCTAGGAGAGAAACATCTGCCAGTGCCTAGGATTGAACTCTCAACCTTCCAAGCGGGAGGTGAGTGTCTTCACAACTAGGCCACCATGCAGCTCACTTTCCACCTACAATCAAATTGAAAATAACCATCTGCCAGCACCTTTCCGAGAGGCTCTGAGTACGACGTGCAGCCTTGAGATCTCATATTTGGCGTCTTATGTAGCGCCTGGTGTGGAACTTGAAACGTGACATAAGGCCATTAGGATAGATGAATCTGAAGTCTTCCCACCATTTGTTGTAACGGAACAAAACAAATCACATGTGGGATAATCATGGTCTTTTGCCTTCTCCAGCACCCCTATCCAACAGAGGACGAGAAGAGACAAATAGCAGCACAGACAAATCTCACACTGTTGCAAGTCAACAACTGGTAAGTCAAGGTCACTTTCCCCCCCCCCCTCAAGTGTAATAATCAAATGGAAAAGTTTGTTGCCTGCCCAAAGAGAGAACTGCTTTCTTTATTTGGCTGATCCCTTATGTAGTATCCAAAGTATGGATCAGTATCACAAGTTTATAGGCTTTTTAAATTCTGTCCAGATCTATAAATCACACCTTTCATTAAAGTAGAAGAACTTCAGAATTCATTTTAGGTCCAGAGTGCTAATGGTTCTAAGGCAGCGTTTCCCAACCTTAGGAACTTGAAGATGCGTGGACTTCAACTCCCAGAATTCCCCAGCCAGCTATGCTGGCTGGGGAATTCTGGGAGTTGAAGTCCACGCATCTTCAAGTTCCTAAGGTTGGGAAACGCTGTTCTAAGGTTCATGGGATGTGCCTTCTAGTGTTCTCTTTGAAATGGACTTGGTTCAGACTTCTTTTCCATTAAAAAGTGTCCCTCTGCAAAGTCTGGCCAATGGCCACTTGTCTTTTTTTCAAGTGCCTTGAAAATGATGTCAAACCAGATTGCTTTAAAACCTTCCGAGTAACCCTTTTTTTCTTTCAGAGTTTGCGGTCCCTCAGAAAAGACCCGTTTAAAAGGCCATGAATAACGGGACTAAAACCACTGGGTGGTATCTGAAGCCAAAATGGATGGGGACCACCCATTTCCTGACTGATATTTCTTTTGTTTTCCCTTTTTGAAACCTGTTATCTCTTTCTCAAACTCCTCGGAAAGATTTGAGCCCCTTAAAGGTCTCAACAAATATTTCAATCTAATTTATTGATCGAGCTTTAAATTAGTCCAGAGGCCTTTATGAAAAACTTCAATCTTCATTCTGGCTTTTGAAGGAAGTGAACATCTGTAGCTTAGAGTTGAACTGTGGGGTCCTTGAAGCTCTCCGAGCTTAGTGGTTTTCTTGCAGATGTTTTATTACCCAACTAGGTAACATCAGTAGTAAGGTGCTGATGTTACCTTGTTGGGTAATGAAACATCTGCAAGAAAACCATTAAGCCCAGAAAGTACCAAGAACCCTACACTCTGATTTTTGTTATAGTTTTTAAAAATGTAAGAATATCAATAAGATTAAAGTACCATGCCCCTTAGTTGTTGTTTTTTTTAATCTCCTTTTGTAAAAATACTGGAATCGGAGGCCATGACATGTGGCAACTCCAGTCAGGACAAAATTTAGATATGATCAGAATTGCAGCCGCTTTGTGTGGATTTGAAAAAGTAAGCCAACTTCTAGTCATTTCTGTCTGGACCAAACTTAATTTGAAGGGTAGATCTGATTATTTGAGTAGCACTGAATATTTTAATCCTTTGAAAGACCCTTGCGTAAATCTGATTTTTAAACGATGAGGTTCCAAGCTATGCATTAATGTGGGGATTTACTTGTGGTTAAACATCGGATGTTCTTGCTTTGACACAGAGGCTTGTGGGGTGACGTTTCTTTTTTTTTACACGACTGTAAATGTTTTCTTTGTGTTGGCTGATATTTGTGGCATCTGTTGGCTCACGCTGGTATTTATGAACATTTGCAAGACAGATCTGTTTTCTTCTGAGGAGGAAAAATCAACTCTTTGTGAGGGGCAAATTCCTTACATTCCAGATCTACACTAATTCAATAGCACCCTCTGCTGGTTACTTATAATAAGCAATGAGCAGCACTGAAAATTGGTTGTTTTTTTGTAACTTATAGTAGAATAGAATAGAATAGAATAGAATAGAATAGAATAGAATAGAATAGAATAGAATAGAATAGAATAGAATAGAATAGAATAGAATAGAATAGAATAGAATAGAATAGAATAGAATAGAATAGAATAGAATAGAATAGAATAGAATAGAATAGAATAGAATAGAATAGAATAGAATAGAATAGAATAGAATATGGGATGGGATGGGATGGGATGGGATGGGATGGGATAGGATAGGATAGGATAGGATAGGATAGGATAGGATAGGATAGGATAGGATAGGATAGGATAGGATAGGATAGGATAGGATAGGATAGGGAATGGAGTGGAATGGAGTAGAGTAGAGTAGAGTAGAGTAGAGTAGAGTAGAGTAGAGTAGAGTAGAGTAGAGTAGAAGAGGATAGAATAGAATAGAATAGAATAGAATAGAATAGAATAGAATAGAATAGAATAGAATAGAATAGAATAGAATAGAATAGAATAGAATAGAATAGAATAGAATAGAATAGAATAGAGCTAAAAGGGACCTTGGAGGTCTTCTAGTCCAGCCCCCTGCTCAAGTAGGAGAACCTATGCCGTCTCAGACAGGTGAATGTCTAGTTTCTTCTTTAAAAACTCCAGTGATGGAGCACCCACAATTTCTGGGGGTAAGCTGTTCCACTGGTTGATTGTACTCACTGTATTTATATCTGCTTTTCCTTAAAGAGCTCTTCTAGACGATAATGAAAACATAAAAGTCCTGTGCACAGTTTGAGAAGATAATCCCATGTCAGAAAAACTCAGGAGCCCATCAAAGTAAATAGTGTTGAGATAGGTGGATAAATACCCTTACAAGGTAGTCCTCATTTAGCGACTGCCCCGCTTAGCGACTGTTCGCAATAACGACAGTCATAATTTAAAACCAATCCTTGCATTTACGACTTTTGTAAGTCTGCAAAGCAGAGACGAGCTGAAGTCAGATCCTAAGCACAGTTGCAGTTTCAACTTCTTTGACTTCAGAAGCAACTTCTTCACTTAATGACCAGATTGCCAGTCCCAATAGTGGTTGCTAAACAAGGATGACTTACATAAACAGCAATAGGAATAATTTTATTTGGTATATTGCTCCTGTCAAGCAAGAAGAACCAGATGAAATTATCTTGAATTTTACTTTTTGAGTTCAGTTTAATATGAACGTTTGTCTCTTTCTCTTAAATATAAGCTTGCCACACTGCCTTTCTTAAACAATCCTAGCCCTTGGTGCATTGACTAGCTCAAGAGAATAAAGAAATGGAGAAGCCTCGTACCAAGAAATGGGTAGCATATAAAATGAATAAACAAATAAATGCAGCAGTTAACATTTTATTTTAATACGCCATCTTCTTTCTGGGAAGGTTTATCAATGCCCGGCGACGTATCTTGCAACCTATGCTTGATGCTAGCAATCCAGATCCAGCCCCCAAAGCCAAGAAAATCAAATCCCAGCACCGGCCAACGCAAAGATTCTGGCCCAACTCCATTGCAGCTGGGGTTCTGCAGCAGCAAGGAGTCAACCCCGGGACTAACCCTGATGGTAAGAATCACTAGATCAAAAGCGACGTTTGTGTCTCTTTGTATTGAGGTCTAATCTCCATCTGTTAGATGTGTTGAGGCTGGGACTTCAAAAGCCAAACCAGTTGGCAATTCTGTCTAGATAGCGACAGATTGGAGTTCCAGGTTTGGAATAATCTTAGCCTTGAATTGGGCCACAACCTGGACCAGAATAACATAAATACCAATAAAGAGACCCAGTGCAACTCAGTGGGGGAGAGAAAACGCAAGTGAGCAGATTCAGTCTGCTATCTAGTTATTGACTATTGATGGGAAACTTAAGCCTCTGGATTCACCCTTGTTTATACTGCACCTGAATGGAGTCCCTGCGGATTTGACTCCGCTAGTTGTTGCCAACCTATGGGGGGAGGGGTGTGCTCATCCCCATTTCAAGGCCATTAAGCCAGCACTGTCCGAAGACATTTCCCCGGTCATGTGGCCAGCATGACATCATGCAGCACTGTTGCCTTCCCACCCAAGCGGTACCTATTTATCTATTCGCATTTGCATGCTTTCAAACGGCTAGATTGGCAGGAGCTGTGGTGAGGACGGGAGCTCACCCCTTCCTGTGGCACTCGGGTCTTGAACCAGGGTTGCTGGCTTTCCAGCTGACAAGCGAAGAATCTTAACCACTGAGAGACCTGAATGGGAACCTTCCCAAAAGATAATTGAAAGTTGAAATGGAAAGTTGATCTCTGTAAAGCATTCTGTTCTCTGTGTAATATCCTGGAGAAATGACTGGTCTTACACAGACATTAAATTACACAGTGAGCTTCTTGCAGCCCTAAGGTACCACTGGATGACCCTTTTGTTAACCTTCTCGATAAGGACTCTCTGATCAGCATATTATTGCAGGACATGAAATAAGCAAATACCATTTGCACTTCTGGTTGCAGAACTTAACCGAATTTAGAACTTCTTAATTACAGCAGAGGTAATTAAGTTGGTTTACTGACCATTTGAAGTTACAATGGCTTTGGGGAAAAAATGAGTTATGACTGTTTTTCATGCTTACAACCATTGCAACATCCCCATGCACACGATCAAACTTCAGATACTTGGCAACTGACTCATACTTATGACAATTCCAGTGTCCCGGGGTCACATGATCCCCCTTTGCGACCTTCCGACAAGCCAAGTCAGTGGGGAAGCCAGATTCGCTTAACAACCGTGTTACTAACTTAACAACTGCAGTGATTCACTTAACAGCTGTGGCAAGAAAATTCATAAGATGGGGCAAAAGTCACCTTACCCAGTGTCACGCTTAGCATCAGCGATTTTGGGCTCAATTTTTGGTCATAAGTCAAGACTCCCTGCACCTGATAGTAGGCGGTCAAGTATCGCTCTCATAGAAGTGGAAGATGACTCTTCAGAGGCAAAAGATTTTGCTTCACTTGGTGTATTATCTCTTTTACTGTATTTAAAAAAAACAACACCTAAATCAACCCCCCTGCATTTGGGACCTTCCTTCTCAGTGGGTTCTGGGATGTTTGCCCCAAAGTCATATCCAACAGCCTCACACCCAGTGTTTATCCCAGACATGTCAAACACAAGGCCCGGGGGCCGGATCCGGCCCACAAAGTGGTTTCATGCGGCCTGGAAACAGTGAGGGAACGGCCCCCACTGCCTTGGCCCTGGCCCAGAGACCCTCAGATCTGTCCCACTCCTGCCCAGGCCCCCATAGGCACCCTTGATGCGAACGATGTAGAGCTGGCCTCGCCCACCCAGTAGGCCATATGCACTCTAGCCACACCCACCGAGTAGGCCACACCCACCCTGGCCACGCCCACCCAGCCCCCTGAGGGCAACCGCAATGCTGATGCGGCCCTCAATGAAATTGAGTTTGACACCCCTGGTTTATCCTATCAACTGTTTGCCTTTCCTTCTAGGCTCCATCAATATGGACAACCTCCAAACTCTCTCCTCAGATAACGCCACTATTGCTATGCAGCAAGCCATGATGGCGGGTCACGATGACTCACTAGATGGGACAGAAGAGGAGGACGAAGATGAAATAGAAGAGGAGGAGGAGGAGGAAGAAGAAGAGGAGGAGGAGGAACTGGAAGAAGATGCTGAGGAGCTCCAGACAACTAACGTTAGTGACCTTGGCTTGGAGCAAAGTGACTCACTGGAATAGAGGATTATAGCAATGGTGGAACAGTCACCGAGTGGAAAACGGTTAAACCTGCTTGCAAAACTCATTGGCCTGAACTGTAGAGAGCGCCTGAGCACGTCCCTTTAACAATATGATTCAGATTCAACAATAGCACCCTTTCTGGATGTCCTACTTGACCTGCATTCAGTTGCAGGAATGGATGTGGAAGCCCACTGAACATCTGTCAAGGGTTCCAAGCTGGTTATTTAAGTGAAGGACACACGTTTACAAGGCACATATTGTGACTAGTTTCTCCCCCACTCTCCCCCGCCTTTGTTTTTGATAACCACAACAACAAAAGTGTTTTTAGAGTAAGCTGTTTTCTGTATGACTGAATGTTTTATGGAAGTTCTAATTCAATGCCTTTTTTTGTGTGACACGCGGTTCAGAGGCACGGCTGTTTTCATTTTCACTGCTTTTATGAGAGATTTATAGATGCAAACTAAGGAGAAGAAGAAAAGATTGACAGTTTTTACAAAAGGAAAAGAAAAACTAGAAGGGGATGATTTATAGAAATGTAGGTGGGGGGGAGGGAAAAATCAAACATTTACAAAATGGACAGAAATTCAACAAAGTTGAGTGTTGAGTGCCCTTTGCAAGTGGATGTCTTGTTGAGTTTTGCAGCTACAGAATGCATACGGACTCAGGTGAAGCCCCAAGCCATAGGTCTGTGCTTTGCAATCAGTGTGACAAATAGGTAACACCCTGTGACCGGAATCCTTTTTAGAGAAGAATCATGTTTGCTTTCTGAGTGACATTTTAATATCCCAAGTTGTTGCCTTGGTACAGCGTGTGATATTAGCTAACCAGAAAGAATGTTTAGAGGCTCGCCAATACAGATGCCATTGGTTGAATACAAACAGGTTCCGATTTCTAACATTTGCAAAGCAGAAAGGGATCAGTGGCAGAGAGAATTCAAACAGAGATAAGCAGAACAGCTATCCAATTGGGGTGCAGGAAATCATATTTTCACAAACTCATTTCCCCGGAACTGCTCTCATCCCTTTAGGTTGCTCTCCATCCCCACAAACTCTCATTATGAAACAGCATACAAAAAAAATATTCAACCGGACACATTACAGCCATTTAGGAATGGGATTCGTAATAATGTTCCCCATTAGCAATCACTGCTAATCATAGGTTAAGCCTACAAACAGAGGCTGATTTAAAATCTCCTTGTGGGCATTATCCCAGTACACAGTGTCTACAATATCCCATTTACATTTACCTTTGAAAGTCAGGCATCCTTCCAAACAAGAATCTGAGTAGCAGCCGCCCATCATGTGCTAAGAATGCCCAAAGGGCCCACAAGCATACTTAGAAATACAAACATTACTGGTGGCTTCGCTTTGCATCACGCCGGTTCCTCATTTATTTATTTATTTTTTAAAGTCAAACAAATCAGATAGTCTAAGAGCTTAACAGGAACCCAGGGGAGAATCAGATGATGCTTTCCATCTGCCTGCAGGCATTTTTTTTTTAAAAAAAAGACTGTAGTATCCATCAATATTGGGAATTGTTGACCCCGAACTCTTCCTTTTGTGGGAATGTTTTCAAGCAATTTCCATCTGGCAGCTCTACCATAAACGCTGGCCTGAAGAATGCTTTTGTCTGTGTGTAAAATGCAGTTTTCTCCCTTTAAAAAGCCACAGGTTCAAGAAACAGATGTTTTCATGCCGAAGGACAGCCCTAGAAATATCACTGTAAAAGGCTCCAACAGTTGAGTGAAGACAAACAATCTTCCTGTCCACATCACCTCAGACCACAGGTGCAGCTCTAAATATAACCCACAAAGGAATCTGTGCATGAAGCTATTACTTATTGCTTCTGCAACACACACACACAAATGAAAACCACATGGCTGCTGTATGTTTTTTTCCAGGAAAGCACGGACAATTAACTGCCAGACAAACGATGCCTCTAATAGGCAAAAAAAAAAAAATGGCATGGGGGCACAGTGGTTAGAATGCAGTATTGCAGGCTAACTCTGCCCACTGCCAGAAGTTTGATCCTGACCAGTTCAAAATTGACTCAGGTTTCCATTCTTCTGAGGTCGGTAAAATAACCGCCCAGGTTGTTGGGGCTGGGGGGGGGCAATATGCTGACTCTGTAACTGCTCAGAGAGTGCTGTAAAGCACTGTGGGACAGTGTATAAGTCTAAATGCTATTGCTATTTTTGTAAGCATGTCTCTGTTACAGTTGGAACATGCCTCAAGGGTGCAGTTTCCTCCGGTAGGTTAGATGTGGGACCCCTTCAAAATGATCAAGGTCCCCCCTTTTGTTCTGCAGCCGTGAAGGCTTGGCATTTTGAGAGTAGGCTGGGCACCATTGTGACTTCTGGCAGATCTTTATATCATGAGATAAGGAAGGGCAAGAAGGAAACAGGGGCCAATGTCCTAATCCAGGAATAAAGGCAATGTGTGTGATGAATGTTCAGTATTTGCCAACTCAGCAGTTCAGGTGAAGGACTGTCTTAGGCAGACCGAAACCTCTCGCTCAATCTCTCTTTCTTCAAACATCCCCTCGGAGGCAGTTTGTTGATTTCATTTTGTGCATGGTGCTCAGGAAAGTGTCTCCAATGTGCAAAAATGAAAGGGAGCGAGATCTCTACCCAACCTATGAGCTACAATTTGTGGGACTCTGGCTTAGGAAATACACACTGTATACATTTCCTGACGTGAATGTAATTTTCCCACCCAGGGGGTGGAGGGGAATGCTGACAATGTTTTCGACAGAAAACTAAGGCACCCGTAATTTTATTTATAATCTGTGTGTTTTTGAACAATCGGATTCCTTTTTTTCTGATGCTGTAATAAGTGGGGCAGAAAGTTTTCCCCTCTAGGTTTTGTCTTCCTTGTTGGCCAAAACTTGTCCAATGGTTCATACACTGTCCTATACTGCAGGGCCACTCCCCACAAATCTCGAACTTCCAAGATGAAAGTTTTGCCCATTTTACTATCCAACAACAGGTCCAAGGGTCAGTTCTAAGAATTCCTTGCTCTTTGCTCACAAAGCACATTTATCATCTACTACTTCTTTTGACTTTTGTCCAACCCTGGCAACTTTCAGACTTGTGGACTTCAACTCCCAGAATTCCCCAGCCAGGATGGATGGATGGGGAATTCTGGGAGTTGAAGTCCACAGGTCTTAAGCTTGCCAAGGTTGGACCCCACCCCCCCGCTCATGTTTTAAAAAGTTGAGAGCTTTAAATCAATCACTTTACATTAAGGGTTGAATCGACAAAAATTCCTTGAGAATGTATTGGAGTATCAGTGGGCATAAGCCAAGCCCCCTCCTTCCATTATGGATCCTGATATGGCATGAATGTAATATGTAATTTCATAGAAAATTCATTGTAATTTAGTATTAATTCATGTCCATTTATGATAAAGTGCTACCAGATGAGGTTTTCCAGTTGTATTTCCTTGCATTTTTCCCCATGTTCTTAGGAATAACAGACACGGAGAGTCTAAATCCCCTGCAATGAATTCTCTCCCTGGTGTTCTATCTCAGCTGTCTCTCAGCCAGATGGTCGTATCTAAAGAGGTTCTCCATTCTTAAAGGTCTTGGAAGGCATTACCCATCTTCAGTTATGTTCAATTTATGGAAATGAATCTATGCAAACCCAGCATTTCCTTTCCTGCTACCCTGCTCTCCTTGTTGTGACTGTCTTATTTATTTTTTGAACGACAACACGCTCGTAACTGGGTTAATCTTAACTGTGGTTTGAAAGAAGACAACTGCCAAACACAATTGAACGATCATAGCCACAATGAGTTAATTCTTGCAGTTAAACCTGGAAATAAAAGTTTCCCGTCTTCTCCTTGCGTTGCAGCCATATTAGAAGAGAAAACACAAAAGTGTGGGTGTGTATGCCCACTCTCTGCTCAAGCTGATTCTCATCATGCTCAGCCCAGAGTAACCATGACATCTAAATGCAGCCTGTAGGTCAGCACAGTCATAGATAGGAACATTCTTCTCACTGGATTAATGATTAGTTTAAGAGCTCTATAAAATGAAGAGTAGTTACATAGATCTTGCTGATGCAAATACCTGTCCTGCTGTACACTCCTATTCTTGACATAGACTGCATCAACATACTTTGCACCAACTAGCCCTATGTACATTCTGACACTCTTTGCCTAACTAACTTGCTCTGACTGAGGAAGATGCTTGGATGAGCAGCGAAACGTCTCAGACTAGCAAAAAAAAAAGTCCATGGTGGTGTTTTTTTTAACTTTAGACACTTTTGCCTAGATCAGGGGTAGGCAACCTTGGCTCTTTTATGACTCGTGGACTTCAAGTCCCAGCACTTAAGTTGCTGCTTGATTCTCTCCAAAAAGAGAGAAGAACTGCAGTATTGAAAAGGGAAACAAAAGGCATGTTTACTTACATATCCTAATATACACTTGCCCGTGCAAATTTAGAAATAATTGCTATGTTATAAGTCAAAATAGATTACATTATATTATCAGAGGGTAGACTGTGACCAATAAGTCATATATTTGCATAGTTTGCAGGAACAGCTGGTGGGTACACTGAAAGACCCTGGCTGTTATTAAGCTGGATTTGAATGGAATAGGCCAGGGGTAGGCAACCTTGGCTCTTTTATGACTCGTGGACTTCAACTCCCAGAATTCCTGAGCCAGCCATGCTGAGGAGAAAGGGAGAGGTTTCCAAGCTGAGCCATGATGGCTTGTGAATTCTGGGAGTTGAAGTCCACCAGTCATAAAAGAGCCAAGGTTGCCTACCCCTGGCCTAGATCACATATTGCATCACCTTTTTTGGGGGGGGAGGGAACCCCTGAAGTTGGTGTGGCAAGAATTGGTACACTCTAACGACTCTCTGCCTAACTAACATCAGCTCTGACTGATGAAGCTGCTCGGATGAGCAGCGAAATGTAACAAAAAATTAGTCCGGTTGCCAGTATTCAACATTTATACATTTTTGCCTGGATGACTGAGAGTCTTTGTTGACATATTGCAACACATTTTGGGGAGGAAACCCCTAAGGTTGGTTGGTGTGACAAGAATTGGTACATTCTAATGACTCTCTGCCTAACTAACTTGCTCTGACTGATGAAGCTGCTCGGATGAGCAGCGAAACTTCTTAGATGAGGGGGAAAATGGTCCAGTTGCCATGGTTTAGCCTTTAGAAACCCTTGCCGGAATGATTGAGTCTTCAATGACTAGCCCTATCATTGCATTATTGAGGACACAAAAGCTCACCACTGTTTAAACTAGAGCATAGCCTTGTATAGAGCCTTAAGAACAGGCATATGCCAGCATCAAGGTCAGAGCCAAACATAATAGCTAAAGCTACAATCGTATCTGGACAAATCACCCCAAAGAAGACACAAAAGGGATACACGTTTACAGAGTAAATCAAGGAAAGACTGGACCAAAATCCAAGATGTAGCTTCATCAGTGTACAATGTTAAAGGGGGCATTAATTGAAGCCAGGAAGGAGGTACAAGCGTGGCACTGTTATGATCCAAACTGTGAGGGGCACACAGTCCTATGCCTACTCTGAGCTTATTTTCAGAGGCAGAATTCATCTCTAAGAAGGATGTTGCTTCCCACAATGAAAAGGCCCCACCAGGTTGCACTTCAGAGTGCAGGATGCATGCAGTACTTCATTACAGCTTTGTTTTACAATGCCATAAATTTGGTCAAATCTTTTTCCTGGGGGCTGGCAGGAGAGGTAGCGAAAGCTTAGTGTACAGCTTCCTTTGGGATCTTCAGCTAGGACTCATTAAAAATTAGCTTGCTAATTTGCATATCTGCTGTTTGGAAGCCAGCATGAATATGCATAGAAGCTCTTCAGAATTTTTGTTGTTGTTGTTGTTGTTGAAAGAGGCATCGATAAATGGACATAACCTTGTGCAACAACGGGCATACGGCTTCATTCGATAAGACTAGAGCAGCAGGGAAGCCAGGTTGGAATCAAAAAGACAATAAAACACAAATAGCAAACCATCATTTTTCTCATCTCAGAAAGCTAAATGATGCAACACAGTTTTCTCTCCAGTAAGGAGCACAACTCTGAATTTGTATTTAATTTGAGTCCATTACTGCTTAGTAGTGACTGTCGCTTCTGCTTCCTCAGCCTGCAGATTGTTCTCTTAACTCAGGTTCCCAACCCGGGGTGCTCACACCCCCTGTGAGTGCGAGACAATATTCCAGGGGGTGCAAAAAACTGGCTTTTCAAAATTATAGTGTATATGCATCATTTGTTGCTGTTATTTCAAACTTTTGTAAGGGGTGCGAGAATATATCAGACGCGTTCTAGGGGTATAGAAAAGGTTGGGAGCCAATGCCTTAACTAGTCAAACTGTCCTGCTGTGTTTCCTCAAAAAAAAACACAATAATTAGTAATCTGCAGTGATACTAAACCACGGCTTGTGTTTCGTTTTGACTTTTGGCTATCTTTTTCCTCTTCCCACTCTACTTGTTGTATAGCACAAAGAGTAAGCTTAGATCTCTGATCAAAGAGTTCTTATGAACAAGGTAAGCTAAATCAGAGGGCTTTGAGAATGTTGCTGGATAACTCAAGGACAATATTTTCCTGGAGGAAATGGTACAGAGATAAGGCAGGAGAGAGAGGGAGAGAGAGGGAGAGAGAGAGAGAGAGAGAGAGAGAGAGAGAGAGAGAGAGAGAGAGAAATTAGTGCATGAAAAAAAATGCATGGAGACAAATCCCTTGTCTTTCTCTGTCTCTACAGTCTATCTACACAAATCACCTCGAAGAGGATACAAATGGATAAAGATTTACAGAGTAAATCAATGAAGGATTGGAACAAAATCAAAGCTGCAGCTTCATCAATATACGATGTTAAAGGGAGCATTAATTGAAGCAAGGAAGGCAGTACAAGCATGTCGCTATTGTGGTCCAAACTGTGATGGGCACACAATCTTATGTCTACTCAGGGCTTATTTTGAGAGACAGAATTAATCTCTAAGAAGGTTGTCACTTCCTATAATGATACTTCTCTCTCTCTCTCTTTCTCTCTCTCTCTTCTCTCTCTCTCTCTCTCTCTCTCTCTCTCTCTCACACACACACACACACACAAAACACACACACACAAAACACACACACACACACACATTTGGACATGCCAGCCTTCTTCAGAAGGCTGGGGGAAGGAGAAGATGTTCCTTGTCAGGCCATGGTACCCAGTAGGAGCAATAAGTTCTTCACTCAGATTCCACACAAGGTGAAGAAAAGCAAGCTTCTCTTTCTCCCAGCGCAGCCTGGAAGTGAAGCATCTCCCTTGATTTCCATGCTCTGTCTTTCTAGCTTTCCTGCAGATTAAATGTTGGATTGGTTTCTTTTCACACTGATACCTCTGAATCTTTTTCTCCACAGTGTGTGCTAAATGAAATCATCTTTCTACCCAAATCGAGAACAATCTGCTGGTAGCATTAAAGAAATTTAGACTTTCCTCCCTCCCAAACTATTCAAAAAACATGACAACTTTTTAATTAAATGAAAGTTTTATTTCAGTATTCAAATTAGTCTCATAACTGCTTGGGGAAAGGCAAACGGAGAGTACATGGAATAAAGCAATGCCTGCCTTCCAAAGTGGAGGTGGACAAGGGGGAGAGGAGGGGGGGGAGAGGAGAGAGGGGGACGAGCATCCCTTGCCTTCACTCATGCATTCAAATGTTGACTATGACTAGAAACCGACAGTGAAGGATAGAATTTCACTCATATTTAACCCCAGTTAATGCTATACATTTTAAATACACAATTCAGAAGTGTACATTATGTCATGCAGTCCTGTGATGGAATGACACCCTGGCCTGATCTCCTGTTGACTTCATGATGCTCAGAATGCAGAGCTTAGGTAGGGCAGAGTACTGGAAGAAGGGAAAGAAGAAGAGGGAAAGAAAGGAAAAATCAGCGTAGAGAATTCTTCAGTCAGATGGATTCTGGTTTTACCTGCTAAGAGTGCAAACTTAATAAAAACTCATTAAAATGCTCTCAATGGTTCGGATCTTTAGTTGCAATGGCTGAAGACAATCACTGTTGAGTAACTTCTTCCTCCACCTGCTTCTACCTGTATATCTTCTACCTACTTTTCTTCAAATTAGTACAAGGAAATTAGAGTCATCCAGACTCAGTACCCAGATGCACTAATTCAGGCAGTGTACGCTAATGATAAAATACCAGGACCTTTTGCACACACCCCTGATAGCAGACAGCTGAACTCTTTTTATTGTTGTTGATCTCTCAAAATGTCCCAATTATATGTGGCTTTTTTTAAAAAAAATCTAGTTTAATTTCAATACTCTTCATTCCCAAGCCTAAACTTGGGTAAAACTGTTGTTCTTATTTCAATGAATAGCTTTAACTTTAATAACTTTTAATAACTTTAACTTAATAACTTTAAGCTGTAGGGTCCTTGATGCTCTCTGAGCTTAGTTGTCTTCTTGCAGATGTTTCATTACCCAACTAGATAATATCATCATGGCTAGAAGAGAATGGGCTTTGTGGAGAAGAGGAGGAGGAGGACTGTGGGGTCCTTGGTACTCTTTGAGTTTGGTTGTTTTCTTGCAGATGTTTCATTACCCAACTAGGTAACATCATGACTGCTAGAAGGGAGTGGGTTTGCTGTCAACAGCCTAATCAGGGACAACCAAGAAAAATACAATATTCCTACCAATACTGAGAGGGCAAGCCACTTGTATGTAAATACAGAGCAAACTCCACTCCCTGTTTGGGTCATGAAATCTCTGCAATAAAACAAGCAAGCTCAGAGGGCACCTGAGGACTCCACAGCTCAACCTTGAGTTGCACATATTTTGTTCTGCTGGAGCTACTGTAAGCATTACTGATGAACCCTGAAGGCCCAAGATCGTCAACTCTGCCTCCAAAAGCAAATTCAGTCTTTGAAACATGACTTCCATTGTTAAAACGTGTTCAACAAAATGTACATATTTAAAACACACATGCATTTGTTTTATTGAATTCATGTCTATGTAGGGCCCTGTAATTAAAATAATAATCAGTGATCTGCAGGAAAAGATCAGCAGATCAAGCTTGTTTGCCTAACAAATGGATGGCAAATCTGCAGGGAAATCACAACAAAGTTACAGGGTGGGGGGAGTTGGCACACTAGTTATTGCTAAGCATCCCAGTAGGAGGGCTAGGAGATGCAGAAAGACATAAATTCTTTTGGCACCTTTTTTTTTAGTAGAAAAGGCTACACATTCCGTGCCAGGCACCTCCAGTGAAAGGTTCAGATATTAATTTTAAAAATCCAAGAAAGACTTTTGCATTGCAGAATAATTTCTGCTGAATCCGGGAGATAACCTTAGTCAACATGGACAGACCGTCTAACTCTGCAAACGGCTGATTATTCTGTTCCAACTGTTACCTTTTAAAATGTAGTCAGTGAGCAGCGTAGGGACTTTCTCGTTGTCTTCCTTCATTGCAAAGAGAACTGAGAAAACAAGTTGGGACAAAAATCATTAGTGAGTCCTGTTGATGAGTTATTTGTTTCTCTTTTTAACCTGCCTGGGCACCCAGACATCAACAATTTCTCTGCCACCTTCCACAATCAACCCTCATATTCCAAGGTAGCACCCCATCAGTTCCAGGTGTGGAAGCAAACCAGATTTTATGCTCAGATCTGCTGCAACTTGGCAATATTTCAGACTAGGTCACCTGAGGCACAGGGGCTAATTTGGCGAGACCAGAATCATGGAACCCGTAGCTCTGGCTTGTAATTACAAATCACTTTGAGGAATAGGCCTATTCTGGCAACGTTTGACAGTTAAGATGAGTCCTTCCCTTTGTTGTTTCTGTTTGAAGAAGATCTGAATTTCAGAGTTGCACAGAATCACACATAAGGCCCTAGAGATGCCTTCAAGCAAGCAGAAACACTTTTTGCCCATTTTAGACAAGCATATCAAAGTTAGAAACAGCTGACACAAAAAGAGAGAGAAAAGAGACCAGGGCAAGTTGCCCTGTGTTTTGCACAGTTGTAGGTCTGTGTTGAATTGTAGAGCTGCCTGGCATTAATGTGACAGTTACCAGATGTTGATTAGGGAAAGCTATTAAAGGCCTGAGCTGTACAGAGATTCGTGATCCCGTCAATGTTCTTAGCATAATGGTTAAATTCAATCACTGGCAAAGCATAACACAGCCTTCTCTGCTCTTGGACTCTTAGCTATGGGGGAGGACTGCAAACACACTTTTGGCCTTGTGGGTTGTTGGTTGGGAATTCTGGAAGCAGCAGTCCCCAATAGATTACATTTGGCTTTTGGAATAAGACATGCACAATGAACTCAATCCAGAATTAGGAAAGGCTGCAATTTTCTAATATGGAATGTTGAACAGATTCCTTCTTCGTTCAGACCAAAGGGCCAGTCCAGACTCTCAAACAAATTCCACGTTGCTAGACAGGCCTTGGTGGATTAAATATCTGAAAATGTGTATTTAAGTACGCACGTGGGAAAGGAGGGAAATAATTGGTGGATAAGTGTTAAAAAGAAATCTCCTGTTGGGTAACTGTGAGCAAAAGGAGTATAAAAGTGAAATGAGGTTAACCCATTTTTATCCAGAATGTGGGAAAACAATACATTCAGATCAGTTACTAGACACATTATTCATTAACTGTTAGTGGTAGCTTAGATACAAGGGTCCAATATTCTGAGGGTCTGATTGCTCTTTGCATCTTGTTCAGGAACTTTTCATCCAGCCCACTAAACTGATCTCATTTCAGTATATCGTATGTTTGCATCATGATCTGAAGCAGCATTGCATAGTTAATTAGACAAGGAAAAAGAAGGAGTGGGGGGGGGGAGACAAATTTATCCTGGGTAACCTCTTTGCCTTTAGAAGCTTTGCTTCTAAACACAAATTGTCATTTGTACAAAACTCACTGTGTGCACAAAATAGCCATTCATAGCTCTCTGCTCTTTTCGAAAGAAGACAGGGTTTGTTCCAGTGAGTGCAAAACACAGTTGCCATAGTAACACAAAGGGAGACAGATGATTCTCCCAGAATGCACAAAGGACCATCACAACATCTCAACCTTTTCATTTTTGTTCCACAAATCATTTAGTCAGAGTTAGGGAGGCTAAATCCCGTCATTGGCAAATTCAGATGTTTATAAAATAGCTGCTGGAGTTATTAACTAATCTATTATTCTTGGGCATATCGGTTTGTTTTTTCGACGATGATTTCTTAGCAAAATATTTTGGGAATTGCAATACGATCAAAAACAACAACTTTTAGGCATTAAAACAACAATTTATCTCAGCCCAGACAATCTGTATGTTGCCCATATTAGTTCACGCTTGTGTTTTTGCACATATTCCAATGAATACACATAGGAGGAGAGAAGGAAATTACATTCACTCCAGCTGGCAAGGCTTAGATACCACTCAGAACTGTTCAGAATTCGGGCTAGAGTGAATGAACAGCAATGCTGGGCTACATCACTCCTTAATTAGTCACACTTGGTTTCTCCTGTCATCAGAAAGGACTAAATAACAAACAGAAATTCTCTCCCTGGTTTGGAATAGCCACAAATTACAGGAGGAACGATCCCACTAAAAATCAAGTATAGCCTTAATCCCCACAAGGATACCTCCCTATTAAAAAGATGGCCAGGTCTTCTCCCTAGTTAGATGTCTCCATGCTTGCTTTTTTTTTTAATAACGATACAGACATATAACCTTTACTTTTTGTCCTTTGTGATTAAAGAAATGTTTTAAATTAAAGGTAATTTTCAACAGCCCTCCTCCCCACATGGCAGATCAGGAACTTACATTCTAACATACCCAGTTTAACACAGTATAAACTTACTGTTTGTAAGCATTTGCAAATCCTCAACTGACGGAGGCGCCCCTTTCTTTTCATATGGGATAACAGTGTTCAAATACTGGAAATAAGAAATTCTGGTAGTTATGAATCCTAGCCATTCTTCCAATCAGAAACAACCACCCCGACCTTTTTTTGTTGTTGTTTCCAAAAGAGACATTACAGACAGTTCATACAATCAGTAAATAAGTTAAGAACATATTTTGTCTACTGAGTGTGTGAAGCAGAGGGACATGGCCTCGCTCTGTTTTGCAGGGAGGATAACCAGATATAAGCTGTGTCATTACCCGTCTGAGGGGCGTGAAAGACAGAAAGCAGGAAATATGCCAACAATAAAAACAATACTGAGTTAGATGGACCAGGAGCATCAACTGACTGTAGACAAGGCTCTGGGTTTCTTAATCTCAAGGCTACCTTACATTGGTCAAGTCCAACCTTCTACAAAATGGTCATGTTGTTTCAGCCCTCCATATGGGCTGCCTTTGAAAAGTCCCTGGAAGTTCACTTAGTTCAAATGCAATGAACCACGAGGTTTTGTGCAGGTCTGTATTTGCACATATCTCTTGTGGAACTGCATGGGTTACTGATTGGCTTCCAATGTGGCCAATTCAAGATGCTGATTATAAAGCATCTTTATAGCCCTACATGGATTGGGGGCAGGTTATTTGAAGGACCATCTTTTCCCAATTACATCTACTCAACCCACCAGATTGGGGAGGTAGAGTATATTATGGGTGCCCACCAGCAAGGAGGTCCATCTCGTGGGATCAAAAAGCAGGGCCTTTTCCATAGTGGTCCCCTCCCTGATGAACATTATCCCTGTGAAGAGAAGAATGATCTCTACCTTGATAATTTTCTGATGGGCACTGAAGACATGGTTTTGCCAGCAAACCTGGGGATTCCAAGTTGGTATGGAGCTCATCAAGTGGTTTGTTTGCATGATCTTGCCAGGAGCATGGGAGTATCTAGGGATTTATATTTGGGGTTTTATTCCTGTAAGCCACCTAGAGTCACTGTGAGTGTGTTGGGGGACCATATACATTTCTTATACATTCATATACATAAATAAATGAATAAAATAAGCAACAACAATCATAGCCTTAAACTCAGATGAGCTGTATCTTCAGGGTGAAACTATTACACTCTTACCTGCTTTTCAGCTGCTGAATTTCCAAATGTCTGCCGGATTCCAGTTTGCAGAATATTTGAAATTCCTTCCATACTGAATCGCTACAAAGAGGAGAAAACAGAACTCTCTTAGTTTGCTACTACAGGACTGTCTGATTGGACCCAACCCATTGGGTAGAGCAGAAGGAGCAGAAGTTTGACAAAAAAAAATTGTCGTCATTCTGCCCCTATAGATTTTGAGTTGAAAAAGTATCTGGTAGAAAAATAACATCCAGATTCTTCATGGACTAAATACAGCTTGGATGAAAAACCTGGAGCTCTTGATATGCATCTAAACCACAACTCTCAACAACTCAATAACATGAGATGCTACGGGAAGCACCAGCATGGCATATCCTAATGGTACATCTTAATGACACATCTCATGTTCTAAGGAAGAGTACATATCCAAGATCCTAAATCGCTGAGATGCTTTACATATATATCTATAACCCAATATAAAATTAACCAAACAAGTGGAGAAACCAGTAGCTCAGTCTTGACAGTAGATTTGTCCCCCCTCTCCCAAAGAAGGGTTGGTAACCAGAGGCAATTTCTGGACTGGTTAGATTTCCTGAGAGATACTCCTTTCATATCTGGAAGATCCTGGATGGGAAAAGCTGCAGGCGGTTCAGCAGGGTGAACCATTTCAGTCATAAACTGCTAAGAGTATCCTTAAATCCTTCTAGGATAATTTTGCAATAACTAGTCCACCAGCCAGAAGCCGGCAACAAATTCTCAATGGACAAGAATTTCACTGAATCCATCCATTGGCTTATAACAAGACTTTTGTGAATTTGGCATAACAAATAGTTATTTCCCAGCTCTCTTAGCTAAATGAGCACCTAGCAAAATTACATTAAGAGAGTCTGTAAACAATCTTAAAAGGAAGCGGAGAGGGGGCAGGAATCTTAAATCTATGCTATTCTTACTTCCGTTCCTCCTTTTTAACTAAAAGCCATATTCAGGGAATTCTCACTAACCTTGAGAGGCATCTGAGCTGCCCTTTCTATCCGATTGTTTTGCAGACTCAGTCCTTTTTCTTTCCTCCTCCTCTTCATCATCTCTCGATGTTCTTTCTGCTTGTTCTGCACCTCCATCAGGATGGTGATGAAGGAGTTCTTCACCTCCTTCTCAAACTCCAGCTCATCTCGAAAAGCCAGCTGCTGTACCAGCTCCTCCGAGTAATCCTGAATAGCACCTTCCACTCGATCCAGGATGTCCAGAAGTTCCTGGACAGACATGTGCCCCAAACCTTGGAAAGTAGGCAGAAACAGATATATGCCTGTTCATACATCAGGTGGACCACTCTGACCAAGGTCATGACAAGGACTTTAGTGCAAGAAACGGTGCAAAGCTGCATTAGGTGCTCACAAACTGCAGTATAAGTGCCAAGGGTCATTAATAATGTCAAGTATTATTTTTCGGGACATTCATCACAACACTCATAATTAATTAGCAATGTCATTTTTAGTACATGAATTGGTTAAACAGGGATACACTTGGAAATGAAAAAAACACACGATTGTCTCGGATGAAAGCATACATGCACAGTCAACAAAATTTTAGAAGAGGCATTCCGTCCCCTTTTGTTCTCAGCAGGGAAGAATGCCTCGTAAGATGATTGCTTATTAAATTTTGGTTTTAAAATAATTTAAATCGCCTGCCCAGTGCATCAACCAATCAAAATGTTAGTCTAATTCAGTGTTTCTCAACCTTGGCAAATTAAGATGTCTGGACTTCAACTCCCAAAATTATGGACTTCAACTCCCAGAATTCCCCCAGCTGGCACGTTGGCTAGGGGAATGCATCTTAAGCTTGCCAAGGTTGAGAAACGCTGGTCTAATTAGTAAAAATAATGGATGCTGCCCCAGTTGTTTTAGATGATTAGGGAGGCGAATTTTCTGCCACCAAGCCAAGAGGTCCAAAAATAAGACTGCAATCTGCTTCGAGAAATCTCACCAGAAATGCTGTTTTACCTAGTGAAGGCATGTTTGGAGGCAACCAAGATGTGGCTGGCTCAGATATGTTGCCCTCTAAAGGTTTCCCCAATTGAGAGGATAATTCCATGTTTTTTGTATTTCGCATGCATTCACAATATATGTGTCCACAGACTGCATACAAGGAAACAGATGAGGGACACTGACTTAAAAGAAAGGTGCATGCACTGGGATTGAATGATTGGTAGACAGAGACTTCCTAGGGCAAATGTGTGTCCCTTAAAAGCATGTTGTGGTCTTCCTTAATGAGTAAAGCATTCAAAGATGAGCCTCTTTAAGATCTGCATGGATGCTTTTTTTTAAGGGCTTGGTGTTCAGCTTAGAGTTGGGTTGAAGGTACTATCGTCTGGGTGCTTTTATTTACTTCTTTTTTCACCTGGGCACCTTATGTTTGTGGGTCTGAGAAACCATAACTCACCCCAGGCTCTAGGAATGGGGCAGCCTACAAATAAATAAATCAGCATTAAAGATTGCAAATATTGGAAAGTTTAGTTCAGACTTCAAAAACATTAAGATGTACATTTGTGTACTGCTCTGAGATGAACTTCTGACATGTTGGAGGTGCAGACTTCCGAATAAATAGAGAGAGCAAAATTAACATCTTCCTTTCCCTTTTCCCCCCACCCTCAAAACTGGGGGATAATACGGATGTCTTTTTTTCCTGCTCCTCTCAAAGTGGGCAAAAAGTAAGTTTAAGATATTTTCCCAGCTCCTGAAGAAAACTACTGAAGAAACCCCATCTTCCTTGAGAAAGATACCAGCAGAACCAACAGAACAAATAAATAATCCCATATCATGACTATGAAATTGAGTAGATTTCATAGAATAGAATAGAATAGAATAGAATAGAATAGAATAGAATAGAATAGAATAGAATAGAATAGAATAGAATAGAATAGAATAGAATAGAATAGAATAGAATAGAATAGAATAGAATATGGGATAGGATAGGATAGGATAGGATAGGATAGGATAGGATAGGATAGGATAGGATAGGATAGGATAGGATAGGATAGGATAAGATAGGATAGGATAGGATAGGATAGGATAGGATAGGATAGGATAGGATAGGATAGGATAGGATAGGATAGGATAGGATAGGGAATGGAGTGGAATGGAGTAGAGTAGAGTAGAGTAGAGTAGAGTAGAGTAGAGTAGAGTAGAGTAGAGTAGAGTAGAGTAGAGTAGAGTAGAGTAGAGTAGAGGAGAGGAGAGGAGAGGAGAGGAGAGGAGAGGAGAGGAGAGGAGAGGAGAGGAGAGGGGAGGGGAGGGGAGGGGAGAGGGGAGGGGAGGGGAGGGGAGAAGAGAAGAGAAGAGAAGAGAAGAGAAGAGAAGAGAAGAGAAGAGAAGAGAAGAGAAGAGAAGAGAAGAGAAGAGAAGAGAAGAGAAGAGAATCACATGGTACAGTATATTTCTGTCTACTTTGAGAGTGAGGAGAGGAGAGGAAATGGGAGGGGTGGGGAGGGGTGGGAGAGGGAGAAGGAGAAGAGAAGAAGAAGGAGAAGAAGAAGGAGAAGAGGATTTTTTTGTGCAAATCCATATCATTACTTTCTTTTTTTCACTGATGCAATTCAACTTTGGGGCAGGCAATGCACGATAACCACAACAGACCTGCATATCACAGAGATGAGCCATTCTCACCAGAGTTAGGTAGTTTACAAACACAAGATAGCCAAAGGGAAATATTCACAGCCACTCAACAGAAAGAGGTCTATCTCTGCTAAATGTTTCATTGAGTTTTGTACCCCTGGCTGTTTGGCTTCTGGAATCGTGCAATCCTAGTTCCATCACCCCATTCACCTCCTCCCAATCTCAGTTTAAAAAGATGTGAGCTTTTTCACACAGCTGAATCAATATCACCCCAAACTGGATCACTTGAAGTTGCAGATGGGGAATCTGATATATGTTGTGTCACATGTTTGCTTAACATTTCTCCCTCGAGCCTTACTGTTCATACAGTACATGCATGCATATATTTGTAAATACGTAGGTATATGCATTAGCTACCCTCTCAGGCAGAACAATCTGAATTCCTTTGCTGCAGTCTGAAAATGGTACAGCCCAGGGAAAAGCTGCAGTGATAGTTATACAAACTAGCTGACAAAGGACAAAAAACACTTTACTGAGAGAGAAGACATGTTCCTTTCAACGCGCCACATGTTCTTACCTTCACATGACCAATTTTTGTTCAGGCTTTGCGACAAGGCCTGAATTTCCTGCAAAAGGACTGAATCGGCCTGACTGCTTGTGTCCCCAATATCATCCTTCTCTAAACTTTCTTCTTCCTCTTCAGGGTCAGGTGAATTTTGCATCATTTCCTCAATTTCTTCAATCACCTGCAAAAAAAGAACAGTCGGTCAAATCAATTAAAGGTGATGGCTGGCTTCAGTGTGTCAGAAAAGGAGATGTTGCTACGGAAACCTTATAGTTGAAAAACCCATATTTCCTATTGGGCGATAAACCACCCACAACAAACGGAGGGACAATTTTTTTCTCCAATAAGTAAAACTGCAGTCAGGTGTCCTTTAAAGTCTTATTTTAATGCCCAAAACCTGGCTGAGGAATTCTGGGAGTTGAAGTCCACAAGTCATAAAAGGGCCAAGTTTGAAGACCCCCTAATATAAATGCTTGAAAGAAGGGGAAATGACTTCGCCAATCACCAGAAAGACAACGTTATGGAGGCCAACCATGTCTACCAGTGGCTCTCCCTTAAAAAGACCTTCTCCTTGTAGCCATCTGCTTTGATTCACTCGCCATGAACATTTCACTTCATACTTCAAACAATTCTAAGTAAGTGGGTAGATGACATACTGATAAATGTTTCTAAGCCTGGGAAAAGTAATCAAGCATGGTAGACATTCCAGCTTTAACTCAAGCTAGACATTAGTCCATTCATTAAGAGTTTGTGAAAAAGAGGATCAAACTATTGACAGAAACCCAAGGGCTAGAGTTGTGTTTTCCAAACTTGGCAACTTTAAGATGTATGGACTTTGAACTCCCAGAATTCCCCAGCTATGATTCTGGAAATTGAAGTCCACACATCTTAAACTTGCCAGGTTTGAAAAACACTGGGCTAACGTATCCTTGTTTCCAAGATTCTGTACAGTAATCTAATTCCTTTTTTCCTTGCATTAGACCTGATTAATGACACTTTGACTCCTTGCTATCTTGGATATCTGCTGTTATTAGGGCAGCAAGTATGTATAAGAAGAGGCAGTACTGCATTAAATACTCTGATCTGAGGAACTCAACACCTATGTTGAATTAGCACCAGGAATATAAAGGCAACCACTGCAGCTGAATAATCTCTAATTCCACAAACCCATAAGGACTTCAATTAATGGACAGTAAATGGAAGTAGGAAACTGAGACGGATAAATATTCTTATCTGCCAAGTCAATTGCAGAACCAAACCTTTTGCAAATGTTGCATTTTTTAACTGCCATCCACAGATCTCTTTGGACTATGGTTCCAGAATCTCTAGCCAGAACTGTTTTGCCCATCGTATTTGTAGTCCAAAACATTTGGAAAATGGAAAATGAGAAGTTGGGGGGGAAAGTTGCTTTAGGAGATCTAAATATCTCTAATGGAGGCTGAATTATTCAAGACACACATACAGTAATGAAATAATAAATGAAGATCACATCCCAGCTCCTTAATTCACAGAGTTATATCTTGGCTTCCCACCAAAGCTACTCAAACACTTTACTTACACTTGGCTGTAATGGTTTATAATCTAAGACAGCCTTCTCCTGCTTCATGGCCCCTGAGTGAGTAAAACTATCTTTTGCACCATCTGGAGAGGCCATTATAGTCACATCAACTTTGAATAATGCTAGTTGTTGCCAACACACCTGAAGTGCTTTAGGCTGGGGATGACTAATCTACAAGGATGTACATTCTTAAAACAGTTCAAGATATCTCCCCCTCCTTCAGAAACTGAAAAACAGAGGACAGATGTCAAGGTTGAACATAAGTTTATACAAGTTGACGCATACAGGGAATGGCTAGCTTGAAAACAGACCAAAATGTGGTAACTGTATTACATTCCAGCCCAGCATTTGTCTGAATATCAAAAATTAACCAAATTTCTTTTTAACCTCCCATTATTTGAATGGGCATTGTTAATCTAAACAGGGGTCTTCAAACTTGGCCCTTTTATGACTTGTGGACTTCAACTCCCAGACAGACACACTGAGGTAGATAGATAGATAGATAGATAGATAGATAGATAGATAGATAGATAGATAGATAGATAGATAGATAGGAGACAGAGAGAGAGAGAGAGAGAGAGACAGACAGACAGAGAGAGAGACAGAGAGAGAGAATAGACAGATGATAGATAAATAAAAGAGAGAGGTCAGAATTATTTACCGAGAGAGGCTCTGAATGGCATTTCTGTCTACCCCACCAATAACACAGACCCAGAATTTATGGCTGTTTGCAGTATCACATGATGGCTTTTTATGAGGTTTTGCCAAACCCTGGAATTTTCTTCCAGTTTTCAACTCCCCCAATGAACCATTGGTTCACTTATTTATTTTATTTTTTATTTTAATTCCATTTATATCCCGCCCTTCTCCGAAGACTCAGGGCGGCTTACAAACTTAGCAGTAGCCTTCATTCTATGTATATGCCTGCTTATTAGGGCTTTCACACAACCCCCAAGCGGCATTATTACAAAGTCAGCTTATTGCCCCCAACAATCTGGGTCCTCATTTTACCTACCTCGGAAGGATGGAAGGCTGAGTCAACCTTGAGCCTGGTGGGACGCGAACCTGCACTAATTGCAGGCAGCTGGTGTTACTTAAGGAGGCATTAGCCCACTGCTCCACCAAGGCTTAAAGACCACAGCATTTGTTTAATGACTGCCACAAAAAGGTCGTAAAATCAGGTCGGTCACATGATCAACCTATTTTATGACTAGCGTACTTTACAACTGCAAAGAACAGGCTCCCTTACGATCATAAATCGAGGACTCTCTGTACTAATGCCACCCATCTTCTTCCATTCTAGAGAGGAGCTGTCCAAATGCTGTCCATGTCTCAAGGACTACCTGTAGAAATCCTATGGGGATTAGAATCTAGAGCAGGGGTCCTCAAACTTGGCCACTTTAAGACTTGTGGACTTCAATTCCCAGAATTCCCCAGCCAGCCATGCTGATAGATAGATCTATCTATCTATCTGGCTGGGGAATTCTGGGAGTTGAAGTTTACAAGTCTTAAAGTGGCCAAGTTTGAGGACCCCTGATCTAGAGCAGTGGCCCCCAGCCTTTTGAGCACCAGGGACCGATTCAGTGGAGAAAGGTCTTTCTGCAGACTGGAGGAGGCATGGTTTTGTGTGCTGCCTACATACCACAGATGTGCCTTTGCTTGTTTGCGCAGCCCGGTTGCTGGCATGCCACGGACCAGTGCTGGCCCACAGACTGGGGCTTGGGGACCCCTGATCTAGAAGGCAAATTCTTGCAGGAGAAAGAGGCCAAACTGTCAATCAGCAACCTAGATGTTGAAAAGGTCCTCCACCACACACAAATACACCCGCGTAGACAACCCTTATTGCCAAAACCATCACTTGGAACAGCAGGTGTTTACAGCCACTCATCAAACTGCATCTCATTTCCAGGGAACTGAGCAAAAAGTTAGAGATGCACCACAGGGTGGTCCATTATGGAATAAGTTGACTCATTGCAAAACCCAAGAGATGCACCTATAATAAAACCTATTTCAAAGAAACGGTGGCCAAAGATTCTGAAACTCTGCTGGCAAACTCACCTAGGAGAAGAAGTTGTCCACAGTTTTCCCTATTATTTCTCCTCTTTTTGACCACCTCCCCCTGCATCTTCAATGCTCTTCAGGAGCAGAGGCCATATTCATCCTGCTGCTGCAAGCAATAGCACAAGGCACCAAAACACGACCCCAGTTCAATAAACATCACTTTACCCCCTCTGCCAGGCTCTTTGGTTTTAGCAAAGCTTCATCTCTTATTTTATTCCCTGCCTTTCCCAAAGGGGAGGTCAGGAGAAGGGTTTGCTTGTACCTGATCAGCCGTGAGCAGAGGTTCCTCATTAATGCCAGAGTCATTTTCACTCTTTTCATTAAGCTCTTCCTCCTCCTTCTCGTGGATCTGGAAAAAGAAGAAGAAAACAAACTGCATGTGGATTCGGTAGCAAATATGGGCCCCATGTAGGTTGCTGCTGTGATTTGAGGGAGAAGAAGGAATCTCACACTAATTCTTACAGCACATACAATTGAGGGATTGTAGCCAAGCGGTTAAGACACTGGGCTTGTCGACCGGGAGGTTGGAAGTTGGAGACTGGAGCACCGCGTTTATGGGCTGAGCTCTAGTTCTTGCGTGAGCTCCTGCTCACCTAGCAGTTGGCATGCATGCAACTGCGAGTAGATAAACAGGTACCACTTCAGTGGGAAGGTAACAGGTTCTGTGCACCTTAGCGTATAGTCATGCCAGCCATATGACTATATCTTCGGACAACACTGGCTCCCTCAGCTAGGAAATGGAGATAAGCACCACCTGCTAGAATTGGACACAACTGGACAAAGAACATCTTCACCTTTTGTAAGTTTCACTTCAAAAAAATGAAGCTGTGCCTTCAAATGGATCTATGGCATTTCTTAAACTCCAGACTGAGTTTTACTGATGTTTGCCCTTCACTGAGCATGCTTGACTGGATTACTTCTGTCAAGATCTGGGGGAAAGAATTGTCCAAGAAATGGGAGAGATTTCTTGAACCAAGTAAAATTGTCCTAGGAAAAATCCTGGAGAACTGAAGGAGAGCAGCTTCTTCAAGATTCTGCTTGACATCCGTAATCAACAGGCCAAAACTGCTGTTGTCCAAAGGGCTTTTAAGAGGAGGGTTATTCCCCCCCCTCAGTGTCAGCATCATCTCCATTCCTTCTAGGGGGAACTGGCAATTCCACAAAGGAGCGTTAATACCTGCTGAAATTTGCCTGCCAAGTCTAGTTACCATTTTAATTTCCCAATGTGTCCTCAAGTGACCTTGCAGCCAGGCTGCAGGAACACTGAGATAATTTAAGTAACAGTTAGGGGGAAAAAAAACCCAAATTACTGCAGGGTTAGGCCATGAGTCAAAAAAGAGGGTCTATTGGGCCTCTTCCAAGTTGAAGTGAGCCTTTGGGGTGTGTCTCTGTGTGTGTGTTTGTGTAATTTTTCCAAATAGACAAATTCCACCCAGTTACCTTATATTTCCTGTAAAGCAGTATTTTCCAACGTTGGCCATTTTAAGATGCGTGGACTTCAACTCTCAGGATACCCCAGTCAGCAAAGCAAAGCTGGCTGGCAGGGGTATTCTGGGAGCTGAAGTCCACACATCTTGAAATGGCCAACGTTGGAAAATACTGCTGTAAAGAGAGGCAACTTAAAAGGGAATGGGGACATATCTCTGCTGAGACAGCAATCTGGCCAAATACTGGGGAAGGGGGTGGGGGGGGGGAGGTGGTAGTAATATGGAATCCGCCTTGTTATCCAGAAATCCTTTCTGGCTATTCCGTTCAAGCCAAAGTCCTCTCCAGATTGCCCTCGCTGTCTCACGACTTTGAATTTGAAAGGCAATCAATATGCGATCGTCTCACCATTTCTCTGACTGCAGCAATTTATTCTGCTGAATTGCTGCACTGGCCGATGTTCTCAACTTTCTCTGTTTCCTGGAGGGTCAGTTGCATAACTCCCTGCACGGGAAAAGATGGCTACTGACGGGCTCCCAAAAGGGTATGGAAGATGCTTCAAATTGCCTTTCCTGGAAGGTTAAGGTACCCAAGTGCCCTCTTGGCTGGCGTGGAAAGTCCACACTGCATGGCGTTAGTTGATTCAGCACCCAACAATCTGGAAGGGGGTCCTGGCTTACCCATGCCTCTGCCAGCAATGCCCTACATAGAACCGTAGAGCTGCAAGAGACCTTGGAGGTCTTCTAGTCTAACCCCCCGCCTTAGGCAGAATCCTTATTCCATCCCAGACAAACGTCAGCTCAATCTCTTCTTGAAAACCTCCAGTGATGGAACACCCGCATCTCTCGAAGGCAGGCTGTCCCACTGACAAATTGTTCTGACTGTCAGAAATCCCTCAAAACCAGATTCCTTCAAAGAGTACCCCAACAATGGTTCCAGCCTTGTCAGTGACTATTGTAATTAGAAATGCTTGCCCGGGAGCAAAATTGTAGCCGGAAATGTTATTCAAAGAAAGGTATTTGAGACATAAAGAAGAGAAGGGGCCAAATAAGCCTTCTAGGCCAACCCACACACATATAGAGAGATTAAGTAAGAGATCGGGTTTTTTTTCTTCTCCATAACATCCAAATCTCCACCACAGCTGAGACACTGGGATTCTCTAGCAGAACTTAAATCCCTTCCCACTAAAATCCCTTTCCTCAGTTTGGTACCCTTCAGAGGTTCAGTTCCCATGGTAGCTGGGAACGCTGTCAAGTTGCATTAAGGGAAGTTGTAGTGCAGAGCATCAACTGGCTTGCTGCTGATAGAGAACAAACCTCAACAATGAAAGCTACTGTACCTTATGAAATGGTTCTGTGTTAATAAACCAGACCAGTGCCACCTAAATTTCATATTTTTCAAATTTAAAAGAAACAGATGGGGGGGAGGAGGAATGGGAGTATCTACGATTCCAACTTTTTTAAAAAAACAAACAAACATGGAAATAATATTATTTTTGGAAACTTGGGGAGTCTGTACTGCTATCCAGGAAGGAATTTTGGCACATTTTGTAGGTTCTGCCTTGTGGAAAGACAGTCAAATGTCATTTTAACTTTACAGGTAGCCATTTCCATTTCCTGGACTTCAAGCAGAACATCAGTACAAGCTTGCCCCCTGTTTTATCTTATGAGTAATGGAGGGGAAGGTTGAGACAGGCTTGTCCAGGTAATTACCTCTGTGTCGGAGATATTGCCGTTAAGCACTTCGATGTTAGGATCCCTCAAGTCCTCGGTGATGGATGGGATGTAATTGTCTGTTAGGGCATCCCAGACCCTGCAGGAAAAAAGCAAGAGATTTTAATATAGAGAATCTGTTTTGAAAGCAGAGATACGTCCTTCAAGGCAGTTGGCTTGGCTACAGCAGGGGTCTTGAAACGTGGCCCTTTTATGACTTGTGGACTTCAACTCCCAGAATTCCTCAGTCGGCCATTTTGATGAAACTGCGGGCTTGGATCCAGACTCTCAGGGGTCTTCAAACTTGGCCCTTTTATGATTTGTGGATGTCAACTCCCAGAATTCCTCAGTCAGCCATTTTGATGAAACTGCGGGCTTGGATCCAGACTCTCAGGGGTCTTCAAACTTGGCCCTTTTATGATTTGTGGATGTCAACTCCCAGAATTCCTCAGTCAGCCATTTTGATGAAACTGCGGGCTTGGATCCAGACTCTCAGGGGTCTTCAAACTTGGCCCTTTTATGATTTGTGTATGTCGACTCCCAGAATTCCTCAGCCAGCATGCCTGGCTGAGGAATTCTGGGAGTTGAAGTCCACAAATCATAAAAGGGCCAAGTTTGAAGACCCCTGGTTTACAAAGCTTAAATTCAGCATGAAGTGCACTGATGATGTTGCCTAGTGTGGGTAATCAGCAAGAAAAACTCAGAGAGCACCAAGGACCCCTCATATAAATACATCCAAGCTAACCATGTGTTAGACCTGATTTAATTTGAATTCTAAGTCGACGTGATACAGCTCTAACCCGATGGTGTTAAAAAAGAGAGAGAGAGAGAGAGAGAGGAGGGTTTTCAGTTGTAGTTGAACATTAAAAACATGTCTCAGCTAAGAAATAATGGACTGAATTCAAAGTACCTTGTGTGCTTTCCTTACTTAGAGATTATTTCTCACTAAGCATAGCTTCACAAATGTGGATGTAAAATCCCTTTTACAACAGGACTGGTTTTGTTTTCCCCAACCGTAATATACTTTTCTCACCTAGAGTCCGTGCAAGCATTCTCTCCCGTTAGCCAACAGACCAGCATTAATTACTGTTGGTATCCTGTCTACTACTTTGTTTTTCCCTTGCTGTGTTTGCCACTTTGCAGGCATGCAATGAAGCCAAACAAAACAGACATCAAAACATCCCAACATTTTTGTTTAAGGAAAGGGGGGGAGAAAATGCAAGAACTGAAAAATGGAATAAGAGCAGTTTACACACTGCAGCTAAAAAAAAGAAATGCAGGTGTGTAAGTGTCATGTTATCTCTGAAGCAGTAACCATGCCAATTACCTTGTAAAGTTAATCAGATTTCACATGAACACCACTAGAATCCCATAGAATCAATCAGGGGAACACCAGTCTTGGACTGGTATAAAACAGGGCTCTTCAAATTTGGTCCTTTTATGACTTGTGGGTTTCAACTCCCAGAATTCCTCAGCCAGCATGTCTGGCTGAGGAATTCTGGGAGTTGAAGTCTACAAGTCATAAAACGGCCAGGTTTGAAGACCTCTAGTATAAAGCTTGTATGTGGAAGGATTCCTAATCTACAGTAATCAAGATCTTCTACAAACAAGAGTTGGTTGCTTTAGGATCTAATTAAAGACCAAATGAATTCTAACACAAGCATCACAAAACATTGTGGGGGCCTTTCCATAACCCATAACCACCAGGATATTTATTATCAACATTTCTGTTCTTAATTTCACCTCTCTACTCTGTAAAAAAAAAAGGCAACAGTAATACATTCATCTATTTTCTATACTGTAAGACCGATCTCTGTTATTTATGTTTTGACAGCTGAGGAGCAAAACTGCAAAGAATGTGAGCTGCCTAAAGATGTGTCATATCACCTCAGGGCATTCTGAGGTCTCCAGGCTCAGCTAAGAATGAAGCTCTTAAAATCCAATTCTATTTACTGAATATATTTTCATCAGATATTAGCTTCTGATTCCATGCCTATTCTCTCCAAAGTGGCTGAAATTGTCCTGAACAAATCCAAGAGAAAATAATTCTACGGCAACGTAGCTATCAGGAAGTGGAACAAATAAGAATGTCAGAGGTTCTCGTGCATAGATTTAGTTAACCAATAAAGATTGTTTTAGTCCATGTCAGTAAAAACATTAATCTTCCCACACAGTTTTCTAACAGAATCATAAAATATCCTTGGGAAATCACACATGACTGATCACCCCATTCCAGATGGAAGCATCCCAATGTGCTTTTTGGCTTGCATCTTTGTATTTGTGGGTAGAAGATATCTCCCACTCTGTGTTTCACCACATTGTTTATAAAGACACCACGTACCATTTTATTTTTTAAAAAAATATGGGAGTGTATGATAAACTATGACTCAGCGAACAGAAACAGGGATTGTCCTTTGTTCTGATGAGGAAGAGGAGAAGAGCAGAAAGTGAATTCTGCTCCATCCATGTCTCAAAAACAGCATTAGCTGACCCTTAATATATGAGGAAAAGAATGAAAAAGAAATGAAATAAGTTACTATCAGTAAGATAAATAGGCTTTAGAGAGAGAGAAATGGAAAACCTGTCTCTTTAATAATAATAATAATAATAATATAATAATAATAATAATAATAATAATAATAATAATAATAATAATAATAATAATAATAAGTTGGAAGGGACCTTGGAGGTCATCTAGTCCAACCCCCTGCTAAGGCAGGAAACCCTATACCATTTCAGACAAATGGCTGTCCAGTCTCTTCTTAAAAACTTCCAGTGTTGGAGCATTCACCACTTCTGGAGGCAGGTTGTTCCACTGATTAATTGTTCTAACTGTCAGGAAGTTTCTCCTTAGTTCTAGGTTGCTTCTCTCCTTGACTAGTTTCCATCCATTGCTTCTTGTCCTGCTTTCAGGTGCTTTGGAGAATAGCTTGGCTCCCTCTTCTTTGTGGCAGCCCCTGAGATATTGGAACACTGCTATCATGTCACCCCTCACCCTTCTCTTCATTAAACTAAAAGGTAAAGGTAAAGTTTCCCCCGCACATGCGTGCTAGTCGTTTCCGACTCTAGGGGCCGGTGCTCATCTCCGTTTCAAAGCCTAAGAGCCAGCGCTTGTCCGAGGACGTCTCCGTGGTCATGTGGCCGGCATGACTAGACGCCAAAGGCGCATGGAACGCTGTTACCTTCCCACCGTAGTGGTCCCTATTTTCCTACTTGCAATTTTACGTGCTTTCGAACTGCTAGGTTGGCAGAAGCTGGGACGAGTAATAGGCGCTCACTCTGTCACGCAGTACTCGGGATTCGACCCGCCAAACTGCCGACCTTCCGATCGACAAGCTCAGCGTCCTAACCCACTGACACATACCTAATTCCAGCAACCGTTCCCTATATCTTTTAGCCTCCAGTCCCCCAAACATCTTTGTTGCTCTTCTCTGTACTCTTTCTAGAGTCTCGACATCTTTTTTACATCGTGGTGACCAAAACTGGATGCAGTATTCCAGGTGTAGCCTTACCAAGGCATTGTAAAGTGGTATTAGTACTTCACGTGATCTTGATTCTATCCCTCTGTTAATGCAACCTAGCACTGTGTTGGCTTTTTTGGCAGCTGCAGCACACTGCTGGCTCATATTTAAGTGATTGTCCACTAGGACTCCAAGATCCCTCTCACAGTTACTACTATCGAGCAAGGTACCACCTATACTATACCTGTGCATTTGATTTTTCCTGCCTAAATGCAGAACCTTACACAATTGAATTTCATTTTGTTAGATAATGCCCAGTGTTTGAGTCTGTCCAGATCCTCCTGTATCTTAAGCCTCTCCTCTGGAGTATTGGCTATTCCTGCCAGCTTGGTGTCGTCTGCAAATTTGATGAGTTCCCCATCTTGTTATAAGCCTCTTTTGAATACTATGGATTTATTGACGGAAGAAAATATTTGTAGCTCAGAGTTGAGCTGTGGGCTCCTTTCTGTTCTCTAAACTTGGTTTTATTTGCTTGCAGAGGTTTCTGGACCCAACTAGGTAAAATCTTTTCCCCTAGTAGAGAAGTGTTCTCATAAACCATACTAATGGTTTGCCTTGACTGTGTTGGCGATAGTGGTCTTGGTGTTACCTTGTTTGTCTGAGATTATTTTTCCTCGACTGGGGTATTGTTTGCTTCCTGATTATTGGTGTGGTGTTAATTGTAGTGTTGACCTTTGCTTATCTGGGTGTTGACTGCTGGCGAGGAGGGTGTTTGCGTCTTTTTGTTTCCCTTTTGGCTTTTTGATTGTCTCTTTGGATTGGTATGTAAATGTTGTTTATCTTCTCTACTGTTCTTTATCATTCTCTACTTTTTAGATAGATTGATTTGGATAAATAATCTATTTCTCTATTATCTATCTCTTTATCTGTATTGATTTATTTTTCCCAAATAATTCTATTTGTTTTTCTTTTTCTGCCTGTGGGTTCTACTGATGTGTGTGTGTGTGTGTATACTACTCAAAAAAATAAAGGGAACACTTAAACCACACAATGTACTGTATTTAATAGTAGGATGTCTTATTTTCTGTTGCCTTTATTTTTTTGAGCAGTATATATATATATATGTTGTCTTTGTTTTCAAGTCATGGACTATGAAAATACTGTTTATCTGTCTCTTATGGCAGGATTTTATTGCTATGATTGTTGTTACTAAACACTGTTATTCATACTAACATTATTTGTACAGTGGCAATGTTTACCTTACAAAGCAAAGTACATATTTTGTGGATTTAAGTCTGGTGATAGGAGAGGGCATTGCCTAAGGTGGGGGCTTTCATTCCATTTTATAGAACTGTGTTCATTAGAGCTGCCTGTGTGGTTTTATATAATATCTGTAGGCAATTGTCATATTATGGCTCAGGGCTACCAAGAACTTGAGTGGCAGATCTTTACTTACTGCATGATGGACCAAATAAAGTCCCCATCATGGAACCAAGGACACTCATTGGCTGACTAGGTGGCAGCTTCCAGTCTTCTGTCATTCAAACCCCAAGGGAAGGACAAGTAGACAATGAAAAATGAGCCAGATCAGTGATAGTACAGCTGCAGGTTCTCTGATTCAGGTTGAGCCATGACTATGAAAGAATGCCCACCTCCTGAATCGTTAGCCTGGTTGGTCCTGACAGTGACGATGATTCAACTGGATACAACTGGTACTATCTTAAAAACTGAAGAGCGTGTGCCAATATTGTGAGACATCCTGTCAAAAGGAAGGAACTAGAATTATCTCTGCTCGGAAGCCAAAAGGCTGGAGTCTTTTTGAAGTTAATGGGATTACAGCCCAATCTCTTAAAGACCAGAAGAAAGGCACAATCTTGATCTAACAGCCTGAGATTCATAAGTCTGGGCTAGGCTTGTAGGCCAGCAAATCCAGTTTATTTCCCCAAATAGGAGATTTGCATTTCACAGAGCAATACCAGCACCCCGTTCTATGGGATGACCTTCCCTAAAATCCAGCTCTCCCATTAAAGAGCTTACTGGCTGATCTCTGCAACTTTGGACTATACCTAGAGTGCTATCAGATAATGTGTTTTTACTATCCCAATTTTGGAAAAGTTCACCTCTGTTCACATGCCTTTATAATAGTCAATAATGTGTCTGTTCAAGAAAAATGCAAACAACTGCATATCTGGCATTAAGCCCTCCCAGCTGCACGAAGTACAGCAAGTTAGTAACAGATCAACAGCCAGAAGGACAAAAATTATGAAAATCTGTTCCTTGTTGGCAATACAGAGAAAAGTCATGCCTCTGTTGGTGAATGAGATACTGGATTTTCTTGGATAGAAAGAAAATTCCACTCAAATGTTGCTGGTCCCACTTGCTGTCCAAATTTGCATAAACCATGCACACTGATCCTTGTGAAATAGTAAAAGAAACATCTAAACTATTTGCCCCCTTAATGTTAACTATTTATTATTAATCAGATAAACTAACATTTAGCTGATTAATAATAAAAGCAGAAATACACCAGCAAAAAAAATGAGCCAACACCAATTTGCGCAAAAGTCCCCTAGGCTAATTCATCTGTAAAACTGCAAATTTAGAAATTATTATAATAGTAGGTGGTAGGTGGGCCTCAACTTAAGCTACAACCGGGACTGGAATTTCGGTCACTAAGGGATATGGTTGTTAAATGAGTCATCACATGACCAGACCCAATTTTAGGACAATGTTTACTGGGATTGTTAAGCGAACCCAGATTCCCCAATTGATGATGCTTGCTGGAAACCAGCTGGGAAGGTTGCAAATTGTCATTGTGTGATTGCAGGATGCTGCAAGCTGTCATAATTGAGAGTCAGTTGCCTAGTGCCTGAATTGCTATCATGTGACCACAGGAGTGGAATAATGACTGTAACGTCACAGACAGTCCATAAATCACTTTTCCAGAAGCTGTCGTAACTTTGAACCATTGTTAACAAATAGTCTTAAGTCTACGTGCTACCTAGATCCTGAGCATTCATAGACATAGCTTTGTTCATCTGAGCAGGCCAGTTCCTAACAGGCCACGGACTGATTTAGGGAATTAAAAACCAACTAACATAATAATGGTTACACTAACAAAGGAAGAATCTGTAAATTTAGTTTTGCTTCTTTGTTTGAATTTTTGGACTGTTGCTTGTTTTCACATCCGCTTGTAATTTTTTTTTCCTTTAAACATTGCACAAAAGGGCAATTGCATCTTTGGGGTATTTTGTTTTTAATGGACACAATTTTGTAGCCATCTGAATAGGTGCTTTATATATCAAGTCAGATTTTTATCAGTTTGGAGCCCTTCAAATAATTTGGGACCCTAATTCCCACCAGTCACACTTTCAATAAAGGAGACTTAAAAAAAAAGAAAGGAGAAAAGCTGGAATCTGTTTGATCCAGTAGATGTTCTACTAGACGTCTTCAAGTAGAGAGCACTGAGAAAGTGCCAACCAGAAACAATTTCCTGTGACTGTTCATTTCTTGACTTACTCTTCATCCTGCAGATTCTCCTCCTCTTCCTGGATCTGGAAATGGTTCTTTACTGGAGCCAAGTTCTCTGTTTTGGCATTGTAATTCCGAAAGCAAATGTTGAGCTTTTCGTCAAATTCATTCACCAAATCTTCCATGGATTTGAAACTGATAATCTCAGAAGAGAAGTTCTCTAGCTCAGAAAGAGAAGGATCTTCCAAGTGCTGGGCTGTGGAGCCATAAAAATAATGAGCTTTCTCTTCCCTATCCATTATGTAGCACGGCCTCAGATCTTCAAACTCTTCATCCAGGCTTACAAGAGGGGCTTCCATGTTGAATTGGCAGATGGAAGAAGGATGGCCTCTGCAAGAGAAGAAACATGAATGAGGCAATGGTAGCAACCAGTCAACCCTGACATCAACAGAAGTGCACTGATTATATCCCATCGCATGGACTGAAAATTATCCTAGGGCCGTGGTGCTGCTCTCTGTGAGCATGCGCGCTGTTGCCCAAGTCCTAGGCATTCAGCTGGGTTTTATAAAACCTTTTCGCTTTAGGCCTCTGCCGCCGTGCACAAAAAAAAAAAGGTTCAATCAATTTCAACTTCTCGCAGGAAAAAAAAAAGATCTCCCAAAATTGGAATTGATGGATTGAACTTTTTAGTCCCACCCAGTCTACCGTTACCACCGCAGCCATGCACCCCCAATGAGCCACACCCACCCAATTGGCCACACCTACCCAATGGGTCACAGCAACCCAACACCCGACGATGCATAAGTGGGTTTTGGGTTGCAGTTTGTGCACTTGGTATCTAAAAGCTTCACCATCACTGCCCTAAGTGGAATTTTCCACCAATGGGATTTTCCCATGTATTTTACCAGGAAACATAGATAGGGCAGCTTAGAAAAGTCAGTGCCCTCCTAACCATACCCAAGCCCTCTGAGTTTGTTGGCAATGTCCATTTTGATCTATGAATTCATGGTGACCTAACCCTAACCCTAAGTGGAATTTTCCACCAATGGGATTTTCCCATGTATTTTACCAGGAAACATAGATAGGGCAGCCTAGAAAAGTAAGTGCCTGGGTCAATCACTAGGAGACTGTGAGTTCTAGTCCTGCCTTAGGCATGAAAACCGGTTGGGTGGTCTTGGGCCAGTCACTCTCTCTCAGCCCAACTCACTACACAGGGTTGTCATTTTGGGGAAAATAGAAAAAAAGGAAGATGTTTGCTGCCTTGTGTTTTTGTAAAGATAATAAAGTCAAGATATAAATAAATACATAAAAATCCTGATGACAGAACAAATGTACCAAAGAACATAGGACAGTTCCATGCTTTTGAAGATGAAACTTCTCATCCTCGCATTATATTTGCACACATTGGGAAGAAGAACCACGACAAATGAATGGTGTGAGTGAGGGGATAGAGTGTCCCCACCTATAACTACCGTATCTCTAACAGAGTAATATTCTGAACAGGAAGACTAATGCACATGCCACGGTGCTGTTCTGTATGTTCTTTGAAACCAAGCAAACAGTGATTCTCTGAAATTACCCTCCACAGCTGCCATCAGCCCCTTTTGGTGAGGAACAGAAAGCAGTATATTTTGCTGAATATTCTCTTGAACCAGGCAGAATGTTACAGCAATTATGGATAACAACACACACACCTCCGCCACAAAACGAAAGAAAGGAAATGATCGTGCAATTTCTACATTTGAAAATTCCGACTTAATTATATTGAACTAAAGTTCCGAGTCAGAGCCATCTTGGTGCCAAAACGCCATCTTTTTTTACCAAAATCAAAAAAAAAACCAAGAAGAATTATCACACACACACACACACAGCTATTCTCTGATGACTCAACTTCTCTAGTTCAAAGGCACAGGGGGGGAAAATCAGTCGCTAATTTATTCATGCACAAGGAAAATTAAGGGAAGCACAGTTTTTAAAGCGAAGACAATGCTGCAGTCTGAAGAGGGAAATTCACAAGCTGCCTTAATTGAAAAGTATGATCTTGCCTATAATAATCCACCTTAAGAAAAGACAGTGGAGTCCCTTGCAGGAGCTGAGTTGCAGCTGCGTGACGGTGGCAGTAAAAACACAAATAATATTGCCCCTGAAGGTTCTTCTGCCAGCTAAATCCAGATTGCCTCCGAGCATTCTGTTTTGATTTGATAAATTTAGGGGGCATGTCAGGGAAGGCGGAACCAATTTAATTTCCGAAGGGAACCATTAACTTATTTGAAAATTGCCATCTAGCAGATGAATTCATCACCCCAGACACAGCCTGGGAGGAAGGCAAAGTTCTGTAAACCAGAGCCTTAAAAAAAGACTGCCTGCTGGGTCTGCTGGCTCCATCCAGATTTCTTTGCTGATTGATGGATAGGCGCCTCAGCTTTCCTTCTGGATTAAAATTGCTCTATTGTCACCACAGTCCTTGCAAAGAAAAGGCATCACGATTGGGCTGCAGATCTGTTGCTGTGACAACTCTCCCCCCCCCCATTCACCCTCCTCCCTCCACCACCACCTTGGGACACAAAGAAACAACTGTTGCTACCATTTTGAGGATCTGCGGATGAATTTAAAGCATTCTGCAACTTTCCTGGAAGCCAGGATCATTTGAATAAGCAACTGATTGTCAGGCCGTGAAACTCATACTGAAATGTACGAATTTCCCAGGTGGTCTTCCTTACAGCCCCTCTCTGATGGTTTACAGGCACTGTTTTAAAAAACCAAATTTGGGGCGTTTGTGCTGCATTCATGATTGTCATCTTTAGGAGGGGAGCTGCAGCACGGGATGGAAAAGGATGTTTATTGTGTGTCTCTCTGTGTAGGCAGTGCATTTAGACAGTCTCTCTCTCTCTCTCCAAAGGGTCAGATTGAGGGAAATGTTCTTGCAATGGAGGGCATGAGAAGAGGATCGGCTCTGACAAAAATCAACATCAGTCCACTACAAAAGACAGCTTTATTTGGAACAACTTATAACCTGTGGTGGTATCTTTAACACCATCAAACATCCACATCTGCCTATCCCAGATCCTTGGGAAGGACTCAATAGGTGGATAAAAATGCCAAATCCAAATCTAAACAGCTGGCTGATTGTGAGAGAGACCCACCCTAGGAATACTAATGGCATCTATGCAAGAATTACACTTTCATTCTTGAAAATGATGCTGTTAAAATGTTATGGTCTTTTCACTTACAGAGTGATTACCATCTAGAGCACAACTCAACATCTGCACTATCGCAACCATCGAAAAGTAAAGCAACATTTTTGTAGATATGGCAACCACCAAGGAGAGCAAACTTGAGATACCACAAATGGGGGAAAAAATACCCAGAATTCTGATCACCCAAGTGGGCAGGCTGCGGGAAAGTTTTTGTAAAGTCATTGACATAGTTATGGGAGCATCAGGCAGGATGACAAAGAGATTAAACACCTTTTTACAAGGATTAAATATTTCAAGTTTATAAACTGTGGATTAAAGAAATCACCTTACTGGGCACCTGCTATAGACTCAGATGTTACTTGAGAAAATTCCCGTCTTCCGTGCTGAGGCTCAAGTTTCTATTGGTCAAAGAAGTTATTATTTGCTTGGTTCTTTTCCCTGCCTTATTCTTTCATGAATCGAAACCACATCATCATCATCATCCTACTTATTTAAGGTGATACCATCTTGGTCCAGCCTAAAACCTACCGGTATATTCCCTTACCTGGAATCCCAAGGAAATTAGGAATTTCATGCAGAGTAATCAGATGATTAGCCAAGACAGGTTTTAAACCAGTCTGATTTATTTCCATCCTAGCCTCTACAAATATCAAGGCCCAGGAAATAATAATAATAATAATAATAATAATAATAATAATAATAATAATAATAATAATAATAATAATAATAATGGCAAAAGTCAGAAAAGAGAACTTTTTCCAAAAATTTCCATCCTGCCCCTTTTCCTTCTCTGCAGAGGAAACATTCCTCAGGGCTAGCATGAAAACAGAGAAAGTTGGATTATAGCTGAAGAATCCTCTTTGCCTAGGCAATTCTGCCAAAATCCTGAGGTCCAAATCTCTCACATCCCCATTGTTCTGTTGTAGAACAGAAGCCCTCTTGGGAAGATCATTTTAAATATTTCAGTCATAATTACAGCCCCTTCCTACTCATTATATTCATCAGTTAGTTACTCTCAGTTTTACTAACTGGCTGTCTGGATTATAACTGGAAGAGATAAAGTCAGTTTTGTGAGAGAAGACATTTCCACATTTAGGTTACATTTTTTTGTTGTTGTTGGCACACTGCACCTAGCTTGTTGCAGTCAAATCATTGCTTGCTTGCTTAGTTAGTTAGTGTATGGCAATGGTGACGAATCTATGGCACGCGTGCCAGAGGGGGATACTCAGAGCCCTCTCTGTGGGCACGTGTGCCATTGCCCCAGCCCCACTTTCCCCCATGGCCCCCTCTCACCAACAGCCCCCCAAGAGGAGAGTCACCCTTGGGGGCGGCCCGCACAGAGTAGTGCAGCCAAGGACATGGCAGCCAGACAGCGCAGACAAGACTCCGCCTTCACACCACATCGTGCGCATATGATGCTGTGGGGCATGGGAGGAGGGTGTGGCTGCCATCGAGCTACAAGGGGGGTGGAGCAGGGGAGGGGGCGGTTTTGGGGCACTCTGTCTCTAAAAGATTTGCCATCACTGGTGTATGGCATCCACAGAGGTACTGCAATCACTGATAGCCACTGGGGTATGAAGTACAGGCTCCCTCTGTGAGGATATGCACCCCAGGGCTGGGGTAAGCAACCTCGGCTCTTTATGACTCATGGACTTCAACTCCCAGAATTCCTGAGCCAGCCATGCTGAGGGGAAAAGGGAGAGGTTTCCAAGCTGAGCCGTGCTGGCTCAGGAATTCTGGGAGTTGAAGTCCACGAGTCGTAAAAGAGCCAAGGTTGCCTACCACGCCCCCAGGGCAATGTCCTGTCTTAACAGAGCAGCTTAAAATCAACACACACAGTGACTGTACTGGACGCGGCATCCCTTGTGGTTAAAAACTACAGAGGCAAAGAATCATCAGTTGATCCTGATGCTGTGTGCTTCAGTTAAAAAAAAAACACCTCCCACTCAATATTTATTTATGGAATAAAATTTAAAATGATCAGATGCAGCTCACATACGTGCAGCCTCTTACGTCGCCATCTCGCTGGAAGTCCCCTCTCTACCTTATTTATGGCTCTACTACAGCGTTTCCCAACCTTAGGAACTTGAAGATGCGTGGACTTCAACTCCCAGAATTCCCCAGCCAGCTATGCTGGCTGGGGAATTCTGGGAGTTGAAGTCCACGCATCTTCAAGTTCCTAAGGTTGGGAAACGCTGCTCTACTATACCACCAACCGCTTTCATTATTCCTACACTCAGCTCTTGCAAACATAGTTGCCCACCTCACTACTATCAGGAGGCCTCCATCGGACCCAGTAGCACCTGACGCTATCGGGGCTATTCAGAGATTCTCCCTGCCCTCCCTGTTATCAGCCACTGGTTTTTCCAGCTCCTTTTTTTATTCTAACTACAGGTGGTCCTCGATTTACGACCGCAACTGAGCCCCAAATTCCTGTTCTTAAGGGAGACATTTGTTAAGTACGTTTTGCCCCATGTTATGACTTGGCTTGCTGCAGCTGTTAAAGTGAATCACTGCACTTGGTAGTTTAGTAACCCGGTTGTTACGTGAACCTGGTTTCTCCACTGACTTTGCTGGTCAGAAGTCACAAAAGGGGATCAAGGACCTTGGGACACTGCCGTGGCTATAAATATGGCTCAATTGCCAGTTTTGATCTGAATTTTGATCTGATCGTGGGGATGCTGCCAAAGGTCGTAACTATGGAAAATGGCCTTAAGTCACATTTTTCAGGGCCGTTGTCACTTTGAACAGTCGCTCAATGAACTGTTGTAAGTCAAGAACTCCCTATACCTTCCTTTCCCACACTGACCTCCAGATATAAAGAAATGGTCAGTTTCTGGACAGGCAGCAAAGCACAACTTGGCCTTCCAGTTACTACTTCATTTCATGTGAGTTTCCAACTCCCTTTGGTCAGTAGGAGGGAACATAAGCTGAAGGTGGACGTCAAAGGAAAAAAAAAATCCAAATCAGAAATTTGCTTGGCACGCCCCCCCCCCCCCGCCCCACACCATTTTCCTTTATCATCTCTGTATATAAAAAAAGTCCTAAAACATGCCACACTCCTCATCGTATTTTGGAAGAAGACACCCACTTAGTGTCACACCCTAATCTGAGATTCTTCACATGCAGCTATTTAGGAAAGTCTTACAGCTTCTGGATTGGTGACAATCAGCACAACTCCTTGTCAGGGACAGAGGGTTGAAAGAAGACCCCCCCGCCTCACCCAGGGTCAGAGGTTATGGAGATTGGCAAGTGATAAAGCCTACGAGTGGAGGGGTGCAGGGTACACTTCCTGGACCCGAAGCTTTCTCCCCCTCTTCCTCGTGTCATTGCTGCCCGCTTGCTTATTGGCTCTTTGATGGCCAATGAATTAAGAGCAGAGGCTGGAAAGAGGTGACTCATTGAAGGAAAGGAAGAAAGACTGACACAGAGAAAGTCATGCAAGGTCAACACCATGCCGATTTGCGACAAGACACATTTCCCAACTTCCCGACTACAAGATCCGTCACTGATGACCCTCTAGCTTGACCACGGGGTGCTAGGAATGGAGAAAACACATTCAGGGGAAACAAACCAAGCCAGGTGTCGCTACAGGGGAAGGCAACAAGACCACAAGACAACAAGCAAGCCAAATCTCCCATCTGGCCTGCAGAAGCCCCGTGCATTCTTTAAAATTGGGGTGGCAATCGATCAGAACTTCCAGAGTGAGAATTCTAGGCAGGCAAGAGAATTCTAGAAATTTAAAACCTCTTCTCAATCACATCAAGTTGGCAAAATCTGTTCTGCTGCATCAGCTTTGTGCTAGATTGATTGGCCTGACAGGTCAACTTAAAAGCCAAGATGTGCAAGGGCAAAAAGAAATGTTGTGTTTCAGTAAGTTAGAAGCCACTGGAAAAAGCATCTTGGCACGTGCAAGATGGCAAAAAAGCAAGCAAGGCACTTAAGTTGCTGCTTGATTCTCTCCAAAAAGAGAGAAGAACTGCAGCATTGAAAAGGGAAACAAAAGGCATGTTTACTTACATATCCTAATATACACTTGCCCGTGCAAATTTAGAAATAATTGCTATGTTATAAGTCAAAATAGATTACATAATATTATCAGAGGGTAGACTGTGACCAATAAGCCATATATTTGCATAGTTTGCAGTAACAGCTGGTGGGTACACTCAAACTCCCTGGCTGTTATTAAGCTTGATTTGAATGGAGTAGGCCAGGGGTAGGCAACCTTGGCTCTTTTATGACTCGTGGACTTCAACTCCCAGAATTCCTTAGCCAACCATGCTGGGATTGGGGAAAGGGAGAGGTTTCCAAGCTGAGCCATGCTGGCTCATGAATTCTGGGAGTTGAAGTCCACGAGTCATAAAAGAGCCAAGGTTGCCTACCCCTGCCAACCAACATTTTCAAACCAAGAACCCACCTCTGTACAGCAAGCTTTATGCCATGCACAACCCAGTAGGAGGTCACATTTGCAACTGGAGAAAAACAGAGCCATCCACCCACTCTGTACTTTAACTTCTCATGACTCTGAAGAGACAGCCGAGTTTTAGATCTGGAAATGTACAGTTAACACTTTAGCATCTCCAAAACAAAACAAGCAAAGCACAACATGGAGAGAGTGAATTACTAGGGAATAAGTCTGTTCTTTCTTTTCTTTTCTTTCTTTCTTTCTTTCTTTCTTTCTTTCTTTCTTTCTTTCTTTCTTTCTTTCTTTCTTTCTTTCCTCCCTCCCTCCCTCCCTCCCCCCTTCCTTCCTTCTTATTTTATTTATTTATTTCATACAATAACTCCACTAATTGTGTCACTGTTGTGACCATTTTATACAGTATGAGTGAAGAAACAGACTATGAGTTATAATTAATGACTCAATTTAGCAACAACTTATACTTAGGACAATTCCACAATTACACCTGATTTCCAGCTGTGAAATGCAAGGCTCAGAGGCCTAGACAGAAAAGCCACGTCATCCATTATCCTTGGACAGAGCTGCCAGCAAGTTTGAGAAGAAGATGGGAAAAAGCACCATCAGAGAGCACCCCCCTTTGCTGAGTAAAGCAGAACTAATATGGCAGTGGTGACCATCAGCCAGCAATAACCTGAGGTAGCTGAGATCCAGCATTATAATCCACTAGCAGAACACAGCAATATAGCAACATAGACAGAGGTTATACCAGGGACAATGTGAGTGAGGGTAGCTGAATTCCTCTCAGCTGGTGCTCCTAAAAGGCCGGTGAGGATATCCCTGTCCAAATCATAGGATTCCAGAAGATGCTGTTTCCTGATTTTAGTCCTGGCCCAGCTTCCTTGAACTATTAGTTCCTGGTATAGTTCACAGTTATGTTATTCAAGGAAGGATGACATCAAAAACTTGCTTTCCGTTATAAGACACCCCAGCAGTAGCAGCAACGGCCAAAGCCTTATTTTAATGCTAATCTTCCAAAATCAATAAAGAAACCGTGGCCTCATCCCAATCTACTTTTGCAGCATCCATCTGGAGAGATGCACATTTTTAGCTTCTCCAGCACAGCCACCTTAACATCCTTTCTGTCTCACCACCAACCAAACAGCACCTTGCAGGTACACCCACCTGCTCCTGTGGGGATCATATATACCTGATCCTCCTTCTCAGAGCCTCCCACACAGGTTCTCACATAAACACACACACACACACACACACACACACACACACACACACACAGAGAGAGAGAGAGAGAGAGAGAGAGAGAGAGAGAGAGAGAGAGAGACTTCACAAGCAGGCATCCCAGCCTCTTCCCAGTCCTGAAACCACTGATCATTTTTCCCATCCGTGTCTAATGCTAGAGATCAAGAGCCTCTAAATGATGTTACCTGCAAAATGCACATTGATGCCCAAGCGTCCACCATACAAGAGTACCCACACACCTGCTCCATGCAGCCCCTTAAATAAACCACTCAGACATTGCAGGCCTCATTGCAGCCCCCCTCCCACCTCTTTGTCTCTGCAAATAACCCCGGTTACATCTCTCCTTCCATTCCGGTCCAGCCATTCGAGTACAGAGATATTTCCCACCTGTACAAACACACGTCTGGTATCTGGCAGCCCAGCTGTCACTCAAACAAAAGACCAGCCGTCTCTTCTCCGAGCCACGGAATGCAGCCTTAATCTATAGGCAAAGAGGCAGTCCCCTATAGATCCCTTCCTCCAAACAAACCATCCTTGTTCCCCTGCACAAAGACGGTGCTGTCCTCATTCCAGCATCTCCCCCAGTTGCCCAAACGTGCATGCACAGGTCAGGAGCTCTGAGCATCTATCCTCCTTTTTCTTTTAGAGGCAACAAAATTAACCCACCCCAATGACAAGCTGCTGTGTTTTGGGTGGGTCATAATAACGTGGGGGGGGAGGGGGTAGAAAAGGTATGACCTGCTGGGCCTTTCACAGCAAACAATGGGAGAAAGCACCATGGAAATCCTCGCCCAGGAGTCCCCTCTGATCTCCTTGCCCCATCCCAGCCTCCACAAATACGCACCTGAGCGTGCTGGCAACACTCCGCTCACCTCAGCATCCCATCTGGTAGGCCCAAGTGATGGGAGGAAGGAAGGAAAGCCAATTCAGCTGGAGGGACCGGCCAGCAGCTTTTGGTCTGTGCGGAAGGAGCACCGTGCACTGTTCCTAGTCACTGGACTGCCTCTCCTCTTTGCAGAGAGCTTGAGTGAGCCAACCGTGGGCTCAGCCTCCCTCATCAATATGCATTAACTCCCAGACACGGATGGATAGCAACGACCCTCTTCCTTCTGATCTGGATGCCAGGCCCCTCCAAGAACAGGGACAGCCTAACGAGAGAGAGAGAGAGAGAGAGAGAGAGAGAGAGAGAGAGAGAGAGAGAGAGAGAGAGAGAGAGAGAGAGAGACGTGGAGCCGAGATAGGAAATCTGGGAGGTTAAGCAGCCAGTTGGAGGGAGGCAGAAATCTTCGCCATCCTTTATTCAAAGCCTGCAAAAATCAAGTGGCAAGCACAGCTCCTGCCCAGCCTCTTCAGAAAAGAGCTGCATCATTTGCAACCCCTCTGGCGGATGGAGTCACGCTGACAGAAAAGGATAATCGAAGCAGAGCCAAGGCTGAAGTGTCTATCTTCTATCAGATGAGGTTTTTTTTTACAGAAGTAGAAGAAGGAGCTATAGTATTATACTGCAGAGAGGAGAAGATGTCACGCAGCTTTGGTGGGGGTTTTTTCCTGCAAAAGGCATGTAAATAAGAAAATGTGGGGTAGATTACAAGGAGTGACCGGTGTGATTTTATGCATCCTCTTCCCAAAGGCAAAAAAACAGCTGAAGTCGAGAGACAGGTTTAAAATTTCAAACTTGAACTGTTAACGGCCAATTACTTTGATCTTCACGAACACTGATGATGCCTTCGAATAAAATTGGGTATCTGAGAAGATGCTTCCAAGTTCGCATTTAGGACTGTCACAGAGTAGCATGGGTTCCCTTCCATCCTGCCCAGGGTTGATCTGTAATGTTTCACTGGTTTGCAGGAGGTTTTCCAGAGGCCCAAGATAACAAAACCTCAAATTAATCAAACGAGATGCAGCTCTAATTTATGTTCTCAAAATAGCATCTCAACTCAACCCCTCTGCTTGCTTCTCCTAGTAGACCATTCTGTGTTATGTCACCACTTGGTTTTCTCCTAGATCAAGCTTGTCCAAGGAAACCAACATTTCTCCCTCTTCGTTTAGGACGTTTTTAGCAGGCTAAAATGGGGATTAAGAGTGCTGACACTCTAAAGAGAGGTTTCTGTGGTTTACCAGTTGGAAAACAAGTTCTCTGATGGCACTTTTGTAACGTTATTCAGGTCCCAGAGTCAACAACCTAAAGTCAATCACACTATTGGGAGAGTGTTCCAGTCTCAATATCCTTTGAAGACTGGAAATGTCTTTCATGGAGACTTCAAAGAACTTATCTTGAAATTCAAGCCAAAGCAGAAATGTACAGCCTATAAGCCAGATACACGAACTCCTGTTCATCCCTAAATAGGGATGTCTTTTTCAGAATCTCTCTTCCACGGGTTTCTATCATCCAAGAGAAAACAGAGGGACCACTTTCTCAGTGCAGCATCCCATTTGGGGGAATCTTCTCCCTTGGACCACCTGTCTAGTTCAATTACCTTTCCCCATCGTGCAACTGCATTTTTATTGTAGTAGACATCTTATTGGATTTGATGATACTTTGGGCTCAACGTGTTCGACTTTCACTTGGTTGAAAGGCAATATATGCATTTTTATGAAGAGGAAATCAATGGTAGCAGAGACAGACACACACACCCCGCCCCTCCGAAAAAAACCCACCTGCAACTGAGAGCTAGAGTGAAATTTGAATCTGAAATGCAGCACCCACTACAGAGAATTGTTTTGGGTGGAGAACAAAAGCAATATAAAAATAGTTAATTGGAATCTTGAACATTTCACACTGCAAAGTTGGGCTGTGGATGACGTTCGGTTTCTTCTGTCAAGCCTAAGCATTATTGTAAACATAAGAGGCAGCGAAAAGGCCTTTTGAAGGAACAAGATGACAGCGTCAGCAAGCAGAAATCTGAGGGGGATCATCCGAGTCCTGCTGTTGAAAACGCCTCCCCCCAAGCTGTATATGTGTAGTATACGGGTAGTCCTCGAGTTACAACAATTGGGATCGGAATTTCTGTTGAGCATTTGGTTCTTAAGTGAGCTGTACTCAATTTTCCAACATTTTTGTGCAAATCACTGCACAAATCACTTAAGCCAATCACAGCTGTTATGTAAATCACTGCACTCAGGAATCTTGCAGTCGTTATGCGAATCCAGCTTATCCCACTGACTTTGCTCGTCAAAAGTTAATAATAAGAGTGGAATGGAATGGAATGGAATAGAATAGAAAAAAGAAAAAAATAGAACATAGAATAAAATAGAAAATACAATATAGAATAGGATTAGATTAGAATAGAAAATACAATATAGAATAGGATTAGATTAGAATAGAAAATAGAATAAAATAGAATATAGAATGAATAGAATAGAATAGAATAGAATAGAATAGAATAGAATAGAATAGAATAGAATAGAGAATGGAATGGAATGGAATGGAATAGAATAGAATAGAATAGAAAATAAAAAATAAATAGAAAATAGAATATAGAATATAGAATAGAATAGAATATAGAATATAGAATATAGAACAAAATAGAAAATACAATATAGGATTAGAAGACAATAGAAAATACAATAAAATAGAAAATAGAAAATTAGAATAGAATAGAATTAGAAGAATGGAATATAGAATGGAATATGGAATAGAATAGAATAGAATAGAATAGAATAGAATAGAATAGAATAGAATAGAATAGAATAGAATAGAATAGAATAGAATAGACTGGAGTGGAATGGAATAGAATAGAATAGAATAGAATAGAATAGAATAGAATAGAATAGAATAGAATAGAATAGAATAGAATAGAATGGAATGGAATGGAATGGAATGGAATGGAATGGAATGGAATGGAATGGAATGGAATGGAATGGAATGGAATGGAATGGAATGGAATAGAAAAGAAAAGAAAAAAGAAAAAATAGAATAGAAAATAGAAAATACAATATAGAATAGGATTAGAATAGAAAATAGAATAAAATAGAAAATAGAAAATAGAAAATAGAAAATAGAAAATAGAAGAGAAGAGAAGAGAAGAGAAGAGAAGAGAAGAGAAGAGAAGAGAAGAGAAGAGAAGAGAAGACTGAAAGGGACCTTGGAGGTCTTCTAGTCCAACCCCCTGCACAAAGCAGGAGTCCTTATATCAACCCAGATGAATGAATGTCCAATCTTTTCTCTAAAACCTCCAGCGATGGAGTTCCCCACAACTCTTGGAGTCAAGCTGTTCCACTGGTTAATTGCTCTGTGAGGAAATTTCTCCTTAGTTCCAGGTAGGGTCTCTCTCTAACAAGCTTCTACCCTGTTGCTTCTTGTCCTGCCCTCAGCTGCTTTGGAGAATACGTCAACCCCCCTCATCTCTGCGACAGCCCTTCAAATACCAGAAGACAGTTATCATGTCACCCCGATCCTTCTCTTTGTTGGGCTAGACATTCCCAGTTCCTTTAACCGTTCTTCGTAATTTAGCCTCCAGGCCTCTTATCATCGCCGTTGCTCTTCTCCGCACTCTTTCCACGGTCTCAGCATCTTTTTTTTTTGTAGCCTGGAAGTACTTCAATTCAGAAAGTATTAATTTTAGCATCTAATTTGAGATTAACAGAATGGACAAGCAGCCTGGGATTGAAGACAATAACAAGTTTAATGGGGGGGGGGGAAACCCACCATCCAGTAAGGCTTGAATTTTACATCACGGTTGGTGCACTGGACAAGACATCCGTGTGAATTCTGCATAGCTGAAATGAGTCTTCTGGAACTCGAGAAATGACTATTTAAAGGCTTATTGCGCAGTAACCTTTCTGGCTTTATGAGACGCGTTTGGAAACTTCGCATGCAGTAAATTTGTCCTTTTTTGCCGATTATCAAACCCAGAGCCACCCTAAAACCCGGAGAAGTAGAAGAATGGGAATAAAATAACATGGGCTTTATCACACAGCCGGAGGCTAAAAAAAAGAAAAAACTGCTTTGCTTCATTGATGTAAGCGCTAGATAACCATTCATAAAAAGGAAAACGGCTGCAGTGTCATTTGCCGGTGGTCCCTTTTTTATCGTTTTCAACAGCTTTCAATGCGGGTGCCGCCGTTTCAGTAGAACCAAACAATACTCATGGGTTTATCTCGTTTCAAGCGAAACGCACGCTCTGTGGCTTGATAAAAGTGTCAGGAATAAGCCATCTGGAAACAGATGCCTCCCGGAGGATAGAAGGACTCAGTTCTTATAAGTCTTAGAGGTAAAAGCGTAAATGAAGGGTGAAGAAAAAAAAAAAGAAAAAAAAGTAAGCCTGGAGGTACTGCAACTCAATTTTTTTTTCAAAAAAAAAAAGAGAGAGAGACATGAGCTCAGATTTCACAATCCGTAACACGTTAATATTTCTTAGCTGGAACATTGGAAGGACACGGCAGGGTGGAGGGGAGCGTAACGCTTTTTCATATATCAAGATTTACACACCCACCCACCCCCCGCTACAAATTCGTCTTAATGCTACTAAGAAGCAGATCCCGCAAGCTGGCTGCTTCTTCCTCCCAGGCTCCGGCCCAAGAGCTCTCGTTGTACTCCACGTCGGCTGCTCTCTGCCCTACAATCAAAAGTCCTGTACTTCTACTTCGGCAGCGTTTTCAAGAGCGTCAGCCCTCCTCCGAGCCCTTACGTAGGCTGTAAAACAACCACCTTTGCCGAGGAATCCCAGGCCAGGATTTTCACACTGCCTTCTGGATCCAGATCAGCTGTCTTGTGCATTCTGGGTCGCCAGCTCATCTATGCTAGCAAAATTCAGCTCCTTGTTGTCAATGGGACCGCAGCTTACGTTGGGACCCAGGACATCCAAGCTGAAAGCAGGAGCCTGTAAGCCATCATCCCCTCCTGCTGCAGAGCTTCTGTTCATAAACGTCTCCATGTGTCTCAGCAGCTGCTTTGGGTTCTTTTTGGCAAAGGCTTCCAGTTCTAGACAGAGTGGAAAGGAAAGAAAGAAAGAAAAAAAAAATCGAACGGGAGAATTATATCTAATACGAGCATGCTTGGAAAAAAAAGCTCAACATCCAGCATAGAAGGCGTATAGATGGTCCTTGACGTACGATCGCGAAATTTCTACTGCTAAGCAAGGCAGCTGTTAAGCGAGTTACATCCCATTTTCGCAACCTTTTTGCCAGATGTTCAGCAAATTGTTACAGCTGTTAAGTGATTTGTTAAGCGAATTTGGCTCCCTTACCACCACCCCCCGGTGATTTGGCTTGTCGGAAACCGGCTGGAAAGGTTACAGATAGTGATCACATGAGGCCAGGACGGTACAACTGTCATAAATAAATGCCAGTTGCCAAGCACTCACAATTTCAATCATGCGACCCATGAGGATGCTGCAGGAGTCGTAAGTATGAAAAACAGTCATAGGCCACTTTTTTCCATTGCTGTTGTAACTTCGGTCACTCCACAAATGGAGGACTTAATGTGTACAGACTTCCAGTTTGTAAGAAAAGCTGCTAGAGCTCTTTCCAATTTAGCATCCTTCCAATAGATGATACTGTAATCCAATTAATGCTAGCCACAAGGCCAAGCGCTATGAATTTCTGAGATTATAGTCCAAGGATGGGATTGGGGGATAAATTCGATGAAGAATTGGGTATGTTAAACTTAGAGAAGGGAAGACACAATAGAAGTCTTCCAATACTGGAACAACAGCGAGGAGGACTTTTCCACAGTGCCCGAGGATAAGACAAGAATCAACATGTGGAAGCTTCTCCCAATAAGATGGACCCACACCACCAAGAGAAAGAGAAAAATTTCCCTGTTCAGTCATGTCTGACTCTTAGGGTGCAGTGCTCATCTCCGTTTCTTGCCCAAGGGAGCCAGCGTTGTCCAAAGACACTGTCTGTGATTATGTGGCCAAAGGAGTGTGGAACGCTGTTACCTTCCCACTGAAGTGGTACCTATTTATCTACTCGCACTTGCATGCTTTCGAACTGCGAGGTGGGCAGGATCTGGAGCAAGGAACGGGAGCTCATTCATTGCACAGTGCTTGGGTCTCAAACCAGGGCTGTCGGCTCTCCAGCTGACAAACTCAGCATCTTTAACCCCTGAGCCATCACACCCCTCCCACCCCTCCACAACCAAGAATAAGGTGGAATTTTCTTGGCCATGAGAGAGCTATTAACTAGTGACACGATCTGCCTCCTGGATCCATGGCTGCTCCGTTTGGTTTTCCAGCAAAGGTTGGACGGTCATTGGTCCAGGATGGCCTGAGAATATCTGTCTTAGGTGTGGAGGGTTGATCTAGAAGACGTACAAAGTCTTCGACCCTGTGATTCACCCACCTTTTAAAACAAAACCAGAATCAGAAATGGTCTTGTGCTGTGTTTTCCAGATGTTGAAAAGCCGTAAAAATAGAGCCACGTACAAATCGTTGAGCACCGCAATGACCTGCTGTCTTCGATTGCATTCTCTGAAAAGGAACATGGCAAAATATTTACATCCACCACCACCTCCCTACGGTATCGGTGGGTCATTTATTCCAAAGGCTTAGTGTTTCCTTGAGCTGCCTGGCGTTCTTCTCTCTTTTTTCTGAAATACACTTTCCGCTTCAGCAAACCTTTTAAAACTTTCCTTCAGGGCCGCTGCCCATAGAGGGCGCTGTTTGGCTACGTAAGAATTCACCTTTGCTTCAGTGTGCTCGGAGTACTGAAGGTGGGAAACATATAGGTGCGTGCTTATTTTTAAACTGCAGGAAGACTTAAAAGATGTACTTGTACTTTAAACAAATGATAAGAGACTATTTTGCTTTCCTTGGGGCTGCGAACCGGTTTAAGAATCTTTTTACTGATAATAAACTAAAGAAGTTAAGATAAATCTCCACCTCTTAGGGAAAAAAAAAGAAGACAGAATAAGAGAATGGGAAGGGACCTCAGAGGTCTTCTAGTCCAACCCCCCACTCGAGCAGGATCATTTCAGACAGAGTCTCATTTGAAGATGGCACTTGAAACAAAGAAGCCGTCCTTTTTTTGCCAAAGGAAAAATCCACATTACCCCTTTCCGTTCCATCATTACAGCAACATGTGAAAAAGGAAATGGTTTCAAAACCAAATAAGGTAAAGGTTCCCCTGCACATGCATGCTACTCGTTTCCAACTCTAGGGGCCGGTGCTCATCTCCGTTTCAAAGCCGAAGAGCCAGCGCTTGTCCGAGGACGTCTCCGTGGTCATGTGGATGGCATGACTAGACGCCAAAGGCGCACGGAACGCTGTTACCTTCCCACCGTAGTGGTCCCTATTTTTCTACTTGCATTTTTACGTGCTTTCGAACTGCTAGGTTGGCAGAAGCTGGGACGAGTAACAGGCGCTCACTCTCCTATGCGGCATTCGGGATTTGACCCGCCAAACTGCCGATCTTCTGATCGACAAGCTCAGCGTCCTAACCCACTGAGCCAAATAGCTACTCCTAATTTGAAATTACACCAGTGAAGGTTCTCCGTATAGGTTCTCCATATACTTACAACAGTTCATTTAGTGGCTGTTCGGAGTTACAACAGCAATGGAAAAAGTAACTTAGGACCGTTCTTCACACTTACGACCCTTGCAGCCTCGCCATGGTCACCTGATCAAAATTCAGGCACCTGGCAACTAGTACATATTTATGATAATTGTGGTGTCCCGGGGTCGTGTGATCACCTTTTGGGAACTTCTGACAAGCAAAGTCAACGGAGAAGCTAGTTTTACTTCACAACCGTCTTACTAACTTAACAAATGGGGTGATTCACTTAACAACTGTGGCAAGAAAGGTCGTAAAAACGGGGCAAACTCACTTAACAAATGTTTCACTTAGCAACATAATTGTGGTCGTAATTGGAGGACTACCTGTATTTTAACAATTTAGCTGATGGACTAATGCATTAAAAGCTGACAGAGGCACAAAGAGAGCCATGGCAGTGGCATCCACGATGCTGATATAATGTCTGATACATACAAGTATAATAGCACAAGCATGTAAAGTCACAGCACGGGCATGACGACAACCTAGAACTAAGGAGAAACTTCCTGACAGTTAGAACAACTAACCGGTGGAACAACCTGCCTCCAGAAGTGGTGAATGCTCCAACCCTGGGAGTTTTTAAGAAGGGATTGGACAACCATTTGTCTGAAATTGCATAGGGTTTCCTGCCTGTGCAAGGGGTTGGACTACATGACCTCCAAGGTCCCTTCCGGCTCTATTATCGTTATTGTTATATGTCCCACCAACTCCTTTGCAGACATCCAAAGCCCATGATGAACTCACCTGGAAAGGCGTTCTTCCCTCAAAACCTGAATGACAATACGGGTAATATTGATAGACATCACACAGAAAGGAAAATTCTGAAAAACAAAACAGACAAACAAAAAAAAAGCTACATTTTTAAAAGAGCCCTGCCTATGACAGACTCAAAACGCAATCCCTTTGGCTTTCCTGGAGATAAAAACAGCTGGAAGGTTTCAAATCAGGGTTTATCAAATTTGGCAAGCTTTAAGCTGGGTGGATTTCAACTCCCTCCCATCCATCCAGCTTCAACTTGCCGAGTTTGAAAAAAACGTTCTTTTAAATGATCGGCCTGAAAGCTTTCGTTTTTCAGTGCACACATAACACCACAGGCACTCTTTTCAATGGAAAATCTGAACACGGAAGCAGAGAAAATGAGGGAACGTACCTGGACCTCATGATGGGACAGCTTGAAAATTTCTCTAGCTACGGGCAATGTCCGAGGATCCATCACAAAATAAAGTGTTTGCATCAATCCCAGCAGCCCGGCTCCACGTAGATCTGTGCCAGGATCCATTCCTTTAGAAGGGTACAAGACATCCAGAGGCTGTTAAAGTCACACCAAGAAATGCTCTTGTACGTATTAAGTAAGCTTCCAGACAGCAAATTGCTCAGTCATACTCTTGAGGTATAGCTGGCAACAGTGCTTTTTTTGTAAAAGAAAAAGTGCCGGAACTCACGCATGTCATACAACCCGCCTTGCCTACCCTACAAGGTTCCATCCAAAAAAGGTGCCGGAACTCCGTTCTGAGCGTTCTATGTGAAAAAAAGCCCTGGCTGACATTAAAGTAGCGTGACGAAAACTTCATGCTCTTTCCTCATGAGGTGCCATTGAAATACAGACAGTCCTCAACTTACTTCGTTTAGTAACAATTCAAAGTCACAACGGCACTGAGAAACGTGACTTGTCATCATTTTTCACACTTATGACTGTTGCAGCCTCCCCAGGGTCACGCGATCAAAATCCAGACCCTTGGCAACTGATTCATACTTATGACCGTCGCAGTGTCCCGGGGTCATGTGATCACCTCCTGAGACCTTATGACAAGCAAAGTCGATGGGAGAAGCCAAATTCACTTAATGAACCTCTTGCTAACTTAACAACTGCAGGGACTCACGTGACAACTGTGGCCAAAAAACGGTCACAAAATGGGGGAAAACTCACTTAACAAAGGTCTCACTTGGCAACAGAAACGTTGGACTCGGTTGGGGTCATACCTTGTGGACTATGCATCTTCCAAAATTATCTCCTATACAGCTTCAAAAATTATGTCCAGCTGCAAAAATTGCCTAATAATTATTCTAAAGCAGGGGTCTTCAAACTTGGCCCTTTTATGACTTGTGGACTTCAACTGCATCTGCATCTGCATCTCCTCACCCTCCTACAGATATTGTGGTGACTGCTTGCACTGGTCCTCAGGAAATCTATGTGCTGAAGGGGAAGAAATCAACATGACGATGTTGGTGCCCAGGAGAAAAAGCACAGATCACTTCAAATGGCCAACAGGCACGTTCTTTGTTCCAAAGTTCATGAAAGAGAATGAAACCAGGCTTTCCCTGGTATATATTTGCTCACGGGAAGACTCTTGTTCGACACTCAGCGTACCTTGAAATCCAAGATCTTCCCAGTGGGCTCCATAACGGGCACAATCAAACCGGGAGCCAGTGAGTTTCTTGTAAACAGTTTGCAAGATCCTCATGTGCACTTTTTCATTATTATCCAAACCACCTGTACAGGGAAAGGCCCATTAGGTCCTCTACGTAACTGAGAACAAGATAGTTGACCTATCACTTTGTTGTTTGTATGTACACTGAGAGCTTATGAACCAGAGACAAATTCCTTCGGTGTCCAATCACACTTGGCCAGTAAAGAATATTCTATTCTATTCTATTCTATTCTATTCTATTCTATTCTATTTCTATTCTATTCCTATTCTATTCTATTCTATTCTATTCTATTCTATTCTATTCTATTCTATTCTATTCTATTCTATTCTATTTTCTATTTTCTATTCTATTCCTATTCTATTCTATTCTATTCTATTCTATTCTATTCTATTCTATTTCTATTCTATTCTATTCTATTCTATTCTATTCTATTCTATTCTATTCTATTCTATTCCACCTTCTGGATTCTATTCCTATTCCTATTCTATTCTATTCTATTCCTATTCTATTCTATTCCTGTTCTATTCTATTCCCTATTCTATTCCCTATTCTGTTCTATTCCCCATTCCATATTCTATTCTATTCTATTCTATTCTATTCTATTCTATTCTATTCTATTCCTATTCTATTCTATTCCCTAATCCAGACATGTCAAACACAAGGCCCGGGGGCCGGATCCGGCCCGCGAAGTGGTTTCATGTGGCCCACGAAGCCATCCTGGAAACAGTGAGGGAACGGCCCCCACTGCCTTGGCCCTGGCCCAGAGACCCTCCTTCTGCCAGAGACCCTCAGATCTGTCCCACTCCTGCCCAGGCCTCCATAGGCACCCTTGATGCGTACTATGTAGAGCTGGCCATGCCCACCCAGCAGGCCATACGCACTCTAGCCACGCCAACCCAGTAGGCCACGCCCACCCAGGCCATACCCACCCGGCCCCCTGAGGGCAATCGCAATGCTGATGCGGCCCTCAATGAAATTGAGTTTGACACCCCTGCCCTAATCTATTCCCTATTCTGTTCTATTCCCCATTCCATATTCTGTTCTGTTCTGTTCTATTCTATTCTATTCTATTCTATTCTATTCTATTCTATTCTATTCTATTCTATTCTATTCTATTCTATTCTATTCTATTCTATTCCATTCCATTCCATTCCATTCTCTATTCTATTCTATTCTATTCTCTAATCTACTCTACTCTATTCTATTCTGCAATCTATATTCTATTCTATTCTATTCTATTCTATTCTATTCTATTCTATTCTATTCTATTCTATTCTATTCTATTCTATTCTATTCCCTATTCTATTCCCTATTCTGTTCTATTCCCCATTCCATATTCTATTCTGTTCTGTTCTGTTCCATATTCTGTTCTGTTCTATTCTATTCTATTCCATTCTCTATTCTATTCTATTCTATTCTATTCTCTACTCTACTCTATTCTGCAATCTATATTCTATTCTATTCTATTTTCTATTCTATTCTATATTCTATTCTATTCTATTCTATTTTCTATTCTATTCTATATTCTATTCTATTCTATTCTATTTTCTATTCTATTCTATATTCTATTCTATTCTATTCTATTCTATTCCTATTCTATTCACTATTCCCTACTCCTTATTCCATACCATACCATTCTTTACTTTGGGGTCCTCGCTGTTCTCTGTGTTTAGTTGTTTTCTTGCAAGCATTTCATTACCCAACCAGGTAACATCTTCAGACCACTCGTTGGGTAATGAAACCTCTGCAAGAAAATTACCAAGCTGAGAGAGCACCAAGGACTCCACAGTTCAAATATTCTCTTCAGTACTGGCTTCATTTACTTCCTACTTCCTAAAGCCCAAATAGGTCCTCCAGCTTCTCTGCTTAAAGTTCCAGAAGCACGGAGAGTCTGCCTAAGCTCTACGGTGACTTTCTGACAGTTAAAACAGACCGCGCCAAGGCGGCTAGAACAAAATGGGATCAACATCGCTTTCTCAGTCTTTGTAGAAATAGACAAAGCAACCATTGATTTTTTTTTGAAACATTTTAAAATTTTATTCTGTTCTTCATTAAAAGCAATCCCCCAACACCGGATATAATGTAATGAAACAAATCCACGAAAACTATACAATACGGGTAGTCCTCAACTTACAACAGCTCGTTTAGTGACCATTCAAAATTACAGCAGCGCTGGGGGAAAAAAAGAAAGTGACTCTTGACCGTTTTTCAGAGTTGCGGCCTTGGTCACTTGATCGAAATTCGTGTGCTTGGCAAACTGACTCATACTTAGGACGGTTGCAGTTTCCCCAAGGTCACGTGACACCCCCCCCCCTTTCGCGACCTTCTGGCAAGCAAAGTCAATGGGGAAGCCAGATTCGCTGAACAACCGGGTTAGTAATTTACCAACTGCGGTGACTCCCTTAACAAGTGTGGCTAGAAAGGTCGTAAAATCGGGCAAAACCCGCTTAGCAAATGTCGCACTGAACAACACAAACGTTGGGCTCGGTTGCGGTCGTAGGCTGAGGACTACCTGCACTGAAAAGCAAAACGAAACGGGGTCAGAAGACTTAAGGACTCCCAGAGTCCTACCGTTGCCTTAACCACAGTGGGCAGCAATGTTTTGGCAGACTTTTCTTGTGCCCGCTGAACTCGAACTCCTGATCAGAGGAAGTAAGGAAGTTGCTGTGAAACTATTGCTGAGGCTTGCTTTCATTTTCAGAGGCAATACTCACACTGGGCAATGGCCAAAGCCAAGTCTCTCTCGCTCTGCAACTGCTGCTGAAGGCGGGGAGGTCCAAAAAGGAAATGGGCCATAGCAGCCAGGCCTCTTCTTTGGATGGTCGGCCGAATCTTTTTCTGGAAGAAGCGAAAATTAAAGGTAGAAGACATGCAGGGGTTGAAAACGGCTCCCTTAGCAAAGCTACAGGGGGGAAAAAGCAATGCAAACGGCATCATTGCCAAGCGGCAGGGAAACTGTGCAAAGAACTTGTAGGAGAGATAACAGAGTTACATAGTTGGAAGGGGTCTTGGAGGTCTTCTAGACCCGTGGTGGCGAACCTATGGCACGGGTGGCACTCTCTGTGGGCACGCGTGCCGTCGCCCCAGTCCTAGGCCTTCGGCTGGGTTTTATAAAAACTTTTCACTTTAAGCCTCCGCCGCCATGTGCAAAAAAAAAAAGGTTCAATCAATCAATTTCAACTTCTCGCGGGGGAAAAAAAGTTCTCACAAAGTTGGAATTGATTGATTGAACTTTTTAGTCCCATCCAGTCTGCCGTTACCACCGCAGCCACGCCCACCCAATGGGACACGCCCAGCCAGCACCCAACAATACATACCGTAATTGGTTTTGGGTTGCAGTTTGGGCACTCGGCCTCTAAAAGGTTTGCCTTCACTGTTCTAGACCAACCCCCTGCACAAGCAGGAGACCCAGTATCATTTCAGACAAACGGCTGTCGATTCTCTTCTTAAAAAGCTCCAGTGCTGCAGCACCCACAACTTCTGGAGGTGTTCTGTACCAGCCTGCTACCGGCCCTGCAGAAAAGGCAGGGACAACCCCTTTTTCAAGAAGGCAAGAGGCTGGAATTACGCCTGCCAAATTTATTACTACAAAAACAAATGGAAGACAAACCAAAAAACCGGAGCTTTAAGAAACATGAACTATCCAAGCGGTTGCCTTCAGCAAACCAGCCCTCCCACACATTCCCCTTTTAAACAGTTCAGGGCGTGGCTTCTCTCTGCCTCCTTCCGAGGTGCCCCATTGCCTTCCTCTGTTTACTCCTGATTGACTGCCTCCTGCGTCGGGCGTCCTTGAACAGGGCCAGCTGTGGGTCATCTTCATCCACGCTGTCAGGCTCACACAGCTAGGTCTCCGTGGTGACCAGGTGGGAGGGGCCTGGCTGAGGGCTCTCATCAGCAAGATCTTCAACCCCCTCAGCAAGGTCTTCAACACCCCCCTCCTCCTCCTCTGAGTCGTCTGACCCAACTGCCGAACCCACAGGCTGACCCTGAATCACAACAGGAGGCAGGCTGTTTGTTCCACGGGTTTATTGTTCTCACTGTCAGGACATTTCCTCCTTGGTGCTAGGTTGCTTCTCTCGCTGATCAGTTTCCGTCCGTTGTTTTTTGTCCTGCCCTCAGGTGCAGCATAAAAAAATAAGAAATAAATAAAAATAAAGAAACGCGATAGTCTCTGAACGAAAAGAACTTCTTTTGAGAGGTGTTACTATCAGAGTTAGAGAAGACTTGAGAGTGAAAGGGGCTTGCAGCTACTTTCTACAAGCTCCGTCACTTTGGATCCTGGCCGGGTTAGACTACTCCATCCACTCATTAGGGAACTACTTAGGGATAGAATCAAGATCACGTGGAGTGTTAGTACCACTTTACAATGCCTTGGTAAGGCCACACTTGGAATACTGCAACCAGTTTTGGTCACCACGATGTAAAAAAAGTTGTTGAGACTCTGGAAAGAGTACAGAGAAGAGCAACAAAGTTGATTAGGGGACCGAAGGCTAAAACATACAAGGAACGGTTGGTGGAATTGGGTATGTCTAGATTAACGAAGAGAAGGATGAGGAGGGACATGATAGCAATGTTCCAATATCTCAGGGGCTTCCACAAAGAAGAGGGAGTCAAGCTATTCCCCAAAGCACCTGAAGGCAGGACAAGAAGCAACGGATGGAAACTAACCAAAGAGAGAAGCAACCTGGAACTAAGGAGAAATTTCCTGACATTGAGAGCAATTAATCAGTGGAACCACCTGCCTCCAGAAGCTGTGAATGCTCCAACACTGGAAGTTTTTAAGAAGAGACTGGACAGCCATTTGTCTGAAACGGTATAGGCTTTCCTGCCTGAGCAGGGGGTTGGACTAGATGACCTCCAAGGTCCCTTCCAACTTTATTATTATTGCTGTTGTTTCAAGTCATATGAATGTATTCACTGCTGTTCTAAGGACCACATAGCAACTGTCTTCAATCCCTAAAATATTTAAGGAGGACAGTGGCATCCATCCTAGATAGCCCATGCCCAGTGGTGGGATTCAAATATGCGAACAACTGGTTCTCTCTGTGTGGATGCTGCTTCCGTAAGTCCATTCTGGGCCTGGGCAACAAAAAATTAGCTACTGGGTCTGCCAAACTGGTGCAAACCGGCTGAATCCCACCACTGCCCACACCTACCCTACAGTCCGACAGGTCGGCTGTTTGGAAATACTGCAGGGCTTCATTGAAAGCGATCGAGGGAACCGGGCCAAGAGGCTTCTCCACAGTGCCTGCAAGCAAAGAAAAAGGATTCGATTCTGACATCTCTTTTCCTTCCAGCAGAAGAACAAAGCATCTTACAGTATTGAGGGGGATGGGAAAGTTGAGCCACAAATGCGCTGTGTTAAAACTATTTGGAATTTCTCAGACGGGTCTCTCCAAAATGGAACAGCTCACGATAAAGACAAGTAGTCCTGGGTTTATGGCCACAATTGGGAGCAGACTTTTCGCTGCTAAGCCGGGCGGCTGTTCAGTGAGCGACGCTCAATTTTATAACCTTTTGGGAGTGTTGAGGGAATCGCTGCAGTTGCTAAGTGAATCACAAGGTCATTAAGCAAGTCCAGCTCCTCCCTTTGACTTTGCATGTCAGGAGCTGGCTGGAAAGGCCACAAATGGGGATCATGCGACTCCAGGAGGTTGCAACTGTTGTAAAGATACACACTGGGTTGTCAAGCGGCTGAATTCTGATCATGTGACCACAGGGTTGCTTCAATGGTTGTAAGTGTGAGGATCTGTCGTACGTCAATGTTTTCAGTGCCACTGTAATGTTGAATGATGGCTAAACAAATGACTGTAAGTTGAGGACTACCTGGATAATTCAAAATACACATCAAGTATTGATGGGAAACCTTAATTGTCTATCTAAATACACATAGGTAAAGGTAAAGGTTCCCCCGCACATGTGTGCTAGTCATTTCCGACTCTAGGAGCTGGTGCTCATCTCCGTTTCAAAGCCGCTTGTCCGATGACGTCTCCGTGGTCATGTGGCCGGCATGACTAGATGCCAAAGGCGCACGGATCGCTGTTACCTTCCCACCGGAGTGGTCCCTATTTTTCTACTTGCATTTTTACGTGCTTTCGAACTGCTAGGTTGGCAGAAGCTGGGACGAGTAACAGGCGCTCACTCTGCTACGCGGCACTCGGGATTCGACCTGCCAAACTGCCGACCTTCTGATCGGCAAGCTCAGTGTCCTAACCCACTGAGCCACCACATCCCTTTTGAATACACATACACATCCTATTTATACCATGTTTTTTTAAAACCTAACTTTATGTTTTTTTCCCATCTTTATTATTTTTATTGCCTTGTTTAGGGGTGGTTTTCTTGTTGAGTATCCTTTTTCTACTCCACCCTGCACAGCTTCCCAGACTGAGCAATATCAAAATAAGTCAATTAGACATACACACAAACTGGTGGACTTTGTATTATGTGTGGCCATCCGTAATGGCAGCATCATGGCAGGTAGCACAATTAAAATTCAACTCAGAACAGATCCCACAATGGAGTAAAATGAGACAGTACTTAATTTTCCATACCTCCCGAATGGATGCTTGCTAGGTTGTCCCATTCTTCACGGGCTCGTAGTACCTCCTCTGAAATATCTAGTAAGAGGAAAAACAAGATGACACACCAGAGTAGCTACACGCTCAAGAATCACTTACAAAGCAGTTCATTTAAGAGGCCTGGAAGATAATTCAATTTCTTTTAAAGGAAAAAAAAATCTAGATGTAATTTTACAGAGGAATTATTGAGTCTGCTATGTGTACTTCTATGACTGTCTGGTTTGGTGCAGTAACCAAACAGGACAGGTATAAGCACCATCAGAGTTAAGCCTAGACAAGGAACAACTGCAACCAGCCTGCCTTCCATAGAAGACCTGTATACCGTGTGGGTCAGAAGGAGTGCTGAGAAAATATCTACAGACCCCTCAAATCCTGGAGGGAAGTGAGGGGTCTATAAACTATTTCAACTCCTTCCCTTAGGATGGCGATTTAGGGCATTGCAGGCCAAAACTAGACATAAAGACAATTTCCCCTCCCCCCATGCCATCACCGTGCTGAATATTCAATTCTCTTGGTGCTGCTTAATGTCTCTTACCCTATGTAGTATGGCTGTAGTATTATTATTTATCATTTTCTTTTTTATTCCCCCTTTTATTGGCTTTATTGTTCTGTTGCTTTGCACGTCCACTGAGTGCTTCTGTACCAGAGATAAATTCTTTGTACGTCTGATCACAATTGGCCAAATAAAAGTATTCATTTCAATTCAATTCATCTCCAGGCACTATACAGCAGCTCCATTTTATTCTTCTAAATGGGAAACTGTAGAGGTGGATTTTAAAACAGAAAGCATCTGAAACTGACAAGTGGAAATAATAATAACTGTGAAAACCCTAACCTTTCCAGGTAAATGGCTACTGCTGGGTAGGAGAGGGAATGAGGGATTGCAAGACTGGCTTGGAAACTGTCACAGAATGTTGAAAATGAAGCTCTCATGACTGCAACAGCATAGCAACAATGAAGCAGCCACAACTTTCCCAAATTTTATTCCCTCAGAAGTCATGGGTCCCAGATTTGGGGCACATTCTGCAATTTAGCCCATTTGAGGGACCTTGGTTCAACAACTGTGGGCCCTATGATGTGCTGTTTTGCCTAGCTAAAGGTCACGACAATGAGAGTTTTAGTAGTATACAGATTTTTATGTACCTAAAACAGCTAGAATCCACCTCTTTATAATTAATGTCATTTTTAAGAGCGCCATAAAAACCATAACTCTGCCTGTCAGCTAATCGCAATTCAACCTTTACTGACTTTCATGCAGAATTTAAAAGAGCATCTGACTCTAGACCCCATTATGAGAAGCAGATGAAGCTAACTTAGATTTCTGGGAGATCTAAAGCTGTCTTCTCAGTGACTTCAAAGGCGCTTGATCCTGCCACAGTTCCTTAGAAGTAGAGTACAAAACAGCTTCAGGCTTGAAAAGATGAGGTTTGAAGCACGATCTACATGCAGAGTCACACCATTTTGTTCCAGTAAGGTTGGAACAGGTCTTTTTGAAAGTGAAATGTTTTGCAAGTCTCTGCTCTTCATCATCCAAAATGCAAGAGAATCCAAGGAGCAAACAGCTACATTTCCTCCTGATATTCAGGGGGCTGAACGACAACAGTCTCCTAACAGAGCCCCAGCTCTTCAATCTAGGCCTTGCATTAGGGCGATTGGGGTTCTCGTCGGATATGTTTGATCATGTGGATGTTGTTAGCCAGACTCACCATCTGTTCTCCTTCTTTATATGCCCTTGGTTATATTAATTTTCAACTTCGTTTGCTTTTATTGTATACCATCCAGAGTCAGTTTGGTATTGGCAGTGCCTAAGCTGAATAAATTAAAAATTTTAATTGGATCTTTACCTGACTCCTTAAAATCATGGGGTGTTGCTGATAGAGACTGGAGCAGTCCATTCTGTTTCAATGCAGAAACCTGAAACAGACAAAGAGAGAGGTGGGGATTCTAAGGTTGCAAAGCAGGATTGTTGTCAGGCATGAAGAATTAAGTCTACATGTTAAATTGCAGTTAAGCTGATTTATTGCTCATGCCTATACACCAGAATCTAGTCAACTAACATTCAGCATGAAACTGGTGCTAGATAAGACTTAATGGAATTCAAGAGGGATTGGACTTAAAACTGCTTGCAGGAACGTAACTTTTCTGAGGCCAATATCTGATAAAGTGATTTTGTGCCATTGATTCAGAGCTCACAACATCCCAAACTTTTCTGTCCATGCACATTTTTAGTAAGAACTAAAAAGTCGCAAAGCAACCCTGTTGCTTAGATTAACCTGTTTTAATTGTTACTATATAATCACCCAGTGTGCTTCATGCGGGATTAACACCACTACAGTTTTCTCAATTTCCCTGATTTTTCTGGCTTCACCCACCAAACAAAAGTTTCTCAACCTTGGTCGTTTTAAGATGGGTGGACTTCAACTCCCAGAATTCCTCAGCCAGCATGGAATCAAACAAGGACCCTCAAAATTTCAACAAAGCGTTTGCATACAGTATAGGAAAGCCTAATCTACATGTAAAAATAAATACTATCATATTAAAAGGTTTTTTTTACAGTAAACAAAAATATAAACCTGATGAAGTTATGTTTCTGTCACAGAGGATTAAAAACTGGAGATAAAGCTGAAGAAATAGGAGCCGTTTGGCTCAAGTCCCTAGCAGCTAATATCTGTACTCTGGAGAAAGGAAGTGGAACAGTTTCCTCTTTTAAAGGAACAAGCAGATTAAAAAAAAGCTGTTATTTCCTTTCTTTCCACAATGTTACATTGAACAAAAGAGTCAGTTTCAGATTTGATAACTTATCCCTGAGAGTTTTTTTAAGAGTTTTAGAGGTTGGCATGAGTGAAATAAGATTATGGAATACCCCTCAAACTCTTATTTCTTGCTGTCATTTGAGCAAGAGAAACTGTTGTACATTTGCACAATGTTCAGATTAAAGAAAAAGACTGCACATGGGTCTGCAAACTGTGGTTAAATCCTGAGACACCTGAATGCAAGTTGGTTCTCGTAATGCAGTGTAAAGCCTGTTCAGACACTGCTTGGGAACATTTCCCAACATTGTTGTTCCCTAAACTTACATCCTTACGTGTTGTCTCCTAAACTTACACCCGCAGTCTGCTATAACCCCCAATGATCCTCGCCAGCAGGACTACTGGATTGTGAGGAAAGACGGTTAGAACTTAGTGACCAGCATACTCACGTGCACAGCTTTGTAAACTGGATAGGCAATTGTGTGTCTTTCACGCTGGCAGTTGTTTATGCTGCATTGGTTCATCCCCTGATGGAAACAATGAAATCAGAGTCACCAGGGAAGCCACGATCATTTCTCAAATCTCAAAAGGCCCTTTTTCTTTTTCAGAGGAACAAGAAACTCAACTACACGGCACAGGGATTACTGCCTGCATTACTTGCAACGGAGCCGTATCCATTTCTTCCCCATAATCATGGCAGGTGTGATTCCAGAATTTTTGCTACGTAAAACTGCATATATACGTTCCATATTCTCTTCCAATTATTATAGAACATTCCATATTCCCTCCCACAAGAGGCTCACCAACTTCCGTGCCCTTTTCACAATGGTATGGGGCAAAGAAAAAACAGCAGGACCCCCCCCCAATTGCACCCCGATTCAGGTGACCCAGCGGTCCCAGATGAAGCCAAGTGGCCTCAAACAGCTCTCAGGGAGAATGCTAACAATCGGATGACTGCAAAGAAATCCAGTCTTTCCATCCATCCCTACCACCATCCTATCGGAACCTATCCTTCCATCTTCCAGAACTGATGAAGCAAGCTTGTAGGATGAGAAGTGAAATGTTTTCTTCTTCTTCTTTCCTCAAGGAAAGAAAAAAAACAACCCAGTCCAATTGACTGAAAATCTCCACAGACAGCAGGACCCCGAGTTCTGATTTGGACATGCATTTGAATATTCTTTGGGTTTGGGGGTTGGTTTTTCTTTTTGCAAAAGTCGAGCAGCTGCAGCTTTCCACGCCCACCGACAGAACCTCCCTTTGCTCTGGCTTGAAGCAGGAGGTCGCAAAGCGAGTCCCTAAGAGGGAACTCCACAACTGGCTTGGGGAACCTGTCCAGGTGGCCAGAAGGTCCCTTGAGTTGCGAGGCATCTAAATTACATAGCCTGGAGGCAAATGGATGTTTACTGTTATACTGCAGAAGGCCAGAAGTCATTAAGAGGGGAAAAAAGGTGCAATGGATGAATGTATGCTGGTAACCCAGCTCGGTCCCTGGTGGAAGGACCTTTCCAGATGGAGAAAAGATTTCAACCCTCCCTGCAATCCCACTTCCTTCTCTAGGTCCACAATTCGGGGGGGTTTTTCCCCCGAAAAAGACTCACCTTTTATAGTTCCTTCTACAAAGCCATCTGATCACGACAGAATCCGCCAGCCCACCCCCAATAAGAGCACCATTCCCACGACCTCCTGTTGCAGAGCGGCTTTCTTTCTGCCTTCTCTCAACAGCCCCCCCTGCGCTGTGGACCCCCAACTCACTAAGTCTTAACCCTAAACCTTCTCGCCACCCCTGCCCGGGCTCGCTTCCTCCCTGTGCACGCATCTGCAGACACGTGTCCACATGTTCCCACACTCCCAGTCCCGCTGCTCTTCCCACGGCTCTCCCCAGAGCCCCCTGCTGCCTTTCTCCCCCCTCCTCACGCACCCACGGAGGTGTCATTCCTGAACAGCTGGACCGAGCCCGGGTTTTAACTCCGCCGTTTTTTTCCTCCAACCTGGGTTCTGTTGCTAACATTCCCTCCCCCGCTCGTGACGCCCACCGGAGCCCAAAGCGCAGGCGCGCCGCTTTGCATGCTGGGAAGCGTAGTCCCAGCTTAGCTCGGGACTGGAAGGCTCGCTCCGAGCGCGGCGTTTGCTCTGCTCGGGGGCAAAGGCACCACTCGGAAAGAAAATATGGTATAAAGCAAGGGGGGCGGGGCGTGGGGAACATGCATGGGACTTAAACGGGTTTGCACCGAAGGGGTTTCCATTGATTGACTCCAGACCTCGTCTGAATAAGTCCCAGGAGAGTTTAGAAGTGGAACACTTTCCAAGAAGAAAAAAAAACCCAAGAAAGTCCAGTTGCCTTTTGGGGGGAAAAAAAGCATCTTTGGGAATAGCTGTTCCTTTGGATGGTCTGCAGCCAGGTATCTTCCAATTTATCTGGAAGATTTTCTGCTTGTTCAAAAGTGGCACTGGCTAGAGATTGGGAGGTCTTCTGCCTGGAAACAGCGGAAGCTTCTGTTTTTCTTCATTCTGATGTTCCGCTGATTAGCTAGCTTTATGCTACATCTGAGCCCATTCCATCAAGGCTTGTCAGAAACAAAGCAGGAGTTGATTTGAAATCCATATTTTTATTTATTTATTTATTTATTTTGGGGGGGAGGGTGTCTCACACAGTGAGGGCAACCTGCCTTGAACTGGGCTGCTAAGGGACATGTGGGGTGTTTTGCGGCAGTGTGTGTGGCAGGGCACAATGAAATACCCCCAATTTGGCTTGCAAATTGAATTTTGCAGAAGCACCTCTGCTGACAGCCCTGGGATTGAGATCAAGTATTCTGCAAGGCCAAATCGGAGCTGGCCTTTTTGCTTACAGTGAATGCAAACGTGAGTGATAAATAAAGCCTCGTTATGATTTAAGGCAGCGACCAACCCAGACTGAAGAATGTAAACTGGTCTAAGATGTAAAAAAAAGGTGATGCATTTTTCTATTTAAAGCCTTCGTGTGCTGCTGATCTATGAACAGGTTTCTGAAACAGATAACCATGAAAGGAAATAGTCCATACATGCAAAGTACGAAGAAAATAAAAGGTATTATGGTACCTTGACAAAATCCCGTGTTCAAATGGTTGCATAAGAGAAAATAATGCGGCATAATATATTTTATAAATCTAACTCTACCGGTAGTCCTTGACTTACAACAATTCAGTTAGTGGCTGTTCAAAGATACAAGAGCACTGACAAAAATTGACCATTTTTTGACCATTTTTTGACCATTTTTAAGCCAGATTCGCTTAACAACCGTGTCACTAACTTAACTGCTTAACTGTCACTAACTTAAGTACTCAGATTCACTATTAGGGGACCAATTCACTTACTAATTCTAACAGAGTAACTCACAAACTTTAGTTAAACTATTCCCAAGAGATAGCAATTCATTTTAAAGAGAAACCTCAACTTTGAAACTATTTAAATTATTTTCTCCTCTTGGGAGCAAAACGCTGCTGCTGTAATCCTTCTGTATTTTCACTTTATTAATTAATTAAGCAAAGCAAGCCTGCTTCCATAAAAGGAAAATTTCATGAGGAAATCTCTCTGGTAGATTTTTCTCAATTTCTGATAAGTAAGTGAGGGAGGAGGGGAAGACTAGAGAGTGATAGACATAAGGGTACACCAGTGGTCTTCAAACTGGGCAACTTTAAGACTTGTGGACTTCAACTCCCAGAATTCCTTAGCCAGCCAGAGCTGAGGGCTGGCTGAGGAATTCTGGGAGTTGAAGTCCACAAGTCTTAAAGCTGCCCAGTTGGAAGACCACTGGGGTACACTAACAGGAAACCACTCTGATAAGGAAGAGAGAACTGATGTTGTTACCTAGTTGGGTACTGAAACGTTTGCAAGAAAACATGCTTCAGAGACCACCAAGGACCTCTCAGAGGAGAAAGAAAGGCATCTTAATCACTGTATTTATTTTAAACACCATTTAAAACAACGGTTTTAAAACTTGCTTTGGGGATATTTGTTTCATTAACTGCAGTGGACTTTCCAAAGCGGAAGACCAGTTTCAGTGTAAGATTACTGAATAAGCGAAACACAAATCACAAAGCAAGATGTGACGCATTTCATATATGAACTGCATGCCTGACAAAGATCAATGTTTATAATGTTATCTGTCTAATCAAGCAGGATGTGAATTTGAACTCCACACCCTGAGTGCTGAATCATAAAGAGTTCAAAAGGGCACATATAAACCTATATATGTGCACACATGCCATTCCATCAGGAGATTCCTCAGGCATGGCTTGCCCCAGAAGGAACCGAGCTGTAATCATTGTCAATCATCAGTTCCTTCAGGCCAAAGAAAGACTTAGATCAAGAATGGGAGCCAAAAGGGAAGCAGGCAAGCTTTTTAAAGCACTTTCCAACTGCAATTATGACGTGAAAATATTTCTGGATTTGACAGCCAAAGAAATAGAAGAGGTGTATGAGGAAGGTATGTTTGGGATGAAGGCAACTGAGGTCTTCAGAACGGTACATCTTAAACTCTTCCATGTTGGAAAGCTTGCAGGAGCTTCCAAAATTTTGTTCCACTGTTCATCAGAAAGGTCTAATCAGTGGGGTTATACACAACCTCTCTGTGTGTGTGTGTGTGTGTGTGTGTGTGTGATTAAGGAATATATTATATAATGAAGCCACTAAACTCCAGGATAAAGAAAAATCTTTTTAATAACTATCAATTGGGAATTATTAAATTGCTAGTCAGTTAGACAATTGATAGTTAATAAAAAAAAAGATTTTTCTCTATCCCAGAGTTCAGTGGCTTCATTGTATTTTAAATGAGTATACCTGGGATTCAGGTTTTTAGGATTATTAAGGATATATCTATATCTATGCATATGTATATGTATGTGTGTGTGTGCGTGTGTGTGTGTGTGAATATCTGATTATATATGAATATTGGATAATCAGATGTCTGTGTGTGTGGATAGATAGATAGATAGATAGATAGATAGATAGATAGATATAGATATAGACATAGATATATAGATATAGATATAGATATAGATATAGATATATGTCATTTTTACTAGGTCTTTGCTGATGAATGATGGTGATGATGATGATGAAGAGACAAGTTTATAGAAAATAGGGTGAGGTGTGGAAGGAAGGAAGAAGTACCTGGTTGTATTTTAAGAACCAGTGATAAGTTGTCCGTGTTGAATGTTCTTGTTCGGGATGAAGGGGGAATTTCCTTTTTCTTATTATCCTTGGGGAGGGATATTTTCCCTCACTTTTTCATATGTGTGTACTGTATGTAGGTATGCAATGGGTTGTTGTTTTTTGTATTACCTTTATCTGTCTATGGGAATTCTCAGTCCTCCAGGTCAAAGGGACTTTTTCCGAGAGGCAACTGGACTTTCTTTGTTTCGTTTTTTTCCTTGAAGATGTTTCGCTTCTCATCCAAGAAGCTTCAGTCAGTCTTCCAAGGAAAAACAAAGAAAGGCCAGTTGCCTCTTGAAAAAGCACCTTTGGGATTGGATCTGCTTAATATAATCCTTAACAGCTTTACAGGAAAAGAGAGAGAAATGTGTGACGTGCAAGGGCATCCAGAGAGTGGGAGCATTGGATTTTATAATCTTCCCCACCATGTGGATTCTTTCATTCCTCTCGATAGAGGTCCCCCCCCCTCCTGACTCTGGAGGACAAGCCTGAGACCTGGATGAGCATCTGGAGGCTGTAACGTTTAGCCAAACATTAAGAGACTATTCCTGTTAGTTTAGTTTAGTTTATTAGACTTATATACCGCCCTTCTCCCGTAGGACTCAGGGTGGTTCACAAGGTTTTTTAAAAGAAAACAATACCACAATTACAAAAATTAAAACAATTAAAATGATTATATTAAACCTTGAATATAAAAATCCTAATTAAAAACCAATTAAAACCCTAATACCCTCAGTCCAGGCCAGAAAGCTCAAAGAGCCAGGTCTTCAGGTCCCGGTGGAATGAACGGAGGTCGGGGGCAGTCCTAAGCTCTACAGACAGCTGATTCCAAAGGGTCGGCGCACCCACAGAGAAGGCGTGGGTATTGTCCGCCGGCAATCTTTTACCGGTGGTACCCTGAGAAGACCCTCCCTGTGGGAGCGCACAGGACGAAGGGAGCTTGATGCCGGCAGCAGGTGCTCCCTCAAATAGTGATAGTCAGAAAAGTGCCTTGGAAGATGCCCATCGTTACTGAGCAGCCACGGGTTAGGGCAGGGGTAGGCAACCTCGGCTCTTTTATGACTCGTGGACTTCAACTCCCAGAATTCCTGAGTCAGCTATGCTGGGAGTTGAAGTTCACAAGTCTTAAAGTTGCCAAGTTTGAAGATCCCTGATATGGAAGGGGAACCTTTAACGACTCAGTTCCAAAATTCTGACACTTGGATCCCCTCCATGATCACAGGACCGAACTTCAGGCACCCCGCAACGTGGCCACATTTATGTCCATTTGCAGTGTTCCCCAGTGATATGATCCGTTTTACAACGGATTTGCACTTCTGGATTTCAGCAAAACCATGCCCCTAGTGAATTATTAGTTTGCTTCGTGATCATGGTTTTTGCTTAACATCCACTGCAAAAAAAAAAAGATCATAAAATCACTTTGGTCACATAAACAGCCCGTTTTGCAACCATCATGACAGATGACCCTAATGAGCAAACTCCTATGTCGAGGACTACCTGGGTGTTGGCATTGTTTAATGAGTTGGATTTATTTCCCACTTACAGGAACTCAAGGCAACCTACCGGTATATAGCCTTCCCGCCTCCAGTTTTACCTCACAATAGCCATGTGTTGTATTGTGAGGTTGGGCTGAGAGCGACTGGCCTCAAATCCCTCAGGGACCTTCTGTGGCTGAGAGAGACAATGCCCCCCACCCAGTGGTAGAATTCAGTGGTTCAGCAGAACCGATAGCTAATTTTTTGTTGCCCAGGCCCAGAATGGACTTCCAGAAGTGGCATCCGCATAGAGAACTGGTTGTTCCCCTATTTGAATCCCACCACTGCCCCCACTGTACTTTTGGTCCTCACTAAGAGTATGCTTTAGGATGGATTAGGTGTCATTTTGTATATTTGATTGAGAGGCAAGCTCTGCGTTTGAATCAAGAGACACTTCCCCCCCAAAAAAAAATCACCTTAGTACTTGCCCTTTCCTTAAATTGTGTCTTTGCAGAAAGCCAGGCAGAACATGGGAAATATTTTGTGAGCATCCTTTCAAGCCACGGAGAAGAAGGCAGCATAGCGGACTGCCAAGGACAAGCAGTAAAGCTAACTCGCATTTATAAGATCTTATCTCCTGAAAGGTGTCCATATTTGGCCGGAAAGCCTAAAATCTTCTTCATACAGGTAGGAGCTGTGTGGAATCTGATGTCAGGGTCCAAAGAGAAGCAGTGAGGAATGGGAAATTCAGTCGGTCTTTTTTTATCCTATAGAATGGAGGTCTCCAACCTTGGCAATTTTAAGACTTGTGGACTTCAGTTCCAAGAATTCCTCTTGAAGAATTCTGGGAGTTGAAGTCCACAACTCTTAAAGTTGCCAAGGTTGGAGACCCCCATCCTATAGGATTCCCAGCTATCTGGACGCACAAATGTGAGAAGCCCATCCCTCACAATGTTTCCGAGGACTAAGTTGAAGGCAAGCCTGTGGTAGCAATGAGGTAAGACCGTTGTTGTTGCAAAGAGTTAGTGACATATTTTGATTTCTCCTTCATATGAAGGACAGGTAGACCTCGATTTACAGTCGTTTGTTTAGTGACCATTAGAAGGTACATCATCATTGAAAAAAGTGACTTATGACCATTTTTTCACACTTACGGCCATTTCAGCATCTCCGTGGTCACCCAATCAAAATCCAGACACTTGGCAACTGACTTTTTTTTTTTAATCCCATTTATATCCCGCCCTTCTCCGAAGACTCAGGGCGGCTTACAATCTAAGCACAAACCAATGTGCTTAGCAGTAGCCTTCATTCTATGTATATGCCTGCTTATTAGGGCTTTCACACATACACACCCCAAGCGGCATTATTACAAAGTCAGCTTATTGCCCCCAACAATCTGGGTCCTCATTTTACCTACCTGGGAAGGATGGAAGGCTGAGTCAACCTTGAGCCTGGTGACTTATATTTATGATGGTTGCAGGATCCCAGGGGTGGGGTGGGGGTGGGATTATGTGATCCCCTTTTGTAACCTTCTGACAAGCAAAGTCAATGCCAGTTGCCAAGCGTCTGAATTTTGATCGCGTGACCATGGGGAAGCCACAATGGTTGTAAGTGTGCAAAATGGTCATTAAGTCGCTTTTTTTCAGTGCCGTTGTAACCTCGGATGTTCACTAAATGAACCGTTGTAAGCCGAGGACTGCCTGTAAAGATTCTTAAATTTTTTTTAAAAAAGTCAATTAAAATAAAACTAAGCAGGAAGGGAAGGGAAGGAACACACGGGGAGAAGGGCGATAGTCTCTACTCCAGTAGCCATCTCCAATGTGCCACACGTCCATTCGGGCCCCAGGCTAGTAGCAATAGCCATGTCTTCAAGGCCTTTTGTTTCAAAACCTAACCAGGTTTTGATAAAAACCATGGGGTTGTTGTTATAAAGGGGAAGCTTCTGGAATGGACTCTATTGAAAAATTGGTCACCCATTAGGGTGTTGTTGTTATTAACGAGCTCCCAGTAGCCTAGCAGATTTGGGTATCTTCTTCCTTGGTATGTATGCTTTTAATCTTATGCTTTTAACCAGGGTTCTTCAAACCTGGCCCTTTTATGACTTGTGGACTTCAGCTCCCAGAATTCCTCAGCCAGGCAACCTGGCTGAGGAATTCTGGGAGTTGAAGTCCACAAGTCATAAAAGAGCCAAGTTTGAAGACCCCAGCTTTGAACTCTGTTTGCTTGAGCTAATGATAGAGATTAAATCCCTTTATTAACTGGTGTGCTTATTGTCTCTGGATCCCAAAAAACTCCCAATTGCCTGGACCCCTGATCACTGACCTGACACTTGGCAAAACATAGCTTTGCACGAATTTCAAGACCGCCATGAAATCTTAGAACATAGAACATAGTCTTCCTTTGCACATGTCTCTTGTTTGCATGTATTTGAGATTAGTAGGGGAAATAACCTCAACAAGATTAATAAATACAGTAGAAAACTTGACTTCATGACCCCAGGTTATGCAACCAAAAGCTGCCAACCTCCTCCAAATACACATGACTTCTGGGTTTGCGAACAGGGTTTGCCCTCCACAATATGTACATTAGCAGTAGAAGCCCTCTTAAAAAAACAATTACTCATTCAGGAAATAACAATGTTTTTGATGCCATGTCTAGCATACTTGCATGACTCGGATGTTAAAAGGTAAAGCAGAAGTATTTCTCCTTCTTCCTTAGGCAGCATCACAAAAACTAAGGATCTACCTTTCCTGGAATCTTTACACAAGTGTAAAGCTCAGGCTTCGATTCAGTCATACTGATATATCCTCCAAAGGCAAATACGAGTTTTGCGAATCCGTGCAAGCCCCTAATTCACCAATCCTCCAGCCAATGCTATTTCATTTATTTAATTATTTTTCAAAAAAAGCATGCAAGTTTAATGCAAACAGTTAACCTCATTCCTTCAGTTTAGCCCATTCAGATGAAAATGGCAGAGGAGTCACCTCTCACTCATGGCCTAGAGTCACAAGAAAGTCTGAAGTTGGTTCCTCAGGGTGTGGATCCAACAAAAGCTCTTTAGCAGCTGTTGCCTTCAATGTGTTTTTCAGGCGTGCCGTGGAAAGAGATTTGATGACGGCATCTACCTAGAAACAGATAGCGGCACACCAGATGAAGATTGTTTCTCACATTACCTGTCTATTCCTGAAAATACCACTGTCATGTTTTCTTGCAGCCCAGGTATGTCGCCCTAACCACCTAAATCTAGTCTAGGTCAAGTTTGCAGCAAAGGCTATCAGATACAGTATCTCAAAGCGAATTGGGTAGAATGACCCATTTGGGAGTTTGAAGAATTAAATAATAATAATAATAATAATAACCAGAGAACAGCCGGTTTGTTTGTGAGTCTTAATGAAGGACACTTGGCCAAGAGAAACGTTATAATTACAGATGGAGGCCAGTCCATCAGAACTCATAATCTAATGCAACCATGGGGTCTTATCATTCAGCGGTACAGTCAGGAAGGAGAGAAATCAGCAAAAATGTACGCAATAGGTTGAACTGATACTTGTGAAGGGGCAGCAACAAAATTTCTGGACAGTGAAAATCGGGAATTTCAGAAGCAACCCTTCTGCTCCAGATTTTTCCCATCATTTCCTGCGTTGGGCTGAGCTTGTCATGATTAAAAGGACACAGGAAGTATAAACTAGGACGGTATGCTAAGAACATTTACCAGTTGTTCTTTTACAGAGAAGAGTTGTATCTTTGGAAGCTGCCAATCTGTTCTTTGATTTTTCAGGTTTCTGGAAAATCGTTGCAGTCCTTCCATGCAAATAGTACAACACTCATGATTTAGAGCAGTTTTATAATTTCACCCAGCCTTTGTCAAAGGGATACAAAGCTCGTCCGTGCCATTATTATTTTGGCTTAACCATGGTTGGATGGCTCTTGAAGGTGCTTCTAGTCACGAGCAAAACCTAACGCGACATAAATGCCACAGGCCTGAGAGAGTCCATATTTGCACATCAATTAAGTTTCCCGTCTAATGTGCACTTTATCCCCTTCCCGGATTTTATTAGACTAATGTGCACTTTATCCCCTTCCCGGATTTTATGAGACTTCTCTAACATGTTTGCTTAGTGTGCTGTGGAAAATTCCCACTGGACTGTTGGCACCTCCTTATCTCACTCTTTCTTTCTCTTTCTCTTTCTCTCTTGTCTCAATTGCTCAGGCTACGTTTCATTCAGCAATCCGTGGGAATCCATGTTTCTCAAAGCATTACTGGAAGTGCTGGAAGGAGAGAGAAGGAAAATGGAAGTCACCAAACTCATGACTTGGATTAACTGGAAGGTTGCTTTCCGTGGTGAAGCAAAAGGAAGTGAATACCAGGGCAAAAAGCAGATGCCCTGCTTTGTCACAAACATGGTGGAGGAGGTTAAACCTTTCGAACAAGACAGGGAATGCTCGGATTACCCAGATCACGGCAAGCCTACAAGCAGACTCAAGTTGTCAGTTTGCAGCACTGTTTGATTTTTCACTTGCTGCATTTCAATCCAAGCAACTATAATTTATTCAACCAGTCGTAGTTACAGAACCCATAATTTACTGTTGTCTGAATGCCTCCGTTCATATCAAGCTAGCAGAGAAACAGGATGGGGGTACTTAAAAAAATAAATGGTTTTAAGAAATACCAATGCTTGAACTAAATTAAGTAAAACAGCAGATTGTCAGAGGAAGTCTCTCTGAAGATACAGGTAATGTCAACTTACATTTAATAACTGTTCAAAAAGTTACAACAAACTTTAAGAAAGCTACTTATGACTCATCTTCAAAGTTACGACTGCTGCCCTTCTGTGGGCATATGATCACCTTTCTGACGAGTTGCAGCGTTCCAGTCCTAACTGCAATTTGCACTTTTGCGGGTTCCAGCAACCCTTCCTCTCCCCACCCCACCCCACCCCACCCCACCCCCGCCCTGGCTCTTTAGGAGAATGGATTCACTTAGATACAATTCACTTTATGACTGTGGCGGCTCATTTTACCACCATTGTAAAAATGGTCATCAAACTGAGTCCAGTTGTGGTGCCATTGACTCATGACAATGATTTACAAGCAAAATTCCAGGCTTCAATGCAGTCGTAAGACGAGGACTACCTGCATGGGTGGATTGCCTATATAGGACTTGAAGTTCAAGGTTCCTTTCGTGTCATAACGTACATTTGGAAGGAGATGGGGGCTGTACAGCTGTTTAATATACCTTCTATGCATGCTGCCTAAAGTTGCTTTGTGACTGGGCAGCCTTAGAAACCAAATGAATGGACTGTTCTGTTTTATTAAAAAAGAACAGTGACACTCTTACAAGCAATATCCAACGGATGCATAAAGAAGTTAGACACAATCCTAAAGGATCTTAAACCAAGTAAATTGATAACATAGTCATATAGCACGAACGGCACCAGGAAATCACTTCCTTTTCATCTTATTTGCTCTGCTTACTAACAGTTGGGCCAGAAAAGGAAATAGGTTCCGAATAACACAAAACTTATGCTAAATCCCTTTCCTTCACTGCATTTAAGTCCATATCTGCCTTCACCTCTGTTCTTCATTGTATGAAACCTGTTCCTCTTCTTCCGTAATCCAGAGACCTGCCTAACTTTCCTATTTAAAAGGGAATGCCCCAGAAGGTTAAGATCCCTTCTGGATGGACAGGGGCCAAAAGTAGGGCCGAGCGTGTGTGGATTCTTCGCTGGAAGCATTACGTTTATCAATTCAGGGTACCTTCCCCGTGTCTTCGCTTCCCATGACTTCCATGAACAGAAGAAAAAAGCAGGGGGAGGCTGTGCATCACCCCTCCCCCACTTCAGCCGGATGGGAAGAGTTTTCCACTGACAAAAGAAAGAAGATGGTCACACAGGGAAAGCCTGGGATTCAATGGGAAGATTATGCTTTGGGGAAAAGGTGAGAGTTAACAGTCCTGGAGCGATCCAAGATTCAGGTCTCTGAACATCCAGGCAACCTCTTCTAAGAGTCTGAGCTGGGTTTTTCTTCCAAGAAACCTATTCTGAATGTGTGAAGTTGCAATAGGAAGAGAGAACTTCCTTACCTACAAAACTGAAGAGAGGAAGAGTTGCTGAATGCCATCCTGAACTTCTTGCTAGGATTACTGTAATGTATACCCTGCTTACTTCTGCTGGCTTCTAGGTTGTACTATTACAGCCTGTTTTTTTTTTGTTTTTATCATCGGTGCCTCGGTGAATATAGCAACGCTCACCTTGAGTGCCCTCTGAGTAGGAAGCTCTAAGTCGGATCAATAGCAACAGGAGACAATATGGAGCCCATGACAAACACGCCCAGCAGATACTGATGACACGGTCTTTTTGACCACAAAAGGAACAGTGGTGTAGCCATTTATTATTTCTTCACTAAGATTACAAAGATTAAAAAATAAATCTGAACATTTAAGGTGCCTTTCTTTTAAAGCTGGCCAGTTCCTGGGAGGAGAGGGGAGGAGGGGTAGGGAGGGAGGGGTAGGGGAGGGTGGACTGTTAAAGACAAAATGTATGTTAAAACTTTTTAATTAAAAAAAAAAAGCTGGCCAGTTCCAAAAAACACACGTACTTGTGGTTTCAAACAGGGAAGAGCGCCAATTTTGACATTTGGAAGAGAACAATCCAGCAATGAAACTCGACTGAACTGAGGTTTTTGTTTTTTTTAAAATTACAACCCGAACACAAAGAATATGAAGCAAGCTTTTCCCTATTTAAACTTGAACCTCATGCCTAAAATCAACACGCCATAAAATTTATTAGGTTCCAACAACTCCTTCATAAGTAACAAAGTGACAAAGTGTTTCAGTGATAGAAGCCATCCACCCGTGATGCTCAAAAATTCAAAGTTTTCTATTGCACTCCAGAAAAAGTATATTATACTAGGCTTGACAGTCATGTGCTGGCTCCAAGGCAAGAAAGGCCATTTTATGGCCTGGAAACGTGCCAAAGTGTCTTCTGACTTTTTGTCATGTGTAAGGTTACACATTAACCACATACACAAGCTGGCAGCTGGGTTCCCCAGAGATATCGATGTACTTCCCCTATTTATGTCATCTAAAGGCTTACCCAGCACTAAGGTGATTTTTCTTGACTTAACCTCTTCAGGGCCAGAATGAGGTTGCACGCCAAGCTGCTGGATAACGGAAGAGGATCAGTCTGACTGCTTCTCTGTAATTCTAGCTCCTTGAAGAAGTTGCCCAAAAATTCTTTTGGAGGGTTCCTATCAGCAGGAAGTATTTTATACAGAAATGCTTTGGCTTGCCTCAACGGATAAAAGGCCTTAAGTGACTGTCTCATCCTGTGACCACCTGCAGAAGGTAAGGGGAAGAAGTGCACAAAGCCTCTGCTGAGTGGACAGGGAATGGCGAACCCAGGCTGAATGTCCAATTGTTTGATGGAGGCTCAAGGCAACTTGGCTCCTCGCCGAGATATTACTAAGCCTACTAAATGAAAATGGAAATTTTCTCATGTCATATACGGAACATAAAAGAATACGAAGGCCACAGGACAAATTCAAGCCAGCAACGAGATGAAAAAGCCGCTTCACATTACAGGACGGTCTACGCAATTATAGAAACACCAGTGCTGAGTTCAGATGGGCTGGGGCTGGGGGGGGGGTTATGTGGAGAGGAATATACGCACCATCCCTACTCTTGAACTGCCCTCTTCTGCCACCTCTCTATAAATGGTGCCATTGATCTATTCCTGTTTTTGTGTCCTTCTTCACCTAGCTATGGTTGTTGGAATGGGCCCATGAAAGATTTACACAAGCGATTCCTTTTTAGGATTCAAAAGTGAGTGGCAGTGTCCTGCCAGAATGGTAGACTTTGGGTTCCGAATAGCTCCTACTGCCGTTGGGTAGCTTGTGCAACTTGCAAATGGATTACAATGGCCCCACCAACATGATTGTTCTCCTTCTGAAGTCAATCATGGGGAATGTGGAGGTGAGGATGGGAAAGACCTTAATGGAGATGTTTGGCAGAGCGTGGTGGGGTGACGAATATTAAAGTCGACATTCTTCAAGCAAAGTAATTTGCCTGCAGCCTAGCATCCAAGAAAAGGCGCAACTGATCTAAGTGATCAGCCCAAGACTTGGGCCGTGTTAAGCCAAGCATTAAAACTCTGGCAGTTCACCTACATTGACACTTAAGACAGGAAGTGCAGGATAGCTACTTTCTCAATATGGCCGTCTACAGACAGGAGATATTCAATCAGTGCATCAGGCAACGTATGCCTCAGCGGAACAGGGCACTTTAGGGACAGGAGTCAATCTGCATAAACTCTGCTCCAAACGCACAAGGTTGACTAGGATTCTAACACTAATGAATCTAGGAGACAAAGTCAGCCTGCTCATTCCACATTCCTTGGGATCAATTTCACAGACAGAAAGTACCGCATCATTTAGAGGAAAGTCACCGAGCACTGCCTATTGATTTGGTTCTTGGTCACAACGTGGGAGGAAAAACACTCCTACATCAAGTCACTGAAAGGGGAATTAACAGCCCAAAGCTTTGAAAGAGGAAATGAGGCATGACAATAGGCAAAGTGCATATGCATAATCAAAAGCACTTTTGTTGCTCTTCCCTTCCCCCACCCCCGGGCATAGTAGCACAGCCAATAGGCTCTAAGGCTGTACTGACAAAAGGCTGGACATCGTCGTGTTTCTATGTGCCCTTTTCAAAATGAGTCCTCATGCGACACAGGAGCGTGCAAAAAGGTCTGGGTTTAGATCTGCGGAGAAAAAAAACAAAAGACATAAATTGCTTGGCAAGTTCAAACCACAGGTGTTTAAATTGTATTTTTCCATATTGAAAAACCAATGAAAAAAAGATTGGTGTGTATGTGTGTGGGGAAGACAGAAGATGGTCCTTCCTTAACCACATAGAGGTAGTCCTCAATTAATGACAATTCAAACTTATGACAGATTCAAAAAACCCTACTGGTGACTTGTCCTCAAAGTTACGACTGTTGTAACCTGCCTCCCCGTGGTCACGTGATCAAATTTCAGGCATCTGGCTACCGGTTCACATTTATGACTGGTGGCAGTGTCCCAAGGTCACGTGACCACAATTTTGCTGTTTTGTGTTTGTTTGTTTTTTGAGCTGTCCAGCAACAATTTACCAAAAATGCCATTGGATAAGCTGGATTCATTTAATGACCACGTGGCTTGCTTAACAATCATCTTGACTTACTTTACAACTGTCGTAAAATCGAGTCCAATCATTGGTGCCTCAACTCACAACTGTAACGACTTAAGATCAAAATCCCAGGCTCCATTGTGGCTGGTAGTCAAAGACTACCCATACCAATTAATAATGACACAATAGCACAAGAGAGTTGGTGTTCCCAAAAGCAAAAGCAGATTTTGAAGGAGTTTTAAAGATCTCTACTAATTACAACAAACTAGAAAGAGGAAGGATTCTTTTATTACAGAGAAGAGATTTGAGGGTTGTTGTTTTTTTAAAAAAAAATCTGAGGCAATAGTTCAAATGTCTTTTTGAAGCTATAAACCCAACTGTTCTGTATGAGCCAATAAGCTACGTTCCAAAGCACATACCTAACGCTTATTTCTTCTGACTATAAATCTGGTCTTGTAGATTCCAGCCAGGAATAAAATACCAAACAATGAAAGCAAAAGCCTAGGCAATATCACCAGCAAAGTCAGGAAAAGTGAATGCATGCTGTGAAATATGTCTAATTCAGGGGTGTCCAATCTTGGCGGGATCTTAAGACCTGTAGACGTCAACTCCCAGAATTCCTCAGCCAATCATGGGTCTTGAACTTGCCACGGTTGGACATCACTGGTCTAACTGAACTATAATGAGGTACATATCATTGCAAGCAGCTGTGAGAAGTGATTGCGGCTTTAAAGAAAGTAAAAAAATATCATGAATTTGGCTGTTTTGATGCTTATGGTGGGAGAGCTTACCTTTTGATCCAATCGCTGATAGTCACTGGATTTGGGTCTTCGGGCTGTCTTTGATTTTTTTCCTTCTAGAGCAAAAGCAATAATCTTTGCAAGGGAAGAAAAAAGAATAAGTGATTGTCATTCACACAAATCTGAACCATCATGCTCTCTAATTTCCCATTAAAGTGAGCAAATCAGCTTGTCATAAATGTTAAACTAGGAAAAAAAAGCACATTATTTCAGTAGAGCCTCAAAAAGAAAGATGGCAAAGACAGTAATAGTAAAACCTGTAAGGTTAGGTCTGACCAAAGGGGGACAAAGCAAGTCTCATTTAGAAAGTAAGACATGATTCATTGTCATAACCCATCATGTAATCCAGAGAATACAGAATATTCAAAATTGGAGCGTTGCTTGTAACAACTTCTCTACAGCCAATAGATCAATTATATCTTTTCCAAAGTAAGAAAAATGAACAACAGCTTGCAGCATACATCAGTCCAAGCCAAGAAACACATTTTAAAATACCTAGCTTTTTAGAAGTTTTACATAGCATTAGTATGGTTTACTCAGCGTGGCCGATACACAAAATCAATATCCCAATATATTTTGAGGGATAAGTTTTCTGATTGTTTTCATTTTTGAAAACCCAGCAAAAAAAACTACTAAACCGGGTCCTAGTTAAAATAGCCTTATTAAAATTAGTTTGAGGAAATATGGCTATGTTCTATAGGATATTACACAATTTCTTCTAAATATGCCTTGAGGAAACAGCTTATCATCAGTCTACACAGATAGACAGATCGATAGACAGAGACAGATAACGGATGGATGGAAGAATGGACAGATGTAAAGGATAGATAGATAGATAGACAGACAGACAGACAGACAGACCGACAGACTGACAGATAATGGATGGACAGATATAAAAGATAGCTAAGAAATCATCAACACTAACAAGTCAAAATACTCACTTTCCGTTTATTATGATACGCAATGTATAGTGCAGCCACAACAATAGCGGTGGTCACCAAGTAGGCAAAGAAGTGGCTATTTTCAGATCCATTCTTGAGTGTCCCCTCAGAATCTTCCTCATGCTTTGCACTCTTTTTCTTTTCATCACCCAACCCTTTCTCTTGTTCATCTCTAGGATCAACTACCTCCTCCTCAGCTTTTTTGGATTCCACGGGATTTGACTTTTGAGGATTTTTAGCAGAGAGATCTGATTGAAGATCCTGGTCTTTTGCTAATGTGTCTTCCATTTGTTGTGACTCTTCATCATCTGTCTCTAGTTCAGAAAAATCTGTATCAGAAATTTCCGTGTCAGTTTTTTTATTTTTGTCTTGAGCAGGACCACCAGGCTTAACATTCAGGGTTTTAATTGATTGGTCCTCTCCCTGCTTTAATTCCGTAGTTTTTGGCTTTGGAAGAGAGGTGTCTTTATGAGCATTGGTGACTTCAGAAGAATCTACCTTTGCAGAAGTAGGCTTTTGAACAGACAGACCTGGGTGGCGATGCTGGTCTTTTAGTTCTAAGTCTTCTGATTGTTCTAATTTCTTAACATTTGAAACTGAATGAGAAGCATCTGTCTCAGATTCTTCCGAAAGATCGGGCTTTTCCTGAACATTTTTAGTTTGATCAGGATTTTTTTCTGAAGAGTCTTGAGCAGGACCACCAGGCTTGACATTCAGGGTTTTAATTGATTGGTCCTCTCCCTGCTTTAATTCCGTAGTTTTTGGCTTTGGAAGAGAGGTGTCTTTGTGAGCATTGGTGACTTCAGAAGAATCTACCTTTGCAGAAGTAGGGTTTTGAACAGACAGACCTGGGTGGTGATGCTGGTCTTTTCGTTCTACGTCTTCTGATTGTTCTAATTCCTTAACATTTAAATCTGAATGAGAAGCATCTGTCTCAGATTCTTCCAAATGAACAGGATTTTTGTCTGAAGAGTCTTGAGCAGGACCACCAGGCTTGACATTCAGGGTTTTAACTGATGAGTCCTCTCCCTGCTTTAATTCCGTAGTTTTTGACTTTGAAGGAGATAAGGTATCAGATACGCCTGTCTGACCTTCTCTGACCTTCTCTGTGTCTTTCTCAGTATTGCTGGATCCAGCAGGACCTGACTGGGAATTAATTGATGAATTTTCTGTTCCCTTTGGTTTAACAGAATCTTGCTGAGGTGCCTTTGGCTGTTTATTTTGTATGACATGAGGTGAATTATGGTCTGCAGAACCTATGGCTGTGTCTGAAGCATCTTGAGCTGAGTCTGTTAATTGTTGGTGACGACTGGAGAACTCTACAGTGTGGAAAATTTAAAGTTAAAAATTATTCTGTATGCTGCAACAGTACTGTGCAGTAGTATATAGTAATGCAAACTGTAAAACTCATGCTGAATGCATTCATCCATTTATAAATACAACTCTTTAGGTAGCTTAGCAGTACAGTATTTGTGTAATCTACAACCTAGTTACGTCACCTTGGACCAGAGACAGCTAACATAAACAGACAGTGGTTCATCTACAAAGTAAGAATGGAATGGTGTAATGGGAGACTGCAATGTAAATGCTGTTGTACATTGTACACGTTGACAATATCATACTGCAAGTGTGAAATATAACAGATAGGTCATTTCAAGGGCATCATCAGTGTAATTCTATTATTCTTTTTACAGGTATTCCTCAACTTGCAACAGTTCATTTAGTGATAGTTACAAGTTCCAAGGTCAATGAAAAAAGTGACCTATGACCTTTTTCACACTTACAACTCCACTGCAGTATCCCAATGGTTACACAATCAAAATTCAGACAGTTGGTAACTGCCTCATATTTATGATGGTTGCAGTGTCCAAGGATCATGAGGTCCCCTTCTGAGACATTCTGACAAGCAAAGTCAACAAGGAAACCAGATTCACTTAACAACTGTGTTATTAACTTGATTGCAGTGATTTGCTTTTAACAACTGTGGCAAGAAAGCTGGCAAAATGGAGCAAAACTCACTTAACAAATGTCTCACTTAACATCAATTTTCGGCTCAATTGTGGTCATAAATCAAGGACTACCTTTATCATTCTACTTCAAATATAATTGACCAAATGGAGGGAATGTTTTGCTGGGGACTCTCTCTCTTGCTATCTTGCTACAAAGTACTTTCCTATACTTTCTTCTAAAGTATATTTTGTTGCATCTACCTCCAATACTTTGGATTCAAATGTCAGGGAGCAACTTTCTCACAACTGCCCAAAACATTTTCATACTGTATTTTTCATTAATTGTGCAACGTGAGTTGTATATATTCATGTCACATTAAATTCATCTCCTGCCTTGTTTTTATGTTTATAAACAACTGGAATTGGGTATGTCTTGCTGGAATTGGGTATGTCTAGTTTAATGAAGAGAAGGACAAGGGGGAGACATAATAGCAGTGTTCCAATATCTCAGGGGCTGCCACAAAGAAGAGGGAGGCAAGCTATTTTCCAAAGCGCCTGAAAGCAGGACAAGAAGCAACGGATGGAAACTAGTCAAGGAGAGAAGCAACCTAGAACTAAGGAGAAACTTCCTGACAGTGAGAACAACTAACCAGTGGAACAACCTGCCTCCAGAAGTGGTGAATGCTCCAACACTGGAAGTTTTTAAGAAGAGACTGGACAGCCATTTGTCTGAAATGGTACAGGCTTTCCTGCCTGAGTGGGAGGTTGGACTGGATGACCTCCAAGGTCCCTTCCAACTATTATTATTATAACTCAAGGCAGTGAACATATTTCATACACCTTCCTCCTCCTATTTCTCCTGCAATAACCACCATGTGATGTGAGTTGGGCTGACATCATGGCAAGATTTCATCATTTCAAGAAGTGCCTGTGTGGCCCTTTCTAATCTGTGTTTTATTATACATTTGCATGCCTGATTCAATAAGGCAAGAAATGCCAATCACACATTGGAACTATGCCATTATACAATGTGTTGTCTCCCAGTTTCTAGTCTGATGCCCTGACCACAGTGGAGAACACCAGATAGGAAATATCTATTACCAGTTACTTCGTAATTATTCACCAAGAAGTGACATCATCCTGTCCATAGCAGGCAGTACACTAGGGGTCTTCAAACTTGGCCCTTTTATGACTTCCTCACCCTGGCTGAAAAATTCTGGGAGTTGAAAATAATAATAATAATAATAATAATAATAATAATAATAATAATAATAATAATAATAATATTGTTGTAAGGGACCTTGGAGGTCATCTAGTCCAACCCCCTACTCAGTCAGGAAACCCTATACCATTTCAGACAAATGGCTGTCCAGTCTCTTCTTAAAAGCTTCCAGTGATGGAGCATTCACAGCTTCTGGAGGCAGGTTGTTCCACTGGGTAATTGTTCTCATTGTCAGGAAATTTCTCCTTAGTTCTGGGTTGCTTCTCTCTTTGGTGAGTTTCCATCCGTTGCTTCTTGTCCTGCCTTCGGGCGCTTTGGAGAACAGCTTGACTCCCTCTTCTTTGGGGCAGCCCCTGAGATATTGGAACACTGTTATCATGTCCCCCCTCGTCCTTCTCTTTGTTAAACTACACATACCCAATTCTTGCAACCGTTCCTTATATATGTTTTGGCCTCCAGTCCCCTAATCATCTTTGTTGCTCTTCTCTGTACTCTTTGTACTCTGTACTCTTCTCTGTACTCTCTGAACATCTTTTTTTACATCGTGGTGACCAAAACTGGATGCCGTATTCCAGGTGCGGCCTTCCCAAGGCCTTGTAAAGTGGTATTAACCGTTCACGTGATCTTGATTCTATCCCTCTGTTAATGCAGCCTAGCACCGTGTTGCCCATTTTGGCAGCTCATGTTTAAGTGATCGCCCACCAGGACTCCGAGATGATAAAAGTCCTAAAAGGGCCAAGTCTGAAGCTTCAATCGCCCAGAGCAAGCCGAGGAGCGGGCAGTGGGGATTACCCTCCGTTTCCCCTCCATCCTCCTACCCGCCACAGCCAAGCGATGGGCCCAGGCCTGCGGGCAGGACGGGGAACCCCTTAAGAGCCCCGACTGACCTGGAGCGTTCGCCCCCAGCGCCTTCCCGTGGCTCTTTTCTGCCTCCAGGGGCGCCGCACTGCCCCAGGCAGCCAGCTGACACAGGAGGAGAGCCCAGCACCAACGCGCCGCCATGCCTGCTCAGGAGCGCCTTCTACTTCCGCCCAGTTGCCAGCGGAAAAGGAAAGCCTCTTTCGGCGGCTCTCGGAGCGCCCGTTTCCGCCCAGGCTGTTCTCGCGAGAGTTGGAGTGAACTTCTCTCGGGAAGGCGAGAGGAGGGAGAGGGGGTGGGAATCTGCGGGTGGGCGTGGCTTACGGTTCCAGGGAGGCGGGGCTGGGGGTTGCTGCGGGAAGGCCAGCGCGTGCTTTAACCTTGCTCGTGTGAACCGTGCAGCAGTTCTTGGGCCGCTGCCTTATTTTAGTTTATGTTTTTCCCCCTTCCAAACTGAGAGTTGACGTGGATCACTCAAACCCGGCAGCTTTCAGGCCTGTGGATTTGAATTCCCAGAATTCCCCAGCCAGAATTCCCCAGCCACACATCTGAAAACTGTCAACTCTGGAAAACACGGATGTCGAGTAAACTCTCAAAATTCCACGTATTGCAAGCCGGACAAACTGGAAAACTTAAAAAGTAATCATGGCTTGCTGCATTGCAGAGCAAAAGACCCGGGTGTTTCACAACTGGAGAGGGGGGCTGGATTGATGGCAGATTATTTTATTTTATTTTATTTTATTTTAATTCCATTTATATCCCGCCCTTCTCCGAAGACTCAGGATGGCTTACAAGCTTAGCAGTAGCCTTCATTCTATGTATATGCCTGCTTGTTAGGGCTTTCACACACACACACCCCAAGCGGCATTATTACAAAGTCAGCTTAATTGCCCCCAACAATCTGGGTCCTCAGCCCCCCCCTCTTCTCTGCCTGTCTTATCTTTCCTTTTTGGTAATCATAATTGTATTTCTCGCTGTATTTTTCATTGTTTATTTTTATTGCTCTGCTATCCTCTGTTTTGCACTCTTTTCATTTCTTCCTTTTAATTGTTATAAACGACCTAGAACAGGGGGGTTCCCAACCCAGGGGGGGGGTGCGAGATGATATTCCAGGGGGGTTGTGAAAACCTGGGTTTAGAAGTTTCAGAATTATAGCGTATGTGCATAATTCATTTTGAATTTTTGTAAGGGGTTCAAGAATGTATCAGAAGCGCTTTACAGGTGTGGGGTATAGAAAAGTTTGGGAACCACTGACCTAGAATAACCCCACAGTGAGATAGGGCAAGTAAATGTAACAATAACTAATAATAGAAAATTTAAAGTAAACTTAAGGAAAATGTAGGTTATGCCAGAAAAGTGCTAAAGCGGGACACAAACACGCTGGGTTTGCCCATTTGGTTAACTATAATAAGAGTTTGTTCTGTTTTAATTTAGGTTGTGGGAACTCAGGTGCCCATGAAACAAAGCGTGGTTGAATCCAGGGTGTGAACTCAGCTTTGGCATTAGATGTGTCAACAAAGCCTGGGTGACTTCGGGCAATCACTTTCTCAGTCCTAGGAAAGAGGCAATAGCAAACCTACTCCAAACTCTTGCCGAAAAAACTAAAGAGGACTTGCCCAAGCAGTCACAAAAGCCAACACTAACTTGAAGGTGCCACACAAAACTGCAGCTTTGTTTTTTTTTTAACTCAGCGTGCAAAAACTCCCTCTGTTAAAGAATGGTGATGCAGCACCATCTTGTGGTCTGTATCTTTTGTCCTCAACAATTATGAAATACAGTTGCAAAGGTATATTTTATTTAATCACAGGCTACTTGATAGCACATTGCAAAGTCTTATTAATAGGGTTCTCTAACTGCTGCAGTACTCAAAAGATAAAGCCAAGCTATTGTATTCTCAGCCCAATGCTCAGAAGTCAGGATGCTCGCAATATACAAAGTCCACTAAATTCAATCATTTCGATTTTTTTTAAACTACACTCGAGTCTTACAATGGATTTCACAATGGAGTGTCAAAAGAATTAGTAGCATCCTTCTAAGATAAAACCAAATACAGTAGAGTTTTTCCAGCCTTCCATGATGTAACGGACTGCATTGTTTTAATCTTCCAGCATTTTAAGTTTATTTGCTTTAAGGAATTATAGATTCTTAAAACAATTGGGTGGTTTCTGGTGATAATAAGTGGAGTTTTTGTTATATAGTGACTAGGTTCAACACAATGCAAATATTTTCTCAATGAATCATTTAAGGATGTGCTTAGAACAGTGGTTTAACTCTTGAAATTTTTAGACTTTAGAAAACCACTAGAAGCTTTTCTCATATTTAGAAATTCTTCTCAGGGAATTTTTAAAAAGGAGGCAGAGATTATCATTGTTTCTGATTTTAAAGCCCAGGAAAGTGCAGCTATTCCATTCATGACTCCAAGGCAGGAATCGGTGGATTTGTGAATTTGTACAGCCACTCTGCAAACCCTTGTGAAATTCCTAGGATTGTTAGGCCCTGTTTCAAGAAAGCTGCAATTTGGATAATTAGAAACTTTTCCAGTTTTTTCCTTTTCTGCATAGGACTATAGCCTGAATGGGAATATTCCAACAGCACAAAGTCAGATGGCCTTATCTCTGATTTGGTTATATTAAAGGCTTTTCAAAAAAAAAACTGTCAAAACGCTGTTTCTGAAGACAACATATTTCTTAGAATCAGGAGATTTCTTATGTGGAGCCTTGGTGGAGCAGTGGGCTAATGCCTCCTTAAGTAACACCAGCTGCCTGCAATTAGTGCAGGTTCGCATCCCACCAGGCTCAAGGTTGACTCAGCCTTCCATCCTTCCGAGGTAGGTAAAATGAGGACCCAGATTGTTGGGGGCAATTAAGCTGACTTTGTAATAATGCCGCTTGGGAGTGTGTGTGAAAGCCCTAATAAGCAGGCATATACATAGAATGAAGGCTACTGCTAAGCTTGTAAGCCGCCCTGAGTCTTCGGAGAAGGGCGGGATATAAATGGAATAAAAATTAAAATGTAAGCGAGGAACTGTTTTCCATCTGGAATTCAAAACATTTGCTGTAGCTTGAGTATATTCAGCTACAGAATAAAAATAGGGGTTCAAATATCCCCTTCTTGCATTTACTGCTGAATAAGCTTCATAAACAAGAGTATTGGGGTAGTAGAGGTGAATCATTACTGTAAGGAAGGAATTGGCTAGGCAGATTTGTTTATTATTTATGGTTTTTATATCCCACTGAATTCCTCAGAGACTCCTGTGATTTACAGACGAGGCGTTGTTGAGCTTAAATGTGTTCTGCTTCTGTGCATGATGGCGCCACTGGAATCATTTTTGATTAGGGAGTCCTATAAATTGAATGAATTATTGTTAATAATTAATATTAGGATGTGATTTAGGGCAGCAAGCCATTGTGACTTATTTAAAAATGGTTTAAAACAATGGTTTAACACAGTGTTTCCCAGCCTTGGAAACTTTTAATGAATGTGGACTTCAATGCTCAGAATTCCCACTTCTGAGGGTTGGCTGGGGAATTCTGGGAGCTGAAGTCCACACTTCTCAAAGTGCCTAATGTTTGGAAACAGTAGCTTAACACAAGAGCTGGACTTAACTACAGGTACCTAGGTTGCTAAGTCATAAAGCACCATTTGAGAAACATTGTGCTTAAGCTGCTAAGTGAAAAGAAAGCAACCCACATACTGGTTTAGTGCAATCTAAGGTCCAGCCATAGTCTCGCTGCAATCTCATGAATTCCTTACCTGAGAATAAGTTCCACTAAACAAAGTGAGAACTATTCTGATTATGATACATATCTTGATATGTCACTATTTTGAATTGCCGAACAGGAAACATGCTCCACTAAGGCTTTCAAGTAGCTAGGTGATTTTTGAGAGAAGCCATCTTTAGGATCTGGTCCTGCAAAAGGTGATAGACTGGAATGGGGGTGTCCAACCGTGGCAACTATAAGACTTGTGGACTTCAGAATTTCCAGCCAGCCATGTTGAAGTGGAGTTGAAGTCCACAAGTCTTCAAATCAAGTTGCCTAGGTTGGACATCTCTGGATTAGAAGATAGGATTTAAATAAGTATGCTAAGTAAGGCTGGTTCACTCTTCCTATCCTTGTGAAGTTGGCTATAGTCCATTTCAGGATTTTTAACCAAGTTTGTTTATTTAGTTAGTTAATTTAAACACAGATTAGCATGTTACACAAATGTATCTAAACCTCAAGAAAGGTAACTGTCAAGGAATATCACCCAAGACCACCTCTGTACCAGTGGAGCCGCAAATCAGCCAAATGTTTTAGCTGAGCGTGTGATATGAACCCGACCTTTGTAATTAACTTATGATTCAATGTATCATGCAAATGAAGGACATTAAGTAAATGGAGTAAAACATTATTACATTAACAACGGATGATCATATTTGCAAACATAATGTTTCAGTGCTATTTTATTGGCTGACAATCTGGCAATAATGCATGGGAGGGGCCCTTTTTTTAAAAAAAAAAGCTGCTTTGGAACATAAAATGCAAAATGTGGCAGGGAAATATTTCAGGCCCTCTTATTTCTTTTGATTTTGGAAATGCATCTACAAATGTTAAGAATAATATAAAAATATGTTTAACATTTACAATACAGGAAATCTGCTCAGTCTGTAAACAGGATCAGATTTTTTAAAAAAAACAAAAAAACCCTTAACCGTTTGCAACTTGGCTTTCAAATGAGAAACAAAAATCTCGTGCACTCACTTGTTTATTTTTTTTCCCCCAGTGTTCAAGATTCTTATATAAACACACCACACTGGAATAGTCACATCAGCACACCAAAGCTGCCTGCCTAGTAAACAATGCTGGACTTGAAAATAATCCCATGTCTAAATGATACAAAATGAGGTTCTAGGACACCATGATAAAATGAAAACAAATGCTGCAATGTGGTTTTCATGTCACCATCTTGTTAGACAGTTTTAATCTGTTGAGTAACAGAGCCCTGTGCCATGGACACATAATTAATGTTTATTGGAAAGCTCCAGGTCAAATACACTGCGATTTCTCAGTGTCAAAATAAGAGCTGCTGATCAGATTCCCATATGTAACTTATGCAAAAAAGGAAAGGAAAGGAATGACTGGCAAGCTTTTCTTATGCAAGTGTTTATCTTCTTGTCTTCTGGCTTAACTCTATAATTCTTCAAGGAATGGAGTTCCTTGAATGCTAGGAAGACTAGCCAGCCTCTTCTTGGGCAGTCCTTCCTCCTCCCCATCCTTGTGCGACTACCTTTGGATGCTCCTGAAGCTGCACAATTGTGTCCAAAGGAGCAGAATTTACCTTCTCCTGCTAAATCCATTCAATACAATACTTTCAGTTCCCAAGTATTCTGAAAGGCAATATAATGCAGGAAATCTAGACAGAAGTTTCCATAATTTGGAAAAGCTGGAAGGGAGATAGGTGAAGAATACTCTAAAAGCAGGTCAAATTAACTAGTTTTACATTTCAATTTCTTCAAAATGAAAGGAAGTGTTGTTTATGTGTGTTCTTTCTAATATATCCAATTTTGCCAGCTAGGATAAGATGTATAATCCTTGAATTGTCATTAGAGATGGCCACATTACTACCACACAACCCAAGTGTTATTCAGAATTGATAAAGCTTTCTGGGTTGATGTTTCTCAACCTTGGGTGCTTGAAGATATGTGGGTGTCAACTCCCAGAATTCCCCAGTCAGCTATGCTTCATTTTCAAGTGACCATGATTGAGAAACACTGCGGCTATTTTCTTGTGCTGACGCCAATCTATCTACCAGTTCCCCCATCGACTCACTGATCCCTTTAATTCAATCCAGGCCCCAACACGCTGCAAACGGAAAACAATAGTGCGTTACTGAATCCGGCTGGCTTCAGAGTTAAAATGTGATGAATCATATAAACTTCGCCAAATATCCTGCAGAGAAGCGAGTAACCTCCTCTATCACTGGCAAATTGCACAGGGTTAGCAAATAGATGAGTAGAATGGATGCATTGCTAAAGAATTAAAGGATAGACTTGTCGGGAGAAAAGACAATCACTTTTATTGTTTCTTAAAATAGCCAAAGAAACTTCTTATCCAAATGCATCTAAGTCAAGCACCATCTACTGACTAGTCTAGATAATTATAGTATCCACAGAATCAGTTCAGAAGGGGCATTGGTCTCATAATCCTTTGTTTTCCGCACCCCTTTACATTCTTAAAAAGCCCCAAGAACCTTGGTTTATGTGGGTTATATCTATCAATATTGACTGCAGTAGAAATTAAAACTGAGAAATTTTAAAGTCATTATTTGACTTTACCGCACTATGCCTCAGGTAGAAATCAAGAATGTGCAAATCCCATCCAACAAGTTACAGGGAAATTAAATGGGACCCCCACTTCCATTGATCTCCAATTCTTGAGTGTGGCACCTCTGAGCCCATCCTTTGACTCAGCACCTCCCATATGCATTGGGACAGGAGCGTATGGTCACATAGGCCAGGAATTCTACTGTGTTGAGTGCCAACCCAACTCTGGATAATAGCATCAACTAGGCAAGATGCTCAAGAGAAGGGCACACTTTGAATTCTCAGGATGAACAAAAAGAACCGTCTGTCTTTTGATGTGAGCTGAAACTGGTTCCCAACTAGGAAGACCTACGTGACTGAAAGTAAAATTGTCTGGCAGGTAAATCAATAGGATGGGCTCAAGGCACTTCGCTAAGCTAGCGATTACCCTTTCCAACTTAGTAGAGCACTGTGCAAGGAATCTTTTAAGATCCAGAACTCAAGACAGTTCGAGACCCCAGGGTTAACCCAGAATCACCTGTCCACAGTACCGACTTGGCACTTGCCCATGAAATCAGCCTGCCAAGCAGTCTCATTCAGGGAACAACAATTAAGTCTTCACCTGATTAGCAGCATCTAAGCACAAACATATCAACCGTTTTTGCTCCCCAGAGGATTAATTTGGTCAGAATAGAAGATCAAAAGGAAAACAATTAGCAAATTGTGGAGTTTAATCATGCTAATTAAAATGTATTAAGCATAGCTTCTGCCCCTGCACCAGCTGCTTGGGCAGGCAAGCCAAAGGCTGGGGGAATTTTTTGCTGTACTCCAAACATGTGGAGTTGGGAAGGAGGACAGCTGGAGCTCTTCCCCGATGGTCTGTCACAAAAGATGGGATCAAGAAAGCCTCCTTTGCCCAAACTTTGCAATGGGCTTCTGTCTGAGTCCCTAATTATTTCTTGCTCGGAAAGATCCCTCGGGTCTTCATTAGGCATTTCAGTTAGTAAGAGGGGGGGGGGGGAAGAAGTCTGATTTGAAAAGACACACAAGAGAGGAAGGCATGGGAGAATGCTTCTCCAGCATTGACCATGATTAGTTATGCAAGCAAAGATGGCAGACGCAACTCTCGGTTTCAAGAGAGACATAAAGCTATGAACAGAGGGGCCCAGATGCTATCTGCACTCGGGAGGTTTTATAACAAGCTCTCGGAAAAAAAAAAGGAAAAGAAAGAAGACCTACCCAACTCAAGTTTTTAATGAGATGGCCAGTGGATCCCCAAAGAAAAGCAATCACGTATTTAGAACCGGGCTACCTACATTAATTGTTACAGACAGAAAGGAAAAGCAGAACAGAACAGTAACGCACAAAAGAGTGAAAGAAGAGAACAAAAAAGCGCCAGGCAGGCCTGCCTGTGTCTCTTGCTGGCCCAAGTTCAAACAGTTGATTCCTGGGAGCTGCAAGATGGGATGAGGGGAGGTAACTTGAGACCCTCCATTCACTTCTGTTATGTCTGTGCAGCTGCTGAAGAGAGAGACTGACCCTCCCAGTTTATGGTTATTTTTTTAAGACTCCCTTCTCTTGCAAGGCTATCTTACAGCCAATGTCCCATCTCTTTATTGCCTCTCTCGCTGGCATGAATGCTACTGAGGGATACTGAGGAAGGAAAAACACACAAAAAACTAGACATGGATTTAGTTTAGCCATTATTTATTAACAGAGACCCAACTCACTGGGTCCAGAAGTTATCGTAATCCAAAATTCAACTCACAAGGGACATGCCCATGGACGTAAACACCATTGGGGGAGGGATATTTACTAGGAGTAAGAAGGGTGGGAAGGGCACAGAGTAATATTCATATCCATCAATATTTCACAGATTCATTACAAGGCATGCTGATAAATTTCCTACTTATCAAAATAGAATTGTATAGCCGACCGGGAATGAGGGGTGTCATATTCCTCACTTCTGAAAGACACCACGTCAACAAAGACTTGTAACCACTGAGTTCAGTTTACTGCTTATCCATTGGTAGGACAGAATTCTGGATTTCCAGATATGCAGGCACACTCCATGGGAGAGGACACTGAAGTTTCAGACTGAAACCCAAGATTCTCTGCACAAAATGGAGCACTCAAATGCTAACCATATATCCAGGAAAGTCTAGCTAAAAGCTAAAGCTAATCAAAAGACCATTCTGGAACATTAATTTCCAAAAGGCTGAACACAGCATGAGACAGTACCAGAGAAATGCAGAGGTTCAAGCAGACTATCAATAAAATCTAGACATCTAATGCTACCTGAAGCAGAGGAACACATGGCATCTTACCTATTATATCTGCTAGAGTTTACAGTATATGCCACCCCAATCCATCAGGATTCTCAGCAGGTTATACAAACAGAAAGCAAAGGGTATAGCAGACAAAGTCAGCCCTTGTAAGAACTTTCTTCCATACATGTAGTAAAAATAAAACAATGAACCAATTTTAAATAACTAAATACATACTCTCTGTATATTCACGATAGTCCAATGCTCAACCGTAGGATAGCCCCGAATGTACACATGGAAAATTTAAATCTTTCAAGGTAACTTTTTATATGCAACTCCTAGGTGTGTGTGTGTGTGTGTGTGAGTAGGGGGGGGAGGGCTTGTAGATTCTTTCTCCACGGCTGCTCTTGAGCTCACTGTGTCTTACGTCTGGTTGGAACTTCCTGTAGAGTGATATGAGAACTCTAGATCAAGTCCCACCACCACCACCACACACAAATAATTGTGTTTTGCTCAACCTGGAATATGTGGCTAAGAAATGAGCAGAAGAAACAAAGTATAGCGAGTGAAGGGTCAATGTCCGAATTAGCAAGGAAGCCCATTAATGAGAATTTAAGGTTTAGCTATACTTTGAATCTTAGAAATGACAAGAGTAATGATGCTGGCTAGATTTTGTTGTTAGTTTGGAGACTGAATTCAAATCCATGAGAATTTTCAATTCAATTTTTTAAGTTTAAGCCACACACACGACCTTTTTTTTTCCTGTTCAGCCACAGGGATCTTGTCCTGTTTGTGGACAAGCGCTTTAGTCCCAATGAACAGCTAAATGTTTTATCTGGGTATGGAAAGAATGAAATACTAAATGATGCAGAATGTTTCTATAAAATTTCTGAAGAGGAAATGTAAGGAAGCAGTTTTCTACTCTGATATCTTGTCTCCAGCTTCACTAAGAAGTTCTTATCAACCAGAAGTTGGCCTTGCCATCAATCTTGCAGTGAACTTTTTTTTTTACTTTGAAAGTAAAATGTAGTTCCTTAGTCCTACCCTTGTCTTTTTATGGGTAGCAAGTCAAGGGGCCACTCAACAGCCAGTAGACTTCATATTTAGAATTGAAGCTTAAGCTCTCTACAAGTTTTTTCTTCATAAAAAAGGGGAAAAAATTCATATCCCATGATCACAAAATACCTTTACTGGACTAATCCTAAATGTACAAATTTGTGGGCAAACTTTGATTCAATCAGAATTAGATTACAGCAGGGGTGTCAAACTGCTGGCCCATGGGCCGGATGCGTCATGCCGAAACTGCGCCCACCCCAGCTCCGGCAATGGGGAAAGTCGCGATACATCGCAACATGTCACGTGATGTTGCGAGTTTGACACCCCTGGATTACAGCAATGCATTCAAGATCTGTGTGGCTGAAGGGGAAGGGTGGTGTCCATGGCACGCAGGTGGGCAGTTGTGAAAAATGTGACTATAGGGTCTCTGTAGCCATTAAGAGTTTGGCAAAGTAAACACAATCATTAGATTCCTTGTGTTCAATATTCCAGTGGGAAAACAATGGTGGGACAAGAAACTACACCCAATTATAATTCAGTATAGACCACTTACATTTGCAGCAACTAATTTAGCTTTGCTTTTCGTGGTGCCAAGGATATGAGATGCACATATTTGCAGTAATAATGATGGGGCAACTGTTTTCCATATTCCTACCCTATGAAAACATGCCCGTCAAGCAGCAACCCTACTATTGACTTCCTGGCATCTACCAAAGCCATTCAACCATTGATGATCGCAATAAGAATCATCATTTGCATGGCTTCCAAAACAGCTGGGCGATGCCAGATGAGGCCCTAACTTGGGTAGTGAGTATCTTGCCTTCAAGAGGCATCATCCTGTTAACAAGAAAGGAGAGAAATGCAATGATTTTGCTGGCCAGCTATTTTTTTACATGAGAAAGCAAAGAGATCCTGAACCAATGAGGTGGCTTGATGCCATGCTATCTGCTACAGGTAGTCCGTGACTTACGACCACCATTGAGCCCAAAATTTATGTTGCTAAATGAAACACTTGTTAAGTGAGTTTTGCCCCACTTTACAACCTTTCTTGCCACAGTTATTAAGCAAATTGTTGCAGTTATTAAGTTAGTAACACGGTTGCTAACAACAGTGAATCTGGTTTCTCCACTGACTGATTGTCAGCAGGTCGCAAAAGGTGATCACACGATCCCTGGGACATTGCAACCACCATGAACATGACTCACGTTGCCAACTGCCTGAATTTTGATCACATAACCATGGGGATGCTGCAACAGTTGTTCAGTATGAAAAATGATTATAAATCACTTTTTCAGTGATGTAACTTTGAAAGGTCACTAAATGAACTACTGTAAGTCGAGGACTACCTGTACTTCATTGGAAGCAAACATGGCCCTAGACACAAACCCTTGAGCTATGATGCCAGTCGTATTTTGACTGCTTTCCAATCCCAACCCGCTGCAGCAAACTCTGCCATTTTTCCCCCCCTCCTGAAGCAGCACCCTAACAGATGTTCTTTCCTGTATGGGAAAATACAGCGTAAAACAAAGAAATACTCTCTTGCTAAAGCTCAACATCTGTTTGAAGCTGTCTGGCCCAGGGTCAGACTTTAATTATTCTGACAGGTTGCTTCATGCCCTTAATTTTCCATGAAATCTGATTCAAGAGGCTGTTTGTCTGCAGGCAGCTCTTGGGATTCTCCGAGCAAGGTTGCACATGACCCAGGTGCTTTTTTGCCAAATATGCAATGTTTTTTTTTTTCGGAGACGTTTCTTGAAATCAATTTTTGCTTTTTAGAGGAAAAAAAAGGAGCCATTGTTGAACTGCTAGCATGGAAACTTAGCATCCTGTTTTCACTGGAAATACATTTTTAAAAATGATGCAGCCAATATTTTTTTAAAGGAGATTTCAGCAGACATGGCTGATACTATTTCCAACAAGGTTTTGATATTTTGTTGTTGTTGAAGTGGCACCCAGGACATGGGGAAAAATCAGTTTTGTTGGTATTCAATCCCGTTTTTCCCCTGTAAATATGTGCCTGATGTAACAAATTACAAGCCAAGCAAGCAAGCGTGCTTCCCTTTCCAGACTGCAACTGAAACATCAGTAAATGTCACTCTTCCTTAAGATTTTGAATCCAGGGCTCTCTGATCTCCAATGGATTTGGTTGTAAAAGCACGAAGAAAACCCAGGGATACAGAGAATTACATCTTACAGCTCCTTTAATCTTTCATATCGAGGTTTTAATCCAAGTCACTAAGTTGCATGCATGAAACAAAGAGTATGCAACATTTCAACATAGGGTCCTTCCAAACCAAGGCTGTCCAATCTTGGCAACTTTAAGACCTGTGGATTTCAACTCACAGAATTCACAAAGATCACTGGAAGACTTCCAGAAGGCACTTTGATCTTGCTGAAGATTATGTGACATATAAATAAAACAGCTCTAGTTCCAAACCATGTTCTGCTCACCCTGTTTGGCCTAACCAGCTTCTGTGCCAGTTGATTACTGACTTTCTGTATCTTAATCGCCTCTCTTTCCCTTACACTGTCTTGTTTTTAAGTGAGGGCAGTCAGATTGCTGGAAGAAGTGTTATCTAGAACAGCAGTCGCCAACCTTTGTGGCTTGGCGGCTTGGCTGAGGAAGGAGGGGGCAAACTGGACCATACAAGTGGGCTGATGCATGCACAGCTCGATTTGTGCCAAGTGGTCAGCCAGTGCATCCAAGTGCCCGCTGCTCACACAAGCTGAGTTGCGCATGCCCATGTGCAGCCCAATTCCAAATAGGTCCAGCAGTGGACCATGGCCTGGGGATTGGGGACCCCTGATCTAGAACATGTTTGGGTCTTTTTCCAATTCCCTAGAGCAGACTTCCCTAACCTTTCTGGCTTTGCGGGGGGGAGGGGGGAGGGGGAGAAGGAATGGCAAGCGCACACACACACACACACACACACACACACACAAAATTTCCTTGAACCTAATAGTGGACCGGGCCCAGGGGTTGGGGACCCCTGCCCTAGAGCAGTGATGGCAAACCTTTTAGAGACTGAGTGCCCAAACTGCAACCCAAAACCCACATGTATTATCAGGTGCTGGGTGGGTGTGGCCCATTGGGTGGGTATGGCTGCAGTGGTAATGGCAGACTGGGTGGGACTAAAAAGTTCAATCTATTCCAACTTTGCGAGAACTTTTTTTTCCCCGCGAGAAGTTGAAATTGATTGATTTTTATTATTTTTTTGGACACGGTGGTGGAGGCCTAAAGCAAAAAGGATTTATAAAACCCAGCTGAAGGACTAGGACTAGGCGACGGTGCACATGCCCAGAGAGGGCTCTGCGTGCCACCTGTGCCATAGGTTTGCCACCACGGCCCTAGAGCATAATGCACTTTCCTGCACCCTTCCCTCTTTCAGTTATCCCATTTCTCAAGATCTAGAGAAGAATCTTCAGATGGGCTCCTCCGAACAAGATGTACAAATTATTTCTTTATATACACTTCATAATGTTTATTATGGATGGTTTATGGTCCAGTTCTGGGAATTAATGGGGCCCAAATTAAGGCAGACAGAACCAACAGGCTAGAGACAATCTTAATATAAAAACATCAGTTGCAAACACTTTTCCTCTTTGTGCATACTCATGAAGGGGAAAGGGGGCGGGGGGGGACAGAGTGCAAGATGTATTAAATGTAAATTCTTCATTGAATACTATCACACGGCAAGTTAGGATGCAGATTTATTTTCCTTTGTTAAAATAACAGGGAATTTCCCAAAGCCTATTCCCCTACTGCCTGCTACAGAAAATAATTCTGCAAGGAAACAGGATGGATTGTCCTACCATTTTCCCGGACAGTCACTCCAGGTTACAAGAAACGCATTTGGCCTCCCCGAGGCTCGGCAGTTCTGAATAGGACAGTGAGGTACTATATTTCTGTGGTACTGTGTCTTCTGGTACATACTGGAAGTCTCTTAGAAAAAGAATGGAACAGCGGGATGAGAGGAGAAGTCATATAAAATCAAACACTGTCTGGCCAATGGGAGATAGCAAAAGTTAGCAAGATATCAAAACATGCAAACACCATTGAGAGATGATCCATCTGTACAAGTCTACATGCCTAAGAGGCACCGATAGAAACACAGGACTTGGCTTGTGTTCTTTGTTTTTCATTCTTTTCAGGGTTTTGTTAAAAAGTATGTTTTTTCCTCGTGGTGGTGGTGGTGTTTTTATTTAAAAAAAAATTAAAAATAAAAACGGTCTTCAGACAGACTACTGAAAACAGCTCTTGAGAGTAGAGCACTTTCTTCCTCAAGAGTCACCTTACGGAAGAGTTCAGAAAGGGTCAAATATTGACCAATAAATGGCTTTTGTCTGCTTCATAATCTCAACTGGGGGCTTTTAGCATGGAGACGGGTGGTGGTGGTGTGTGTGTTGGGGAAGCTTCCTCATTCGGCTGGTTTGGTTACCAAGGAGAGCGGCTGGGCCTGCAACATAGCCAGGGCTGCCTGAGAAGATGGAATGGCTGCAAAAGTCGGAGGCGTAGTCAGAAGAGCCGTGGGGGGCATAGAGGTGAAGGGCAGAGCCCTGGAGAGGAGAGGTGACTGGCTGGTGAGGCTTGAGGAAGAGGAAGACGCCTTGCTGGGCAGGAAAGACGCCGAGTGCAGAGACAGCTGGGCCCTGGCTTCGGGTTTGGTGGTCAAGGAGAGGGGCTGTGCTTGCTCAGAGTGGGTGGCGGCGGGGGCTGCCGGCGATGCCAAGGCAGTGGAAGGAGTAGCTGGAGAATCTAGCATGCTGCCGTGAGAGGACGCAGGGCTGTCACAGGACTTGTCAGCGGACAGGTATGGCACGCAGGGCTTCTTGCTCTTCAAAGCCATTGGATCTGTTAATAACAAGGGGGGGGCAGAGGTGTATTGATCCCTTCGTTTGCTCCTACTTTTCACCAGAGGTGAAATTATTCCAGTCTATTTCAATTCTGGTTAAAGCTGGTTAGGCTAAAGAGAGCATGGCTAAAGACTGAGCCTTAAAACTATGTGGTTCCAAATCTACCATCCTTATGTCAGCGTTTCCCAACCTTAGGAACTTGAAGATGCGTGGACTTCAACTCCCAGAATTCCCCAGCCAGCATAGCTGGCTGGGGAATTCTGGGAGTTGAAGTCCACGCATCTTCAAGTTCCTAAGGTTGGGAAACGCTGCCTTATGTCAATGGCAGATGTCGTTTTTTTTCCTAGCCAAGTAGGGGGAAAGGGCTGAAACGATTAAAAGCAGATTGTTTCCTTGGTTGACAAAAGCATTTATTTTGAAAGCAGCCATTCCCAGTAAGCACTGCAGTTAGGGCCATATCAAAGCCACAGCACCAGAAGTATTATTCTCCTAGTGCCGACTGTCCGGAAGCCATCTTACGCTCTCTTTGAATTTTGCTTTTAGGAACCAACAACATAGTGTTAAATTTCTTCCCACCCCCATCAACATCTGCTTCTCTTTATAATCCTTGACGCCATTTTGAAATTCCTATCCAGATTAAGAAGTTAGGTTTCTTAATACATTTACACGTCACCCAATTAGGAGAGACACTGTAAAAAAGGACAAATAATAGCAATTTTGATCTGCCCACTTCCTCTCACTTGAGGGATGGGTAGGTGGGATAATGCTGTTACACTCATTCAGGTCCAGACGGATGGATTAGGATCAGATTGACCAAGTGGCAATGATACGTACTTCCTGTTTCCTGGATGTGTTGCTGAGTTTGTTTCTCTCTTTTTCTTTTCTTTTTTTTCCCCTGAAAAGGACAAATTTACCCAGTCAGAATTACATTGTAGAATTATTTAAAAACTTACTATACTTAAGTTAGATAAATGCCACGCAAAACAATTTTATTTGAATAAGTCACTGTACACTGTGGGGTTGGGTTTTTTTTTTGGTCATTTGTAATTTATGGTGAAGAAGACTGCCATAATAAAAAGATGTTCATCCAATTAAATACATTTGCTTTCATAAACTCATTGAAAACCAACTATCTAGTTGTTTATAATTATTAACTGAACAGAAATACATTCTGGGTAAATTAAATTCTCAAGATTAAAAAAAGTCTCAAACCTCTATGAAATGTCAAGGAACAAAAAACAGATATGCTAACTCTGGCTGCAAATTTTATTTGGGGAAAATAAAGCAAAAGCACAGAAAATTGGGGGCTTCGTAATGAGATGCTCTGGTATGTATTATTTGGCCATTCTGAGAATTTTATTCTTTATTGACTTTACTGCAGATATGATGACCACAAAAAATTTCCAGTAAGCAACAAATAAAGGCAAATGTTGAGACAGCAAGCAAAAATGCTTTCTCAAAAGAGATTAACTAATTCTTCATCGTTTTAAATATCTTAATTTGCCCAAATAAGGGATTATTAGGATTTGTTGTTGTGAATTTTGCACACTATAACCTTATGATTAATTTTAATCAATTCCTACTGGATCCTTCCTCAATCCCCCTTAAATCTTTTTAGAAATGCATAGGAAAACAGTCACTGAATATTCAGAAGTCAATTGCAGCTAATTGAGTCTCTCACTATTCCCTGCTGGAGTTGGTTACTCCCAGCTTTTAACATTGCTATTTCTTTGTGTTTTCCTCACATACTTCTGGTTGTTTATGTAGATGATCAGGCTGAGCAGAGGGAGGGCTCAAATGCATCATCAGTCATGAGTTCTTGCGCACCCACAAAAGATCTAAGTCCAGCTCACTTTGAATGCTTTAATTCCTGCTCATTTCACTTGACCATTAGTAGCACAGATTCTTGTAGAGAGCTTAAGCCTGCAATAAATCTTTATACTCATTTGAACTGCCTGATTCTCCTGATTTCTCCATCGTTTGACAGTTTACAACTCAACTCTGAAGACAATTCTGAAAATTGAACCCTAAATTACCTACAGTACAGTGGGTTGTGAATCTGTAGATGCAGAGTTCAGATCCCAGAATTTGGATGATGGTTATGACTACTAGAAGTACCATTACTGAAGTATACATATCTGCAATTAAGACTTACATAATTATCTCGGGCAGACCAAGTGGGGTAGAGTTGAGAATGAAGCTGTCGTTCCTTCCGTGCTAACTCATAGTATTTGGCTTGCTCTTCACGGGACAATGAATGCCACTGAAGCAAAGAAAAATATATTGTAGTCTGAACATGGAATAAAACTTTTAAATTATCATTGAAATTATGGTCCTCTTTTTTTACAAAAGAACTCAAATGTTGATTTTATCATTCCAACGTTGTATTGAGAAAATAATTGAAGGCACATGCATAATTGTAGCAACTTAAAGCTACAAACTAAGCTGCCGGCATCAAGCTCCCTGCGCCCTGTGCGTTCCCACAGAGAGGGCCTCCTCAGGGTGCCACCGATCAGAGAATGTCGATTGGTGGCCCCCAGGGGGAGATCCTTCTCTGTGGGCGCTCCGGAGCTGTGGAATCAGCTACCGGTAGAGCTCCGGATGGCGCCCGACCTTCGCTCCTTTCGTCGCGATCTCAAGACATTTTTGTTTGTACAAGCTGGCCTAGCCTGATGGGGATCGGTGGGGTTGTTTTATCTTTGGTTTTTTAATTTTATCTCGGGGTTTTTTAGAATTGTACCTCTATTGTTTTTAATTAGGGCAATTGTTTAATCTCCTTTTAATGTTTGTATTTGCTATTTTATTCTGCCCTGTGAACCGCCCTGAGTCCTCAGGGAGAAGGGCGGTATATAAATGTTATTAAATTAAAATTAAATTAAATTAAACTTTAACTGCTTAGTTCAAGTCAATGTTAAGGAAGTTAAAATTTCTTTTCCTCTTTCCTCATCAGCCTCTCCCAATGTATTAGGATTGGAAAATCACAACACTGCAGCAACGGGCAACATCAGGCAGAATTACACAGCCTAGATGTATACAAGAATCACCTGTATACAACCTGCCAACTCTTGCTAGCCCAGCACATCTTTCTTACCAAAATAGAAACTATTCTGATTCTATATCCAATGGAAAAAAAGTTGTTCAACCCTATGGTAAACACTCTCTATTATCCATTTTCTTTCTCAGAATGCAGTTTTTCTATCTATCCCTCTTTGCAACCTTGACTCTTGCTCTTATGCATTCTTACCCCATCCACAATATTCTGGCTCTGGAGTTTGATATTGCTTCAGAACAGACATGTGCTAGAGTTTTTGCCATTTTTTTTTTCATTTTTCCTGTTCCTCTAAATGCTTCAAGTCCTCTTTCTCAGCAGACATTCTCTACATAAGCGGTCCCCAACCTTTCTGGCACCAGGGACCATGGAAGAGAATTTTCTCCACGATCTGGAGGGGGGAATGGATAGATCCCGCACATGCAAAGATGAAGCTTTGCTCACTCACCTGCCGCTTGCACGGACTGGTTTCTAGCAGGCCACGGAGGGTTAGGGACTGCTGCTCTACAACCTTTTCTCAGCCATTTTATTTGGATTCCTTAACGTTCACTGATTCTTGGTTTACTCTCCACCCCTAGTCTACTCAGCAAACAAGGTACTCTTTAAGTCCCAAGTGTAAATTTATAACCCCAGACCACTGACAAGATTATTCTATCTGTTTAGGAGATGGGTCTTTAAACTTTCTTAGATTGGCATTGTTAAAAAGCACAAGAACAATACATTAGTCACAACAATCAAATTTTGAATGTACCAGTGTGTCAGTAGCACATGGCTCAAATGGAGAATCAAAAAAGTGTTCTTATACCCGTCTTCCTAGGATCTGGTTGATAGCAGCACTCTCCTTCAACGTACACTCTGCCACAACCTTGGCGCGCATTTCCTTCATGTACAACATGAACGCATTCAGCGGCTTTTTTATATGGGGCTTCTTGTCCTCTTCCTTTTTGACAATAACAGGTGTTTTTCTGGAAGAGCCACATTTTTCATTACAGTCCCATAATTCATGTACCTATCCACTCTCTTTCAACCAACAAGGAGCAGAAAACATGAGGCACACTGAAGAATTATTATTTCTAACAAACTGTCACAGTATTAGAAGTGGTTAGCTGCTTAATGAAGTTTTATTTCACACCATATCTATTGAGACAAAGGTACAGAGGAATACTGTGGAAAGGGCTACACCTAGGACAAAAGCCTTCACTTTCACAGCTGTAAAACCTATGTTTATGGTGTGAAATATTCCACAACTTTACTGGCTGATGGAAGAGGAATAAGATACAGTGCAGAATGTTCTCACAGGATTAACAGTTCATAAGCTATAGTAGTGTAGGGGTGACGTGCACCTGTGTAGAACTTGCAATGAAGACCCAGTTATCTGCTCTATCCAATTTATTCCAGCCATGTTGCCTGTTAACAAAAGCCTGCTACTATTTTACCTAACTTAAGAGAAGTCAAGGTTTCCAACTGGTGTCTAGTTCAACAAACAGAAGATTGTTGTTTCCATTCGTTTAAACAAGTTAGGAAAAGCATGCAGGGCAGAACTTCTGGATTTCTTTCAAAGTCCTTAATAATAGCTCCATTTTCAGAGTCATGTAACAGAAAGGGGAGGTGTGGGAAGGAAGGGGCCCGCAGCTTATAATCAGAGGCATGAGCCATTGCCGAACTGCCTTTTCTGCAGTGATGCTGTGGGGAAATGTTTTTCTCCACACAGCTGGAGGCTCATCTGGCCCTTTTTGAACTTGGCCATTGTTTCTCAAGCCTCCCTCCTCTCACACCAAATCTGGTTCTGTCGTGTTCAGTTTGCGGGGAGTTATTGTGCTAATGCCAGAGCCCTAATCCTTTCGCATAAATTTCTTTCCATCTTTCTACTGGGTTGAAAGAAGAAAAACAATGCACCCCCAAAATATTCGGGGGCGGAGGGTAATTTTATAGTGCACAGTAAGGTTGCATTATCATGAATTTGTAAGGACATACGTGCATCCAAGGACAACGTAAAACATGTTAAGAAATAACAAATGGAGAGCAACTGTTTCCCTATTAGACATCCCATCAACAAAGGCATGCAGGCAGCAGGCAGCTAACCTATTACTTACGAGCTTCCTTCAGGACTCAGGCTGGACTGTGTTGGCTCTTGTTTAACAATAGGCGACACGATGGTGGGGTGTGGGATTCCTGAGGGATGAATTCCATGTGCAGGAGGAGGAACCATGTGAGGAGAAAACCTGCTAGACATCAAACTGAAGCACAAAGGTTGTATGCTGAAAAAATATCCTTCTCACAACTGCAGTATTTTCATCATTATGTATTATCTACTTGTTATTTCTTCATACCCCTTTCCACTTTCCTTCCTTTTCCTATTTCTGTGGCAAGAACAGTTAAAATCTAAGGTCAACAGCAATCACTGACGGCCAACTTATGAACAATCCATTTATTGCGTTAACTGCTAAGGCAGAGAGAACTGCTTGGACAGATTTTGGTTCTTATCTGTATAATCCACATCTTTTAAACAATGCTCAAAGAGAAAATATGCCTATTTTTATTCCTTATTAAAAATTTCTATATTCATTTTGCCTTTTCGGTCAATTAGAAGTCAATTTCTCAAAATTGAGGTCCAAAACGGCAAATTATTGATTCACTGCCCTGAATCATCAAGTGAAAAATGGCAAAAGCATAATCAGAATGATGATTATATAAACCATAAATGTAGAAGGTGGCATAAATGCTCTTCCAAGTGTGTTTTATAGAATCTTAATGGTTCTTTGGGAATTTGATGTAGGTCCCGAGAAAAACTAAAGCCTCCAGGCAAAATGTTCTACTAACAGAATTTTCACTCTTGAACAGGGGTTCAAGGATTTGTTTTTTTTAAAAGGTTGTTTTTTAAAAAATACATAGGTTTAAAGGTTTCAAAAACCCCTGCTTTAGAGTACCAAATACTAAATTAATTCAGCAAAGTTTTCCCCTCTAAATTTTCTTCTAATGTGTGAGCCAGTGGTGGTGAACCTATGGCACACGTGCCAGAGGGGGCACTCAGAGCCCTATCTATGGGCACATGCACCATCACCCCAGACCCTCTTCCCCCCACAGCCCCCTCACCAGCAGCCCCCCCAGAGGGAGATACAGTCATAGCTAACTTGTATCTTGGCCATACTGCATGTTGCCTTTACAAGAATGCTTATTTCTCTCATTAAGAAAAAAAGAATCTCCCCACAAAAGCAAGATATAAGACATAAAGCATGTTCAATTTCTCTTGTGAGTTCTTGACACTGGTTTGACCTGTGATGCACAGATATGGTTTTGCTAGTTCAGAGAGAATTAGACCCAGATTCCCGCTTGAACGCACCTGGACATTGAGGCATTCATAGCCAAGGCAGGATATGGATGTCTAAACCCACCTGGAGGAATGGAATACACTGGCTGTCCTTGCCTGAAAATGGACAAGACAAGTTCTTCTCGTTACAATTGCCAACAAATTATTTTTTTATCCCAAATTACAAAACTTCTCACTTAACTGCTAATATTGTAGGTTCCTAGAAATTATACAATATTTGGTGCTGTATTATTTCTCTATGAGTTCACTGAACATATACAGAATTTATTGTAAGGTACATTTACCTCCTGAGAATCACAATTTTTTTAAAAAAGTTATTATTTGCAAATATTTGTTGCCGTTGTTGTGCTGCAGACCTTCTTCATCATCAAACCCAGATTCCCATTCCTTGACCAATTTCCCCCGTAACTATCATCCCTTGGTAAAATCCCAGATCACGTAAACCTTATCTTAGAAACAAAACCCATAAGATATGGAGTTGATCTGTGGAGATCATGTATGGTTTAATAGTGCAGTTTTAAAACCATTTTTCCACTTAAGGTTCTCTAAATATAAGATGTCCATATTTGGTGTCTCCATTCAGTACATTATAGATGCCCCTTGAAGACCATCCAGAAGCTTCAACTAGTGCAGAATTTGGCAGTATCAGCAATGATGTGCATGTCTCAGTATGTCAATTATATAAGAACTGACTGAATCTTTTCAAATTCTCCTCAAGCTTCCTTGTGATACTATGAATACAATGGAGGTGCTGCATTGTTTATATTGATGAAAACTTTACATTATAGTACAATAATGTATTTTTCTTAAAATATTCCTTATTTATTGAAGTGTTTTTGTGTTATCTGACTGATCACATTAATACAAATCACAAGTAAACTGTAGGAATCCCAACCATATATATGATCGTATGTATCACTCTGAACACTAGAATAAACACAATTGTACATTTCTTTACTCCTCTGTGCTTGCAGGCCTTAGTCATGCAGCAGTATTGGTGACCTTGGGATTGACCAAACATATTTCTGCGGTCTGTTTTGAAGGTAAAAAGAATTTGAGCTTCATAAATAAAGGATGTCACACAGGTGGTATTTCAATGTGGCTGTAATGTGCACCTATGTGTGTTAAATCTCATTCTGACAAAGTAGGAAACTATGCAGAAAAAGTCTCTTGAGCAGGTGAGGTTTTGGCTAACTCAAAAGATTACAGCACCTGTGGCTTCATGAAATTGATTTATTTCAGAAGTAACACGTGTTGGGCTCAAAATCTTTGTACTGAATGAAGACCAACCAGCACTGTAAAGAGAAAAGCAAAAGCAAGAAAGGATATTTAGAGTGGCAATTCCTACTGTGGTACAAGCCATCCCAAAGGATGAGGAATTTGTCCAATGGCACCAGAAGACAATGGATAGTAAGGAGAGAGTTCCGAAGGGTGCGGTGGTCGTGGAATTCCTGATAGTGGAGAAACAATAATATATGTTAAGATACAGTTTCTCACTAACCATTTTTTTCTATTCTAAACTGGAATCCCTACCTCCCCTTTAGTTAGGAACATGTAAATAACTTTTTATTTCCAGTATTCCACAAAATATCTGCTGATAAATTTACATTTTCGTTTTTACTCTCTCCCCCCCCATCTCAATTTATTTATTGTGCTTTTTCTTTTGGCGAGGCCCTCAGAACCTTTAATAGGCTTTGGATAAGATGGTGATTTTTCAACACTCACCTGTCTTTGGGTCAATCTCTGGGGAGAGATGGGAAGGTGGCGACCCTGGTGAAAAGTGGTCATTGCTATAGGTGATGAGGGGTGTCAAAGGGTGCATGTGATGTGGATGTTGAACTACAGGAACTTTGTTTGACTGCAAGAGAAAAGCAAAAAATGTATCTGTAATTAAATGCAGTATTTGCTTCTGTCTTAAAACCATTTATTACCTTAAAAAGAAGGGAAGAGAGGAGAAAAAAACATAATTTGGGATATAAACTTTCTTATTTTATACACATGCACACACATATGGCACAGGCTTAAAATAGATCTAGTCCAGGGGTAGGCAACCGTGGCCCTTTTATGACTTGTGGACTTCAACTCCCTGAATTCCTAAGCCAGCATGGCTAAGCACGGAAACCTCTCCCTTTCCCCTCAGCATGGGTGGCTCAGGAATTCTGGGAGTTGAAGTCCACGAGTCATAAAAGAGCCAAGGTTGCCTACCCCCGATCTAGTACATGAAATAACATTTTCAGTATGGAAAGGGCTATGTGGTTTGCAGTGTGCTTGACTTTTCATCACTCTTTAACTTATCTTTACTATAAAGGTACCAGACACAACAGATCCCTAACAAAACTGCTAGCTTCCTTTCCTTGAAAAAGCTATCCATTTCCCTCCAATTAACTTATTATTAACCCATTATTTTTATGACTTCTGCGTGTACTCAGTGGCCTTTGATAACCACCATTTCCAAAGGTATTTTTAATGACAAAAATATATTCTGACACCTAAATCTGTTCACATGCTAACACTCTGATAAAGGTGCCTGCAAAAAACTACGCTGATGCTCTCCCATCAACATCTGTTCTTCTAAATGATGGATAATTTCTATCTTCAGTACTGTTTCCGACAATTTGATCTGGAACAAACAGTAGGATAACTTCCCTACTCCTTTTTTTTTTAAGGGTATAACACTGGCTGATTTTCAGGGCTCAGATTTTAGCGTTTAGTGGGGTGGCTATTTTTTCACAGTAGTTCAGGATTTTTGAAACTTCCATAAGAATCACCAGCAGTGTTTTCTTAGAGCTCAGTCACTTGTTAATTTTTAGTTTGTTAAATCGGTCCTACCAGTTCACCTCGTGCCACCTGTATTTCACTCAAGTCTTTAAGATAAAGAAATTCAGGGCACTTCTCATTTTCTGAGGTAAAAAAAAGACACAAAAATCAATTTAGTTCATTGGCCATCTCTCTGTTAGTGTGCCTTTTTACTCCTTTACTATCTGTCCATCTCCGTTGCTGGGTTCCTCCTCCTGATAATTTCTTTTACTCTCAACATTCCAGCAGTATGCTCCTCAAAATTATTTTCCAATTGTCTTATCAGCAAATTTATTTTGCCATTCATCTGTACTAATATCTATTTTCATTTTGGCAATATTTCCATTTTTAAAAGGAGCTTTCTTGCTTTTTACGTGCTCCTTGACTATGCTCATAAACAACACCCACGTCCTCTTGGACTAGTTCACACCTCTTTAAAGCTGTCCAAGCCTCCCCTAGTGAAGGGAAGGCCCTCTCATTCCCGCACAAGCTAAGAACTGGATCCAAATGAAAACTCGAAATTACTTCACAAGAGAAGCGCAATATAACATTGGGAGGAATCCGACTAAAGAAGAGGTATAAATAGCTTTCTTATGCCTGGTAGTAAACAGGCACTGTAATTCTTTAACCATTTTGCCTCTATTCTCTAAGATCTAATAATATTTTTCAGGATCATTTGATGCTCACTATTATTAACCCAAGCTAGTTGTGGCCTAATCCATTCATTTTAGGACCGTCGGATCATTTCTGGGGGGGGGGGGGAGAAAGGCTGAAGCTTAATGAACTATTAACTATGGGAAATGGGAAACGAACCTAGAATAAAACCTGCTGAAATTAAGCTGTAGAAACCACATTTGAAGTGCATTGCTATTCCTTGTGTTTGAGTCATTTAACACCAACCACGTTACATTTCCTCAGTGGAGTCAATTTCAGTTCAGGAAAGTCAAAGCAGAATTTCAAAGAAAGTCAACTGATGACTATAGGATAAAAACACCCACAGACACCGGTACACAAATAAGTGATGCCATGATTGACCTTGTAGTGGCATCCCCTTTTCCAATTTCTTGTCTTTCACTTTGAGCTTTTTTTTTAAAAGAAATACAACAAAATGGTTTAATGTTTCAATCTTCTGTGAAACCTTTGATAACCACTTTTGAGTACAGTATACAAGTTAATTTGACTCTATTGTCATTGTCCATGGTGAACGCATGAACAATGTATTATATGGTCAGCCCTCGGGTCATGGCAGTAATTGAGGCATTGCCATCACTACGCATTATCGTTGTAAAGCATGATGTCACATGACTGCACTGCTTAGCAACAGTAATTCTGGGCATCCTGGTTGCTATCGTAACCTTAAGACACGTGGGTTAAACTGGAAGGGAGTTCCAGTGAAGGTGCCATGGGGTGGGAGACGCCATATGTAGATGGTGCTGTGGGCAAGAGATAAAACAGGAGAGGCTTACTAGAGTGATTAAGACTTTCCTTGCCAGCTTCCTCATTCACTTTGCTTGGGAAAAACTGTCAGGGAAGGTTGCAAATAGAAGTCACATGACCATGGCTCCCTGCAATGTTGTAAACATGAGCTGAACATCCAAGGGCCCGGATTGTGATCATGTGACAGCGGAGGTGCTGAAATGGTGTTGCAACTTTCAGCAGTCGCTGAACAAATGGATATAAGCTGAGGACTGCATGTAGCTTTACAGATGTTAACGCTCAATATTAGATATTCGTGAAAGCTGTGTTTGGCAAGTCATTCCCGCTAAGAATTTTTAAGATTCTCATTTCAGTTACAAAGAAAAGAGAAGAGAAGAGAAGAGAAGAGAAGAGAAGAGAAGAGAAGAGAAGAGAAGAGAAGAGAAGAGAAGAGAAGATGGAAGGGATCTTGGAGGTCTTCTAGTCCAGCCCCCTGCTCAAACAGGAGAACCTATACCCGTGGTGGCGAACCTATGGCACGTGTGCCGCAGGTGGCACGCAGAGCCCTCTCTGTGGGCACGCACGCCATTATCCCAGTCCTAGGCCTTCAGCTGAGTTTTATAAAACCTTTTTGCTTTAGGCCGCCACTGCTGTGTGCAAAAAAAAAAAAGGTTCAATCAAGTTCAACTTCTCGCGGGGGAAAAAAGATCTCACAAAGTTGGAATTGATTGAACTTTTTAGTCCCACCCAGTCTGCCGTTACCACCACAGCCGGCCATGCCCACCCAATGGGCCATGCCCACCCGGCACCCAACGATACTTAAGTGGGTTTTGGGTTGCAGTTTGGGCACTCGGTCTCTAAAAGGTTCGCCATCACTGACCTATACCATCTCAAGTGACTGTCTTGACTCTTAAAAAAAATCTCCGGTGATGGAGTGCCCACGATTTCTGGGAGTAAGCTATTCCACTGGTTAATTGTCTTTACTGTCACAAAGTTGTGTCACGATCTTGCTCTGCCATATAATTTGCTATTTGCTGTATAAACGTTCTCTCAAAAATATTTCATTTTACTTTTTAAATCATAAGGTTATTTCAAATCAATTGCAGCAGTGTAATTTCTGTCATCATGAGTGCTCCGAAAAATCTGAAAAATTTCTTTCAGCATGAATACGCTGGAAGGTCTGAGCTGCACGATACAATGCAGATCAAGGCTGTTCAATCTGAAGTAATGGGGGCGTGGGGAGGAGTTGAAAGATCCCTTTTCAGTTAATTAAGAGTGTAACTGTTTGTCTTAGTTTGCCATTGAAACAAAAGATTCTTCTAGTCACATGTTTTTATGGTGGACTTATGAAAACCTAACTCGAAATTCAAAGCCTGAGGCATAGATATTTTAGACACAGCTGCAAGATATTATGCCTTGAAAATTAATTGTCTCATTTTTCAATGGTTGCTTTTTCTTCAGTTTTTTTCTGCTAAATGCTTCTTTAGGTTAGAACACTTGTGGTACTGATGAAAATGCTCTTCGTAACAAACTAATATCATGTGAGACAGATAACTATCACGCAATAATTTATAAGGAATTATCTTGTTTTATTTTTTTAATTAGAAATTCAAATGTTTATGCCCCACCCTGAATATAAGTCTCAGTAACTCTAAACTAATTGTGCTGAAGGAATATAGATATGTGTATATATCCATAAATAAACCTTCATTTAACCACAACCACAAAGATCTATAAATAAATCACTGGCACTAGGGGGAGAGGGGTAGGGAGGGAGGGAAAGGGGAGGGGGAGGGGGGACTGTTAAAGATAAAATGTATGTTAAAACTTTTCAATAAAAAAAAATAAATAAATCACTGGCACTTACTAAATGGGCAGGAGAGGGAGACCGTGCATCCTTTAGCGTAGCTCCAGCTGGCACATCTAAAAGTGGCCATTTCACCTGAAGATACTGAAAGAAATCAGATTAAAGGAAATAAACAACCCAATGAAAAAATAGTATTTTCCCCAAAAAGCTTAATTGTCCAAGTTTAGTTTAATACAAAGGTTGTTCTTTGTGGGTTATTTTTTAATAATCAGAAATCTCTTCAACGATTGTGGTGTATTTTTAGTCTAACAACAAGATAATATGGTAATTCCTGGGAATTTGGTTCCTCAGCACTGGGTTTCAAACTGCTTTGGTAACCTAAAAATAATAAATTATATAGTTGTTTTTTTCTAGGTTAGCACTAAAGTATATTTCCACCCTAGTTGCTGACATGAATGGGATAGGGAACAATTGATTCAGCAAAATTTAGGCACTAACACTATATACCAAAAGTTATAGGAGCCAACTATTGCCCTGGTTAATTTGTATCTTTAGTTTATCAGTATTCAATAAATATTGATCTATTCTATATCTCAATGGTCTAATTGAGAATACTTTTAGATAAGCCAACTCATTAACATTCAATATGAACTATTTAAAACAAATCCACCATTCTGATTTTAAAAAGTAGCTTTCAAAGCTTAAAGTATGCACAAAGTGACTTTAGGCTGGTTTCACGTTCAAACATAAATATGAACACACACTTTTCTGTAATTTTCTAGCATCAATAACATATATTGGTCTTTATTGCTGGACATAATAAAGCTATTTTGCATTGTATTTCTAGCGGAGAAAGATAAGTATCTCATGCCATTATAGCTGAATACATGTGTCCTGTGAAATGTTGGAGGTTTGAGAATGTGGATTGGATGAGTTGCAGCTGTGCAATGGAATTTCCCTAACACACAAATCTTCATGATGTAAAACAGCTGGAAGGAAATCCCAGCATGCTTTGTTTGGAGGCCGAACAACCAATAATTTAAATGGAAGATTAACCCTTCAACTTAAACAAATTTTTAAATTTCTTCTATTTATTTCAGGTGGGAAATGGTGCATATATGTTGAGAAAACTACAGTCTCTTAAAAAACTTAAGACAACTATTTCTAGACCAAAACAAGACAATTGTAAAAGCATTATTTTTAATCAGACAAGTTGTATTTCCTTTGCCACCTATCCAATTCAAATCATGCAAGCATAATTAACACTGACAATATTTTGGTAGTGGCATGCATGCAAGTTATTTTGCTCTATTTCTGTTTTAGATATTACACGCTTTTAGGACATTTTAGGGCACACATACACAGAAATACTTTAGAACTTTTTTCATCTAATATAGGACAAACTGACATTCTCTCTGTTGAGTGATTGCAAGATTTTCACACAATGAAATATTGTTAAAACCTTTTCAGTAATTTGGAAAGAATAAACTAAGAGCAAAGAATCACAAAATTGACACATATAATACTGTAGTCACATTAGCATCTTTTACAATTTTCAACATGTTTGTGTACGGCAGAAGAAATACAGCAAATGAATAAAGAATACTTTTGGCTGACAGCATATAAAATATTCCACATGCCTGGACAGATTGCCTTGAAAATTACCTTGAAAGTAGAAGGCGTAAAAGACAAACTTTGAACAGATTTGTTCAAAAGAAGACTGAAATACGATCTGGCTGCTCATTTCGTTACCACAATTTAACCACTAAATCGGTATTCCACATTCATATAGATATTTGTTTTACAACGTTTACAATATATCCCAATCTTAATGGATTTTGTATGTTGGATTAGACATTTTAGGGTAAGGAACAAAACATTCCAAAATATTTTGTCTCCAGTCACATCTTCAGAATATTTTTATACTCTTATGCCTTATTCTCTCTACTCTTATTTTTAATTCAGGAGAAAGTATTCCTGTAGGATAAATTCCTAGGTGAGCCCTGTTAAATTACAAAACTGCTACAATTCCTTGCAGACAAACTGAGAAAAAAGTGCCCTTTGGGGCTCAATCACCTTAGTTTGTAGACCGAAGTATCTTAAACTCACAAGAAGCAATTTCTTTAAATGAACCAGGTTCAAAAAAATAACTTGTTTTGTCTCTATTCTTACCTCCACTATGTCCCCCTTAAGTGTAACAACCAGGAATTTTTTGTGTTTGTTTTCCCCAAAAACATTCCGTATGTTGGCTCTATCTATTTATTTATTTATTTATTTATTTATTTATTTATTTATTTATTTATTTTATTGAATTTGTATACCGCCCTATTCCCGTAGGACTCAGGGCGGTTTACAGGGCAGTTAAAACAATGAAATACAAAAATTAAAATCAATTAAAACAATTAAATTAAATTCAAGCCCCAAGAGTAAATCTAAAACCCAGTTAAATTAACAACCCCACAGTCTGGACCAAACAGATCAAAGAGCCAAGTTTTCAGGTCCCGGTGAAATGAGTGAAGGTCGGGGGCAGTCCTAAGTTCTGTGGGTAGTTGGTTAAGCTGTGAAATACTCATTTAAGACTTGGGTTTTGATTAGTTACCTAAGGAGCATCTTGTCTTAGTTTGTATCAACAGACTTTTTAAAAGGATGTAATGAGGTTCTCCACAAGTCCCCCCATCAAAGATAGGTGGCTTTAAAAGGAGAGTTTATTCTATAGTGAATTTCTGAAATTTATGAAATTCCCTTCCTTAGTGAGGCTCAACTGGTACTTACATTAGCATCACTTGAGTGCCAAGTGAAGGCTTTTCTGATTTTCCTCAGGATTTTAATTTGTATTTCAGATTTTGAATGACCTTCTTACCATTGCCTAGTTTGTATGGTTTTTAATTTTGATTTTATTGTCTCTATGTTTTTATTCAGGTTGTATATTTTAATGTATTTTATTGCAGACCACCTAGAATGCAGCTGTTGGGCAGTTCTACATTTTAAAATAAATTTGATAAAAAATAAACAAATCTGGTTCACATTCACACTAACTGCACTGCAAGTTAGGACTTGAAGTAAGAAATGCACCAGGATTCACATTTCAGCTTTAGATGAGCAATAAATTCAGTTGAATTATGGTGAGAAAATTTAATAGTGTTGAATATCCTGTACAAACAATCTAAAACAAATTGTACTGGCAATTTGAGATATATATATTTTTTTGTCCTTCCAAGATGAGGGTTGAGTTTGGAAAGGGTCATTTAGACCTCACAGTCCAGCTCCCTACTCAGTGAAGGAATGCAAATTAAAACAACCACAGGCTGATGACAATCTAGTTTCTACTTGAACACATCCAGTGAAAAACTCCATCCACTATCTCTCAGATAACAGCTTCCAATGTTGAACTGTTACTATCAGGAAATTTTGATCAGGTATTTAATTGAAATCTGCCTTTCTGTAACTTAAATCTGAGAACAGGTCTTGCCCTCCTCTTACATGACATTCACGTATTTAAACTGTACTATCATATCAGTGGCCTCTTCTGAAGATTAGCCATAAACATATCCTAAAGCGTCTCTTCATATGCCTTGATTTTTAGACTCATCATCTTGACTGCTCTTTTTCTGAATTTATTCAAACTTCTCTGAAGCCTTCCTAAAATGGGGTGGATTTGGGGATTTGTACTCAGTTCCCAGTGGATAGACCAAACCCTATGCTCTCTGAGGTCTAGAAAAGATATAGTTAATACTTTCACAGCAGTTTTGAGCTTCTATGGAAAGCAGCTTTGTTTGTTAGCATCCAGCACAAGATTAAGGCCAGATTTCACATTCCTCCTTGGGAGCAGAGCAAGCATTTTAAAATTTAGAGCTACTGCCAATTTTCTTATATATATTTTTTAAAATATGAAAGTATTCTGGATTTTTCCCTTTAGAGATGAGAAGCAAAAATTGGAAGGTGACCAATGAAGAAAGTACCTTTGGACAAAGGAAACAGGATTTGTGAATGCCTGACATGAAACAGGAAGAAAGCTTATCTCATTCCTATAAAACACACAAATAGTCTACTGTAACAGACCGCTTTGTCCACAATGCAGAACTGTTTTTCTTCAGCCTTTTTACATTCTAGCTGTAAAATTCAGCCTCAAAACTTAAAACTGAATGCAGCCAAAACTAACAATACCAGGATAAAAATGAACGAAAATGCACAAGCAAGCATCCTTCCCCCCTAAAGCAAAGGAAAAGACAACTGTCTTTCCAACACTACCGTAACTGGGAGCCAAAAGGATTATTTGCTTCAAAATAACTCCTTTAGGCAGCATTTAAGGAGCAACTCTTATAAACTTGATGAACCTTTACAAAATGTATGCTGGCAGTTATTACAATAAACACTTCATTCATAGAAAACTGGTAGCATCATTCGCAAGTTGAAGCAGCTAGTGTCTAGAAGCTTAAGTTTGGTAGCCTAATTCCTTTTTGTGGGCAAGATCCCATGACATGCGAAACAGAAATGGTGTTGTCCATGAATAAAAGATGTACACATTGGTACTGCAATAATTATAGATTGCGGCCATAAAGTCCTCCAGTTTCTATTTGTTTCCTTACATATATATGTTTGTGTCCGTGCCTGATGGTATGGCCTAGTTCAGGGGTAGGCAACCTTGGCTCTTTTATGACTCGTGGACTTCAACTCCCAGAATTCCTGAGCCAGCACAGCACAGGAATTCTGAGAGTTGAAGTCCACGAGTCATAAAAGAGCCAAGGTTGCCTACCCCTGGCCTAGTTGAAACGTTTGCAAGCAAACAGCCTCAGAGAGCAACAAGAACTCTACAATTCAACTTTGAGGATTCACAGTGGCAGACTCACCGTACTAAGCTTTTGGGGAGGACAGAAAAGACACACACAGAATAAAAGAAGTACATCAAAAAAGGCTGTTTTAAGTTCAAATCTTGTGGCAACTCTTGCCATTCAGATCAGCCCAGTGCTTGATTCCTAACTGAGACTGAATAACATGCAAGGGCAACAGAAGTAAAGCTCAAGATTACAAGTAATCACAATCTGCAATATTTCTTGGCACAGAGAATATGTTATGTTAAAACCAACCACAATATGAATATGATGCAAACACTGTGGTAGGATAATTCCCCACCACCACCACCACGCATATATTTATAAAGAATGTTTTCATCTGACCGGCCAGTGTATCACTCTATAGCAGACATGTCAAACTCGCGACTTCATGTGACGTCGCGTGACGTATCGGAACTTTTCCCCCATTGCCGGCAATGGGGTGGGTGCGGTTTCCTCGTGACACATTCGGCCCGCAGGCCAGCAGTTTAACACCCCTGCTCTATAGTCTTTCAACTATACACTTGCTATTTGTGTTATGTTCATTCTCCATCTCTCTCCCAGACCTAGACTGTAAATATTAAAACAGACTGCAGTTAAATCTTACATATTACAGGATTTCAACTTGGGCTCTAGAACTGTTGTATAGGTTTTCTTCAACCTTGTATCTTCTATATGTGCTGGATTGCAGCTTCTGTTACTCAAAGCTAGTATGACCACTGATTGGTGCTTTACTTCTAGTTGAAGATTATATAATATCATGTCAAGTGCATGTATGTAGCATGAAACTGAGAAGCCCAGCACACATCCCTGCTTCTACTCAGAAACTATTCAACTTTCTAAACTTTTCTTTGCATACTGCAACAGCAACTTTGGATTCTGTCTATGTAACGGATTTCCTACATCAAGTTTCTGAATTTCAAGAGTTATATATACAGCTGCCAACACTTCATAATAGCACTGTGGACAGATATCTAAACTCCCTTTTCCAGCACCAGCGTCAACACTTTCAAAATGGTATTTTCTAATTCTGAATTTGATATGATTTTGTTGCTGTCTCTACTATGGTTAGTCATAGGCAATGACTATTACTACCACACCGGGGTGGTGGTGTGTGTGTAGAGGTTAGACCACACCCCAGAACAAATATTTTAAGACTGTTACTTTTCAGAAAATAATGTGGCATAAGGAAGAAACAATGTGACGGAAGAGCAGAAAACATTGAGTTGCCACTGATTTTCCAAAGCCAGTGCTGAAACTTTGCCCTTTGTGCAGAGCGGCCCAGGACCTGTAATCAGATCCCAGTCTCCAAGGTTCCCGCAACAGCCAATTGAGGAAAAGGCAGGGCGCCAAGGCTGTCATCTGTACAAGGAGTATGTTTGGTATGCAGCTGGCCCCATGACTCCCAACAAGCTAGCTCAATGACCTACAGTACACTCTGGACTGTGAGTACAGTAGTAGAGGTTTCCTAAAGGACTGCCTTTGATCTGCTCTCCAAGACCTGAGATCAAAGCGGCTGCTTAGATTGGGGAACTCCCTGGATCTGGCTGCTGTACAGCTCCAATCTGTTTCCAAACATTGAGTGGTGATGTGAGTTCATTTGCCATTTACTGCAAAGTAATTTTAAAAGGCACCTATAACACACTCGGCATTACTCGGGGCAGCAAGCACTACTCCCATTGGATGACTCAGCTTTCTTGGAACTTCTGAATGGGAGAATGACTGGGAAGGCAAGACAACCTAACATACCTAAATATACACAGAAAAAAATCCTACTAATTAAAAGTCCTGCATGTTGTCATTTTCCAGCTGGTATATCTTACACTCCACCCTTCTCTTCTGCTCGGCACGCTTGGTGACAAAATGGGCTTTCTAATCCATTTTATAAGCAGAGAAACCGCTGTGAACCCGGGTGGTGGTTTCTTTAAAAGCTACGTGAAACTTTCTTTCTTTTTTTTTTTTACTAAGTTTAGAGAACAATACGCAAGGTCGGAGAAATATTCTGAAAACATACAAGGAATGGGAAAGAGAGAGAGAGAGAGAGAGAGAGAGAGAGAGAGAGAGAGAGAGAGAGAGAGAGAGAGAGAGAGAGAGAGAGAGAGAGAGCGCGCTCGGATGGAGTGAATGGCATATTGAAGCTATAAAAGTTTCAAAATGGTTACATTCCAGAGAGATTAGAACAAGCCCTAGTTGCTTGTTACCTTCCTTTTCTTCCTCCTCTCAGCAACTGGGAGAATGAAAAGGATTTTAACTATTTCTCTCCCACATGCTGTTGTGCCACACACACAGTACAATGCATCCTGCTGTCTGCAAATTAACCTGCCATTTGCCAAACAGCTTCTCCTCAGCTGGGGATTAAGATTCACCAATTCATACAACAATCCACCCGGTCTGCAAACCTAAGCCTGAACAATGGAGTATAGAGAGCAGGTCCTGGCATGCCCACATCTGCCATAGTCATTTCAGGAAGGGTCATTACTCTGGGAGAAGAAGCCTGTAGTAAACTAAGAGGAGGAAGGAAAAAGAAAAAGAGAGTTGCTACAGCCAATTAGGAATGATTTTAAAGGCCAGACTTCCTGCCTCTTACAGACACTGCATCTGAACAACGGCAAGCCTCACTTTGCTTTTACAAGTACTTAATACTCTGTGTTGGGTTAACTGTTCATAAAAATCTTTAGCACACATACCAGACAGTATTAAAACTTTAGAACTGCTATCAGTTGCAAATAAGGAGCAATCAGCTTCACAAGGCGTAACCATACATTAAAGCATTTATTAAATAAATATTCAAATTATGGAATGGTCATAACCTAATTTTAAACTATTGAATTTGGACTAAAGTTAAAACATCTGGAAGGTATAAACCAGTGGTGTCAAACGGCCGGGCTGCGGGCCGGATGCATCATGAGGAAACCGCGCTGGCAATGGGGGGAAAGTTCCAGTACGTCACGTGACGTCACGTGACATTGCGACTTTGACATGTCTGGTATAAACTGAAGGAGGATATTACAAGCAATATATGAACTTGAAACCCCCAAATCACAAGATCCAGGATTTAATCTGCAGAGAGAAGTGGTTAAAACCAAATGGATTAACAGACTGTTCCAAAGAATTTAGAATTAATTCACTCCTCATAATCTACCATAATACTATTTCAAAATAATCCATTATACTGATTAGGAGAAGTCTCTGTAGCTAGCTCATAAAACGTAATCCTATTTGTTGATTTTGAGAAGCATTTTGTTGCATGAAATAAGCTTATTTATACAATTCAATGTCAATTTGGGGTGGAGAAATTTTTAAGTATAATATGTGCAAATCATATTATTTCTGTTACATGTTAATATATATTATTATAATATTCAATACTGGAATTTTTTGTAGAATGAAAATATGTAAATTTACTCTTTTTTGTAGAAAATAAACAAATTATATATATATATATATATATATATATATATATATATATATATATATATATATATATATATATATATATATATATATATATATATATATATATATATATACACACACAATATATTAAAAAGCAAACACTTTATGAAAGCTGCCATATTTGCCTAAAAGATTTGGACAAATAATTTAAATATAGCCACATGGATAAGTTTTGAATCCACAGGAAGAACAAATGGTTAATAAGATATATTCAATTACATGTAGGCATTCTTGAATTGAAATGTAATATTATGGATTGTTCTTTCTCTAGAACATAATTGTTTTCCTAAAATCATAATAAACTCTTAGTAAGGAAGGATCAATAAGAATTGAGAAAGTCACAGTTTAATATCATTTGGGTACGGATATTGATTGTACAGATGAGATTATGAAAATTATTTTTGCTGTTATTTATCCAAATATAGTGAGCACTTCATACATTAATAACAAAACATTGTATCAAAGTAGCAAGATTCAGAGCCAAACCGTTATGTCGTTTACTGATGCATTAGCACACTATATAGTAAACTACCAAATAGTAAATATCTTTAAAAAATTGTTTCACTTTGGATATAAAAAGAAAAAAAAGTAATTTAACCATTTGCATACCAAATAAAACCTAAAAACTACTTTTTGAAAACTGGATATAATTTTAGAGCAATCTGTACATTAGCAAGATATCTGAAAAATTATATAAAAACAACTTAAAATCTGGATACTCTCTTTTGGCTACCATTAACTATAATACACAAGTTGAAAATAAAAGAATCATGGAAAGAACAGCCATTTGTCAGAAAAGTCTAAGAAAGATCAGAGGAAAAACAATTTGTGTGCTTTTATAGAAGGTATGAACACGTGAAGAAAAAGAGGAAAATCATATATCACTTTTACAAACCTTCTAGATATTAAATATATAAGAATTAAATATGTTTCAGTTAAAAGTACACTTGAAATTAAACTATTACTCAGAGGCACTTGAAATCATCTTGATAAAAATATAAATGATTCTTAACACCTTTCAGATTTGATTTATATGCAATAAAAGTGCTGAATGCATGACTCCAATATAGAAAATTTCATCTTGAGATATGACCTTATAAATTTATTCCTGAAGATCCAAGTAATTAAAATTAGAAAGGTTTCAGATGATGTCTGGTGACTTTACTTGCTATCCTGAAAGAATATGCTAATTATAAACAGAAAGTAAACTCACTCAGCAGGGATAGCAGTGTATAAAGATGAGATGCACAGCTGGATGAAAAAAAGGGATCTGGAGTTTCAAAGTGCAGAGAGAGAATGCGAATGAATAAAGTTTTATTTCGAAGTAGTTTTATTCCAGATTGGAATGAAAAGAAGTTCAATGTCTTCTTCCATCCTATTCCTTGCTAGAATAATTTAATACCAGATTAGTCATAAAATACATGGATTAATTTATTTTATCATTACTGTTATTTTTTTACTATTCTCTTTATTCACATATAATTAACAACACTTCCAAATATATTCATGAATATATTACAATGAGTTTTTAAAAAGATAACACAACATCCTTGGCAGGCAAGGGCAACAAATGCATGATTCAAGTTTAAGCAACATGAAGAAAATACTATTTAATAATCAATTAAAAATAGATTTAGTTTAATTTGCTTTTAAAACAATACTATGTTTATACAACAATCATCAAAAAATACGTAGCCAATTGTGACACTTTAAAACACCAATTGACAGAATTGATGCTACAAAAGTTAAAAATGCTTTTAAAAAATAAGTGACCCAATGCATTGAAACAATCACATTACAATGAGAAACAAAAGACAGCTTTGTAAATAGAATAAGTAAATTCATGTGGTTGGAAGTAAGCATTCCTGAATCCTAGACTTAGTTTCTTAAGAGCATCTTGAACTGCAGTTTAAAATGAAGTTAACTACTGCAGCTGTTGCAATAAAAATGATTAAAAAAAATTGGCAACGACAAAGTTGCACATTTATGAGCTGCTTCTGTCTGTCTGTCTATCCGATACACTCCATTCATGTAGAAATATTCTATACGATTAAATGATCTGATTTCAGATAGTGTGCAGTCTTCCATGTTTTGTGTGTGATAAAATATTAGTTTCTGAAAGCAAACCAAAAAATTACCAGGCTACATAAAATGGGTAGTTTCACATAGCATGTTCATCTATTTTTATTTATTTATTTTAATTGCATTTATATCCCGCCCTTCTCCAAAGACTCAGGGCGGCTTACAAGCTTAGCAGTAACTTGTTAAACAAGCTATTAATATTCTGAATCACATCTGTAGAAATCTTAACAGATGGATCCCCACATTATGGCTTAGCTGAAAGTATGAATGAATCTCTAAATATAAAAAACATTGTTTTATAATAAAAGTATATTATTTTGTAAAACCAATACCATTTTCTATGAACTTTTATCACTAGCATTTTGGATTAGAGCATTAGTCTAAAAATACGCTGCCCCAAATGTTGTTTCACTACTCCTCACATTCAAATAGAATGTACCTATTAATTCCTTGGACCACCAGGTTTTCATCCCTAATGAAATTCAATGATTAAATAAATATTTGGAAGGTATTGAAAGACAAAACAAAACAAATTCAACAGAATGTATTTAGTCGCCATTTGTTTGTAGATACAACAAGAGAAATCACAGCTCTGCATCTTAATAGCTGTAGGAATTCTAGCAAGGCCCTCTTGTTTAGGAACTGTTTAACCCTAGGAATTAAATGTTTTGGATCTGTAAATTCCAAAAGCAGAGCAACAAAAGAAAAATGTTTCCAAATTGGGTTATGTCTATGGTATTGCAAGATTCCAAGTCATCAATCAGAATCACTTACATTCCTTCAATGGCAAAAAAACAGACGAAACCCTTGAATTTCTGGATCGTTCATATTTAGTCCTACAAAATTTAAGATGTTCTTAATTTCATGGCATAATGTATATGTAACCTTTGAAATATACTTGTTGGTCTTGATTCTTGACTGTTTTTGTTGCAATCTATTTACTCAGCTAGAGTTTCAAAAACTTTTCAAGTATTTTCACCTTCATTCACTAAAGCGAAACATACAATTTTATACATGTTTAATGTGCTTTTGGAAGTTTCTGAAAAACCCGTTGTGTGTTTGGAACACTGACAGGTTGAGAGAAATAGCAAGAGCTTACGGGACAGATTCAAAAAGATGTTAACGCTGGAGAGGGCTGAACAAGCTAGTGTTATGATTGTACTTCCTCTGAAAAGGCAACGGGGCCTCTCGGGCCCCATGGGAAAGGGGAAGAGGCAAAAGACTGAAACTGCAAATCCTGGCATATGAGGTTGAACAGGATGGTGGCAACAAGTGGGTCAAAGATCACCCAGCCAGCCTGATCTGGTTTCCATGGATATGTGGTCTATTCATACAGTGCACAGAGGGCTCTTCACAGCCACTTACACACAACTGAATGACTTCTCAAACCTCTGCAGGCCCGATCTTGGAAGGAGAGACACATTAGATGGGAAAAGTTTAATGGAATCATTTAGAACAGACAATCCAGCAGAACAGGCCCTGGAGAACTTTACAGGCATTGTCAAAACTGCCTAATGACAGCCTCAAGGTGCCAGAATAACAGAGGTTCTTCCACCCTTTCACTTGCCCCTTTCTCCTCCCCGGTAACCTCCCCAATCTTTCAAATCTAACCAGCATTATTTCTCCAATCCACTTTCCAATTTTTGAAGCAGCATTAGTGCCGTTTTCAGTCTAAACCTGCTGGACACATACGAGGCTGGTTAGTGGGGACAAAGGCACTTCATGAATCTTAGCTGATGAAAAAGGGAGATGTATCAGGGGGGCCTGGTGATAGACATGGCAATCCAGCCACAGCATCAAAACTGGGCAATCTAAGTCTCTCTTTCAAGGCCCAGCAAGAAGTCAAACTAAAACAGATTCAAAACCAGATGCAATTTTACTTTAAACTTAACTAAGATAATGACGTTTAGAAATATTCTGAGAATCAGCCTGGCATAGCGGTTAAGGCAGGGGTGTCAAACTCAATTTCACTGAGGGCCACATCAGCATTGTGGTTGCCCTCAGGGGGCTGGGTGGGTATGGCCAGGGTGGGCGTGGCCTACTGGGTGGGTGTGGCTAGAGTGCGTATGGCCTACGGGGTGGGCATGGCCAGCTCTACATCGTTGGCATCAAGGGTGCCTATGGGGGCCTGGGCAGGAGTGGGACAGATCTGAGGGTCTCTGGCAGAAGGAGGGTCTCTGGGCCAGGGCCAAGGCAGTGGGGGTCGTTCCCTCACTGTTTCCAGGATGGCTTCGCGGGCCGCATGAAACCACTTCGCGGGCCGCATCCAGCCCCCGGGCCTTGTGTTTGACATGTCTGGGTTAAGGCATCAGGCTAGAAACCTGGAGGCGAATTCTGCCATGATCATGCAGAGGGACATTGCGCCAGCCACTTTCTTTCCACCCTGAGAAAGAGGAGGCAATGTCAAGCCATTTACGAAGATCTTTTCAAGAGAACTATGTGGATTTGTCCCAGACAGTTGCCAAGAGTCAATTCTGATTTGTAGGTACTAAAAATGAAGAATTTAAAGAATGAACCTAGTTTTGGTGAAATCATCACCCAATTTTGCCAACTGAAGAAGACTAAGGAAATAACAAAATATCAAGAAAACACAGGTTTAGCTCAGGAATTTTGGGAGTCTAAGTCCACAGGTCATAAAGGCCCACCCTTGGCCCAAGACAACAATAATTAATAACATTTTTTTTCCTGGGCATGATGGCAGCAACGTTCTGTTCCCTCTAACCTTGAGCTCTGCTTTTTATTGAGCGCCCAAGGAAGAGAGTGAAACTTACACTCACTGATAAGTTGAACTGGAATGTTAATAGCTTCTAATAGCCCCACACATAACAAGAAAAAACAGAACCAGGAATATTTCCGGCTCTTCGAAACATCTTATTTTCCAAACAGGACCAATTACCTTTTGGTAAAACTTGACTGTATTTTTATCGGTTAGATGTTTGAATTCCACAAACTGAAGCAATTAAATATTTCTCCCTCTCTGCATTCATGTGCATCTGTTTTTAGGGATCTGTATCTGTTTAAAGAAGTTCTCTCTCAAGTTAACATGGTTACACAATTCTGCAGCTAGCAGAACCAGGAAGGGAAGCTTGCTTCATTCATGGGAAAGATGATCAACATTTGGGGATGGAATCACAGTACAGCCTAGGCCAGGGGTAGGCAACCTCAGCTCTTTTATGACTCGTGGACTTCAACTCCCAGAATTCCTGAGTCAGCATAGCTGACTCAGGAATTCTGGGAGTTGAAGTCCACGAATCATAAAAGAGCTGAGATTGCCTACCCCTGGCCTAGGCAAATAAGCAAAACCCTTAAGTTAATTCCTTAATCCTTTGGGGAATTAACTCATTGTATATTTTTGGGTATAGCACATAAAGTTGTATATGCCAAATTCCAGAATTGAAAGCTCGTGATTGCCCATCATGTTCCTAGCATGCTGCTATTTATATTGCAGCCAACATATCACCTAGTGCTATTATTTTGATTGTTGCTTAAAAAACTGCACTGCACTAAAAAGCAAATTTCTAACCTAAACAATGCTCTTTCTCATAGATACAACATTCTAAGAGCCACAGTATGTATTTTTTTGCAGCCAGGCCACACCACTGAGTCTACAGAATGGCAGGAAGCCTCGCAAGTAATGTACAGGGCTATTTGTAATGATTATTTATCATTTACTGAAATTGGTGTAAAGTTTTTAAAAATAAATGAAATACCCAATATGTGCTAAGATGAAACTGCAGAGTTTGAAAATAAACAACCAAAAAGACTGGATATACTTCTCCCACCCTCTGCACTTCTAAAATTACAAAGTCTCAGCAATAATGCTTTATGTAAGGAACGACTGTCATACATCACTTTCACACAGCAGAACCAATGAAGTCAACTAATTAACATGCTCATAGAACCCCACCGTCTTACAACACAGGCATCAGGCAAGAGAATGCCAGAACACTCCCACTCTATCAGCCCCACTGGTTGTCTGACCTAGTAATCTAAATTCCACATTCTTATTTATTGCCTTGAGACTGCACAACGGGAGAGGAAAGATAGCTTGGTTTCTACTATTGGCCGTTAGGAAGTTATGGCTACTAATTGCCGAAAGAAGTATCCTAGGAAGGGGAAAGTGGAATAGAAAGATGAATGGACTTTAAAGGAACTGCTGTAGGGAATTTGTTTCTCCTATTTGAATTTTTGGTGGTATTTCTCCCACCAGAAATATGAGTCACTCCGAGAATTCAGACTGCATCGACTGTGCATGCATTAATTTTGAGAGCAGACATTCTTACAGTCTATAGTAAATACCCTTAAGGTATTTTTTTTATCAAAAGATGAGACATCAAGTACATGCATAGAGTATATAGTTACTGTCTTCATTTCAGTCTTTCAGTAATGAACATTTAACAGTCTTTCAATAATCTTTTAATTTGGCATCCTGTATGATGGTTTGGGCAAGAAACTACTAAATAATAACAAAGCTTTTAAATCATGGGTTGGCAGCCTTTTCGCTCCAAACATTGTACAAACCGCCTGAGAAACACGAAGTGCACATACCAACATTTATACACCACAATAAAACATATACATACACTCTCATACACAGACCACTTTCACTTACTACCCAGAGCAAGAGTGCTGTGAGGAAGAGTAAATAACATGGTTTCCCTCTGAAAGAGTTTGTTGATTATTAATTTCTTGCTAGGAGAAACAGGCGGGTTTTATGGGAGGGAAGTAAAATTCTCCCACTCCCTCAAAACCAACTACCACAGCATTATGTTCAAGAATATTATCTTTTTCACTGAGCCAGAAAGAAGCAATCTGGAGTAGAAAGGTAGAGAGGAACACAGTGTAAAAAGAGCAGGAAAAAAGTGAGCGGGACCCTACAGTTTCAAAGGCCACCTTTTTTTATACTATCTAACCAGAAGATTGTCCATGTTTGCTGTAAAAGTTCAATAGGAACCTCAATATACAGAGTAACAGAGAAAGTTGTTCAGTTGAAAATGACATCTAAAACAGCTATACAATAGAAATGTTCCTCACAATAAAATTGGAGGATCTCATGCATACAAGTTGGAAACAAGCAGCATACACGATGAAAGTTAAACAGAGATTTAGAACATTAACTAGATGGTAGAATGAAAAGATGGCTTGTCCAAACTCTTTACAGCTTATATTTGTTGCCAAAGGGTTGTAATTCAATCTGGCTAAAGTATGCCATGGGATGGGGAGGAAGAGGGGCAGTTTGTTTTTATTTTATTTATCTTTCCCTGAAGAATCAAAAACAGTATATGAAAAAAAATTCTATTCTCTAAGCTGGTACACGTTTTATCCTTTTACCAAAGGGCATCTATTCTCATTTTTAAAATACTATACATTCCAAAAAGTCTAAAAGAAGGCAACTTGTCACAAGCTACCTATTTTTAAAATCTGCCTCTTTGAACCAGACTGAGCCTGAATGATGCATTTTTAAAAATTTTATTAGGACAAGCAGCTATTGCAGGACAGAATGTTCAAGTACTGCACAACAGCACTTTCTCAGATATTGCACCTATGTTCACATGGAAAGAATTAATCATCTATCTTAAAAAAAACTTGACCCACTGATTCTAAAGCAGGCCACTTGCAATTTTTTGCCAAGTTTGGCAATTAACAAGAGCCCATTACAACAGTATGGAGGCCCAATGGCTTCCGTGCACAGCATATAATCACAGTCACCCACATCAAATCTTTCATTCCTTTTTAGGCCTCAAACCATAACCTGCCCACAAAAGGTTGGCCTCTGGTGTTTCTGAGTATCAGATTCCTTCAATTGCACTTGGTGGTTTACTGCCTGAACAAATTACATTAACAATGCAGAGAAATGTATACACCATCTTAAAATACAGGATTGAGCTGGGACCAAAACAAAGGCAACGGTATCCTAGCAACAAGCCTCAGCCTGCTCCCCACCAACTGGGTTTCTGGACCCTGCCATGAATTGGGAAACACTGAGTTCCACTCTTTGCTGCAAACAATTAAGGGCCGAAAAGTCCCAATTACAACTGGGATTTACAGCCAAAGAAACATTCTATAAATCATTGCCCCAACCCCCTATTCCTTCTCAAACCAAATAATCTCATCCAGATGTTTAGCTACAGCTGTCTAAATGTGTGGTATATTGTTAATCAGCAAGACTGATTTTCTCTGTAAAATGTCAAGGACTAAAGTGCTAGAGCTTCATATACTGAGACAAGACTTTCTAAACCTGAAGCCATCAGCTACAACATGTGGTGGTGATTGAATGCTTATCAAGGACAGAAAAGGAACTTGGCTGTGTTTCCTGTTTTCAAGTAGCAGATGCAGTCTCTTCAAAAAAAAACATTCCTTCTTCCAACCCCTTATCTCGAATCATTCCTATTAAGGAATACATAGTCAGGTCTCCAGGTCGTGAGGAAAACCACAGTCCCCCACATCTGAACTGCTACTGCCTTCTGCAAAGCCATTAAAACAAACTTATCTCAGCTGACTTTTGTATATTAATTATGGTGTTGGGCTGTGTTTTTGGAGATTGTTTTGATGGGTAGGTTTTGAGAGGGGACTGGTTTTTTTTTTGATATTCATGTTTTTATGGATGGTGGATGTTTTTATGCTTTTATGGTTGTATTGCATCTTCATTATTGTAACCTACCTGGAATCTTGATTGGACAGTATATAATCCATCCTCATCCACTTTTATTGGGTGACTCTGGACCACTCTCTCTCTCTACGAACAGTGTTACTGGGTGGTAAAACTGGAGGAGGGGGCTCCATGGATGCCACCCAGAGCTTAAGGTGGAACAGAACTCAAACACACACACACACACACACACACACACACACACACACACACACACACGGAAGGGGATTTGGAAACTTCTCTTAGTGATTGGCCTTATACACCATACAGGTAGTCCTCGACTTACAAGCATTCGTAGTGACCAAAGAGCACTGAAAAAGTGTCATTTGACCATTTTTCATATTACGTTCATTGAAGCTTCCATGTGGTCACATGATCAAAATTTGGATGCTGGGCAACTGACATGTATTTATGACAGTTGCACTGTCCTAGAGCCATGTGATCACCCTTTGTAATCTTCCCAGAAGGCTCCCAACAAGCCAAGTCAACAGGGGAAGCCAGAGTTGCTAAATAACATGATTCACTTAACTGCAGTGATTCATTTAACAACTGTGGCAAAAAAAGGTTGCAAAATTGGGGGGAAAGACTCATTTAATACCTGCCTTGCTTAGCAATGGAAATTTGGGGCTCAATTGTGTTTGTAAGTCAAGGACTATCTTTACTAATTCATATTACAATCCAGTAGGATTTCGCTTTATGTATGAAACTAGACTTTATGATTTTTATTTACAAGAAAATAAGCAGTTCCCTGTATCAAACCCATCTAGCCGAGCAGTCTGTTTTTATAATGGCCAATCAACTGCACAAAAAGCCCACTTAAAATGACAGCATATAGCCTTCACAGGCAGTCACACTGCCATCAATTATTTCAGTTCCTGTGAACTGCCCCAATCTTCAGACATTAAGCAGTACAGTATAAAACAGAATATGACAGAAGAATCAATACAGATTTCTAACTTACTCCCAAGATAGTCAGAGAAACAGGTTGTTCTGATGGCTTTATAAAATGCTGTCATGGGAGCACTGCAATTATGGCTTACTCATCAAGGCACCACTAAACCAAGGCTTAATGTGATACAAAATGCTGAGTAATGGAAGATTAAGATTATGGGATGAACAGGGAAGAGAGACAAGGAGATCATGGCATCCTATTCATACGTGACCAAGCTTACTAGCAATAGCAATCACAGGAAGGATAAGTTGAACGCCTTCTTTTTAGAGAGAGCAGAGAGTAACCAGCTAGAGAAAAGGTACATGGTTACCCTTCATTTGTTTGGCTCATTCAGTACCCCCACCCCCCCATGTGCAATATTTAATGAATGGAATCTAAACGATAGCAATGATATCAGAACAACCATTTTCCAACGAAGATGGAACAGTCAATGGGTTTAGAAAAACAAGTCTACTTAATGAAAAAAGAAAAAAAATACCAAATGAGAATGATTGCTCTAGGGCTGTAAGCGTTGCCTCACTGCTCTAGTGTTAAATTTAAAAACAGCCATCTGAATCTGAACTCAAAACTATTTCTTTGGCCACTAAGATCTTCCTTCCTCACAATCCACAGCAAACAATGAATTTCCTAACCTAGGCCAAACCATTTTTCCAATGTCTTTTGACAAAATTGTAAGGAGGGCCTTCTACACCTGAGAATGAACAGCCAAAATCAAGAGGGAAAAAGGAAGGAGAAAATCCAGGTATGCCAGAAAAAAAGTCTTGTTTTTCTTCTTTGGAGACAATGTAAATAAAAACACTATAAAACTGTAAAACAAGCACTTCACAAACTTAAGTTTTCAAAAAGTAACCAAAACTTGAGAAACGTGCCTATTAACATAATAATAAAAAAGAACAGCCAAGTTAGTTATTCTGTCATATTAATAGGACACTGACACAACCCTAAAATATAAATGCAAAAATCTTCTCCTTGACCACTTTAAAAAAAGGAAAAGAGGCCCTGGGCTATACATTTCCTGGAGTCTATTGTGAAAGCAGTTTGCCAATGATTTCTGAGATATTTTTTGGCTTTTGCTGTCCTGCTTAGAGACACCGAATTCTCAGGTGCCCCCCCCCCAACCACTGAAGTTCTAATCTGGCCCAACACTGCGTGTAACATTTGAGATCAGCCAAAATCAGCCAGGTGCTGCCACCTGCTGAAGCACTATATATGGCAAGAGATCAACCCCAAAGGTATAATTAAACGTAAATCAGACCAAACAATGCCCAGAAATATACTCAATTATATATTTAAGTTAAAAATAAAAAATGGTGTTTATTTAATGTATATGGAAAAGCAAAAGTAATTTTTGAACAACAATTGATACTTACTGACAACTACTTTGTGCTATCTTTTTGTACCCACAAAAATCAAGCAATTTGTAACTTTAAATGCATTTTTAAATTTGACCTGCAGAAAGCTTTCTCAAAATGCACATTGCTTCCACTGGCAACTGACAGGGACCAAATAGGCACAAAGATGTGGTGTAATTCTTTCCTTCCCTGTTGCAATTCCAAGATACACAAGAACACACACACAAACGTGCGGCACACTAATATCCGAGAAATCCCCTATCAATACCATGGGCATTTTCCTAGCTGAGGGATTTCCATTGGGGGGAGGGGGGGAGGAGAAAGGTCTGCATTCCTTCTCCATTAATTGTCACCTTACCCTACAGGTAACCCTTGACTTAGTACCATTCCTTTAGTGACACTTCAAAGTTACAATGGCACTGAAAAAACTGATTTATATCTGGTCCTCACACTTATGACCGTTGCAGCATCCCCATGATCATATGATCAAATGTTTGGGCACTAGACCAGCAAAGTTAAGTGGCTGAAGCTAGATTCACTTAACATCTGCTTGATTTACTTAACTATGGTAAAAAAAAAAAAGGTTGCAAGATGGAGCCCAAATCACTGGGTACACATTCACAGGAGAATCTTTGCTTATCTTGCCACATTTTTACCATGCTAATTTCATGTCTTCTATATCAGCTTTACCATCTCCTCATATGCTTGTCTCTTTGAGACAATATTTCTGGAAGGATAAGCATCTTGCCTAATACGCTATCTGGAAATCTCAAACATTTGACCTCTGGCCTGGCCTAATAAAATCACAGTATTAGCTGACCAGTAGCATTATTAACTTTAATATCCAAACAATGGAATATATAATTGTCCCAAGTTAGCAAGGCCCTGATTTATCTGGCTTCTAGTTTTTGTATAAACAGCCCTTATTTTTTATTTTATTTTAGATTTGTATCATCATTTGTATCATTTGTTATTTTTATAAATAATTCCCAAGTTGGCTAACATAATATCTAATACTCCCTCCTCATTTTCGTCACAACAATCCTGTGAGGTGAGTTAGGCTAAAAGAAAGTGACTGGCCCAAGGTCCCCCAGCCGGCTTCCATGCCTAAGGCAATCCTAGATCTCACAGTCTCCTGTTTTCTAGCCTGGTGCTTTTAACCTGCAGACTAAACTGGCTTGCTTTTATCTTTCTTATTTTATAATATTAAACTACTATATATACTGGTATAAATCTCAGTTGTTAGCTGATATATTTACATGTTACAAGTATAAAGAGGCAAACCTCTAACTAACATAATGCAAAAAACATTATTTCTTGAACAATAAAATAGTTTGCACTGCAACAAATGGAACATTACTAAAATTTCTAAATAGTAAAATCTGTTGGTTAAATAAAAGAGAACGTGATATACTGTAAGAGTACAAAACTGTAATGGTGACGGTAAAATATTGATATACAGTTGCAAGAAAAAGTATGTGAACCCTTTGGGATTATGTGGAGTTTTGCATGAATTGGCCATAAAATGCACTCTAAACGTTATGTAAGTCACAACAATAGAAAAACACAGTCTGCTTAAAATAATACTACACAAACATTAGCTGTTGTCATGTTTTAATTGAACATAAGATGGAAACATTCACAGTGCAGGGTGGAAAAAGTATGTGAACCTTTGGACTTAATAACTGGTTGACCCTCCTTTGGCAGCAATAACCTCAACCAAACGTTTCCTGTAGTTGCAGATCTGTCTGGTGTGAATCGCTCTCTTAAGGTCATGCCACAGCATTTCAATTGGGTTGAGGTCAGGACTCTGACTGGGCCACTCCAGAAGGCGTATTCTGTTCTGTTGAAGCCATTGTTTTGTTGAATTACTTGTATGCTTTGGGTCATTGTCCTGTTGCATCACCCATCCTCTGCAGAGCTTCAGTTGGCGGACAGATGGTTGTACGTTTTCCTGCAAAATGTCCTGATAAACTCTGGAATTCATTTTCCCATCAATGACAACAATCCGTCCAGGCCCTGAGGCAGCAAAGCAGCCCCAAACCATGATGCTCCCTCCGCCATGTTTTACAGTGGGGATGAGGTTTTGATGTTGGTGTGCTGTGCCTTTTTTTCTCCACACATAGTGTTGTGTGTTTTTCCCAAACAACTCAATTTTGGTTTCATCTGTCCACAGTATATTTTGCCAGTAGTGCTGTGGAACATCCAGGTGCTCTTTTGCAAACTTCAAACGTGCTGCAATATTTTTTTTGGACAGCAATGGCTTCCTCCGTGGTGTCCTCCCATGTACTCCATTCTTGTTTAATGTTTTCCTTATTGTAGATGTGTCAACAAAAATGTTAGCATGTGCCAGATTTTTGTCTTTAGCTGACACTCTAGGATTCTTCTTTACCTCATTAAGCATTATGCGCTGTGCTCTTGCAGTAATTTTTACAGGACGATCATGCCTAGGGAGAGTAGCAACAGTGCTAAACTTTCTCCATTTGTAGACAGTCTGTCGTACCGTGGACACATGAACATCAAGGCTTTTGGAGATACTTTTGTAACCCTTTCCAGCTTCATGCAAGTCAACAATTCTTGATTGTAGGTCTTCTGAGAGCTCTTTTCTGCGAGGCATGGTTCACATCAAACAATGCTTCTTGAGACCAGTAAACCCAAAACAGGTGTGTGTTTTTAAAGGGCAGGACAGCTGTAAGCAACACATCCAATATCATCACACTGATTGGAGTCAAGGTTGGCTCACTCCTGGCTCCAATTAGCTCTTGGAGAAGTCATTAGGCTAGGGGTTCACATACTTTTTCCACCCTGCACTGTGAATGTTTCCATCTTATGTTCAATTAAAACATGACAACAACTAATGTTTGTGTACTATTATTTTAAGCAGACTGTGTTTTTCTATTGTTGTGACTTACATGACATTTAGAGCGCATTTTATGGCCAATTCATGCAAAACTCCACGTAATCCCAAAGGATTCACATACTTTTTCTTGCAACTGTATTCTGCTAGAACTGATCCATTAGACATTTTTATGCTATTTATGCCTATTCACTGGCTATGCTGCTTGATTTTAGTAGGTGACATCATGGTAGTTTCCTTCTTAATTGAACATAGTGTAAGTAATAGGGTTTGAATTCAAAACTATTTTTTGCAGAAGCAAGGACTTCCAGATATAGATCCGCAGTTTTGCTGCCTCAAATCCTGAGGCTGAAAACTGGAATGTCTCCAAAGTCAATTGTGCTCACCACAGGTATCTATAGGAAAAGAATGGGAAATGTACGGATATGCAGCTATACCAAGTGCAGGGAACAAAAACAGTAAGAACATTTAAGGTGAAGAGCTTAAATGTATTGTATGACTGCCACCAAGCAAAAAGCTTCTTCTAAATATAGAAAGCCTACAACATACCAAAGACAGGTAGGGTATGAGAAATGTAGCACCATTCAACATTAGTTCTTACATTTACATAAATTTAAAACTTTCACTTCAGACAATGCTTAAATATTGTAAAATAACTCACAAAACAAAGCAAGTAGAAAGTATTGGGATTTGGCCATCAAAAGACATTAGGAGAATGTCACCTCAGTTAAAGGACCTTTCCAAATCTTAAATATAAATACTCAATTTCAGGCTACATGTATGAATTAAAAATTCTCATGGGATGCAAAGGAATAGCTTTTGCACTGATCGGCTCTTCTGTAACAAGCAGAGCAGTGGAGGTGAAATTACAGGTAGTCCTTGACTGACAACCACAATTGAGACCAAAATTTATGTGGTTAAAGTGAGACATTTATTAAGTGAGTTTTGCTCCCATTTTATGACCTTTCTCGCCACAGTTGTTAAGTGAGTCACTGCAGCTGATAGGTTAGTAACCCAGTTCTTAAGTGAATCGGGCTTCCCCATTAACTTTGCTTGTGAGACGGTCACAAAAGATGACCTTCTCACAAGCAAAGTTAAGGTCACAAAAGGTGACCTTCTGGGACAATGCAACCGTCATAAATGTGAGTCAGTTGCATCTGAATTTTGATCACATGATCATGGGGATGCTGCAAAGGTTGTAACTGAAAAATTGTCCTAAGGCACATTTTTCAATGCCCTTGTAACTTTGAATGGTCACCAAGTGAACTGCTATAAGTCAAGGACTAGCTATATTACTTTTTAAAGAAATACGGATAAGACTATTGAAGGTTACTTGCCGGACAACATTCAGTCTACATATTATTCAGGCAGGATCAATTGGATGAAGTAGCTTAAGTCAGTATATTTCTTCATTAAAGGATGATGAATAGTATATTAAAAGAATAGCCTAAGAGCATAGACCTGAAGACCTGGCTCTTCGAGCTTTCTGGCCCAGGCTGAAAATTTTTTAATTTTTAATTTTAACTGGGTTTTTATTTTTTCTCAGGGTTTTATTTAATCTTTTTTAAATTTGTTTTAACGTTTGTATTGATTTTCTTTTAAATACCCTGTAAACTGCCCTGAGTCCTTCGGGAAAGGGCGGTATATAAATCTAAATAAATAAATAAATGAATAAATAAATAAATATTAAAACTACCAGTGATTAAAAGGTAGAAAAAAAGGTAGAGGAACAACATAAAATGGAAAGAGATCAATAGAAAATTTATCTCAAAGGTGCTATTTCAAAAGGCAACTTGGGTGAGAAGTGAAATATCTTCAAGGAAAAACCAAAGAAAATCCAGTTGTCTTTTGAAAAAGCACTTTCAGACAACCATGACCTGGGTGATTGAGAATCTCCATAGATAATAGGAAATTTAATTTAAGGAGAAGCATCCACAGGTTTTCAAGGCGTGCTTTCCTCCAAACAGGAACAGATTCAAATGCAGACAAGAGTTTAAGTAAGAAAGGAGAGTGGAAGGCAGTAAAAAGAAAAGTAAAAAAAAGGGTAAAGGTAAAGGTTCCCCCGCACATGCGTGCTAGTCGTTTCCGACTCTAGGGGCCGGTGCTCATCTCTGTTTCAAAGCCGAAGAGCCAGCGCTTGTCCGAGGACATCTCCGTGGTCATGTGGCCGGCATGACTAGACGCCGAAGGGGCACGGAACACTGTTACCTTCCCACCATAGGGATCCCTATTTTTCTATTTGCATTTTTACGTGCTTTCGAACTGCTAGGTTGGCAGAAGCTGGGACGAGTAACAGGCGCTCACTCTGCTACGCGGCACTCGGGATTCAACCCACCAAACTGCCGACCTTCTGATGACAAGAAAAGTATGCAGCACTTATTACAGAAAAACTATTAAATAAGAATAGCCAGGAGACAGCATATTCCTCAGTTTAAAATCTTCTAACAAAGAGAAAATTGTGAAGGGCTACATTTTCTCTGTATAAATAGGGTCATGGCAATTAAGAAATGATGAGAAACAGTTTATATTTTTCTCTTTGAGGGAAACCCAAGATCACCATTTAAACACATTTTAAAGTATGCAGTACACAAAAAAAAACCTCTCCATATACAAAAAACCTCTGCATTTTCTAAAGCATGTACTCTCGTTCGTCCATTTTATGTTTCTTTCATTATTCCATTAACTTGAGCAGAAAAACAGGTTTTCTTGCTCCGGTTTAGCAACCCGTCAACTGTTACCATATACCAATAAATTCTTCCTCCTATAATATATCATAAAACATGACATCCCAGCTGCCCATACTCTTATGGTCCATGACAAGAATCCAAATAGTTACTTTAGAAAAGTAAATTAATAGAGTAAATTAAAACAAATCCTTCTCTGACAATTATACATTGCTTTAGCAAAACAGATTCTTCCACCACAACCATATTGTAGATTGAAATTGAGAAAAAGAGCATTTTCAGACATGACTTAAATTATTAATTTCCAGTGTCATAGTGTGATCGTACATACTGGATTTAAGTATGCAGTTCATAGTCAACTTCGCTGTACAGAGTAATGTTCAATTTGATTTAATTCTATTAATGAAAACCCTGAGATGTGCACTTCTCTAGTAGGAATTATCTACTAATGTAAAGTTTTTGGGGGCAAAGAGTATTAACCTAATACGTACCACCATTTAGAATAGCAATTCCTTTTAATTATTTCTACCAATGTGGCATAAATAATTTAAAAATCAAATAATTCACAATTATCAAGAGGAGCCTTCCCAGGCACAAGGGAAGATAATAAATAATAAATAACAATATAGCAATAAATATATTCTAAAAGTTCCGAGAAAACTTTCATTAGGAAAAAAAACCCCCAAACAAAACATAATTCCACAGGGAGACTCTAAAACAGATACATTTTTACAAACTGCAGCTGAGAATGTGGAATATAATCCAATATATCTGAATGTATTGAAGACTGAAATAGATAATGGCATAAAATGAGTTTCAATAATCCATTCACAATTAAACCGTGAGTTCTTGTTAGATTGTATAAGATAATTGTTTTATACATCCTGACAAGTTTCATCTTAAATGTTAAGATTTGTGAAAATAATTCCATTTCTATTTTTCATAACAGATCTAGCCAATGTTGATCAGCACTCCCACTAAATGCTACTGGTTGTTTTCTCATGCATCAACAGCCATTTCATAGAATGACAAGCTTTCCTATTCCACCTCCAGCCCCTGGTTTGCATATTACACACACCCATTTCAGCATTTAAGTGTATACAGAGCTACCTGCTTTGTCCAGTGTCTTTTCCAGGTGGTGGAAAAACTGTACCAACTCAAAGCTCCAGTAATTTTTCCAACTGCTCTTTGTTGTTTATCAGCTTTAAGAGCAAATGCTGAAGTCTGTAGTTCTACTAGCTGCCCAGTGGTTTTTGTGAACAACTTCCAGCTCTTGTCCATCAATCTGAATGGCTCTATTCATTCCTATTCAGACACTGTATCTAGTTGGCTTGGATAACGACAATCAGCTGGAAAAGCACTTGCCCGGGGAACAGTAGTCCCACTGCTGAGATTTCCTTCAGAAATCGTTGCCTATTCCTCCATCTCTGTTAAGAAAAACCAAAAGGAAATGACAAGGAAAGAACGGGTGGAAGCGTACGTTTTTCCTGCAACTTTTAAGAATTGTCTTAGCAAAGTACAAAAGTCACCCAGTAATTCAGTCAGCCATCTATGAGATCGTCGTATCTGAGTGCTGTAACTATTTTTCCATTACCGTGAAATAAGGAAACAGGGGTTAAAAATTCTCATTTTCCTGGACTGCCAGATAATTATTTACATACAAAAATTCTTCGGTAAAATCGAGTGTAAGCTAGAAAAATGAATCTTGGCTTCTAAAAGTCTTTTTTTCACACGAAATGGTAAAATCAACGTAAAGACAAAACATCCTGAATCAATAACTCTCTCAAACCCGTCCATTGGCATTCCACAGGCTTTAAGATAACAGAGCTATGCTCAACATAATTTCTTTTCCAATTCTATTCATCCGAGCAACAATCTCATCAATATAATCTGTAGGATAGAGTTCTGGAAGCAAAGCTGAAAAATGAATATATTTGTGTTTAAGCGAAGGATTCATTGGGAGATCTTAAATAATAACCTTATTTCTCTTCCTTTTTATCCATGTTTTCCACTGATAGGCAAAAATGGAAGTAACAAGGGGCTTTGTTTCTCCTATTATATAGGCAAATGAGGTTAAGAGTGCCCTAGCTTTTCAGTTATTGCTATGGTTTTAGGAATACAAATGAATAGATTCGTGTTCTCTATAGAAAAATCACTTGACTAATTGATGTTCTTCATACAATGAGCAATGCAAAGCCATGCACTAGAACTACAAATACAAAATAAAATAGTATAACATAGACACAGTAAAAAGCATTTATTTCACTACAGGACTTTAGTTTAGCCCCCCAACATTGCAATAATGCAATAACCGCTATCTACCTTGATGATGTACCAATGTAAGATAATTCCAGCAAATGCCAAACAACTATTTGTTAAAGGTAAAGGTAAAGGTTCCCCCGCACATGCGTGCTAGTCGTTTCCGACTCTAGGGGGCGGTGCTCATCTCCGTTTCAAAGCCGAAGAGCCAGCGCTTGTCCAAGGACGTCTCCATGGTCATGTGGCCGGCATGACTAGACGCCAAAGGCGCATGGAACGCTGTTACCTTCCCACCGTAGTGGTCCCTATTTTTCTACTTGCATTTTTACGTGCTTTCGAACTGCTAGGTTGGCAGAAGCTGGGACGAGTAACAGGCTCTCACTCTGTTACGCAGCACTCAGGATTCGACCTTGGATTCCTGCCTCAAGCTGAGGATTGAGTTGGATGGTCTCAATAGACCTTCATGATTCCAGAGCTAGTTAAGTGATAGCTAAGGAAACAAAACCAAGCCTTCAGAAAAAAGAGCACAACATTTTGGCTTTTTACCTTAGTGACATGTTGAAATATGGATTGAATGTACAATTTGATGTGGTGAGAGAGTCTCATACTGTCAAATCAAACTCATATCATCACAGGTACTGCATGAGAATTAGTTTATTACCTGGAGGTCAGCAATATTGAAGCCTTTTCATACATTGGTATGAAAATCTCTAGTAAGTCACAAATGGAGAAATTCATGGTATGCTATTAAACATAACTTTATTAAATAAAAAGCTGTGAATCAGAACTACCTGAGAAACAAGAACTATTCTACTATAGCTATTTAACTGCAAGCATTTTTCATTACCCATTAGTTGATTTTATTTACTGAGTTGATATCTACATTTTCCAAGAACATAACTAGGACCATATAATCTGGGAAGCTCCTCTTATTAAGGGCTGCCTAAATCCTCCCTTTTTCTCCTTGTTGAGCAGAGAGATTTTTCTACTTTCTTTACTCTCTTTTTGCTGCAGAAATTCCTTTGCATCAGTCAGCACTTCCTCCTTCTCTTCCTGATCATCTTTCCTGGCCAAGTCCTAATTCTCTCCTACTCTTGCACAGACAGTTTGGCCCAATCTCAGGAGTTTTCTTCCGCAGTAAAAGCACAGCGGGATTTCCCAAGGGCACCAATGACTGACACAAGTGGCCTCAGGGCATCAATTGCACATCTGAGACAGGCTGTTTTGTCTTTCTGGAGTTCTTCCTGGGGTCCAGCTTGCCTTTCTATCTGTGCAGCTTCCTCAACAGCTATAAAGTATGACTTCAGGCCAGAGAAAGTGATTTGACAGTCATAAAGTTTGAATCTTGTTCTAAAACATCGTTCACCATAGCCAGGCTACCGTCAGTGAAAAGAAGACAACAATGCAAGAAGACAAATATTAACCAAATAAATGATGCCAAATTAAAGCAGTTCCTGAGCAAAACTATCGACACTTGCTCCTTTCAAATGAAACTCTTGTTAAATAATCCCATGTAAGAGGATTGGCTGACTAATTAATAGCATGGCTTCGCAAATTATCAGGGTCTCAGAACAGAATTCTCTCTCTCCCCCCGCCCCATCTTTACATTAACGGATCTGAAAGGCCTAGTATTTGCCTTAACCCAAAACACAGGAATGGTTGCACATTCATTCCTTTCTTTGTGACCAGAATATTGTGAGAAGCACAGCAAATGATTGTCTTTTACAGATCTTACACTTATCCCTGTGACAGAGAAGACTGGAATACTATATTCCACTCCTTTAAAATTATTACACACACACACACACACACACACACACGCACGCTTCAAAATATTTCAAACTAATAATAAAAAAGCTATCTGAATCCCAGGATGAACCATTGTATGTTCCAGTTCTTTCACTCCTAGCAAAGTCAATCCAGGAGGGAAACAATAGTTTAGCGAAATAACTAAAACCAGCTGCACAGAATAGCATGCATGCATCACCCCTCAAATAAGGCCTCTTAAAATGAAATACAATGAAGGCTAGCACAGAGCAATTTTGTTGCTCTAAGTTGGAATGGAGCTGGGAAGGAACATCTTGTAAATCTTCTTTAGTCAAAAATTGAAGGTAAATGATTAGCCAACAACCACGATGGCACAACAAACAAAAAGCCAGGATGCTGAATAATAGGAAACATCTTTTAAAATCTTTTGCAAACTTCATCATTCCTCACAATAATCTGAAATTCTCACCTTATGTTTTCAAAGATAAAATTGGTCAACATGTGTACAGTACATAAAAACTATGCAATCAAATCTTTAGGCAAGTACTTCTTTCCAAAAATAACCCTGTGAGTAATAATACAACAAAATGTGGATTTTGAATACTTCTTTGAATCCTTTTAAATTAATCTCTTTGTTATAATTTATTGGATTACTTGCATCACTCTCTCCAAATATTAACTTGGCATGTGGTGCAGAATTTCAACAGGCTGGCTTGGGCAGTCATGTCAAGATATCAAATAGGAAAACCTAATATTGAAAACCTGAACTACTAACCAAACTCTAGAAATTTATGTCCAATATTTTACCAGAAGTATAGATTCTCTTTCTTTAAAAATACACATCTAAATTAGTAGTTAACAGAGCTGGTAACTAGTGCATTCTAGAATGGCATTCTGATTCGATTATTACAAGACATTTGTCCATATTATTGTGAAGGGACATTTTTTTTACAACTTCTAACTATTTTTAAATCCATGAGATTTAGAAGCTTGCTTTAAAAAAACCCAAAAGTGACAGCGGATTTAATGCATCCAACTCTCAATGCCACATGCCTAGATTAATGGAATTGTAATTAACATAGAATACATAATTCCTAGAGGGGCACTTGCATTAGTCTGTTACAGCAGGAACAGCATGGTCTTCTGGCACTAACACTTATTACAGCATAACCCTCAGTCCATGAAAGCTTCTTTATAATAAATGTGTTAGTCTTTAGGATGCCACAAATTCAATTATTATTGAATTTCTAAGCTCCATCATCAAGCATTCTACTAAAATTTAAAATTGTCAATGCCCTGATGGACTTGCATCATATTTTCAACCTAATCAAGCTGCCTGCAACAAATGCAGCTTAACATCTACAAAATAGATGTTCAAATAGCAACACTTTGTCTAGAAGACTGGCAATGCTACATTTAATTAAACGTGAAAAAGGTCAGCCAGAAGAAAAAGGTGTGCACCTCTAGGAATGCATATTGTGGATTAGTTACCCTAACAGCTACTCAATCTAGTTTCAACCTGTTCTCTTGAGAGCCAGATCTATATTGTTCCCAACTTAAGATAATAATAGGTGATGCCCATGTTATTCATCACTTGGCAAATCCATGTTCATACTCAAAGAGAGATTGTTCTGTTAACTTTACTGCTGCAAGATAAGCAGGCTTTAGTTGCTTTAGTTATGAGAGAACAAGGGAAAAAATACCCAAACAATGGGAAAGGATTTGGAGAGAATGTAACCTAGAGGTGTGTGAGTAACACAATATTTCCATACTGCCAAACACCTGGGCTCCTAAACACCACACACTAACCCCTTCATCAGCAACTACTGCTGTGTTTTTTTCTTTTCAGAAACAGACCCTAAAGGAGGATTTTTCCATTAAGCTCTTCAGCCAACAAAGGCACTTTTACCTGACAGTGATCATATCACTGAATTTCTGGATTTCTTTTTGAAAAGTCACGAAGTCATATATGCCAGTTTTGTAAATGATCCCTTGTCAGACGATGAATAAAAAGTAAAAAAAAATTATTATTTTGCTTTTAGGAAAGGACTAGGAAAACTTGTTCGACTAAACTTATCTCTTCACAGAGGCTCAATAAAGTGCCTTACCTCCCTCCAAATCCATTCCAGAAACAATACAATACATTAGTAGGCTGTTTTTTCTAGCTGCTCTTCTACTTTCAATTACCCTTCATTTTTCTACTGGACAAATAGGAAATACTGTACTATCAATTCAACAGTGTGTTTCCAATGCCTTAAAGCTGTACCTGCCTGTAATTATGATATACATTTAACCTCTCCTAGCACTTGTTTAAATCATAATATATTATTAAAAATGTGAAAGTTCATAAAAAGTAAACAATTTGATAGTAGATCAAACACTTATCAAAATAGGAAATAGATGGAAATTTTGCTCTCCAACCAAATCAGATTCAGGTCTAATTTTTTAGGTCTACAGGGCAGTAGAGATGTAAGGATTTTGAATATTGCTGAGAGCAGACCTTAAAATGATGACAAATGATCCTAGAACTTTTTCACATATATTTTAAAATATTTCTAGAATTCGTTTTAGCAAAGTTTCACTGTTAAAAGCAAAGTAGAGTTTCACTATTAAATGTAGTGCATCTGAAAACAATGGAATTATACCAGAGCTACCAAAACTTCTCTCAGCTATGGTACCTTTGTTGTTAGTTAAGAAGTCATGTCCGACCCATCGCGACCCCATAGACAATGTTCCTCCAAGCCTTCCTATCATCTACCATCTTCTGGAATCCATTTAAGCTCACGCCTACTGCTTCAGTGACTCCATCCAGCCACCTCATTCTCTGTCGTCCCCTTCTTCTCTTGCCCTCAATCTTTCCCAGCATTAGGCTCTTCTCCAGTGAGTCCTTCCTTCTCATTAGGTGGCCAAAGTATGGTATGGTACCTTAATATCTGGCAATTTTTTCATGGCATTCCTAGGCCAAAACTGTAGACTAATTTTACTAGTAGAATGAGATTCCACGATGCCCTGTGAATACAGTTTCCTGGTCCAAGTTTGGGAACTGCAGGAATAGAATGAAACAAAAACAAAACAACAATAAGAAATCCCCAGTTTCAAACATGCTATAGAAATAGCTATGTCTGACTACTTTTCCAAGAAGCAAAGTTTCACCAGCCATCTTGAGTAGTGAAAAGGGTTTGCATAAAAAGAAAGGCCTTCTGATATAATTGGAAATTAAATAATTGGGTCCTGTAAAAATACAAATAATTCATGACTCAAGAGATGAATTGGCAGGAAAACAGATATCGTTAATAAGCAGATAACCTAATTCTGTGTTAGCTAGTTTCCAAGTCATCTTCAAATGCATCCCTATACAGAACGTGCAAGCAACAGACTAATTCAGAAGTCACCAGCGTAACGGAAGAACAGTAGAATGCTATCATTTGAGGACCCCAGAAGTGAACCCGAGTCCAGTAGATCCCACAAGTGATGACTGGGGAGCACAAGCCTATCCAAAACAAGACTTTTCTGGACTTTTCTAGCCCAGTAAACCTCATTATGCCATTATTTTCTCATCTATCTAGATTTCTCATCTATCTAGATTGATGTTAAAGGAATGTCTCTTCACCCAGACAATTATTGACTGAAAAGCATTCCAGCATTCTGTCTTCACTGGCATACTAGCTTACAGTAAGCTACAAAGTTTCCCTGTCATTCCCTTCCAGTGATTTCATCAGACAAACCTTTCTTGATCTGATGCATTCAGTCTGATGGGCTGTAATTCCCAAGATACTCCAGCTAGCCCAGCCCCTCAGACTAGGAGACAAGCAACAGGACTATGTAAATTCTTTGGAAGAATTGGTTTGGAACATGCTGGAGCATGTATGAAACGCTTCTTCTGGAACTGTTACCACAGTTGCATCTTTTTCTAGGATCACATGGCCATCTTGGAAGATACTCACAGCTGTCTGTGCATGAATGTGCATGCACCGCCACTTCAGTGGGGGAAAAATAAAAAACAAAGGAAGTGGCGCTGCATGCACATACATGCAAAGACAGCCGGAAGCCCTTTCAGGTATTTATTCATCCCTAATTAGCAATTCAAGAAAAGGCTATACCAGCAATATTCCCTTTTACAATATAAAAATAGCTGTGTGATATATGAAGAGAAAATATGAATCAAGTCAACTCCACTCATTTCACTGACTTAATTATTAAGCAAATCAAATGATCAAAATCCAAAACAAAAATACCCTCCACCATAACAGACAAAAGAAAACGGTGGCAATAATGGAACAGCAGAAGACTTGCAAATGAAAAGACAGTTAATTGCAACTAAAAATACCTGTTGGGGTCAAGTAATATTTTTCAATAATCTGTGCTCATCTCAGTTTCAAAGCCGAAGAGCCAGCGCTTGTCCAAGGACGTCTCCGTGATCTTGTGGGCGGCATGACTAGATGCCAGAGGCGCACGGAACGCTGTTACCTTCCCACCGTAGTGGTCCCTATTTTTCAACTTGCATTTTTATGTGCTTTCGAACTGCTAGGTTGGCAGAAGCTGGGACGAGTAACAGGCGCTCACTGTGTTACGTGGCACTTGGGATTCGACCCGCCAAACTGCCGACCTTCTGATCGACAAGCTCAGCGTCCTAGCCCACTGAGCCACCGTATCCCCTACACACACACACACACACACACGACCACGGAGACGTCCTTGGACAAGCTCTGGCTCTTCGGCTTTGAAACAGAGATGAGCACCAGCCCCTAGAGTTGGAAACGACTAGCACGCTTGTACAGGGGAACCTTTACCTTATACATATACATATACATATATATATATATATATATATATATATATATATATATATATATATATATATATATATATATATATACATACATTCACACACACACACACACACACACACGTACATATACACACAATGCACTGAAGCAGTAGAAGTTTAAATGGGGCACAGGATACCTTGTTTTATGGCGTAAAGTTATCCTTTTTGCCAGAAATAATAGGAACTTCATTCACTTCTTATATCTGCCATTTTTACTGCATTCCCATTCAGATACTGCTAAGTTCACATCTTTTCCCTGTAGCCATTTCCATTATCTCTCCAGTAAAGACTGTGCCAAATGATTTAATTGCACTGACTTCCAGGTATTCTGTTAACTTCCTATTGAACACAACCCATTCTCTGCTTCCTTGCATAGTGGTTGCTCTTGAGCCAGGCCTCTTTCTCCGTTACTAACGCATCTCCTCCCCTATTAGTAGAATCTTTGATCTCAGAAAGATTATACCATAGCACAGGCATGTCAAACTCGCGACGTCAGGACTTTTTCCCCACTGCCGGCAATGGGGTAGGTGCGGTTTCAGCATGATGCATCCGGCCCGTGGGCCAGCAGTTTGACATGCATGTCTCCCTCTCTAGTAGCAGAAAGTAAAGTACATGGACTGTAAAACAGGAGGAAAAATAGTTCAACCCTGTTTACCTATAACATTTATTTCAATTATCGGAACAGTGACAGTGATACAAATACCAATGGTTTTCACTTATTCTCCTATGAATAGAAGCTACCTTGTTGTCTACATATAGATCGGAAGGACAAAGAAAAAAGAAGAGAGAGAAAAGAAAAGAAAATGAATGCCTGGCACCATAATTCTGCATTTATTAGGTGAGAAAGCAGCTGCAACTCATCTCAGGAGTTTTTTTTCTCCCCATGCAACACAGAACTTGGGGTTTATCTCATGCCTGAAGCAGTTACAGCAAGGATAAGAATGTAACAAAACAATAACTCTAAATAAGAAACAGACTTCATTAAGAAAAAAAAAAGTGTCCCCAGAGACAAAGCATTCAGGCTTTCTATGTAACCTTTTAAAATTGCTCCCACAAGTTAACTAAAAAGATCTGAATGTATTAAAGCAAAGCAGAAAGAAAGCAGGTCCTTAAGTAACTTAAAATATGTACTTTGTTTTTATACGATATACTCTGGTAGGTTATTGGAAAACGGCTGCTGTGGTTTGGTTAAGGTAACTTGTGAGTACCAATATACCCTGGTGTTAACTGATCCTTTATACAGAAGATTAAATGTTAATTATTTTATTGGGGGGGGGGAAACAATAAAAGAAGTATAGTGTAAAAGCTGGCAAATGTTCACTAAAATGAAATTTACCTGACTCAGAATTACTAACAGGTTGCAGTACAAAAGGGGTGACAATTCTAAAATGCTGAGATTAGAGAGAAATCCTAAAGAATAGGAACCATTCTTCTGGCATTACAGTGAAATGGAAGAAGTGAAATAATAACTAAAGCAGTTATTGTTTGCTGTTTAAACCACACTGAAGACTAAACTCAACAGTATAATGATGAGCACAACTGTAGCCTAAGGGGAGAAAAACCTGGAATACTGCACATTTTCTCCACAATATATTACCACAATTTTGCCAACTGAATTTTAGTTTGCCCGCCACACATTCCCTTGAGAACACAAGGGACAAACCTGCATCATCTTTTTCTTGTAAATACAAAAGGATCCAATCAATTCAATTCTTTGAAGTAACTGCATTTTCAGTATTAGAAAATGGTCAGAAATATTTTGTTTCCTAGCAATAAAAATGCATTACAATTTTCCAGTGCTAAGAAATGTTATGTGGCTTTCATACAGATGCAATAAAGTTTGTTTTCTGCTGCTTCGGGGGGTAGGACCTAAAAGGAAATTCATTAAAAGGTTAGAAGGAAGGTATTGAAAATACAAATTGTTTAGCAGAGGAACAGACTGTATCATTTATGTAGTAAATCATAAAGTGTGACTTGAGTTAAAAATAAAATGATCAACTGGTTTAACATGAACATGAACCCAGGCTATTTCCTATGGCATAACTAATTCAGCTTCAGGAGCTTGGAGTTAAAATCCTTCATAAATGCTTACCTGCTTCTGAATTCATTAACTGCTTTCTAAGAGCAAACATTCATTTTACACACACATACTCTACACCAGACATGTCAAACTCGCAACATCACGTGACGCCGCACAACATATCGGGACAGTTTTGGCATTGCCGGCAATGGGGTGGGCGTAGCTTCTGGATGACGCATCTGGCCCGCGGGCCAGCAGTTTAACAGCCCTGCTCTACACTGATTGTAAAACAGTACAACATAAAAATATTATTTTTTATCCATTCCAGTGTCTGATTCAATGTTAACATGAGACAATTTTGGCTACATCACTTTTAATAACCATGGGGTAAAAGTACATCTTCATCTTAATTCCTTGTCAGTTAAGTTTTACAATGATAAACCATGCTATAACAAACACTGTTAGAATTACTTGAAATTTCACTTTTAAACAACAGCAATAAAAAAGGGAAATGATCCTTGTGTCCCAAACCTACAGCAAGAAATTCTGTGGAACAGAATTCTAATTTAGAATTCTAATTCTAAAACAATTAGATAATCTATTGCATTTGCACCAAACTCAAGAAATTAAAAAGCAGTCTACACACCATTGTGGCACATTAGGACTTGTTGCTCTCTGGCTATCCATTTTACCTCTAAAAGAAGGTCCATCTATAGAATTGAAAGAAATGATCTAAACATAAGACAGATTCAGACAAAACAAGCCTACTCCCATAAAATGAACAATAATCCAGGTGTAATAGACAAATTGAATAAAATGATTTCTAATGACATCATGTAAAAATAGCACAGCTGCTATGAATTTATTGTAACAACCTCTCACTGGTCTTGTAGAATCCATTCATCATTAATGCTATAATATTCAATCAGTTTAAACTGTTTTCATAAGCAAAAGAGAACTCTTAATTAACTGGGCAGATTTTTAGAAAATGGTTAATCATCTTATACAAACACTCAGGTAATGTTTGTTTTAAGATTATACCTACTATGAAATGTCTGCATGTAATTAAATTTCTAAGTAGGGACCTTTGGGCTTTCCAAGATAACATTTCTATCCTTCATAATCTGGCATGGCCAATGGGGCTATGAAGTCCTACAAATCTGAAAGTCCAAGGATCACCATTATCAATCTAAATATGAGGAAAATGTGTTTTCCTTACAAGGAAAATGCACCTTTACTTCTTCCAGAAGTGTAATAAAACTTTATGTCATTCCATCTATCCCTTAAATTTATGGATTAATCAAAGCGCAGTAAAGCCACCAGATTGGAGATACTTGCTGAGGAAATTGATAAGATGTTCATTGACAACTCAAAGGAGAAGAATAGATTCACATGTTAAGGAAGCAGGCAGGGAATCCCTAATGGCTACAGAACACAATGAGCTCCTGAGGGTAATGGCATCTGTAGAATTTGGAATTGGAGTTGGAACACTGGGGGGGCTGGCCTCCAGAGAATTCAATTTACTGTCTAAGGCTTGGTCAATTTGCTTAATCACTTTTTAAAATGTCTGTGGGGACACACAATGTCAGCCCATTAACAGCTTTTAAATGGCTTAAGTCTCCTCTTAAATGAGAAAAGCAGAGCAAACAAGAGATGGTTGTAAGATCTGTCTATGTCATAATTCTTTTATGTGTTTATTTTGCCAGTCGAAATTTAGAGTGATATATTAAGTCATTACTAAACTGTGCTCCCAATTATTCTTTCCCAAAGAAAAAGGGAAAACAAAAACAATACAATGATTAACTAACCTTTGAACTATTATTATGACATTTTCTAGATGTTTACTGAGGATGTTTTTGGGTTTACTCATTTTTATTAACAAAAAATACTATAACCTGTAACTACTAGTTCTCTATATTTCCTTATGTAAATCAAAACAAATTAACCAAATGATATTCACAAAACTTATACAACCAAATGTATGCAAACATAAAGAAAAAATCTGAAATCTTACATGCACTTAAGAGGAAAAAAACTGAGCAAACCTACTTTTATCTAAATGAAAATCTTTAAAATTATTAATCAATTCAGTTCTACATAACAAACTCTTACTTCGGGCAGCAATTTAGAGATCTGGATGTTATGCTCATTTTTAAATTAAAAATATTGAGATCAAGAGTATGTTTCTTATCAGTTGTACACTTTAACCCATATGTAAAGTCTTTAACCAGAGTTCAAATGGGCTAAAGATCATATAATTTATTTTCCCTTTCCAGTATGAATTTTTACCTTCTTTTCTGAAAGAAATTAGTGGCATAAGATTAAATCTTTTAACTTTCTAAAAAGCTAGTTTTAATCAGACATTACTAATCTGTTTAAAAGAGTGTTCATATTTTAATTAAAAATCAACATTAGTAGCATTATTAATTCAGATAAAACAATACAGTGTTTCTCAATCTCAATATTCACATGTGAAATTGAGAAGCACTGGAATAAAACCCTATGGCTTCTGCTATTAAAGAAAGAGGAAAGCTCACGCTGCAAAGCTTCATACAATCCTAGATTGGAAGGTAAATAAAAGTCAACAAGTTAATCCTCTGAACACGTCAGGATTCACTGTACCTTCTTCTTCACTTCTTCTTTTACCATTTTGGGTGTCAAGGGATTCACTGTACCATCGCTGATCAATGACCACCCTTTTTAAAAAAAAATCCAGGGAAGGAGAAGAAACCCCTCCATTTGGTAGCTCACTCCTGATTAGCAGCTCTTGCTATCAAAAATCTTCCTAATTTATAATCTATATCCTTGAAAATCCATCCCATTACTTCTGGTCTCATCCACTGGATCAAGTAAAAAGGATAGCCCTTTAGTATTTGAAGACAGCTAGCAGCTCTTGCTATCAAAAATCTTCCTCATTTATAATCTATATCCTTGAACTTCCACCCCATTACTTCTAGTCTCATCCACTGGATCAAGTGAAAAGGATAGCCCTTTCGTATTTGAAGACAGTGTTCATGTCCCTACTCAACTCTACTTTTGTTATTTAAACGTACCTAGTTCTTTTAACCATTCCTCATAGGACATATTGTGCTTAAATAAGCCTATTTTATAGAAGCGTAGTATAATACCCCTACCTTAGCTACAGTCAGCCTATCTAAATATTAGTAGCAACTTGTGATAATACAGTCATTAGCTGTGGAGAAAATTAGGATGGTGGTGTAGGAATGCCTGCAAAGTACACCATGGTTATATTGTTTATTAATCCCAAGGACACATGGAAGCTCTCTTTTGAAAGAGCCTGGCAGAAGGTCTGAAATCACTGTCTTGCCTATAGTGTCTCCAATCTGGATAAACTTTGGTTTCAAGTACTATTTTATGCTAAACAGAAATCAAGGTTTTGGATGATATACTTGACCTTAGGAAAACTCCCAGACCACAATAAGTCAAACTATGATTAAAAGAGTAAGACAGAAGACAATGTATATAACTACTCCAAGTACTTTGAATGTTTTGTAAACATACTGTGTCCATATGTAGCAGTAGCCATAATGGGATTTGTTTGCTTTAGCTTTAGCACAGGGCTACAAAACTCTGAACCAATACAGTAAATGGCAACAAAAAAATGTTTCACTGCCATCTAGTAATGGCCTGGATTTTTGCAGTCCAATTCAAGTACCTTACTTTAAACCTAGCACAGTTCGCCAAGTGTTATAGTTTTCCCACAATGTGAGATTCCAGCTGCCTTGGTAAATGATTAGCAAATCGTAGTGGTAATATCTTAGAAGGATATGAGAATGCTCCAAAATTTATAACAATAGTAAGGATCATTAACAACCATGCTCTAAAGGTTTATATTTAGTGCATACTAATGTCAATATTGATCTTACTGCCACCAAAGTACAAAGATAATACAGTGTTTCCCATCTTAAATTAATTGCCAGGTAATAAAAATGCCAGATAATACTACTACACTATTGATACTTTATTATAATTACATTGATTACCCAGGTAGATACTCCCAGATTCTTATGACTCTTAATATTCATTAAGCATTAAAGCCTTATGTAAGTTCTGCTTGCTAACTCTCACAGTATACCAAATACATACAAGTAACTAGTATACCCAGCAGCTAGTAGTCAAGGTCATGCTGGCTCAGATATAGAAATATTTATTTTATTTTATTAGATTTATATACCGCCCCTCTCCCGAAGGACTCGGGGCGGTGAAATAAAACAGAACTATAATGAACGGTAAATGCTGATGCAGTTTATTCTCCATAACTGCTAATTTCATCAAGCTATGTATAACCTAGGATCAATTTCCTAGCCAATCACTTGCCAAAAGCCACTCTTAAGCAGACTTTTGCAATTCTGGCTTCCAAGTATTATTACATTATACTACAGTTCCGTCAACCACAGCCAGTCTGGAATTCATGTATTGCAGAACAATGCAGAGGTTTGTTATAAGTAGTATACAAATTTTATAAGGCTTGTGAACATTTAGGAAGTGAAACTAAATCCAAATATACTCAACAAAAGTCTTACCTTAAAGGACAAATAAGAAAAAATATATTAAGCAGGCTGTCCTTGAAGGCAAATTGAACAGGCTTAACTTGAGAGCTAGGCTACCCAAACCTGATTAAAGAATCCTCTGTGCCACTATCTAATGTTATCTAGATTTTTGCAATCCTCATAGTCCCAACTAAGGTTTGAAGGAAAATAAGAATTATTTGGTGGATTTACATGAGAGCCTATCTCACAATAGTAAAAATAATTACAAAAAAATATAAAACCCACAGCAGTCAGGAAAAAAAATTACAAAGCCACAAGCCAACATTCAACACAACCAAGAAACAGGCCCCTTCCCACACTTGGGAATCCCAGGCTCAAGCACAGAGCCCTCTCCTCAGAGCCTTATGGAAGGCCAACAGGGACAGGAACAATTTGATTTTTAGAGGGATACTATTCCAGAGGGCAGATGCCAGGACATAATAGACCTTTCTCTAATTTTCTATGAAAAGCACTGGAAAATATAGAGTAACATATGTTTAATAATTGATACAGTTAATTCCGTTTTGTTTTATCTACACTGTATTAATTCAGATCTAATCTACCTCTCTACCTTTCCCTGTATACATATAGAAGTGCAATTAAAAATATTATGCTGTAGCTCTTTTTTTCCATCAACAGCATGGGTAGCCTTCTCTTAAGTCTAACTCTGTCATCTATTCAGAATGTATTCATTAAATATATTTTATTCCACTTGGAATTACAGAAAAACCTGCAGCATCTTTTCCAAAATAAACAGTTCGTCAAAAATGTGAATAAACATGATATAAACCTTAAATTTACTGAACAATTTTCAGTAGATATGCACACTTTTTGTTCTGGACTGTGGGATAGGTGAGCTAAAATGAGACAAAATCCTATGAAAATATATCCAATGTGGTGAAATATTTTCAATTCTATAAATCATTAAGCTGAAAATCTGGCAGCGTAGGACATGCTGCCTATCTTTAGTCTCCTTATCTGTAAGGGTTCTATTTCTAACACTTCCAGGTTTAAAAGATTGACTGCTTATTATACTGAGATATCAAATGTAAAACAACACCCTTCAGCGCAGCTATATAAAACCACTACATCCAACCTGAATTCCCCTTTGCAGAAGAAAAAAATTAATCACACATATGGCAAAACAAAGTACTTACTGTTCGAGCACCACTTGGAGACAAGGCTCCACTAGGAAGGTAAGGGCTTCCCAGCTCTGGGATCATCAAGAAAGGATAACTTGGATAAGGAGTCCCTTTAAAAAAGCCTCCATCTTGCTGTCTTCTAATTACTATGGAAGAAGGAAGATATTAGCTATAAACAGTGAGAGTACAAAACTCTCTGACAAATGCCAAAACAACCAACTTAAGTTTAAAATGTATGAAATTACAAAAGTTAGAATTCTAATTCCAAGAATTATGAAAGATCAGAACTCAAGACAAACCAGCTAGGATCACAAAGCAGAGAAAAATTAACACTGAAGCAAAAAGTACTAAACAAGATGAAATTGCATTTATTCCATTTTATCATCTAGTATTCTTGAAACAAATCTGAAACAGAAATTACTTCTAATTAAAACATTCAACTAATCAAAATCCAATAGTTCAGTGATATTTATCCACAAGAAAATATCTATAACATCACAAGTTTCATTCAAATGCTTTAAGTCAAAATGTGACACCTGTTGTCCTCCAGTTTTTCCCCATACAAAATCTCAAACTATAATTTGCTTAACCATAATTTTTTCAATAAATCACGTGACAAGATTCAGAGTTAAGTCAAAAAATCTAAAAATGGGTCAGCATATGGACCCTCCAGAAACTTAGTGCTTAACCTCCAGGGTAGTTTGGTCAACCTTCAGAGTTGTGCAAATAACATTTAGAAAACCACAATGAGAAAACACCTATGAGAAATGCAGGCATGCTAAGATCAACATATATTACCAAGAAATGAGCTTTTATAAAAAGCTATTTTTTCCTCCTTATGGGCCAGTCATTAATCCAAACTGCAGTGTTACAAACTTCCCAAAGTTTTTGTCTTTGGGACAAAAGTTGAGGAAACATATGCAGGTCTTTCATTCAGTGAGTTAGGGATTTACGCAATCACATCTTAATATCTGCACTCATACCAAAGTACCACATCATTTATCAAGATTAATTGCAGTCCAAAACTCTACTCAAATACACAAATAATAATATTATAACCTTTACTTCACCTACTGTAGGCTGTTAAGATGAGGGAGGATAAGAGTTGTTACACACACACACACACACCCATGTGCAAAAACATGGGGAGGAATCCACCTAATATTAGGTTAATTTTAAACTTAGTTCCAGCAAACAATTTTCCCTGAACCAAGCAACACTTATTTCTGAGTAAACACTTTAAAACTTCCACAGCAATTTCTATATTTAGAAATAAACTGTATTCATTTCAATGTTTTGAATAAATGTATTCATAACATGGATGCTTTGGAATGGATCATTAAGGAATTCCTACTTTTTAAGTTACGTGAACAATTAGAAACTCTTATATTAGTGGGTGAATTCTGACATCTCCATTCAAAAGTTCTGCGATGCATTTTTATTTATTTATTTTGGGCTAAAGCCTACTACTGACTTTGAAATAATTCCAATCCAGGCCAAGGGGACTTATTCCCTTGTCAATCAGCAAGAGTACACATAAATATGAACATAATAGAACATTTCTGCATAAAGATGCACAACATTAAACTATATTCCTCTCACTGATCTCAAACTTCTTCATTCAGAAGTAAAATGGTGCCTCTTGTTTGAGAACACTGATAAAATTTACCATCCGAACATTCGAAAAGCATTACTTTTTCCTAAAGAGCCGTATGTCACCAGGTGCTTTGTTTACTCCAAGTAAATCTTGTAAACCTCAAGGAGTCAATCCCCAGCCCTGCAAATTGAACGCTAAAGTCTAGACACAAATAAAGTTGAATATTTGTAGCTCAGGGTTGAAATGGTGGTCTCCCAGCTTGGCTCTTTTCTTGCAGACCTTTCATTACCCAAGGTAGGCAACACTGTCAGTGCCTGTGACGTTACTTAGTTTGGGTTAACTAGGACCTACGAAGGTCACTAGCATTGATGATGTTACCTAGTTTGGGTAATGAAAAAAGGTCTTGCCAGAAAACAGCGACAAATAAAGTTGAATATTTGTAGCTCAGGGTTGAAATGGTGGTCTCCGAGCTTCATTACCCAAGGTAGGCAACCAGTGCCTGTGACGTTACCTAGTTTGGGTTAACTAGGGCACGACGAAGGTCACTAGCATTGATGATGTTACCTAGTTTGGGTAATGAAAAAACAGTGACAAATAAAGTTGAATATTTGTAGCTCAGGGTTGAAATGGTGGTCTCCTCTTCATTACCCAAGGTAGGCAACACTGTCAGTGCCTGTGATGTTACCTAGTTTGGGTTAACTAGGACCAACGAAGGTCACTAGCATTGATGATGTTACCTAGTTTGGGTAATGAAAAAAGGTCTTGCCAGAAAACAGCGCCAGGGACACCACCACCCCCTCGAGATGGCTGCACCTTGATCTCCAAAGGTAGCCAAAGAGCAGAATTGGGTGGCTGCCACTTTAAACCCGCTCACCCAGGAAGGGGTCACTTCCATGCCAAAAAGGGGTCTTGTTCCAGAGCAAATAAACCAGAGTCGGCCACCTTTTCTTTTTTTTAAAAAAAAAAGCCGGGCTGGGATTACTGGGGGGGGGGGGGGGCAGAGGAGGATTCCGTCTTTTGTGCGGAAGCAAGCAAGCAAAAGGGCAGCAGAGCCCCCCCCCCCCAAGCCCAACAGCGCCCTTTTGCAAAGAGGGCGAACTTCACTTGGGAACCAGCTGCCCTCTCTCTCTCTCTCTCTCTCCCCCTCCCCCCCCCCACTGCGCGGGGATTCCAAATCCGGATTAGGATCCGGCGCTCGGACCGGCGCGGCCGAGGGAGGGGGGGAGGGGGCAAAAAAAACCCACACACAAAAAAAACCCACCCGCTCGGGGAGAGCTGAGGAAACGTTCAGCCCGGGGTCCTTTTTTCCAGAAAGGAAAGGCCGGGGACAAACCGGGTGGGGGAGGGGAATCAGGGCCCAAGTTGTGGTGGGGTGAGGGGTCCGTCAGGCAAATCCGGAGGAGTCCGGGGGAAGCTGCTCTCTCCCGTCCCGGGAAACGAGGAGGGGAAGAGCAGCCGGAGGAGAGGAGCAGCAGGTCGCCGCCGCCGCCGCCACCACGCCCCACTTCCCCGCCCCGTCCCCGCACTTCTTGGCTGGCTACCTTCGGCTGCAGCGTCCCGCGGCTTCTGGAAACTTTCCCGCGGCGGCTGAGGCGGCCTCTCCGACTGCGGGGGGGGGGAGGGCGGAGGAGAAAGAGGAGGGGGAGGGGGAGACACAAAGAAAGGGGGTTGAGACGACGCGGCCAAAAGCGCCCCCGGCCAATCTCCCCCCTCCCTCCCTCCCTCAGCCCCCCCCAGCCCCATTTCCGCCCCCGCCCCGGCCGCCCTCCCCCCCCCGCGCGCGCCTCTCCCGCTTTTACCTCAGAGTCGGACCCGGAGGCGCTGCCGCCGCCGCCGCCGCGGCTCTCGGACTCGTGGACGAGCGAGGACTTGAGCTCGTCCAGGTCGCCATGAGCCGAGCCGCGCCCCCCGGCGCCCTTGTCCTGCTCGTCGCCCTCGTCCTGGAAGGGGATGAGCTCGTCCGGGGCGCCCAGGTCGTCGCTGCTGCTGCCGCCGCCGCTACCGCCGCCGCTACCGCCTCCTCCGGCGGCGGCGGCGGCGGGCTGCAGCTGAGGCATGGTGCGGCGGGGTCCCGGTGCGGCGGGCGGCCGCTCCGCGCACCCCGCCTGCCTCAGCCCGGCCTCCCGCCTCAGCCCCGTCCCGCCGCCGCCGCCCCGACAAAGTTTTGACACTCGCAGGAAGGGAGGCGGAGGCGCCGCGGAGCTTCCCCTCCTGCGGCGTCGAGGCAGCGCGGAGAGGCGGGAAAAAGCCAGGCGGCGCCGGACCGGGAAGGCTGGGCGGCGGCGGCGGCGGCGGCGGGAGCCCGGGTGGAAGTCGCTGGCTCCGGCGGCCGGAGGGGTCCCCTGCTCAGCCCACCCGGGGAGGGTCGAGAATGCGAGCGAGGGGCCGGGAAGGAGGAGGAGGCGGCGGAGGAGGAGCTCCCGCTGCAAATTGACACCCCGGGCGAGCAGGGGGAGGGGAGGGGAGGAGGAACGGCCCCCCCGCCAGACACCCCCTTCCGCTCCCCCTCCCCCGCCGCCCCCTCCCCTTTCTCCCGGGACCCCCCAGCGCCGCGCCCCCTCCCCGCGCAGGGCATCCCCTCCCGCTTTTCCCAGATGCGCGCACTTTCCCTTCTCCCTCCCCGCTTGGATTGTGATTTCCAAGCGGGGAGGGGAGGGGAGGGGGAGGCCCTTTTGGAGCGGGTCTTCCCTCCCGGGCTCTGCCTTCTTTTTTTTCTTTTTTTCCTTTTTTCTTTTCTCTTTTCCTCCTCGAAAGGAGGGGTGCTGCAAAAAAAAAAGAAAAAGAAAAAAAGCAAGGGATCGCTGGAAGCAAACAAGGGTGGGGGGGGGAAGAGAAGAGAGGCCGACCTCCTTGCAAAGTCTCGCCTGGCCAAATTTTACCAAAAAAAAAAAAAGAAAGAAAAAAAAGCAAGGAATCCCCGAGGGAGCCGCCTCTCGCTCCCCACACCCAGCCACCACTCCCCTACACCCCCCACACACACACACACACCCGATCCCGGATTGCTAAATCTTTGCGGGCGGGTTTGCATTTCAATGGATGGGGATTAAAAAGGGAGCTTTTGCAGCCCGATCCTGTGCAAGGTAACTTTTGAGAAGAAGTCAAGCGGGGCGGGAGGAGGAGGAGGAGGAAGGGGGGGGCGGGGTGGAGGTTGCAACCTAAGCGTGTTTCCCTTCCGATCTGGAGAGTTAAGTCCCGTGGAATTTGGAAGGGTTTGCTTCGGGAGTAAAGCCCGCTGAAGTTTGCACGGCGTGCCTTATCTTGAGAGTTACTTCTCCAGATTACTCAAGCGCCGCGTACGGAACAGCTGCTTGACAGCCATGATGAGAGAGAGAGAGAGAGAGAGAGAGGAGCGTTTAAAGCAAAATCCGGTTGAATTCAGCGGGAGCTTAAATTGCCAAGCGTCCAGCGCGCTCGGGATTGCAGCCATTATTCTCCCCCCCCTTTTTTTTATTTTTGCAAAGCGGCTAAAACTCCCAAAAACATTGTCCAACAAGTTGCTAATTATTAGACAACACCAACAAGCCAAGAGCAATGGGCGAAAGACACACTCACGCGCACTTATGCTCTCCCTATGTGTGGCATTTACATCCATTTTTCTCTTAGAAATTTTAATTTCCACAGTAATTTTAATACCTTCCACAGATTTTTTTAAAGCATGCTGCAAACAATGTCTTGAAAGGCAAAGTAGAGCAGAGTTTTGTCAAGTGACATTGGCATGAGAACAGAAGGAGGGATGCTAAAGAATTCTATTTGAGGCTTGTTATTTGTTGTGCTGCTTTCCAGCTCAAACACTTTGGTGCTAGCTACTTTTAATGCTTTATGGCACATTATCCAAATCTGACCTATATCCCATTTTCTGTGGATTACAAGAGCTGAAGGCCAATGTATTTGGATGGCACCAAATTGGATGTGGCTTTTGTACCTGTGATAGAATGGAGCCATTTGGGGCGGGGGGGGGGGGGCAGAATAAATTTGGAATCAGAGAGCCATGGTGGCACAGTGGTTAGAATGCAGTATTGCAGACTAATTCTGCTGACTGCCTGAAGTTCGATTCTTATCCACTTAAGGTTGACTCAGCCTTCCATCCTTCCATGATCTGTAAAATGAGGACCCAAATTTTTTTGGGGGGGCAATATGCTGACTCTGAAACAGTATAAATGTCTACTTGCTGTTGTTATTCTTATCTTTCAAGGCCTGGCTGTTACTACATTAGGTTCTGGTTCCAGTTATTTCAGCCGGACATTTCCTGCCTCTGGCTATATTAGCACAAAGAGTTGAGAGAAAAACACTTAAACAAGAACACATGCAGCAAAATTACCTACCTACCCTCCTCTCTTTAACCCAGCACCTCTTCCTTAGATTTTTTTTTATCAAAGGTGATAAATATTTTTTAGTATTTATCACCTTTGATAAGGTGATAAGATAAAGATGGTTAGTGTATTTGAGAAATGAAAAGATTAATTCTAAAGCAGAATAGCTATAACAAACGTAGACAAGATCATGAAAGATAAGGGCATTATAATGATAAGGGAGTATCTTAAAGCAAAGATCTTTCTAATGTTGATGCCTTCTGTAAAACCTGGACCTTTGGGGAAAAAAAACAAAATAAAGGGTAAGATTCTTTTAGAATATAGATTTGGATGTAATTAGTCCTGAACCAAAGAAAAGCTGATTGTTCTTCCTTGAAGTGATGTTCAGTAAACAGATTTTGAGCAAGTGATGCAAGTGGAATCTACATAAGAAAAAAGATTATGTTTGGCAAGATTGAGAGAAGTAGAAAAGGGGGAAGAGCATTAATAAGATGGAAGAACAAGATCAAAAAGATTGCCAGAATGCTTTGGGAATGATACGACTTATTAGTGTACAGCCAGGGCAAAATGCCACCAGTGGCACCTGTAACTAACATTTGGATAAATGGCTCCAAAATGGTATCCACTCATTAAGTTTGCTCCAAGTTTGCACAATGAGATAATCGTAAGCCTGAAATCTTGGATAAAATGTAATGTACCTGGCACCAAAAATGGCTCTATAATGGGTGTATTCTCAGTACTTCACTTGGCTTTTGAATGACATTTCAAAGTGAGGATGGCCAGGACAAAGAAAGCCAAAACAGAAGTGAAAAATTGATTTAATTTAAAATACATTGGTATTTTAAAGTAAATATTAGTAGGCTGGATCCAGTAGTGCAGAACAATTCCCAAATTGAGCTGGGTAAAAAAGGTTGTGAAACAGATCCTTTAACATTTTCAAAAGTCCTATTATGTCAGACAGGACACAAAGTGCAAAAGGACTTTGGCTAAATATTTGAAGGTTTTTTAAAATTAGTTACCGCTTGAAGTTGGTATAATTTTAGAGCCCGGTGATTTAGTCTCTCTACCAAGCACCCTCCAGTTTCACTAAATGTTTTCGTACACGGACTCCGGTTAATGGAAATTTCAGCCCAAATACATCAAGCAAATAACAGATATGGGAAAGCTGTTGCACTCACTGCTCGCTTCACGGGGATTCCCTGAGCCACTTCATAGAAAAAGGAGCCTCTTTTGTGGCCAGCGCTCTGTTAAATGAAATGTGTATATATATACTTAGTTCACCCAGATTGCATTAGAAATATTAAATACTTTGTCACAGGCTTACCTTGGAGTGTCAACAGGATGTTACATATTTACCTTCTTTTTGTTTTTAAACTTTTCACAGTCAGAATAGACTGCGGTACAGTACACCAGTAAGATTTATTGGCATGTTTGCCAAGTATAAATTTCCAGCACACGTTCCAAGGAAAACTGTGAAACGGCCTTCTAAGCAAAAGAACTAAGAAGCTGCATTATGTTCGCAACTACTGGTAGTTCTCGACTTATGACCAGAATTTCGTATAAGCAAGCAGATTTAAGTGAGTCGTGTCCGATTTTATGACTTTACTTTTTCCACAGTTGCTAGGTGAATCACTGCAATTGTGTGAATCACATGGTCGTTAAATGAATCTAACTTCTGCTGTTGACTCTGCTTGTTGGAAACTGGCTGGGAAGGTCGCAAGTGGCAATCACATGACCCCGGGACGCTGCGGCAGTTGTAAGTGCCAGGGCTGGTCTTAAATACGATTGTAACTTAAAACGCTTGGTTGCTAAATGAATGGTTGTAAGTTGAGGATTACTTACATTTCATGCTGCAAAGTAAAAGCTGTGGTGCCTGCAACCAGCTGACTTGTTCTTACCTGATGCCTTAATTAATTTTGTAAAAGAGTCTTAATTGAGCTGGAAAGAATTACTACGCAGTGTGATATATCATGGCTTGTATATACACGATGTGACATGTTTTATCTTTGTTTTATCTTTGGGTAGGAGTCAGAGTGCAACCATCTACCCTGTATTTTTGCTCATCTGGTGCTAGAGGAAAGCCTTCATGTTGTGGATTATTATTATTAGCACAGGTAGGTCAAAAAAGTCAACAAAAAGAATAAAAGCAGGAGATAAAATGATACTGTTAAGCAATAGGATTAACAGTAAAAATCAGCAACGCAGTGGTTTAAGAATTTGGGAAGAACATAGCTTCTGATACAATCCAAGAGAGATAGGCAGTTGAAAAATATGAAGAAAAATAAAGAAATTGCCACCACTATGGTTTATACTTTGTAAGATATAAGTTAACAGATCAGTACTTATTTTGTACTGTTTGGCATATGAAAGACAACAGGGAAGAAAATTGAGAAAAATCAAGGCAGGGCAAAAGAGAAGAATTTTTATTCTCGTTTTAGAATTTGTATTGCTTTGGCTAGCTTCATTCACACTGAGCTAAGCTATGGTTTATTTTAGCCATGATTGAATAAACCATAGATATCTAGGTTAAAGATTACACTAATACACCATAGTTTGCAAACTATGAACAGAGTTCAGATGTCAATAGCCAATCCTGAATGAACTGTACTGTAATGTAACCTAATATGTAAACTCAGACTTGGCTACAATTTGATCAGTGAATCTTACTTCTAAATAATTATGTGTGGAATTATATACTTTTGTTTTAGCAGTATATGAAGATGAGATGATTTTTCATGAATATTTTTTTACTTTTTTTATATGACATTGAAAATGTTATTCTGGCCCAGGAAGTTTTAGCGCATTATAGATTTTATAATTATTGAATAAATAGGAGTGTAACTTTCCTTCAGTAATAATAAGAGTATTTCAAAAGGCTTAATGCTTTATTTTCCTGCTATATCTCATTTGAGGCATATACACATATGTTCATGCAACCACCACAACACCCTAACAGATAGATTCTGCTCTCATATATGTTGACTTTCCTACCCTGATGTCCTAGCTTAGAGTATGTTCATACAACCCACAAACCCATATTTTGCTTAACTGTAAAGGAACTGCAGAATACTCTAAGGCAAGCTATAAAAGTTATAAAGCGTACTGGCTGGGTTTGCGCCTTAAAACTCAGACAAGCAAAACCTGGGATATTGTGTGAATGCTAACTGCAGTTTCCAGCCAGTCTGACTAAATTCTTCTTTCTATGCCATGAATCAAGTAAAGCTTTATAAACGGTGTGTCATGCTTCTGAGGCACTCTAGAAGAGCTGGATGGCAGCTTCTAGCCAGCATAATCTGGAAGTTGAAGTCCAAGTTATAGGGAGGGGACTCGATTGAGCAAGCTTACCATATCTATCTGTCCATATCCATCCATCCATCCAGGCCTACACTCGCTACCTAGCTATTCAGCTGCTAAGAGCTCAGCATGGGTAGCAAGGCAAATATTTACCCTGGCTGTAAGCAGCTATCCTTGGATCAGGCTAAGAACAAAAGAGTTAAACCACATCTGGAATATTGGTGTGGGATTAACTTTCCCCTGACACATGCTTCTTGCAAACAAATGGTGTTGTGATTGTGCAGACCTTCATTAGAGGAACTTGATGTAATTACCCTCTTTTCTTCACTGGCCTTGCAGCTATCTCAGTTCTGTTTATGAACATTATCAGCATGCATGAATTCCTCTCTCATCTTTTCCATGAGCTTCATTTGTATATTGGGCAAATTGCAGTGGCATAATTTCTTAATCTGTCACTTCTGTAACAGAGCTCGTTCCTACTTATTCGACTCACAGTTTTGGGATGTTTAAAGATGCTTCAGTGGCATCCCAAGTCACTCTTTGCTTAAGCATAGTTTATTTAATCAACCACCATTGATTGGTTTCTACATGTCCTTAGGCTAGGGCCAGGCTATTGGATCTGGGCTACGAAATATGAACAACCTTTAGATGGCAGAAAAGAGTTAAAAGAGTTTTCTGTATCTCCTTGATGCCATCCAGTGATTTAGATTTTTGTAGCCCATTTATTTATGGATCGAAATGGGGTGGCCAAGCTGTGATACCAGTTCTTTGGACTGAAGACACGTCCCAACATTCGTTCCATTTCCTTCCAGTTAGCCTTGCTGCAGCTCAGGCTGGCACTTTCCAGATGGATTGGCATGCCTAACTCCAGGGAATTCTGGCAGTATAATTGCCAGAGCGGACAAGAATGTGCAAGAGGCAAAGCCATAACAAAGTGAAGTGCACTGCATGTACGGTAATAAAACTGTGCAACACAAAAGGTGGATTTAGATCCAATAATAATTGTACTGTACAGAGACATAAATTAGTTCCCAACAACCTAGTGACTGGATGAGGTTTAGGTAATAGCTTTTGACTTTTTTATTTGATATGTAGCAGTTACAGAAAACATTGGTCACATTCACTTGAGCTGTGCTGCAATTACATGCCACATATATTGGGCTGTGTTTTTTTTTAAAAAAAGTTTGAAAATAGGAAATCAAAGGAGAAGTGAATATTGAACACCCTAGAGTAACCTTCCAGCACTTGTACCCATTGTGGTCAGTGGCCTCACATGTTTGAAAAATGTAAACCTGACTTGTAAACTTTTTTCTTCAGCCACACCTTTTTTAAAAAAAATTCTTGAACTAAGCATGTTTTGGGAAAAACAAAATGCAGTTAAATGACTCAATTAATTCCATAATGGTTACTTTTAGTTCCAGTCTGATTACATTGGTTTGCAATTAAGTTTAATCTCCCCTCGTGCCCCCCCCCCCGCACTTTCACCTTTATATGATTGCAATAAAATTCTGGGGAAGCTACACAGAGTCTGCCGAACAATGATTTTTGTGTTCTATTTACAGTTCTCGTGATTTGGTCCCGGTCTGATGAACACCGGGCAACCTGGCAGTCCTCCAAATAACAGACTTCAACCCAAACCATTATGTCATAACATATGTAAAGGTAATCCTTGACTTACAACAGTTCATTTAGTGACTGTTCAAAGTTAGAACGCCACTAAAAATGTGATATGACCGTTTTTCACAGTTACCACCTTTGCAGCATCCCCACGATCACATGGATCAAAATTCAGATGCTTGGCACCTGGTTCATATTTATGACGGCCGCAGTGCCCCAGGGGTCACGTGATCCCCTTTTGCGACCTTCTGACAAGCAAAGTCAGTGGGGAAGCCTGATTCACTTAACAACCGTGTTACTAACTTAACAACTGCAGTGATCCACTTAACAACTGTGGCAAGAAAAGTTGTAAAATGGGGCAAAACTCACTTGAAAATGTTTCGCTTAGCAACATAAATTGTGGTCGTAACTTGAGGATTAGCTGTACTTGGTTGGAAAACGAAAAAAAAACCCTAGGTAGGTTTTTCTTCATAACAACTTATCCCTAACTGGCCGTTTAGGCCTTCCAGCAGTCACCCATCACTGCTGCATCAATTCACCTTGTTATTTGTTTGTCCTCCTCTTTCCTTCCACCTTTCCCAGCATTAGATCTTTCTCCAGAGAGCTAGGTCATTGCATAATGTGTCCAAAATAGGATAAGTTGAGTCTGGTCATTTGTGTGCTGAATGAAAATTCGGTTCATTTGTTTAGTGATCCATTTGCTTGTTTTCCTGGAGAGCCATCCAGTGTATTCTCAGGTGGTTTCTCCAACCCCAAATTTAGCTGTCCTCCTCAAGGTTATTTAAGTTTGAGCCTGATTTAGGCTAGACCAGGGGTAGGCAACCTTGGCTCTTTTATGACTCATGGACTTCAACTCCCAGAATTCCTGAGCCAGCATGGCTGGCTCAGGAATTCTGGGAATTGAAGTCCATGAGTCATAAAAGAGCCAAGGTTGCCTACCCCTGGGCTAGACATCCTTCAAATGGGATGCCTTCAAATAGGACTGTCCTCTGTAAAGCAGAACAGGTAGCCTTCCTGCTTGACAAATTTTACATGGGAAAAAAAGTCCATTCCTGTTGCCTGATTTATTTTATCTGGGAAGAGAGTCCATTCCTGTTACTGAGGAATTTTATCTGTTCCCTTGTTCCAACAAACGCTGGATCCTGCACTGTCCTTGATCTCAGGAGAACGAGGGCAGACAAGAATGCCGAATCCTAACTGTACAGAGCAAGGATTAGAGGTCTAATACTACTACTATTGTGACAGATATGGGAGTCTCCTTTAGGCCTAGATGGAATCCCTTAGAGAAAACAAGCCTTACAATCCCACTCCCAATGTATCTGACTAGCTAAAGAAGAAGCTGTTCCATACCAGACCACAAACTCTTTTTTGTAATTTAGGAACAATGGGGACAGAAGAACATTTTAGCAGCTTTTTATCTCCCCATTTTTTCGTATCCAAAAGCCGAATCCACGAAAGGAAGAAACAATAAAGGTGTATGTTGTTGAAAGTGAATATCGGGAGCTATTTTTGATTGACAAATTGGGAGCTCAATGGAACTCATTAAATCTGACCTTGGGCCTCTTCTGGAAAATAGGAATATTAGAGCCTTGTTCCTGCGCTGTTAAAATATTTTGATTCCTCCATTGATCAGCTGAATGTGCTTCTCTCTTCTTCAGGCAGTAATGATTCAGTCTGGAGTCACAGATATTTTTCTACTAATGAAGAACCTTAGCATGAGGTCATGAGGAAAGGTAGCGAGCAGTTCCTGTTAAGAGAGGACTGCAGAGTCCAGTGATAGCAATGCATGAAAATTTGTTTGCCTGCAAATACAGTTTTACCTGCTTATACTTTTTGTTCATTCTTCTTAAATTGTGTGATCTTTAAAAGAAAAAAAATCATATTGATCATGTATGATTTCAACGTACTTTCAAATAATATTGTCTTTGGACAAAGGGATTATCAGATACCAATTGCCCAAACATTTAATAAATTTATTCAGGCACAATTCTTCACTGAATTCCTAAACCCTTCTCTTCAATAGTACACACATACAAACACAAGGTGTGTTCACAATTTGCACTAAGAATAAGGTTGGTAGCCATGGTTGCAGCATAAATCACAAGTAGTTGGGTTTACATTTTATGCTAAGCTATAACTATTTATTTAATATTTATTTAAGCATAAAGAATGGGTTAATTCTACATGCAAAGCCATAAATACTGTAAGTCCCATAATGACTCGATGTATCAAGTAGATCAACACATCATCAGATTTTGTTGAATCTCATCTATCAGGTTGGTGGCCAATATTGAGGAATCATCTAACATTCGTAGGACCATACATTTTCCTTGATTTATATAGCAGTAGTAAATAGAATTATGTCATCTAAGTCCCGATGAACTAAAGAACAGGCAGATGTTTATAAAAAGTCTTTGGTTATGTCAATTTCTCCCTATCTGGTATTCCCTGATGGGATTACAGCTCTCAAAATTGCAGGAATTGTTGGCTCAAAATATCTGGAGGGCATTAGGTTGGGGGAAGCTGTAATATTCTAAAGATTCCATTACAAAGGGATATAAAATGAACTCAATATGTACAGCTGTTTTCTTGGACTTTCAGTCACCATGCCCTAATGAGGAAATCAGTAGCAACTTGCATATCTTCCATTTCAAAGGTCTCAAGGTCAATATTTGGCATCTCTGTTAAAGGCATCCCAAATAATATGGCTGGCATGATACGCCTGACAGCCTATGAGACTCTTGAAGCACTACTTATTAAGAAACTATTGAATTGCTAACAAGTATCTCAAATCAAGGGGTGCGGTGGCTCAGTGGGTTAGGATGCTGAGCCTGTCGATCAGAAGGTCGGCAGTTTGGCGGGTCGAATTCCGAGTGCCGCGTAACAGAGTGAGCGCCTGTTACTCGTCCCAGCTTCTGCCCACCTAGCAGTTCGAAAGCACGTAAAAATGCAAGTAGAAAAATAGGGACCACTACGGTGGGAAGGTAACAGCGTTCCGTGCGCCTTTGGCATCTAGTCATGCCGGCCACATGACCACAGAGACGTCCTCGGACAAGCACTGGCTCTTCGGCTTTGAAACGGAGATGAGCACCGGCCCCTAGAGTCGGAAACGACTAGCACACATGTGTGGGGGGAACCTTTACCTTTACCTTTTATCTCAAAACACTCAAGTCCTTAATAAAGAAACTGGGTTATAATGTACCGATGCGGCTTTCCTGTTATTGTTATTTCAATTTGGATCTTGCCTTTCTATCAAAAGACTGGTCTAGATGACTAACACCTTGTTCTTCTCCTTTCCCTGGTGCTGACCTCCAGGATATATAGCATCATACAAGCTGTGTTCAGACATTACACTAAGCTATACTTTTAACTAAGCCAAAGCCAAAATTTAACAAATCATTGTTTGGTATACGCAATCTGTGAATGCAGCATAAGGCATCTTCTTATAGACTTCTGTTGTAAAGTTGCTAAAACTATAATGCCTTATAGAATAGGGTGGACATGTGACACTAGAAGAAGACACTTACTTGAATAAACTGCACGAGCTAATATATATGCCTAAAAATAAGAAAATGTACTGTACATAGTATTATGAATATATAGTAACATGGCAGTTTTTGATAATGGGGAAAGTGAGTCGTGAGCCCGCCAACATTTACTAGCTTGTTCAATTGATCTCATTTTCTGATCTTGCACATATATTCAGCAATTAAATACCTATTTAGGTTGGGATGCATATAGCCTGTTGAAGTACGGATGGCTACTTCATGGTTCAATCTGTTGTCAAATATAGCTTGGCTTGTTGGGCAGACAACTGAGATACGTAATGGTTCACCTTTTGAAGTCATATCACACCATTGTCACATTTGGTACAGCTCCAAGGTCAATTTCAAGGCTCCCTGAGTCATCCTTCCTGCAAATAACATCTCAGGTATTTAAGTTATGAGGCAGCAGAAAGCAGATGCAAATCAACCCCTTGGCTGGGCATATACATGGTTACAGATGTTTACTTTATTGCTTAAAACATCCATATTCTTTTCTGGAACAAAACTGTGTTTATTTGTGTAGGTTGTAGAGCAGCAGAAAGAAACTATTTGTGTAGTCACAATAGTAGTCTGACTTGATTTGAAATACGAAACTGTCTATAGAAAAATATGAATAATAAAAAAACTGTATCTTGTTTGTACTTTGTTCTTATCAGGAAAGCCAAGAGTTCTAAAAATGGACCGGTAGCTGAGAAGGGGAAAATGAATGTTATTTAATATAATAAATAAATAAAATAAATATTGAGGTTTTCACTTAACGTGAATGAATCCAGCCATTGTGGCTTGTAAATTATTTTTAAGACCTAATGTAAACAGGCAAACCACAGTTAAGCAAACTATGGCTTAGCATATGTGAATTGCATCCCTGAAGTCATGATTAATGCATCATAAGTAATATAAATTAGCAAACGTTCTTAACAAATGTAGGTGAGATAAATAGCTCCAGCTAGCTACTTTTATGGGACAGATTAATTGTCCCCCATGCTATGAGAAGGCAAAGCATTAGGAATGTGAATCTTTTCAAAACTCTTTTGTCAGCTAGAAGAATGTGTTTTAACATAGCCTTTGCAGCAAATTTGTCTGGCATTTAGGAGAAGCTGGAGACTTTCCCCAAACAACAAAAACCTTGGCCATTTGTAAATTTCAGTCCAGATGGGCGCTCTCTCACTATCACACCATCTTAGCATCTCAAGTGAGCAGGGTGTAAAAGATGCCTTGTATGGCAGCCATTGTGTTGGTCAGGAGGTCTATAATTACCCAGATAAGAAGTGCAGAGGTGGGTGAGGGGTGGGGTTAGAAGCAAGGAACTCAAGAGTTCTGGAGTTGTGCAATTACATCCATATTTCCATTCTTTCCAGGAATAGTTTCAATGAACTGACGGAATTACAGAATCTTCCATTTGCCATCCTCTTTGCAGGTAGGCTGCATGGGTAACCAAGCATTCTGGGCACATAGGTCCCAAGATCTAATCAAGGATGTTGGGTGTAGAATGCAACATGACTTAAATAAATAAATAAACCTTTATTGTCAAAGTACAACATGTGTACGGTACATTGAGATTCGCTGAGCCTTCCCCCCCCCCCGTGCTCCCTCCTCCCAACACACAGTGACAACAAACCCTCCATCCTACCACACCATGTGAACCAACTACACCACACACTGGCCTCCCAAGTCAATTCTGCATAAATTCACAGAGATTATATCTCATTCAAAAGCCTAACAGCCCACAGATAAAAGCTGTTTTTCAGCCTGTTCTCAGAATGCTTCTTACAAATATAACTGTAGGATTCTTTCGGATCTGGCCTCTATGGCTGGAGAAAGATCCACATTATGTAATTTTGAAAATCATTGAGAACTAATAGGATTGCTTTTTAAAGTTCCTATTTCCACAACTTTTCCAGCATGCCTGATACCGCCAAGATCATTCTTTTAATCTGGGGCATTAGAAAACCAGAAGATAATCCCAGTTCCTTGGATGGAATTCCCCAGGAAACCTCTAAAACGTGCCACTCTATCGTAATATGTAATGCAACAGATGGAATGCAAGGTGAATAGATATAACTATGTTCAGCTGATTCGATTTTAATTTGATTTAAATTACATTAGTTATTTTTTTTCCTGATTCCACCTTTTTCTTGAATCTGATCATGCCTATTTTGGAGGATTCCATACCTCGGTGTACCATTCAAATGCTGGCCTCAATTACTAGCAACAATTCTCCAGTCTTTGATAGGGAACTCTTAAGTTCCTGTTTCGCATTACTAACAGAAAAGGATAAGTGTTAGAGCAGAGTACATATCTGACATACAGAAATTCCAGGTCCAATCTTCTTAACAGCTTCAGGCATGGTTTGGAAAGATTCCAGTCTGAATCCTTGGAGAACTACAGATGGTCATTTTATTGGATATTTTTCCATAATAAAATTAAGTCACATATCACAGTACGATGTAATATGGTTGTTCAGTGTTGTAGTAACCCTGCCAGCGGTGAGTTATTCAATACACCATAGTTAACCAAAACATGGTTTTAGTGTGATATGTGAGCTTGCTTTCTTGCTCACTTCATACATTTGAAAGTTCCTATCTAGTCCTTCCAAATCTGACCGTGCACTTGACCCTTGTAATCAGTCATGTACCAATTATATTTATACCAGTACAATGAAAACTATAATTCACATTCTCAATCTTTTTTCTGTCTTGTCTCTCTCTCTCTCTCTTTGTTCTTTTATGCTGGTTGTTTTGGATTTGACTTCTATTTTGTGAACTTTGTCCAGACACCAACTAATTGCATTTCTAAATCAAGTGAACTGCTAGAAATACTGTTGACATATTTTCCTTAGTGGGAAATTTTTCAAAGGGAAATTTACCTTTTTCCAGAGAGGATTCTCACAGGTGGACAACCTATTAGGAAGCCTATAGGGGCTCGGCCAGCCCTGGAGAACTGTGAGAATGTGTTGCTAAGGAATAACAACATTCTCATGCATGTTCCCCAGATGAATATGCAAGGATTTTTTCAAAGTGGAGGACTACTCAAACTAGAGTCATTTAGAGATAGCTAGATACAGAAGCGTCTATAAGAGAAAGTCTGTTTTTGATCTTCATTTGTACCACAGAACCATTTCTCATACAGGTGACAACCATAATGAAGCCTGCCCATCATGGTAGTAACTCATGATGATCATAAAGCAGATCATCCATATGACTGACCTGATTGTATGACTTTTTGCAGTGATTGTTAAGTGAATGCTATGGTCATTAAATGAACTAATGGTTTGCTATGAGCTGGTTTTGCTGAAAACTGGAAGGAAGTGCTAGTTTTCAGGAAAAACATTGTAAAACGTGGTCACGTGACCAGTTATCAGTGTTGCCCAGCTGCAGAGTGCCCAAAGTGGAATCACATGACAGTGGGTGGGCAGTTGTTGGACTTTGAATCTGCATCATAAGTACCCTCAGGGAGATCTGTTGTAACTTCAAATGGCCACTAAGTAGCCAGTCATAAATTGAGGATTCCTGTACTTCAGATTATCTTCTCTTGTTTTCTTCTCTTAAGACATATTTATACAGTACTGGGAACCTAGTGGTTTATTAAATATTTCTTTCCCCACTAAAGAACTCCAGGGATTATTCTGTAGAAACATGCAATCATTTTATGATCTCCCTATTACTGAAGAGATTGATGGACAAGATTTAAAGGGAAACACATGGAATGAACATTCTCAGAGTTTTGTTTCAAAGGCCATTAACCTATGTATAAAATGGTAGAGTTATCTGTACAGGAATTATTTTTTTATCTGCCTTTAGTAATATCAATCCAACACCTATTTTTTAATGAATTAAGTATTGTTTTGCCCACTATTGGTAAAGCTAAAACACTGTTGTGGGTCTTTATCTACAGATAAAGTCCTTCATTTTGTTTTGTAAAACATGTATTATAGCATTGCAGTTAATCCAGGAAAAGTTACGTAGATTTTCCAAAAGGCAGAAGCTGATAGCGTTAAGAATGAAAAGGATTAAATGAAAGTTTACAGTCAAGGTTATTCCCTCTAGCCTATGGAAATGCATGCATTTGGCTCAAACTGAACGCAAAAGTGAAATTACAAGGGTACTGTACTGTTAAGTTTGACCAGCTGTGTTTTCAGATCATGCTAATTCTGGAACTAGAAATTTACTACTGTTTTAACATTTTGCAGTGGCAGTAGAAAGTGTATCAGGCTGCAGTTCATTTTACACTTTGCGCTACGAATTGCTTAACAGCAGTTTATTAAATAAACCACAATGGGATCCACCAAGGAACAAATTGTGGTTTGCAGACCACAGTAGCTGGCCTCACATGTCCTAACCCCAAGCCAAGCCAAGCCCATCACTGCTTAGCATCTTACAAGAGTCCCGTCTTTCCTGTAGCTGAGAAGGAAAGAATAGGAAGAATGCATCAGCAACGCAACACAACAAAATGTTTCACACCACTAACACGGCACTCGCTAAGCCATAAATTTTAAACTCGGTGAGGTTCATGCATTGCTCTAGCACATAAATCACCCCTTACAAACAGCAAGTGTCTGGGTTCCTGTATTAAATGAAGCACCGTTCAGTGGCTTAACACAGTGTGAAAACAATGTTCCCAAATCATTCTTCCCATGCTCCATTCTTTCCTTAAGAGGCCATCCTTTTACTTGGAATAGGCTCATGGGGGGGGGGGGGTGTTGCATCTTTGGTTTATGGGAGGCTAATGCATCTGGCTCAGCCTGTCACTGTGATGGAGATTGTGTTGGTCCAAAGGATTCTGCCTTCCGTGACCCTGGTCCAAACTATTTGGCTGGCCCCTCTCAGTCTGAGTTGAAGTCTGTCCTTTTTCCTCCCACTTATAATTTGCTGGCTGAAAGAATCTTTTTTTAAACTAGAAAACATGGTAGGTAACCTCAACTCTGACAGTGGTCACTCCAAGGTTCTCAGCTTCACCACAGTGACTAAAGTAAATATTGTACAGCCACACTTAAATCTGCTATTTTCACTTGTGGGGGAGAAGCAAGAGGAGCAATTGTGCCACCTTGTGGAGACTCAGACATCCTGAATGCAGAGAGGAGCACAGAGCAGGAGTCCCCAACCTTGGCCACTTTAAGACCTGTGGACTTCAATTCCCAGAATTCACCAGCCTTTGGATAAGTCACCTGATCTGTAATCAGTGTATTGGGTTCATGTCACTTGCAAAGCTAGGATTCTCTACTCTTTTTACCTTGGGATTTTCATGCATCATATCTGATTTAGCCACACGTCACAATGCAGGATAATTTGACAAAATGTTTCCACAGGTAGTCCTCGAGTTACAATCATAAATGGGGTCAGAATTTCCATTGTTAAATAAGACAGCCGTTAAGCAAGTTGCACCTGATTTTACTACTTTCTTTGTGGTTAAACGAATTACAGTGGCTGTTAAGTGAAACATGCCGTGATTAAGCAAACCCAGTTTCCCCCATTTGCTTTGCTTGTTGGAAGCCAGCGGGGAAAGCCACAAATGGTGATCACATGACCCTGGGATGATGCGACTGTGGAAATAGATGCCAGTTGCCAAGTGCCTGGATTCTGATCACGTGACCACGGGGATGCTGCAACAGTTGTAAGTGTGAGGACCAATTGTAAGTAACTTTTTTCAGTGCCTTAGAGTGGCCATTAAATGACAGGTTATAAATCAAGGATTATCTGTATAATTGGGCAGCAGAACTGGGCTGGGAAAACTCAAAAGTACAGCGCCATAGGCTCTCTTTATTCCCATCTAGACGTTATCTAGTTTTGACGCCTGGCAGTTGTACTGTATAGCCATCAATAGGCGCTTAAACCCAAATTAATGCAGCAAACAAGAATATTTTTTAAAAAATAATCATCATAATTATTCCACAACGCAGAATTGACCTCCCCCCCCAATTTATTTAGAAACTTATGCCAACCCTTTTGGGCTTCATTTGTAATCTGAGCTGCACATATAATCATCAGTTAGTACAGCAAACAGACCAGCAGCCGTTTTGATAGCTTACATGTTTTATTATGGCCTTAACCAATTATTTACCTAAAATGTCTCAAAGCTTTATCCTGCCGGAGAGAAAATGCTGGATCCAGTTCTTCCTTGCCTTGCAAACTTCCAAGTATTTTTTTCAAGGGAGTATTTTAAAAACAAAAAATAAAGTATTTGAAACAAACAAGCACAATAAAACTTGATTTTGCACTTGAATCCAAGGTCACTAGATAACTATTATTTACCAGTTTGCACCATGGGTTAAGCCTTGACTTGCTTGACCAAGATTTATTAACCAACCTCAATATTCACACGGGTAAAATAAAATCTTTGGACTGCAATTATTGCATGATCCATGATTTAAAAGTAAAAATGTTTACTATCTCTTTCCTGCCATCTCTTGGCGCTCAGTTTTTCTGGCGCCCAGATACGGGGAAATAAACTCAAATTTACCCATTGAAATGTTGGGTATATGCACGTATGAAGCCCAATCAGAGAGTACAAGTAGTCCTCAACTTTACGACCACAAACTGAGCCCCAAATTTCTGTCGGTAAGCAAGAGTTGTTAAGTGAGCTTTGCCTCATTTTATGTCTTTTCTCGCCACAGTCGTTAAGTGAATTTGGCTTCCCCATTGACTTTGCTGGTCAGAAGGTTGTAAAAAAGGAGCCTTGGTGGAGCAGTGGGCTGATGCCTCCTTAAGTAACACCAGCTGCCTGCAATTAGTGCAGGTTCGAGTCCCACCAGGCTCAAGGTTGACTCAGCCTTCCATCCTTCCCAGGTAGGTAAAATGAGGACCCAGATTGTTGGGGGCAATTAAGCTGACTTTGTAATAATGCCGCTTGGGGGGGGGCAAAAACCCTAATAAGCAGGCATATACATAGAATGAAGGCTATTGCTAAGCACATTTGATTTGTGCTTAGATTGTAAGCCGGCGGGATATAAATGGGATTAAAATTAAAAAAATAAAAAAAAATAAAATTAAAATGAGCCAGGAACACTGCAACCGTCCTAAATGAGTCAGTTGCCAAGCCTCTGAATTTTGATCAGGTGGCCACGGGCACGCTGCAAAGTGGTAAGCGTGGAAAAACGGTCACCGATCACTTTTTTCTCAGCGCCCTTGCAACTTTGAACGGTCCCGAAATGTAACCGGAGAACTAGCCGCACTGCGTGGGAACGAACCCCAACCTTACCTGCACGCCAGAGCAACGGGCGCCCCCCCCCCCCCGTTTCCTCCCGCCGCCTTAGGAGAGCTCACCCCAAGCTTCGGCCCCGGGCAGCCACGCGCGCTCTCCTTCCCCGGGCCGAGCCGGCTGCGCGCCAGTCCTCCCCGGCGGGGGCGCGCCTGGAGCAGGAGCTGCGGGTCCGCGGCGTCTCGGGCGCCCCCTCCTCGCTGCAGCGCCGCCGCCGCCGCCGCCGCAGCAGCAGCGCCAAGCCGGGCGGAGCCGGAAGCCGCCGGCCGAGCCTGCCTTACCGCGCGGCTGTGCGCAAAGGGAGGGCGCGACGGTGGTGGTGCGGCTCGTCCATGGCGCTCAACCTGAGCCGGAACGGGCCGGCGCTGCAGGAGGCCTACGGCCGGGTCGTGGCCTCCGGGAGCCCGACGGACTGGTGAGGGGCTGCGCCGGCGGAGCTGGCTCCGGGCGCAACTTGGGCAGGCGAGGGGAAGGCTGGCTTGGAAAGGTCCGGCGGCGGGTTTGGGGGAGAGCGCGCGGGGCAGAGAACGGGGTGTGGGTAGGGGGAGAGATGGCGATGCAGCCAGGGCTTCGGCCCCTCCGGAGGGATAGAGCGGGCCGAGGGCAGCCCTCCGGCACGAGGGGGCAATTCGCGGGGAAAGAGGCCCCGCGCGCCGTGAGGGAGTCGGAGGCGCGCTTGGGGCGTCCCAGGAAGCCAGGGGTCGGCAACCTCGGCTCTTTTATGACTCGTGGACTTCAACTCCCAGAATTCCTGAGCCAGCTATGCTGGCTCAGGAATTCTGGGAGTTGAAGTCCACGAGTCATAAAAGAGCCGAGGTTGCCGACCCCGGGGCCAGGAGGATGAGTTGTGATGTGTGTGTGTGTAAGGGGGGAGGGAGGCGTTGCAGCGTGCCTGCTTTTCCCCCCACCCCTCCCCGAAAGCTCAGCACGGACTCGGTGTGCTGCCGTGGGGCGAAGAGGAAGCGGCCGAGCCGCGGTGGCGCAATGGAGACGGGAGAAGTTGGTGGGGCAGGAAGGCTGGGCAGAGGCCGGGAGTGGAGGAGCTGGGCATGGGGCAACTGGGGGGACTGGTGGCGGGAGGCCTTTGGGGAATGACTCTGGGCAGGGCCGGCCTCCCAGCAGGACCTCACTTGGACAGGAGGCTGCCCCAAAGCTGCCCCTTTTCAGATGTTCTCTGTAAGACCCCAACGCTCGTTTTGCTTAACACGGAGGCCAGCAATTGGAGATTGAGTCAGTTGTGAAGAACCCCTCGTGGTCTTGCACGTTGGGTAAGCCAGCGTTTCCCAACCTTAGGAACTTGAAGATGCGTGGACTTCAACTCCCAGAATTCCCCAGCCAGCTATGCTGGCTGGGGAATTCTGGGAGTAGAAGTCCACGCATCTTCAAGTTCCTAAGGTTGGGAAACGCTGGTGTAAGCCAGCTAGCTATCCGGTTAAATCATTACATGGTTTGTTCGAGACCTCCTAGCACCTTGTGGGAGGGAAAACAATTGCCTTTTGTTAACCTGTGTTTCGTTTATTATGTGAACTCAGCCCCCCCTCTGGTAAGGTTGGGGAGAGGGCATTACTTTTAAGGAGTGGCCTAGATTGGTGGAGATCAAGCGATGATAATGGGAACGCTGGCTAGAAGTGCCTTAATGGGCTTTTGCAGAAAACAGACAATTTATGACTTACAGTTTTGATTGTCAGCCAGGATAAATTCTAGAAAGAAGAGAACCTTGTTGTAGAGAAAAACTTAAAATTTATAATTGTACTTATACAGTAATTGCTGTAAAAATTGGAAAGCACTTCTTTGTATCTTTTTCCTTTCTTTTTCTCTTTCTCTTCTTTCTTGCTGGCTTGCACGTTCAGCTTTCTCTTTGATTTCTTTTTTTCCCCTTACCTTATGATAGTTATTATTTTGCCTTTGAAAAGGTTTAATAAAATTATATGCAGAAAAAATAGAGCCCTGGCAATATGTTTGGGAAAAAAAAGTGAAGGTTTCAGAGTTGTATTCAGTGGAAGGAGTCTGGATGGACCTTACAACTGTCATTTTAAAGTCATTTTATGCATGTTAAGTCATTTTAAAAATAACTGGTAATATCTGTAAAACTGTAAACACACCCCCTTTGTTATTGTTTCAAAGAAAGAGGCATGTAATCATATAAAAACAAGAAAAAAGTCGAGTTAAAAGTTGGAGAATAACATAACGGTTTGAACAAATCACAATCAAATCTAGGCTTAGTGTGATGTAAGAATCCAATCACTGAAGCATCAGGTCAACAATATTCTGAATCTGAAAGGTTATGCTCAGTCTCCAGTGAGTAACATAACAAATCATTTCATTTTGCTTCTTTGTTTTCAGGGCTCTGTTTACATACGAGGGAAACAGCAATGACCTCAGAGTGGCAGGGACTGGAGGTAAGTGAATTTTTGCAAAGCATTCTTTAAAGAAACAAACTTTTCTGTGGTCTGAAAAGTTTGCTTCGGATTTTTGGCTCAAGAAGTCTGTTTTCTAGTTTTTGTCTGTCCTTAAGTTCTAAAGGAGAGACTGCTTGATTACGGCTTTTGGATCCAAACGCAGCTGGTCCCATGGTTTTTGTAGGGCGCCTGTGGCATTTCTCTAGAGCCTGGTTCTTTGGTGTGATGGCGACACATTCATTTATTTCTGCTTGTTTATACGTATAGATTCTGGGAAGTCTCCCGACCGGTCCTAGGAAATAGATTGTAGGAGATGTAGTGGGTGTGTACTCCTGTTTTCCAGTGGAAAGGAACAATATATTATACATTAAACATATTACAAATCTGTGTGGAGGTTATAAAAATAAAATTGCAAGGGAAAATGCTAATTAGCAGCCGGAGTGCCAGTTTGTACATTAAACAGCTGTATAAAAAATGGCAGTTTTAGCAACTTGAACTGCTTATTAAATATACTTGTTTTGGCATGCTACGTTAGGAAATTTTTAGTGGATGGAATGACTGTAGCCTGTTGCCTTTACAAAAATATATTCTTGTCTTTCATTAGTCATTGTATTTTTGTCACTATAATTGCAGGCATTGAGTAAATGTGCAAAGCCTATGTCTTTCTGATTTTTTTTTCTTCCTCCACACTTATGGCTATTGGCATAAAATGCACAGAATGATACATAACAGGTTAGTTATATCTGAATTGGCTACCAAACTAGAATCAGACGCCATGAATTCTACAGGTGTTCCACATGTCACTTAGCAGTTATTTGAAGTTACGCCTGATCTCTTTGGGGGTACTTGTGACCCGGTTCCTAAGTTCTGATGGCTGCCTTACCCCCACCCACCCCAGTGCACATGATTGCATTTTGGATGCTCGGCACCTGACCTGCATTTCCGGCCATTTGCAACTTCCCACTTCGTGTGACCATGTTCACATTGTTTTTGCTGAGAACCTGCATTTCCAGTTTTTAGCAAAACCAGCCCATAACAAAAAAATGGTTCGCTTAACAGCCATGACATTCGCTTAACAATTGCTGCAAAAAAGGTAATAAAATTGGGTCGGTAATATGGATGACCTATTTTATGACCATCATGACTTATGACCATACTTGGCAAGTTCCATTACAGACATAAGTCAGGGCTTCAAAGTGAATTGATGGAATGTCTGAATATATATATCCATCAATTCACTTTGAAGCCCTATCTATCTACCTATCATATCTATCATCTGCCTGCCTGCCTATCCATCCATCCATCTATCCATCCATCCATCCATCTATCTATATCTATTACTTTGCCATGGTGGAATGTTGGTTAGAAAAATTAGCAGTGAGGAGGTTTTTGATTGGCTTCTAATTTGCAGAGTACACACAAATTTGCCGAAGGACAAATTTCAAGGAAGTTCAAATTCAGTTTTAAAATGGTTACCTTTGAGGCAACGTCTCTTTTAATCTGCTTTTTTAAAGAGAATGCTGTATAAAAGTCACAAGGACAGGAATTATACCCTATACCAGGGGTAGGCAACCTCGGCTCTTTTATGACTCATGGACTTCAATTCCCAGAATTCCTGAGTCAGCTATGCTGACTCAGGAATTCTGGGAGTTGAAGTCCATGAGTCATAAAAGAGCCGAGGTTGCCTACTCCTGCCCTATACCTACATAGCACATAATAACATAGTGCCATAAAGATCCCTTTTATGGAAATTTTAGTAAAAATGCAATAAGAAAAGAGAACTCTTGCAAAGTGTATCTCATCTAGAAACTCCTTCAGTTCTTTTTTTTTTAAAAAAAGGGAAGTAGCAGACATAGCTCGGTATTTAGTGGTTTTTCAGTGGAAAAATTAACATTGAAAAAAATAATCCACAGTTGCCTTTTTTTTGTTTCACATTTGAAATGGCTACTTTTTGAGACAATTAAATTGACTGAATAATGATGACTATGAAGAAGAAGAGAAAAGAAAAATGGTAATTACAACGTGGACACAGAATAGGATGGTTTAATGGAGGAAACATCAAAGATTAAGAGATTGTGTTGGCAGGGAATGAGACTTCAGATGTGGAAGTGATTCACTGGCTGTTGTTTTAAGATTGCAGCTCAGTAGATGCTTGAAACTTCTCAAGGACATCCTTCTACTGTATATATTCTGGATCTTAAAACTATAATGATGACCTTCTGTTACCTAATGGGTTTCCAAAGTATTTTTGGCACCGTAAATGTCGTCTTATGCTTATTAAGTAGTATTTTATGGATATTGAGCCTCCTTCACTAAACTTGGACTTAGAATAACAGAATTGGAAATGACTTTGTAGGTCATCTAGTCCAACCCCCTGCTCAAGCAGGAGACCCCTATACCATTTCTGACAAGTGTCTGTCCAGTCTCTTTTTAAAAGCCTCCAGTGATGAAGCTCCCACAACTTCTGAAGGCAAGCTATTCCTTTGATTGTTCTCACTGTCAGAAAATTTCTCCTTATTTCTAGGTTAAATAACTCTCCTTGGTGACTTTCCATCCATAGTTCCTTGTCTGGGCTGTCCCCCTCCTCTCTGTTGTCCCTCTCTGGGTTGTCCCCCTACTCTCTGTGACAGTCCCTCAAATACTGGAACACTGCAATCATGACACCCCTGGTCTTTCTCTTCACTAGACTAGCCATGCCCAGTTCTTGTAACCCTTCTTCATAGATTTTAATCTCCAGGCCCCTAATCATCTTTGTTGCTCTTTACTCCTTCTAGAGTCTCAACGTGAATTTTATAGGATGGTGACCAAAACTGGATGCAGTATTCTAGATGTGGGCTTACTCAGGCTTTACAGAGTGATACTAGTACCTCCTGTGATCTTGATTCAATCTTACTGTCAATGCAATTTAGGATTGGATTGGCTTTTTTGGCTGCTGCTGCACACTGCTAGCTCATATTTAATTGATTGTCCACTAGTTCTGTTCATGCCTAGGAGCTGTGTCTTCCTTCAGTTAGTTCTGCAATTCTGTGCTTATTCTTTCAATATCAACAATCACAATTTATTAGCCTAATAGAAACTCAAGGCAGATAGTATTTGTCCTCTGTAACAATCTAGCCTACAGGTTGTCCTCAACTTAGAACCATTGGTTTAGCAACCATTAAAGTTACAATGGCACTTGTAACTTTTAAAAAAGTAACTAACAACAAACTCAGAATGTCCAACTCCTCACAACCCCATGGACCACAGCATGCCAGACCCAGCTTCCTCCACTGTCTCCCAGAGTTTACTCAAATTCCTGTTCATTGTGCCAGTGACGCTATCTAACCATCTCATTCTCTGCCGTCCCCTTCTCCTTTTGCCTTCAATCTTTCTCAGCCTCAGGGTCTTTCCCAATAAATCCTCTCTTCTCATTAGGTGGCAGAAGTGTTTGAACTTCAGCTTCAGATCCGTCCTTCCAAAGAACAGTCAGGGTGGGATAACAAATAAACCAGGACAGAGGGTTTTTTCTGTAGCAAGACTGAGCATCTGGTCCCTTCAGGCGTTGGCTGGCTAGAATTTCTAGAGTTCTTTTCTGGTCTTAGATCAGCATATTCTGTATATTGTTTGTAGGTGATTCTTCATGTGGATTTGCTTTAACGTTGAGCTCTCATTCTCAAATAATGATATACAGATGGTGGTCTGGAGGAGATGGTGGACGAACTCAATAGTGGGAAAGTAATGTATGCTTTCTGCCGAGTGAAAGACCCCAACTCTGGTTTGCCGAAATACGTGCTCATTAACTGGGTATGTACAATGAAATTCCATTCAATCATAAAAGTTGGAAGTTATTTCTAGAAAATGTTGTCCTTCTTGCCATATAAATAAACAAATTTCAAGGTAAACTGACACTGTTTAAACATTTAGGATATAAAAACAAGTTGGAAATAACACATAAGCCATGGTTAATAAACAGTACTTTGGTTCACATATCATGGTAAGCCAAAACCATGGAAATCGCATTATGGCTTAGTGCAAGCATAATGTTGGACTTAAGATGAAGTGAATTATATTTAGGCTGCATTGAACATAATGCCTGGAATGTTTATGCCATTTAACTACTAAAACATACACACACACACACACACACACACCGAACTTAATTCTCTCAGCAAAGCTCAAGTCAAGTATTTTAATGTTTGCACTCATTGCGCACATTCCTAAATACAGTATCTTTTTAAAAGATAAACATGCATTTCACACTGCCAAGTAAAAGCTCTAAAGCTCCCTTAAACCCAGGGCTGGACTGTTTGAGAAAGAGTAAACATTTGATAAACTGGCCAGAAGGAAAATGTGCTAGCTAAATATAGGGCAGAAGTTGTCAGAATGTGGATCAATCTCAGCAGGGGGAATGTTCAGCATCGCTAACCCCAAAGTCGCCTTGGGGACAGGTGGCATCAAAATCCCATGAAATAAATGGAGAGGGCAAGACTTAAGAATGAAATACAGGTAATCCTTGACTTACAACAGTTCGTTTAGTGACCATCTGAACTTAAAACAGCCCTGGAAAAAGTGACTTATGACCATATTTTTACACTTATGACCATTGTGGCATCAGGTGATCAAAATGCAGATGCTGGGCAACCGACTCATATTTATGACCGCTGCTGTGTCCCAGGGTCACATGATCACCTTCAGGCAAGCAAAGTCAATGGGGAAGCCAGATTCACTTAACCAGATTACTAACGAAACAACTGCAGTGATTCACTTAACGGTGGCAAGAAAGGTTGTAAAATGGGGCAAAATTCATTTAACTATCTCGCTAAGGGACAAATTTGGGGATCATTTGTGGGAGTAAGTCAAGGACTATGTAGCAAAGGTGACATACACTTTGGATACCTTTTGTTCTTTAATGACAAAACCTGTAAATCTGTGGCATGTTAATCATTAATAGATTGTTACACAAGATTTCACATATCACAGCTTAGTTCATCAAGTGTGCAAAGGGAAGTGGGGCCGGTGAAAGCAAATGTTGTAATAAATGGGTTGATGTCCGTAATATTGCAGAAGCGTTAATTAGGTTTTGCAGCGAGAGATTCGGCTTAAAGCGAAATGAAGTTAAGGAAACATCGTCGTTTAGTTGTAAGCTGAAATGAATAGGCCTCTTTTGGAACAGGCTTCTCAATCTATTGTGTAGACTTTACTTGTGTTGAATGATAACTGTCCTCCTTCCTAGCCATTAACTGTGGTGCCTGAAAATTTGGGGAGTTGTAAACCAAAAAGTTGGGAAAGGCTTCAGCAATATGAGTTGAATCGGATCAAACCCGCCTTTATTGCAATCATTAACCAGTATGTCCAACTCCAAGGCATTTTAGCTTTCTCCTGAAATAGCAACAGCACGTAGACTTATAGGCCGCTTCACAGTGCTTTATAGCTCTCTCTAAGCAGTTTACAGAGTCCACACATTGTCCCCAACAATCTGGGTTGTCCTTTTACTGACCTCGGAAGGATAGAAGGCTGAGTCGACCTTGAGCCCGTGAGACTCAAACTGCTGGCAGTTGGCAGTCAGGAAAATCAGCCTGCAATACTGCATTCTAACCACTGCGACACCACAGCTCATGGGAATGGATTAATGAAAGTTATGTTTCTTGGCAATCTTGAAGATGTGGGGACTTCAGTTCCCAGAATTCTACCTCCAGTCATGCTGACTGGGGAATTCTGGGTGTCCCCCCATCTTCAAGTTGACACAATTGAGAAACATGTGAGTTAAAGTGTTCCAGGGGTGATTTGTACATTTCACAATGTGTGCAATATGGAACAATGGACTACTTTCTTTCAGGGCTATGGCATATTTGGAATATCACACACCATCCTCTGTTTCAAACAGTACACACACACACACACAGAGTACGCATCAAAAGGGTGTTCTGGGAGTATTTTGTTCATGGGAGTGTCATTTTTTGAGATCATTGTTTGTGTTCTGTTTTTAAAAACGGCGGTCTTTTAATAGAATCTGGAATACTCTTTTCCTCCCATTTTTCCTAACCTAAATTTGGAAACCAGAACTTGGCTTTGTCTTACAAGGGCTTAACTGAAGAACTCTCTTATTCTGAGAGTTGTGTACGGCATTTCCTTCCCTGTCACCACTTGTATGAAGGATGATATTTATTTATTTATTTAATAATATTTATATACCGCCCTTCTCCCAAAGGACTGAGTCCCCCAGTTTAAATTCTCTCTGTGTTTTTCTTTTGGCAGTTTGGGGAAGGCGTTAACGATGTGAGAAAAGGAGCCTGCGCCAACCACGTCACTTCAGTCGTAAACTTTTTGAAGGTATTATTTATCTTGAGTTTTATTCTCTCTCATCTACAGGAGTTTTTTCAAAAGCACACAGACACACACACACACACAGAAAGAGAAAGAGAGAGAGAGAGAGAGAAACACACCTGTAATAATATTACCCCAAGAGACAGGAAGTTTTAAGCCAGGGGTCTTCAAACCTGGCCCTTTTATGACTTGTGTACTTCAACTCCCAGAATTCCTCAGCTAGGCACATGTGCCTAGTTGAGGAATTCTGGGAGTTGAAATCCACAAGTCATAAAAGGGCCAGGTTTGAAGACCCCTGTTTTAAGGCAACTAGTTAAAATTTTGTTTTCTGGATACCCTGGAATGGAGGATGGAAAGTTGTACAATTGTAGACTCTTAGTTCTGTGTTACTTTTTGTTTAGAACAGAATCCTTGGGAGAAAAGATTCATCTACCAAACATGACTTAACTCTTGAAACCACAGGCAGTCCTCAACTTACAACAGTTCATATAGTGACCGTTCAAAGTCATAACAGCACTGGAAAAAAGTGACTTAGGACCATTTTTCACAATGAAGACCGTAGCAGCATCCCTCATGGTCACGTGATTTATATTCGGATGCTTGACAACTGGCTCACATTTATGACGGTCGCAGTGTCCCTGGTGGTCCCGGGGTCCCCTTTTGTGACTTCCTGACAAGCCAAGTCAATGGGGGAAGCCAGATTCACTTAACAGCCACGTTCCTAATTTAATAACTGCAGTGATTCACTTATAGTGAATTCAAATGTAGTGAGGAAAGTCGTAAAATGGGGCCAAACAAATTTCTCACTTAGCAACATACTAATTTCGGGCTCAATTGTGGTTGTAAGTCGAAGACTACCTCTATATCTATCCAGCATGCCTCCCTGGCATTTCTCAGCAATTCTGCAAAATAAGATTTCTGTCTCTAGAGCAGGGGTAGGCAACCTTGGCTCTTTTATGACTGGTGGACTTCAACTCCCAGAATTCCTGAGCCAGGGTGGCTCAGCTTTGAAACCTCTCCCTTTTTTCTCAGCATGGCTGGCTCAGGAATTGTGGGAGTTGAAGTCCACGAGTCATAAGAGAGCCAAGGTTGCCTACCCCTGCTCTAGAAAGATTCCAGGTGGCAAATCTGCTTCTACAGATATATAGATGGATGTTGGTTAGCTCTCCATGAAGCTAAACAGATAGTCCTCGACTTACAAGTATTCATTTTGCAATTGTGTGAAGTTGCGATAGCACAGAAAAAAGTGACTTAGGACTGATTCTTGCATTAATGACACTCAACGTCCCTGAGGTCAGGTGATCATGATTCAGGTGTTTGGTACCTGTCACTTATTTACAACCTTGGCAGTGAGGTGGTAAAATCAGGTACAGTCCTATGATGCCTCAATTAGTGACCACACTGCTTAGTGATGGATTTGGGGGGGGGACTGTTGTAGTCATAAGTCAGGAGTACCTGTACCTGCTAATGGGTTGGTGCATCACATCCAGACATACTTTGTTTGCCTGTTGCTTAATGAAGAAAAAAGGGTCTGGCCTGGTGTACCCGACGATTATCAGCCAATCACAAGCAGGAAATCATGCACTTCCTTTCTTTCAGGGTGCTCATGTGACAATAAATGCTCGGGCTGATGAAGATGTGGAGCCGGAGACCATTATGGAGAAGGTGGCCAAAGCTTCAGGGGCAAACTATAACTTCCATAAAGAAGGGAGCAAGTTCCAGGATGCAGGACCACAAGCTCCTGTGGTAAGATCTAAGCTTGAGTTGGTCAAGATGATGCCACTTGTTGCCTTCTTTGGAGTTCATTAGACTTCTTCCCCATCCGACTTCGGTTTGCGTAGATTAGCCTGGTCTTGAGAGGTCATCAAAAGCTTCCGTGGGCCACCTCATAAATGAGAGAATAGCACTGCAGAGTCTCCTGACTCCATGGCACATGTGACCCAGATGATCACATACCGTAACAAAAGATTAAATACCATAGCAACTTTAATGTTATAACCTGGTTGAGCTCTTGAGAGATTTACCCAATCTGAAATCTTAGAAGATTTGGGAAAATGACACCGAATCTGGCAAGATTTTGAGCTGGAACAGCCTTAATCTTGCAGTTTTGAGAGTCTGGTTATTCAAAAAAATATGCCTAGTTTTCTCTGGATGCCTGCATCAGGGACCATCTAAAGTAATTTTGTGGATACAAGTGGTCCCCAACTACTGGTTGGAGCTGCGGTTTTAGATTATTTTAACATATAAATGGGACTCTGAGAAGCTGAAGTGCATCAACCTCTAACGTTATCTTTCTTTCAGGGTGCCCCTGAGTTGCTCAAAGTCCCCATTGGCATTCTGGGAAAATTAAAATGGCGGCATTGAAGCCTGAATATGGGGAAAAGGAGGAAGATTGTAGACTTGATTACATTGTTTCCTGGTAAAAAGATACTTTAAAAATTGCCACACCTGACATGGTAGACATTTTGGGAATAATCACCAACCCAGCCTGCGGTGGCAGTCGTTTCCCGAGTGCACACACTCAGGTCGAACTTACCAACCCCAGAGGTTTCCTGCCACTCCATCATAGGTAGTAAAAATAATAGGCTTGCCAAACTTCCATTGAAATTGCAATTCAGGTTCTTAGTCCACAAGGGGAAGTAAGGTTGTGGAAGTAGTTTTTTTTGAAATGGCTTAATGCTCCCCATGCCTTTAATGGGTTGAGAAGAAGAAATATCTTGTTAACATTTACCTAATTCAATGTCTGAGGGTTCCAAAAAGTGAAGTCTATTAACAGCTTGCTGGCACCTTGATTAATAATTAAACACAATTAGGACATGAATGAATTTAGTTCTGTGCATTTAATTAATGATGTAATTAATTTTAAGTTTTGTATTAACTAAATATATTGATTATTTTAATCTGTAGATCCCGTGCTTCTTTTTGTCTTGTTTTCTTTTACGGAGCTTTGCATTTTATTTCTTTAAATGTTTTTTATCAAATAAATTATTAATAACCAAGTGCAGTTAAGCCCAGGAATTTCTGAAGCAGTGTGATTCTTTTTTGCAATAGGGCTCTGTTTACCAGAAAACAAATGCTATGTCTGAGATTAAAAGGGTCAGCAAAGATAACTTCTGGGCCAAAGCAGAGGTATGTATTTCCCTCATTCCATTTCATGTTGCTGCTGAAATATCAGTTGGGGATTTGAGTTAGCTGGTGGCTTATTTACAGCTTCCTTAGTTTTCTAGGGCTATGTTTCAGGTCATTGAAAACAATTGGTAGATTTTCACATTGTATTAAGCCAGGATTTTTAAAAGGTGGATTAAGTGGCTGGAAGTGGAATTGTGCACACATTAAGCATGAAAGCCGCCCTGAGTCTTCGGAGAAGGGCGGGATATAAATGTAATAAAAATAAAATAAAATAAATTATAGCAGGGATGGGCAACTATGGGCAACTTTACATTCTATGGACTTCAAGTCCCAGAACGCTGGTCTTGAGCAGAAACATCTTAGCATCAGCTGTTTGAAACGTCCTTTTTAATAGGAAGGATTATAAGACTGTCTTCCAATCTTGTAAGCAGAAGTTACCCAATTTAATATATGTATAGAGTTCTCCGTTTATTTATTTATTGTGTCATATACATGGGCTAGCTCTATATATTAACATTTCACCTAGATTAATGAAGCACAATTAAATGCAAGTGTTCAGAAGATCTATACTAGGCACAGCATCGTTTATATCACAATGTGATCTACAGATTACGTGGAACTCCACAGTCACACTGAGGGGAGGATGCTATGCCCCATTTATACAGAGAGTCCCACTGTGTGAAGTGCGAATCCTATTCAGGGCTGTCCACTGCTGGCATGGTAGTTCAAACCCTGGCACTTTTTTTTTTTAAAAAAAAGTATTTTATTAATTTTCTATCATTACAATCCTGACTGCTCTTTAGAAGGCCAGATCCTGAAGTTGGAACTCAAATACTTTGGCCACCTAATGAGAAGGAAGGACTCACTGGAGAAGAGCCTAATGCTGGGAAAGATTGAGGGCAAGAGAAGAAGGGGACGACAGAGAATGAAGTGGCTGGATGGAGTCACTGAAGCAGTAGGCGTGAGCTTAAATGGACTCCAGAAAATGGTAGAGGACAGGAAGGCCTGGAGGAACGTTGTCCATGGGGTCATGAGGGGGTCAGACACGACTTCGCAACTAACAACAAAGGGCTTAATGAACAACATGTTGTCTGGGTTAATTTTTTGCTTAGTCATAAAAGTTAAGTTCTTACTCTCTTATCTCGTTTTTCCAGCCGTTAATAAAATAAGTTCCATGTATGGATGCATTCTGTGTCTTCTTTTTCTTTGATTCTCAGTGTGAGTCTATCCATTTCTGCACCATCCAATATTTTCTTAATTATCGCTTCATCCAAGGGTGTTATCTCATTTTTCCAGTGCTGCGCAAAAACCCTGGCACCTTTTTGTGGGGTCCTTTATAGGTCTTCCTATGTCTAGTTCTCCGTAAGTTCCTGCTTTGAAATACGGTTTGTTCTTTCAGAAAGACGAGGAAAACCGCCGGATGGAAGAAAAGAGGAGAGTGGAGGAAGAGCGTCAACGTTTGGAAAAAGAGAGTCGGGATCGGGAATTGAAGGAAGCAACTTTACGGGAGCGAAGATACAAGGAGCGAGCCCAGGAGATTGATGCTCAGAGGCAAGTCGAACTGGTTTTCCTGGTAGTCTTCAGTTTTAATTTAAGATTCAATTTAAATTTCCACATTGATCCCAGAGAAGCAAAGTGGCTCAGTTGTGGTCGTAAGTTGAAGACTACCTGTGCAACAAGGCTGAAGTGTTGGGGAGGATCACTTGTGACAAAAACCTTCAGCCCTCTTTTCACATGTCTTGCTTGTAGTTTTTATGTCTCTAATTGTAGCGTAGCCGCGTAACAGAGTGAGCACCTGTTACTCATCCCAGCTTCTGCCAACCTAGCAGTTCGAAAGCACGTAAAAATGCAAGTAGAAAAATAGGGACCACTACGGTGGGAAGGTAACAGCGTTCCGTGCGCCTTTGGCATCTAGTCATGCCGGCCACATGACCATGGAGACGTCCTCGGACAAGCCTGGCTCTTTGGCTTTGAAACGGAGATGAGCACCGGCCCCTAGAGTCGGAAACAACTAGCACGCATGTGCGGGGGAACCTTTACCTTTACCTTTATGTGTGTCTTGGCCTGCAAATAGCAATTTTTTTAAAAGGTTGATTTAGACAACATTATGAAACAATAGAATGAATTCCAGTCATATGTTTGGGGCCTAGTTGTGGCCCTTGATTGTCAGTCACTGAATTGTGGGGTTAAATTAATTAAATGAAATCCACCTGAGTGTGGAATTTGTTAACTTTAGTTAAACCCAGATTTTTGCTTAGTGGAAGACACTTGAGAATAAAAGAAGATAGTACAGTTGAGTGATGTTAACTTTTCTTTTCCAGAGTTAACTTGCTATTTTTTTTTAAAAAAGGAAGATTTTGACAGTTTATTGTATATTGGGCTATATTTATAAATTCTAGGATGCTATATTAGAGATCAAGAGAGCCACTTTGGGGTGCTGGTTAAGACATAGGGCTGGAAACCAACAGACCACAAACCCTAGTCTTCCTTCAGCACAAAGCCATCTGAGTGACCTTGGGCCAGTCGCTCTCTCTTAGCCCTGGGAAGCGGGCAATGGCAAGCCAGTTCCGAAAAACCTTACCAAGAAAACTGCATGTCTTCTCCAGACAGTTTTTGCCAGAAATCAAAAACTCGACGTCTTCCCCTCCTTTCAAAGAGATATACAGGTAGTCCCCGACTTACAACCAGAATTCAGCACAAAATTTCTGTTGTCAAGTGGCACATTTGTTAATTGAGCTTTGCCCCATTTTATGACCTTTCTTGCCACATGTCGTTATGTAACCGCAGCTGTTACATTAGTAACATGATTGTTAAGTGAACCTGATTTGCCCATTGACTTTGCTTGTCGGAAGGTTGGAAAAGGAGATCACAGCAATGCCAGTCATAGGTATGAGCCAGATGCCAGGCCTCTGAATTTTGGTCACATGACCACGGGGATGCCACAATGGCTGCAAGTGTGAAAAATGGCCATAAGTCGCTCTTCAGTGCCGTGGTAACTTTGAACAGTTGCTAAATGAATTGTAGTAAGTTGAGGACTGCCTGTATTTTCTGACGGAGAAGAAGAACATTTTGAAATCTGAGCGTTTATAATGAAAACGAAACTGTAGAGTTGCAGAATATTTCATAGTAAATGAAATAAAATGAGATGTTACCTCCCATTGATAAAGCACGCAATCTGGGCGTCCTCCTAGATTCACGACTCAGTTTTGAAGATCACATTGGAACCGTGGCTAGGGGGGCATTTGCCCAGATTCGTCTTATATACCAATTGCGCCCCTTTTTGGACCGAGATGCCCTACGTACAGTCACCCACGCACTCGTTACCTCCCGTATTGATTACTGTAATGCTCTCTACATGGGGCTGCCCTTGAAGACCACCCGGAGGCTTCAGCTGGTGCAGAATGCAGCTGCACGGGTTGTGATGGGAGCTTCCCGATACTCCCATATTACACCCCTCCTGCGTGAGCTGCATTGGCTACCAGTTGCCCTCCGGGTGAGATTTAAGGTGCTGGTACTTACCTTTAAAGCCCTACATGGCTTAGGTCCGGGATACTTGCAGGACCATCTGCTGCCGGGAACAAATTCCCATCGTCCAGTACGCTCACACAGAGAAGGCCTCCTCAGGGTACCGTCAGCTAGGCAATGTCGGCTGGCGACCCCCAGGGGGAGGGCCTTCTCTGTGGGAGCACCAACCCTATGGAATCAGCTCCCCCCTGAGCTTCGGATAGCCCAAAACCTCCAATCCTTTCGCCGCGGCCTCAAAACACACCTGTTCCACCAAGCTGACCTAGACTGACAGGCATTTTAATTAATTTATATTTAGTATTTTTAATTCATTTTAAAATTCTCTAATTTTTTATTGCACTGATGTTCTCAATTTTCATTTTATCTTGATTTATGTACTTATTATATGTTTTATTGTGAGCCGCCCTGAGTCCTTCAGGAGATAGGGCGGGATATAAATCCCATCAATAAATAAATAAATAAATAAATCAGTCAAAATTGCCCCTGAGGGCTGTGCAGTTCTGGATGGTACATCTCTTGGAATAGAATTCTATTAAACAGAAATAGAAAAATGGGGGGAAAAAACCCTGTTTGCTTCCAGCGAAGTTCTTGCAGTATTAAAGTTCTGATATCACAGATTTAGTTCTGTTCCTCTCTTTTTGGTAATGGGGATGGGTTTATGTATTTTGTTGTTGTTGTGAATAGAGCACCAGATTAAATTAGAATTACGTTGAAGGACACAGCTAAGTTTAGAAATTGAAGATCTGAATGGCATAATTTTTGTTAACCACAGCTCTTGATTTTTTTTTAAATCTGCAGGAAATTCCAGCAACAACAGGAAGCCAACTCAAAAGAACAAGAAAAACAACAATGGGTAAGGTTGGAAATGATCACATTTTTTTCTCTGTTTTTAAAAAGAGATGTCTGAAGATAGAATTGCTTTCTTGCCTATGAAGATGATAAAAGATAGCAAAGAATTCCTAGGCAAGTCCTGAGAACTTTTAGTGCTGTCATAAAGACATAAATGTCGTTTCTGCTGGTTAAATTTGCACCAAATTTAAAATGTAGTAGGTAGAAGTGGAATTCTGGCCATCCTTTGCTTATTTTTCTTGATCGATTGAATGACGTGAGTCTGGTCCGTAGGAAGAAATTTTTCCTTAACATTCTTTGACAAAGCCATGATTTCAATAGATGAGAATATTTGTAGCTCAGAATTGAACTGTGGAGTTCTTGGTGCTCTTTAAGCTTGGTGGTTTTCTTGCAGACATTTCATTACCAAACTAGGTAACATCATCAGTGCAAGCCAAGAGTCTAACTTCCCTCACCCTGGTGCCATCTCTGGTTGACCTCACCATAAGTGTAAGGGGTCATCTTTTGTTACAGAAGGAGCAAGAAGAAATTCGCAGCAAGAAAGGTTTCCCACGGAGGAGTGAGTCTGTGGAGAAAGCTCAGGTACAGGGGGAGAAGTACCAACCTCTCCTCATTCTTCACAGTGCCTTAGCATGCGGTGTTATCACTTCTATCTTCTTCCTATCATCTCTTGGTGCCTATTCGATCAAAACAGGGATAACTGGTGATTTGCTGGATAACAACTACAATTCATCAATCTCACTACATTTTCTGTGCATGCAATGCACTGCATGCATCATTGTGAGCATTGCATGTTTAATACAGACACTCTTGTAGCTGGCAGGTATGAACAGTGCAGCCAGAATTTAACCCAGAAGAGGATCTTCATGTATCTGCTTTACCTCTTCCTGCCTTAGGAAGGCTGAATACTTATACAGATGCATAAACCCTTCAATCCTTGTTTCTCTTTTGTTCTTGGGACATCTGAAGGCTATCTCTGTTCCTGGGACATCTGAAGGCTATCTCTATTTATACAGTTTTCCAGTAACTAAGAAAGTACCAGACTGATCTTTCTGTTGATAACAAAACCTCTCCCTTTTAATGATAATTCTAAATATTGATTGCGATTGATAATTCATTTTTCTTCTGTTGTCTGCTCAAACTTGAATTTTTTTTCGTAAGAACCTTGTCATTGGTTCTTTTGTAACAGTTTGGATCATGGTCGCAAAAAAGTCATCCGCGTCTCCTAAGGCTATATACTTTTCACTTGTTGTCTCTTTCACTACGTTTTTGCCTGATTCTGAAAATAATTCGAGATAATTATTTGTCGTGCATTTTTCTGACAATGAAGCCTTGCTCCATTCCTGTGTCCAAGAGGTGACTAAAAATCACGTTTGCGGCTGAATTACTGTGTTTCTAACTTCTTGCCGTTGTAAATAGCCCCACAAAAATTAGCAGTCCACAAGTCTAATTTTTATTACTTGCTTTTATTTGTGGGAAAAAATGACCTAGAAATGGACTTCTGATCCCTTTGACAGCAGGTTTGGTTTCTGTGTGCAGGTTGGCAAAGGAACAAATTCCGCTTCCTCTACTCTTTGTAGAAAAATTCAGGAAGTAAGATTACTCCATCCTTTTTGGTATAGTATGTGGTTAACAGAAAAATGTAAGAGTGTGTATAATAAAAAACAAATGTCTGATTTAGACATAACAGAACTCTATAATTGAACAGTTGGACAGATAGTCCTTACTTAACAGCCGTTTGTTTAGTGAATGCTCACAGTTACGACTGCATTGAAAAACAAAAGACCTGATGTCTCACTTAATGACTGTGCTGCTTCACAATTTTCTTTCTTTTTTTTAAATAAATCTTTATTTACATTTTGTGTTAAAAACACACCATACACCAACAAAGACAAAAAAAACATTTACAATATACAGAAAACGAAGAAATCAAAAAATTGAAAACCATTTCAAAAATTTCAAATTATATCTACTTCTAAACTAACAATTATATTCCACTCATTAAGTCTCTTATAACTATCCAACTCCAAAGCTTATTCATTAACAAAAACTATATCACTTCATTTTTGACCAACCTCCAAGCCACCCTCATTTCTTTAATCTTTTATCCATCCAAATATACCATTTATTCCATGATAGAAATGCTGGTGTCTCTTCTTTACCCTTCAACTTCTTGGTCAATGTGTCTGCTTCTGCACAATCAAGTATTCTCCTAATTGTAGCTTCATCCGGCGGGGTATCTGCTTCACAATTTTCTGATCCCTAGGGTGGTCCTAAGAGGAATACAGGTATACACCTTATCACTAAAACTTCCCCAACTAGCTGTCTTCCAGATTTTGAGAGACTGTAAATACCAGTTTAATTAAAGGACGCAGTGGCTCAGTGGGTTAGGACGCTGAGCTTGTCGATCAGAAGGTCAGCAGTTTGGCAGGTCGAATCCCAAGTGCCGCGTAACAGAGTGAGCGCCTGTTACTCGTCCCAGCTTCTGCCAACCTAGCAGTTCGAAAGCACGTAAAAACGCAAGTAGAAAAATAGGGACCACTCCGGTGGGAAGGTAACAGCGTTCCGTGTGCCTTTGGCGTCTAGTCATGCCGGCCACATGACCACAGAGGCGTCCTCGGACAAGCGCTGGCTTTTCGGCTTTGAAACGGAGATGAGCACCGCCCCCTAGAGTCAGAAACGACTAGCACACATGTGCGTGGGAACCTTTACCTTTAATTACCAGGTTTCCTGGCTATATGTGACAAATGCTAGAGATTCTGGGAAATTTATCTTTATTTCACCTGCTTTTAATCCATTTCAGTTTCACGGTTGCCAGCCAACCAATAAGTCTACAGGTGACAGGTTGAAGAAGGTTTCTGCTATAGCATGTGGCTCTCGAGCTGAATTTCCTTGAGGGATTCTTGTCCACCCTATTATTTATTCACAATGTCAAAAAGTGGATCTTTTTTTTTGTTCCAATTGATGGTGGTGCTTCCTTGGTTATTCCCTTTATTTTCTTGTGGGATTCTGATTTAGACTCGTCCAGTTGCCTGCGGGATTCTTGGTAACTTGACTCTGTTCTCTTCCCTGTTCTCCTCTGGGTTTCCCTTAAGGGCATGGATTGGACAATTTACCGGAGGATTTAATTTGAGCAGATTGGCTGCTTTTCTTCTTGACTTTGCCCTGCTTGAAAATACCTTCTCACTAACTCCATTCTGAAAGGGACGCGGTGGCTCAGTGGGTTAGGACATTGAGCTTGTCGATCAGATGGTCGGCAGTTTGGCAGGTCGAATCCCGAGTGCCACGTAGTGAGCGCCTGTTACTCGTCCCGGCTTCTGCCAACCTAGCAGTTCGAAAGCACGTAAAAACGCAAGTAGAAAAATAGGGACCACTACGGTGGGAAGGTAACAGCACCTTTGGTGTCTAGTCATGCCGACCACATGACCACGGAGACGTCCTCGGACAAGCGCTGGCTCTTCAGCTTTGAAACGGAGATGAGCACCGGCCCCTAGTTTCGGAAACGACTAGCACGCATGTGTGTGGGGGAACCTTTACCTTTACCTTAACTCCATTCTGCATCTCTTGGTTTGTGAGAGTCTTCCTCCTTCTGACTAGCTATTTGTAATTCCTTGATCCTTCTGAATCTTTTCCATAGTGGAAAAGATTAATGCTGTCCGCAGGGACCTTCCTTCACCCTTTAACTTGGTATCCGATGTAGTAGATGCAATATTCAAAAGGATATCTTGCACAAGGACTTCATATGGTATCTTCAGGCAAGCTTTACTATCCCATTTGTTTATTTTTATAATGAACAAGAGGTGCTTTGGCCCAAAGCCTTCATGTCTTTTGCAGTATCTAGAAAGGTATGTGTCCATATGCAAGCTTCACCTTGACCAGTGGGAGCTTGCTTTATCTCTGTGGCGATTCTCAGCCATCCAGGTTGTCCCAAGTTCAGTTCAGAACTGAAGGAGCTTCTTGGAGGGGAAGCGAAACATCTTCAAAGAAAAACAAAGAAGATCCAGTTGCCTCTTGAGAAAGCACCTTTGGGCTGCTTGCTTTATCTTTGGAGGAAGTGAGGACCGTGGCTTTGAACTTTAGTGAAAGAATGAGGATGGTTATTACTTTTCTGTAATACTTCACACCTATCCCCCATCAATTCACCGCAAGATGAAAGCTGTAGTCCTCCTTAGGTAGAGAAGCAACTGACGGATTGTAGAGCAATCTATCTCTATCTCTGTTCTAAACTGGGAAGTTAGAAGCTTCTTCGTTGAATGTTATAGACTGTAATCTATCAAACTAGTCCAGGGGTGTAGGCAACCTTGGCTCTTTTACGACTCGTGGACTCCAACTCCCAGAATTCCTGAGCCAGCCATGCTGACTCAGGAATTCTGGGATTTGAAGTCCACGAGTCGTAAAAGAGCCAAGGTTACCTACCCCTGAACTAGTCCAATATGGGCTGGTAGGTAGATACTTTTCAACTTCCCACTTTAGAACAGAGATAGAGAGAAACTGGTCTAAAGTCCGTCAGTTTCTTCTCTAACTAAGGAGAACTACAGTTTGGGTTTCCCCCATTCCTAATCTAGCCTTGTAACAACTATGCACACTGGTGCATATACATAAATTTGTTGCTGACTTTGGGGGGTGGTGCTCATCTCGCATATCAGGGCCATTGAACCAGCACTGCACGAAGATATTTCTGCAGTCATGCTGCCAGCGCGACATCATTGAGCACTGTCATCTTCCTACCAAAGTGAACCTATTTTATCTACTCGCATTTACATTCTTTTGAACTGCTAGGTTGGCAGGAGCTGGGGTGAGGACAGCAGCTCAGCCTGTCACCTGGCACTCAGGTGTTGAAGCTGGGCGGCTGGCTATCCAACCGACAAGCCCAGCGTCTTAACCACTGTGCCACCCCCGGTGTGTATACCTACAACGAGTAAAACCTTTTCGATGGATGCCTTCATCCTGAGCTTTTCCTGCTGAATGATTGATTGATTATCCCAAATCCTCTCTTAACCCTCATTCAGCACGTTCAGGGGCTGTGCGAGCTGCAGACTGTGTGATTTGTGGCTGTGTCGCCCAGCACACCTGGCAGTGTGGGATTGAGGAAAGGATTTTGATGGCTCTTAGTAAGGTGTTTTGGTTTTGGTTTTACATTGAGTAAGATACGTAGGCAGCCAAAGGTAGCATTTTCCCCCTTGCATGCAAAGGGTGGGCAGCAGCGGTTTTTGCTGTTGCTAGAGTTCCGTCTTCCTTTCCACGCTTTTGAGTTTTGTATTTCATCAGGATTCAGTTATCCTTTTTTGTTTGTTTGTTTTGTTGTTTTAGGAAGCAGCATCGCTAGTAGCTCAACGATCGGTGAATCCTCGTGAGATCTTCAAACAGAAGGAGAGGTCCATGTCTACAGAAGCAGCAGCCACCGTCAGCTCCCAGCCAGGTATTCTTCTACACACTCCTACACTAAGGAAGGCACACGTCAAAGGGCATCACTTACTTTCCCCAGGGACAGGGATGTCAGAAACAGACCTCGGCAACCGGGAACATATTTTTTTTTCTTCTCCGCCAAGCGCAGGGTGGAAATTTGAAACCTGATCGCCATGATTTGGCTCTTGGAATTTGGTTCATAGGATTGAATGCTATCCATTAGTATGTATGCATTGGAGGCATGGTTTAATTTGACCGCAGGTAGCCCTTGACGTTCGGACCACAGCAGAGCCCAAAATTTCCGTTGCTAAGCGAATCAGTTGTCCAGTGAGTTTTGTCCCATTTTACGACCTTTCTCGCCACAGTTGCGAAGTGAATCACTGCAGTTGCTAAGTTAGTAATGCGGTTGTTAAGTCAACCCGGCTTCCCTGTTGACTTTGCTTGTCAGAAGGTCACCAGAGGGGATTCCTGCGACACTGCGACCGTCATAAATGTGAGTCGGTTGTCAAGCATCCGAACGTAAGTCACGTGACCATGAGGATGCTACTCCATCACGTGACCCCCTGGGACGCTGCCACCATTGTCAATACGAGCTGGTTGCCAAGCCTCAGAATGTTGATCCCGTGACCCCGTGGGTCATAAGTTTGAAAAACTTTCATAAGTCCCTTTTTTTCCATTGTTAAGTTCAAACAGTCACTAAACTAATGATCGTAAGTTGTGGACTACTTGTAGTTCTTGTGGTTGGCGTCACAAAACACTGTTACATTTCTGAATGAGAATGGATAGCATCAGGCAACAAGGCAGTAACTGAGCTAGCTTAGCCAAAGTCTGCTTATTGTATAAGAGAGACGGGTCTAACCAATTTTGTGTTCTGGACTGACTTGGCTCCTTTCCTAGGCAAGTTACGGAGCCCTTTCCTCCAGGAGAGAAGCCAGGTGGAGAATCCTGTATCCCCTGTCCAACCTGCTGCACAGGATGTTCCTGCTCCTCCTCCTGTTGTTCGTTCGTCTGGTCATGACACACCTGCAGTTTTTCCTGTTCCCGAACTTGGTAAAAAGCATTATATGAGAGCGTGTGATTTCTGTTCCTTGATTACATTACCTTTTTTTAAAACAGCAAGAGGCGTTTTTCTTTTTTTAATAGCCAGGGGTAGTTCTGACTTTTCTTCCCTGTGTCCCAGTTGGAAGACACACCTAAAGTTTATTTATTAATTTATTTTATTTTATTAATTTAATTTGTATACCGCCCTTCTCCCGAAGGACTCAGGGCGGTGAACAGGGCAATACATATTAAAAAACAAGATACAAAAATTAAAAACGAATTAAACAACAATGCCCATGAATAAATTAGTACACATTAAAAGTTAACTTATTTACTTGTTTTAGAAACATAGAAGACCCTCCTAACTTCTAGTGGCCTAGAGTAAAAATCCGTGGCGCAGTACAGTTAAACACAAGTTAAAATCATGCAAGTCAAAGAAGCAACCCCGTTGAAATACCAGACATCAGTTATGGAGAACCCACCAGCTCTTCTAACCCAAGGCCTGGAAAACAAGCCATGTTTTCAGAGTTCTTTTGAACACAGTCAAAGACTGTGAGACATATCTTGGGGGGGGGGAGGGTGTTCCAGAGCAGGGCTTATGACAGGACACAACGTTATCCTGAAAGTACCTTTGACTAACCCATGATTTCCCCAGAGGGTTTAAAATTTTGCCTTTTTGTGACCAGGTTCATGCTCGGAAAGATTTATTCCCCCCTCCGAAAGCCTGCAAGAAAAATGGGTTATAGAAAAACAGAAGACATTTATGTTAACTTTATTTCTGGCATAGATGTAGGCCTTGTTCATCTTTTTCTTTCTCTGAGAGAGTAGTACAGCGTTCTCCCAACATGAGAAAGTTGAATTTGACTACGAAAGATGCTCCAGTCCCGACTTTTTCCGTGCTGCTTACCTTCGTTACTATTATTTTACTGAAGAAGAAAAAGGAATTTTTGCTTGGGACAGCTTCAGGTCCATTTGTACTTTTTATACCTCTTGCACACACGTAGGTGCCTTTCTTTTAATGCAAGGATGCACCCAGGCCATGGGTACATTCTCACAACCAATCTCCTCAGTCCTGCTCTCAAAAGGTCTTTACCAAGCCTTTGTTTAACCAAATCTGTGTCTCATTCTCCATTAGCTAGATTTGCTAAGGTTGGAACAGCCATGGGCTGTTCTTTTCACCCTTGTGTCAAAAGGAACGCTTCCCTGGTTTGTACTTCCTGTTTTGTTGAAGTGAGAAGATGTGAGACGTGTAGCTTCAGCCATCCGTCTCACTGATTTTTCTTTTCTTCAAAAGCTTGAAAAGTCTGTTGTTGCCCCAACGAGATCCCTCTCTGTTCAGTTACTCCGAATATTGTGTAATTGTGTGTGTGTGTGTGTGTGTGTGTTTGTGTGTCCTGTTTCCTCCATGTGGCCATTGGTATAATCTTTCTTGCTGCATCGGAAAAGCTTGCGGGAAGGGAAAATAAATGAGAGCCAATGAGTTTGCATGTGTGTAAAAAGGTTAATGTGTTGGTGTGGTGCAAGGGTCGGCAACCTTTTAAAAGTTCAAAGAGCCACTTGGACTCATTTCCTGGAGAGAGAAAAAACACTGGAGCCACAAGACGCGCGCGTGCACGCATGCGTGCAAGGGATAGAATTTGACTGAAGAGTTTAATTTAAAAAAATAGAGGCTGCTGTGCATGAGTTCATTCTCTCTTTCTTTCCCTCCCTCCCTCTCTTTCTCTCCCTCTCTCTCCCCCCCTCTCTCTGATCTTCTCACCTGGCAAGCTGGCTTCATGCTGTTCTCGGACAAGCTGACACACATTCTTATTGGGCTGGCTCTCCTGCCCTGCTTTCTGCTGCTTCCTGTAGAGACGCAGCAAAGGTAGGAGCCCCACCCAATAAGCTTGTTAGCTTCTCGGAGAACAGCATGAATTACACAGAGAGAGAGAAGGGAAGCGCAAGTGCCTCTCTCTGTCTCTGTCTGTCTCTCTGCAAACTGGGAGCCGCAGGAGAAGGATGAAAGAGCCGCATGCGGCTCCAGAGCTGCGGATTGCCGACCTGTGTTGTAGTGGTTAAGATGCTGTCTCAGAAAACAGGAAACTTGAGTTCTAGTTCTGCCTTAGGCATGAAAACTGGCTAGGGTGGCGACTTTTGGGCCAATCACCAGGAGACTTGAGTTCTAGTTCTGCCTTAGGCATGACAGCCAGCCGGGTCACTTTGGACCAGTCAGTGGGAGACAGTTCAGTTCTAGTCATGAACACCAGCTTGGGCCTGTCACTCTCTTTTAATCCAATTCACCTTGCAGGGTCATTGTGGGAGAAATAGGAGGAGGAAGGTGTGTTGAGATAAGTTTGTCTCCTTGAGTTACTTGTAAAAAGAATAAAGGTGGAATAAAAATCAAAGTGAGACCCGCTAAGACAAGTAAGCTGCTGGCTGTACTGAAAAGAGAGCAAGAGCGATATGGAGCAGAGGCATCCTGGGGGGGGGGGGGAGTTATTAACTGAAGGAAGAAATACACCCTGGAACACGAGTCTTACCTTCTCAAGATTGAGAAAGAATGCTTCTTTCAGGTAATTCCGTCAGGGAGGAGAACCACAAGGCAGGGGCTGCAATCCACGAAGCAGAGGTAGAACAGGAGGCGCTGTACGAGGAACCCCCAAACCAGCATGTTCTCTACGACAAGCCCCCTGAGGTTAGTCTCTGCTGGCAAACGGCAGATCAATACAAATTGGATTATTCTTGACTGCATTAGCAAGATAACATTGTTATGTCCTTTGCTCTCTCTCTCTTTTTTTTAATCAAAATATCTGTTAAGAAAAAGTACTTGCCATTTGCAATTTCCCTAATTTCTCTGGCATGTTTTTTTTATGTAAATGTAACCAGGGAAACCTATGTTAAGAAGGACAATAGGTTTTGTAAATATATATGTATGTATGTAGTAGGGATGCGGTGGCTTAGTGAGTTAGGAGACTGAGCTTGTTGACCAGAAGGTCAGCAGTTTGGCGGGTCAAATCCCGAGTGCCGCGTAACAGAGTGAGCGCCTGTTACTGCCAACCTAGCAGTTCGAAAGCACGTAAAAATGCAAGTAGAAAAATAGGGACCACTACGGTGGGAAGGTAACAGCGTTCCGTGTGCCTTTGGCATCTAGTCATGCTGGCCACATGACCACGGAGACATCCTCGGACAAACGCTGGCTCTTTGGCTTTGAAACGGAGATGAGCACTGGCCCCTAGAGTTGGAAACGACTAGCACGCATGTGCGGGGGAACCTTTACCTTTATGTACATATGTATGTAGGTATGTTTGTATAATTTCTCCTATTTTACATTCATACCTTTCTTGTACTGTGTGTTGTTTCCCTATGACATTCATTGGAAAAGTAATGAAGTAATGAAACCTATGTGCTTATGTTCTGTTCAAAACTTCTCCCCTGGATTTTTGCCTGGAAGAAGATGCAGATCAGCTCCTGTGACCTAGTGACATCTGACTTGACAGATCTTAACACCCGCCCCCCCCCCCAAAAAAAATCCTTCAAAAATCCATGTCAAAGTCCTTTTACATCATTCCTTTCAGACAAGAATCTGTGTTTCTGTAAATTACGTTTCTATAAATTACTCCATGTTTCTAGAAACTGGGTTCGTACACTTACATCAGAACGCACATTGAGATTTGCTAGTACAACCTTCTTTGACTCCAGCCATCTTCCAGATGTGTGGCCTTGAATTCTCAGAACTCTCAGCTTTGGTTATGCTACTTGGGAACGCTGGGAGCTGAGGTCCACACATCTGGAGCAGGCCAAGGTTGGGAAAAGACATTTTAGTGAATGAATTGTAGTCGAAAGGTTGATGGCCTCTGATTCAGTATATCATTCCTGGTCTCATTAACCCTTCTTTGTTTGGGGAACAGCCTGAAGATGCAAACTATGATTATAGTGATGCCTACCAAGAAAACCTTAACATGGAAGGAAAAGGAATATGTGCCCGTGCTCTGTATGACTACCAAGCTGGTATGTTAAATGTGTTTTACTTTCATTAATCTCTCATATTTACTTCCTAGGAACAGCTGTTTTCTTTTTTTCCCTTACGTTTAAAAAAGCAAGATCAGAGATTTGCAAGTCGGCCACATTTTGGAGCTTAAGATGCAGTTTGCACAGTATACTTACTGAAGTAAAGATATATTTTCTTACCACCCTTCGCAGAAGCCACAAAAGTTTAAAGCTCTGCCTGTACAGAGTTAGAATGTGCTCTGGGTTGCTTGAATATGTAAAGTATATGGATATAATTTTTTTTTTAAGGCACAAGCATTGAGAGTAATTCGCAAAGCCTGGCCAGTTTTTGCTGCCGCATTTGTAACTTTTAGCATGCCAGCAGAAAGAATGTGTTAAATGCAAGAGAAATAGTTTCACTCCCTCATATTTGATCCTGCTTTATTTTTTTATCATGGTTCTTGTTAGGCATATGGTGTTAGCCTACAATGTTGGGTTGAAAATATATTAACCATGATGTTATGTCTTTAAGATGTTAATTGGCCAATGGGTGTGTAAGTGTTCTCATGGCCATAAGAGGGAGCTAGTAACATAGCTTCTTTCTCTCTCTCAGTGTACTCTTGTTACTGTGTGACTCTTACTGCTCTCAGTACCCTTCCTTGTCTGTGCAACTCTTTGGTAGCACAAGGAGACCTCTGCACAACAAATTCCTTAACAGTTCTGCAGGCTGCTTCTGTTGGTTGAATGTAGCCCCAACCCAACACTCAAAAGCCCGATGCAATCTTCAGCTCAGAAAAAAAAATTGCACAGCCCAGATTTAAAGGCTGAAATGATAATACAGGATATTGTGAGTCTCCAGAAAGGAGAACTAATAATCCACAGTGGAAGAAGAAGCAGCATTAGAAAAGAAGAGGTTAAATGTTTAAGTGCTCGAGTTTGGCATAAATCAGGGGGGGTCTTCAAAGTTGGCCTGCCGAGTTTGAAGACCCCTGGCATAAATCAACCCAGATTACTACAGTTGTGATTTAAATAAAATTGAAACATATGCTCGTTTAGAGCAGGATTCCTTGACCCTGGCAGCTTCATGGTGAGGTCAACTCTGCAACTTTAAATTGCATTGTGGGAGTTGAAGTCCACACAGCTTAAAGGTGCCAAGATTGAGAAACCACAATTTACAGGTGGTCCTCAATTTAGGACCACAGTCAGAGCCAGAACCTCCGTCATTCAAATGGTCATAAACCAAAGACCACAGTGTGATTCTGACCTTGTACCCTACTGGGCCTGTTACTTTCTTTAAAAAAATAATAACACCGAGGTTGTGTTTTGCTTCCCACCTTTTAGCTGACGACACAGAGATCTCTTTCGACCCTGAGAACATTATTACAAACATTGAGATGATTGACGAGGGCTGGTGGCGAGGTTACGGGCCCGATGGTCACTTTGGGATGTTTCCGGCCAACTACGTGGAACTTATCGAATAAGGGATCCTCGCCCGGGGGCGGGGGATGAGTTGCAGGTGATGTCTGAAAGACCAACTTTCCTCAAAACCACTTCCTTGGAGATGAAGCTGTGTATGTTTTTTGTTTGTTTGTTTTTTTGAAGAGAGGGGTGGCCATTCCTTCGTGCCCCCATTGCTGGCAAAAACCCTCTGCATCTGCTTGGTGAAGCGGATCCTTTTTCTGCTTTGTTCATTTTCCTTAACAGGCGTTTTCAGATAGAGATGGACCTCATTTTGGGTGACACACAATACTTCCGTTTGTTCAGAGAGAGAGAGGAAGACCATGTAGTGGGAAGAGCCTTGGACGAAAACCGCTCTCTGCGGACACACACGGACCGTGGCACTCTTGAATATCAACCCGGGCTCTTTTGAAGAAAGGGAAGCAATGGTTCACATGTCTGCAGACCTTTTCTTTTTTTTCAGTCTGCCTATTGTAACTTTGCAAGAGAGCGCAAGAGAGCAGTAATCATTAAGAGATGCCGACCTTAGTATTATTACCTTGGATTGAGGCTGCAGCCCCACAACCCACTTACTCCAGAGTGCTGCTTTGAGGGGGAAATGTATTGTTTCAAGCTGCTTTTGAAGGACAGCCTGTTTGGAATTGCTCCAAGGGAAAAGCTGATTGAAACGAGCCGAATTACCCATGGTTTCTGCAAGCTGCTTTTGTGCAACTTCATTCCATTTCAGTGGAGCAATTCTTTAGGGAAGACCTCTCCTCCACTTACAGGCCAGCTGATTGGGGATGGAAGCTCCTGGAGCATTTGTAGAAACTCTTAAACTTGGCAATAAGACAAAAAGCTGTGTCAGTGGGTCTCGTGGCAGGGGAGGTTTAGATTTGAACTCAATCCCGATAGCCAGGGGTAGGCAACCTTGGCTCTTTTATGACTGGTGGACTTCAACTCCCAGAATTCCTGAGCCAGCATGGCTCAGCTTGGAAACCTCTCCATTTTCCCTCAGCATGGCTGGCTCAGGAAATCTGGGAGTTGAAGTCCACGAGTCATAAAAGAGCCAAGGTTGCCTACCCCTGCCGATAGCTAATGAGCCACTTGATCCAAATCAAGGCTTAGCACTGAGAGGTAGTAGGTACACACAGTTTTAAATATTACGCTTGTGTGTCGGTTTGGTGAGGCTTGCTCGATGGAACTGTGGTTTGTTCAGTTACCCTTTCTAGAATGTAGGGTTGGGAGGACAGAAGTACGTTAAATTCGGCTGTGGTAATATTGGAATTCATTTCTTCTGCCTATTTTGTGGTTGTTTTTTTTAAAAAAACAACTAGGATACAAAACATCTGGCAGCTGAATATACAAGAATGGTACAAGTTCTGAAACCAGATATTAAATAACTTCAGGACCACTCTTTCCCACCAACTTCTCTTTACAGTATAGAGGTATTAACCCGCAAAGGCAGTGTTTATGTTTGTTTTGTTGGCTCAAGATAGTCTTAACGGGTTTCAGACTTTCAGCTCTACCCAAGCAGATCAAAGAATTTGTGATTTGGAAGAGACCATTCCATTTAAACCCAACCCATGGACACTGTAGGACTCTAATAGTTAGCTATCTCGCCCCTCTTTTAAAACCTGAAGTGAGAGCAAGGCCGTAATTCCCATTGCTTAATCATCTTATTTATACGATGCGTAGAATAATTGATTATTGCAATTGCTTTTCACAGTCTCATGTTCAAAGTTCTCCTTTTTCCATCCTTTTGCTATGCCTGAAGATTTATGGTGGGGGTAAAAAAGCGAGTAGATTGTGACAAAATAACAATGAAAAGGAATTAAAATGACACAAGTCTGTGATTTGGATTTTTTTTAAAAAAAAAGTTTTGGAAGATCGTTTACTTGCCATAACTGAAATGAATGGTAGTCTCAATATTTGCAGGAAAAATTGAGAAAGATAGCTCAAAGTGCCAGAAAAAAGAAATGAAACAAACGATAAGGTTAAAAAACAGTTTTTCTCCTGTATGGATCTTGTAACCAAGCAGATGTTGGCCAGCTGTTATTTTCAGCATCTTCGTGGCCACTGCAGGCAGAAATAAGATGCTGAAAATTCTAATTCATGCAAAATGTTAGGAAGCCTAAAATATTGGAATGTAGTTAGCTTTCTAAATGACAAACTTAGACAATGAATGAATTTATTGTACTTTATTGTCAAAGTACAACCATGTATACATTGAAATTGGCTGAGCCTCCCTTCGTGCCCCCACCCCCAACTTAACAGTGACACAAACCCTTCATCTTAGTACACCATGTGAGCTAATTGCACAACGCACCGGCCTCGCAAGTCAATTATGCATAAAGTTTGTAAAATTGTTTCCCATTCAAAAGCCTAACAGCCCATGGATAAAAGCTGTTCTTCAGCCTGTTGGTACAGCTGGATATACTCCTATATCTCCTACCCGATGGTAGGAGAGTAAAGAGATACCGTCCAAGGTGTGAGTAAATCTGAGAATTAAATGACTGTTTTGTAAAATGTATCTTTTGGCACATAATCTATAACAGGTTGCGACAGGTCATGTGACGCGGCGAGTTTGACACCCCTGATCTATAAAATCAAACTGACATTCTCCTTGTTTTCATCATGCATCTTGGGATGAAGCAGTGTGCTAGCTGCTTGTCCGCAAAATTGTTTGCTGCGAAGTAGCTTCTGCTCTATGAGGAAATTGTCCATACTGCCCCCCTGTAAGATTTCTCAAGCCTTTTATGGATCTCTTGGTTGGAAACAATGGATTTGAAGGCTGGGTGGGAATGGCAGTTGTGTTGCCTAATTGAGTTAACTAGGTCAGGAAGAGCGGGTGGGAGGGAGGGACAGGACAAGAGAGACATAGATGGATAATCAAATCCAGGGCAGACCTCAATTTCATTTCTATTCTTTGTTCCTCCCTTGAGACCTGCTGCCACCAGCAGAGAAATAATTATCGTAGTGTTCTTTACAGCTTGGGAAATGCATCATGATTTCTCTTTGCTTCAAAAGGATTTTATGGTTACTTGAAAGATGCAGAAAGAGGTGCTTCCTGACACTCAACAAAAAAAAAAAAAATAAATCTCTGCTTGTTCCAGGTCCCAGAGCAGTTTTTTTTAAACTGTGGTCCACACAGCCCTAAAGCCCCACAAGAATTGATGGGGCTTCACGAGAAATTAAAGTTAACTCAAACATGGTAGTTTTCCGTCACTAGTTTTGCTTCTTGATCAGGGCATCTGGGATTTCTTAAACTAACAGGCTCCTGGAAAAGTTTGTAGCCCCCTGCCCAGAATATAGCTAGCCCAGAGGGGAGTAACCGTTACAGGTGTCATATTTTGCCCTGTAGTATCTAAGTTGTATTTTGTTACCTGGCTTTTGGGGAGGGGGGAATTGCAGAGGTCATCGGTTTAAAAACAACATGGTTGGTACCAATTGGTATTTCAGTCCATCCAACAGAATATAAGTAATACTTGTTGATGAGAAAGTTAGATTTGAGGTGGTTGACCCCTGCTACGTCAAATACCTTCTAAAGATGTTCCCAACTCTTTTCTGCCAACTTTTTATCTTTCGTTCCGCATATATTTCTAAACCAAGTCCTGAGATGGAGCTATCCAACATTTCTATCGCCCAAGAATCTCTGTGAATCCAGGATAGACCCCAAAAGCAATCAGGGTTCATATGTTGGGCTAACGCTAAGCCATAAAACAGCTAATCTGAGTTGGCCTTAGCATGCTGCAGAATCTAGCTGATTGTGGCTTATGGGTAGCCAGTACTTCAACTAATCATGGTGTGTGGAACATACCATGTTTGGGGGAAAGTGCAGCCTTCCCAATGTTTGTTTTTAAGAGCAGAGGCAGGCGGCTGGCCAAGAGCATCACATTGCTCACATGTTGAATTAAATTGTATAATTCATGTAGGACTATCTACCCATCTGGTTCAATGTTGAAGGGTTAAATCTATGGCAGAATCATCCAAAGTCTTAGTTCCATATTTATCATTTAAATTTCTAGGAGACTCACATGCCAGGGGTTGTCAGTGGCAGATAGAGATTATTTACTTGCTGCCCTTTTAACTTGAGATGTTGATCAAGCATAGCAATTTCCAGTGGGGGAAAAAAATCTGTCTTTACCCACTGAATTTCCATTCTGTTTCCTCTCCTCAACCAATAATACAAAGCAGCAGAGCCTCTGCCCTTCTACTTGATTGGTGCCGATACTTAATGAGCTTCCATTGGACTGAGCTGGGAAATCTTGCCTTGAGAGGCTTCCAGATGCCAGTCAGGTTCTGCCACAATCCTCTTAAAAGGATGAAATACCATAATCCTGCCGGGTCAGTGCTTCTCAATTGCAGGGACTTGAAACATCTGGAGATGAGATTAAAGAAATGCACAGTCCTGGGTTATTTTTATAACTCTGGGCAAAAGGAGGCACATTTCTTGGCATGCAGCCCTGCTAAGAAAAGCTTCAGACTCTTTCTCCAGCTCTGCAAAAGGTTGGCTGCATTAACGGCTTTGCTCGCCCATTGAGGCGGTTTTGGTGGAAATCCAGACATCTGTCTAAAGATGCTGTTTTCATCTCTAAACCTTGCACGTTGTAACCCATGTCAGTATCCAAAGCACCTTCTTGGACCCTCAGTCTTTTTTCCCCCTTCTATCCCTCCAATCTAGGCACAAACCTTATATTGTTAGGGGTTAGGAGCTTTAATAAGTAGAAACATCCTGGAGGAATCACAAGGAGATTCCTTCAACAGATCACCGTGTTGTTTTGTAAACGCTTCTAAACATCACGTAGCCATATTGTGAGGACAGTTCCCCAAATCTCAACAGATTATGTCTTCTGGCCTTGCCCCTTCAATCCCTGGACACTTCTCTGCATGCTGTAAGACTCCTCCTCCTCCACCACCACCTAGCTTGAATATCCACTCATAAATTCTGCGGATGTAATTGAAACAATGAAGGACACTGCTTGATTTGTCTACGGAGGCTCTGTCATCCAGCTCATGGGTTATCTCAAAGGTGCTTTTTCAAAAAGCAATTGGACTTTGTACCTCCTTGACATTTGGCTTCTCACCCAGGAAGCTTCCTCAGTTCTGAATTGCTCGATTTGCAATATCAAAAGGCCGAGGGATGCTAAGTTGCAGGCAGGGAACCTTTTATAGACAGACACCTTCAAGTAAAGAAAATGCATAACCTGAAATTGATTTTCCTCCTACTTCAGAAACTCCCAAGGAACATTGGCTGCCTTTTATGAGCACCAGAAATCTCTTCCATCAGCGTCGCGAGAGCCAAGCATTGGGGAGCCTTTGCCAGAGGGATCAGATGTGGTTCATCCCCTCTGCCTCCCTCTTGTGATCTGCTTCTGGGGTTTGTTAATGGGGCACTGTTAGCCTTGACCCTCGCTGCACCCACATGGCCATGGATGTGACTCATCCTCCACATGTGTTCTGGGCATGCTGCCACTCCTGTGTCCATTCAAGACACCCTTCGCTTATTTATTTTCAGCAATGTATGGCCCATAATAATGAGCTGTCCTGCTGCCAACTCCGCTAGAACTTCCCTGTGATGGCTTCGCTCTGGATGCTCTCACTGGGCTACCAAGAGGCTGTGGAACATGGAAGCCCACCACCGATAACTGCTTTCTGCAGTCTCTGGTTTGACCAAAATGTGCAGTCATTCTTCACAAGATTCAGAAGTGGGTATAAGCCGAGATGGCAAAATGTTGGTGGGGATGCACTGGCAAAAGAGCCCATTTCAGACTGTCTGCCCTTACTTTTTGTCTTGCTGCAACCTAAAAGGTAAAGGTTCCCCCGTACATGCGTGCTAGTCGTTTCCAACTCTAGGGGCCGGTGCTGATCTCCGTTTCAAAGCCGAAGAGCCAGTGCTTGTCCAAGGACGTCTCGGTGGTCATGTGGCCGGCATGACTAGACGCCAAAGGCGCACGGAGCGCTGTTACCTTCCCACCGTAGTGGTCCCTATTTTTCTACTTGCATTTTTACGTGCCTTCAAACTGCTAGGTTGGCAGAAGCTGGGACAAGTAACAAGCTCTCACTCTACTACGCGGCACTCGGGATTCAACCCGCCAAACTGCCGACCTTCTGATCGACAAGCTCAGCGTCCTAACCCACTGAGCCACCGCGTCCCTTGCTGCAACCTACACCCATGTTAAAAATCATGTCGGGGCTCTAACTTTATTTTGCTGCCTTGAATGAATAGTATCCACCCTTCTTCCAATCATTTGAAGTATGAACCGCCCTTCAGTTACTGCCCCCGCCCCAGGTTTTTACCGCAGGTCTGCAATTGATTTGCTTCAAAAGCCTTTTGAAACCAGCCCGGGAGAGGAGGCGAGAGTGTGTGCCTGTGAACATGCTGTTTTCCATTGTGTGATCCGCTGTCCAGTGGTCTGCGGACTTCCCAGCTTCTCACGCTTTCATTAAATCTCAAGAAAAGACATTGGGAGTGAGACGCCTCCCATGGGGGCCTTTTTGAGCTATAGCGATACTAGCATCATTAAGGGGGGTGCCCTGTTTGTAAGAGGCTTTTGGGGAACATCTTTTACAGGGGAAATTTGGAAAAGTTCACCCCGTTTCTCTGCCTACATATTTGATGGAGAATTTTGGAAGGCTGGCTGGGTCCAAGTTCATTAAAAATGACTTTGCTTGGCCAAGCAATTCAGATTCATCGCGAGAACGGAGCTTTTAATCCTTTCACACAACCCTCTAACCCTCCCAAGAAGAGTTTTCTTCATTTGGCAGCGTTTCAGCTGTTGATTGTATTACATTTATTATGAGCAGCCGCTCCAGAAAACAGCAATTTTCAGTATCCAAATATATAATTGTACAACACTTGAGCACCAAAATCCACAATTTCTATATTATAGATAGTTTTCAAGTCATAATAGTTCAGTGACCATTCAAAGTTATGACGACCCTGGAAAAAGTGATTTATGATGATACAACAGCCCTGAAAAAAGTGATTTATGACCGTTGCACCATCCCCAAGGTCACGTCATCAAAATTCAGACACTTGGTAAGTGACTCGTGACGGTTGCGGCATCCCCCAGGGTCACGTGATCCCCTTTTGCAACCTCCTGACAAGCAAAGTCAATGGGGAAGTCAGATTCACTTAACCACCACGTTGCTAACTTAGCAACTGCAGCGATTCTCTTAACAAGAAAGGTCGTAAAGTGGGGCAAAACTCAATAACTGTCTCGCTTAGCAACAGAAATTTTGGGGCTCAATTGTGGCCATAGGTTGAGGACTACCTGTATTAGATTTTTATCCTGCCTTTCTTACTTTGTCAGTAGCTCAAGGCTGATAAAGTTGGTAAAGTTTCTTACTGAACATCTCCCGGTTCGTGCTCAGAACTTAGCTAAGAATCTATCGGAAGCAAAAGCCATGTTCAGTTCCTCCACAGTCTGCCTTCTCCGAGGGTGGCATTTCTCCTTCGCCCCCTCCGCCCACCCCACTTCAGAGATCTGAGTGAGAAATAAGAGCCTCATAGTCTGTGTAACCATGGACACCAGTCTAGCTGGGCACAGCCGTCTCCCAACAGATTAATGGCCTCATTGTCAACCAGCATTGTTCTGCTCAGGATTTACAGAGGCCCCAGTTGACCCCATCACCCAAAATAGCCATTCTGGACTCAACGCTTCCTAACGGGGATGCACCCCATTCAAGTCTCTGCAGGGCCCAGTTGCCTCTGCCTGGAGCCTTTAGCTGAAAGGAATAAAAGGACCAGTAAGATCCTTCACGATAAAGGCTGATTATCAAGTTGTAGGTTGAAAACAAGGAGCTATCCGACAGGCATTTTGTTTCAGCGTTTCAGACCAGACAAGGAGGGAAAGGAGAATCAGGCGGCCGGTGGAAGTTCAGATGATCTGGATGGATGGAAAGGATTGTAGATGGAAAACCCAGTTGAGTTTAGAATCAGAAAGATACAGTTCTGAAGACTGGTCCTTTATTTTATGGTGGCAAGTTTTGAAAATGTAAAAGCTGGGTGCACACAAATGCACGTGATCTCCAGCTCCACTGATTTCCAGTTCTTGAGAATCCCAAATGTCCCACCCATCCTTTCCTTTATGCAGATTCTCAGGCACCCAGGTCATAGTTGTGCCTTTTTCAAAAGGCAGCTGGGTTTTGTTTTTCTTTGAAGACATTTCACTTCTTATCCTGGAAGCTTCTTCAAAACCAGAGAAGCTTCTTGGATGAGAAGCGAAACGTCTTCAAGAAAGAAAAAAAAAGAAAGTCTATTGCCTTTTGAAAAAGCACCTTTGGGACCCCCATCCTTTCTTTCAAATAAGAACATTTCCTTAAGGTGACTCTATAACCATTTGTTGCTGTAAGCTGCGAAGTCGTGTCCGACCCATCACAACCCTATGGACAACATTCCTCCTGGCCTTCCTGTCCTCTACCATCTTCTGGAGTCCATTTAAGCTCACGCCTACTGCTTCAGTAACTCCATCCAGCCACCTCATTTTCTGTCGTCCCCTTCTTCTATTGCCCTCAATCTTTCCCAGCATTAGGCTCTTCTCCAGTGAGTCCTTCCTTCTCATTAAGTGGCCAAAGTATTTGAGTTTTAGCTTCAGGATCTGGCCTTCTAAAGACCAGTCAGGGTTGATCTCCTCTAGGACTGACCGGTTTGATCGCCTTGCAGTCCAAGGAACTCGCAGGAGTCTTCTCCAGCACCATAGTTCAAAGGCCTCAATTCTTTGGCGCTCAGCCTTTCTTATGATCCAGCTTTCACTGCCATACATTGCAACTGGGAAGACCACGGCCTTGACTATACGCACTTTTGTTGGCAGGGTGATGTCTCTGCTTTTTAGTGTGCTGTCTATAACCACAGAAACTAATATAACTGATATTACCCAGGTGATGTGTTCAAGCCACTTCACGTTTTAATTCCAGCCACTGCACTCTGTCCTCCTCCTCAATTTTGAATGCTGAAGGATTGACATGGCTTGAGGGAGGATCTTGACGGTTTCCACTGAATCTATCATTTTAAGCCGATTGACAGCTTCACCGGTTGGGCCTCTTCTCATTTCCATAGCTGTTGCTTAACTGATGAAAACGGAACCTAACATTCTCTTCCCTCCACCTAACATCCTCCAGAGGCTTCAAGGGACCGCACCGCCCTAAGACTGAGAGCTCCTAACTCAAGACTGCCATGTTGGGGACGGCAGAAGGAGAACATCAGTACATCAGCTGGCAAACTTAAAAAAAAAACTGGATGCATTTGAGAGCCAAAGGTTTTTTTCCTGTGGCAACAGCTAAATCATAAAGCACTTTGCAGGGGGAAGTTAAAAACCGACCCTTTTTTTCTTAGGGAGGATGGTCTCCTCTCTCTCTCTCCCGGTTTTGGTTTTTTGTTTTAATCTGGCAGAAAAGGTCAGCACGCTGCATTAGTCTCCCCATCAGGCGCTGCTTCCTAATTCCGTCACGTTTTTTTGTTTCTTCCAGTGTCCAGGAAGACAGGACAGGTACCTATGAGAATGCACAAAGAGCCACAAGCGAAGGGAAAAAACCCTGCCCTCCCTCCCTATGGCCAACTGCATGAGATGCAACGGTGTTGGGAGGGGGTCTTGGGGACCCAACCCTCAGCCCCTCACTGCTGCAGGCAACTCCACCCTCCCGCTCCCCGCTGTGCTGCCCCTCCCTGACGGGCGGGAGAGACAAAGTCCTCAGTCCGATGGAGGCCTTTGGGAAGCCGAGTCTTCTGTCAGGTAGGTGGGAAGCAGCAGGGTCTAGCTAGCTAGCAGGTTGCCAGATGAGGTAGGGAGGGGTGTCTGTGGCTGGGGATGCCATCTGTCTTGTCATCCCAAAAAAGGGCTCTTGAGTGAGTTTCCAAATTCGCTGTCGGGAGAGAGAGAAGCCTTGTGGGTTTGGAAAGAGGAAGAAGGAGTGCTGCTTCTCTGAAGAGATGCAAGAGGTGAGAGGGGATGTGGACGTGAGTGTCTCGTGCGTAATCACAGGTCCTGAAGTGCACTGTGAGAAAGAAAAGAAAGAAGAAGAAAAGAAGGGAAGGGAAGAAGGGAAGGTTTAGGGAAGGAAGGAAGGAAGGAAGGAAGGAAGGAAGGAAGGAAGGAAGGAAGGAAGGAAGGAAGGAAGGAAGGAAGGAAGGAAGGAAGGAAGGGCGGCTGTGAATTGAGGGAGGGGGAAATTAGATGGTCAGCAGCCAGAGGAAAGTGGAGAGTAAAGCAAAAATCTTTTCAAGTTGCTTGTTAAATCGGACAAAGCAGATTAGAGGAGTTGCACCTCCACCAGCCCTGGCAGAGCAGGGTGGGACGTGGCTCCTCTGGGAAGGATAAGTTCTTCAAAGGCCGCCTCCCTGCCCTAAAGAGAATTGCCGCTGGTCTCAGCTCCTCTCCCTTCCCCTCCCGCCCCAGCCCAGTCTGCTTCCAAGGAAAAGTAGAACTGGAGCAAGGCTGCTCTCCGGGAATCCTTCAGGACTTGCTCTTTGGGGGACATTCGGACAGGTAAGTAGGAGCCCCCACCCCCTTCTTCAAAGATGGGAGAACATCCCCTTCCCACTTCATTGCCAGCCTTCCTAAAAAAACAGGAGAGGCACTTCGGAAACCAGAGAGAAGGGAACAAGGGGAAAGGGAATCTTGTTGAAATGTAACCAGAGAAGAGAAGAGCAACAAAGATGATTGGGGGACTGGAGGCTAAAACATATAGGGAACGGTTGCTGGAATTGGGTATGTGTAGTTTAACGAAGAGAAGGGTGAGGGTTGACATGATAGCAGTGTTCCAATATCTCAGGGGCTGCCACAAAGAAGAGGGAGTCAAGCTATTCCCCAAAGCGCCTGAAGGCAGGACAAGAAGCAACGGATGGAAACTAGTCAAGGAGAGAAGCAACCTAGAACTAAGGAGAAACTTCCTGACAGTCAGAACAATTAACCAGTGGAACAACCTGCCTCCAGAAGCTGTGAATGCTCCAACACTGGAAGTTTTTAAGAAGAGACTGGACAGCCATTTGTCTAAAATGGTATAGGGTTTCCTGCCTGAGCAGGGGTTGGACTAGATGACCTCCAAGGTCCCTTCCAACAACTTCTTCTTCTTCTTCTTCTTCTTCTTCTTCTTCTTCTTCTTCTTCTTCTTCTTCTTCTTCTTATTCTTATTATTATTATTATTATTATTATTATTATTATTATTATTATTATTATTATTATTATTATTATTAAATGTAAACAGAACAATCATTATTTTTTATATAAAAAAAGCTATTTTCTACATTTTAAAAAAAATCAAAATAGATCATTTCTGCCTGCTTAGTGGGTTAAATCAAAAAGAGGCATGCTGTATCTCTCTCTCTCTCTCTCTCTCTCTCTCTCTCTCTTGGTAGTTTTAAGCCTTAAAGTGACTGCAAAATTTATGAACTCGGGAAAAATCAGAATGATGGTGACAGGGTTTAAAGACTGATATCGGCTTGAGAGATGCGGACGGGTTCCGTGTTCCGAAAGGGATCCGGACCGACATCCCCAAGCATCTTTAAGACAGCAGCCTCTCTAGCAAACAGTAAGACAAGAGCACAGACGGGCTGTTTGGGCACAGCTGATGAATGAGGTATTCCATTACTGAAGTGACAGTTTTGATGCAAGTCTCCTTCTTGTCCTTGCAGAAAATTTAGGAGGTGGACCCTGCATATTTTACAAAGAATTGGCTCTCAGAGAGGGAAGGAATGGCACTGAATTTAAATCTGTGCTGACTCTGATGCCTACAACAGAATTATAGAATTCCTGTCTTCGTAAACTTCGTTCTGGGTTCCTCTCCTCTCCCCTTTCCCCTTTCCTTTCCTTCTTTTCTTTTCATTTCTTTTTTTCCTTTTCCCTTTTTTCTTTCCTTTTCCCTTCCCTTCCCTTCCCTCCTGCCCTTCCCCTTCCCTCCACAGAGACAGGGTACATAGCCCTTCCTCTTCCCCCACTTCCCCTCCACAACAAAATCCCTACAAAACAGAGATATCCAGGGTGGGGAGGGACAGATCACAAAATAATCAGGATGCCACCTGCAGGATTCAACCCCACCTTTTTCTACAAGCCCCTGAAAGGGATGGGCTTCTAATGCACCACCCCCACCCTCCATAGACATTCTTGTTGTAAGTTAGCCATCTACCGAAAGTCAGACAAAAGAGATGGCTCTCTATGTCTCACCCCACAGAATTCTCTCAGCTATTGTGACTTCACTTTCTGGGTTGATTTTCCTTCCGGGTGACTGAGCCAAGCCAAGCCCTGGGCTGTAAACACTCTTTTCAGGTTTGTTTTTGTTTTTTTCTTCTTCCATATTTTGCTTATGGAGTAGCACATATACTCATTTTCAAGCTAAAAGAATCTATAAAAGAAATACAAGCGCAGTTGAACTCAAGAGAAGCATCCATAGCACATCGGTGCCCACGGCTTCACTTTGCCTGCTTCTGCGTAGGAGAATAACTCCGAGTGGGACATACAAGGGTGTGCTAGTCACAGAGAAGGCACAAGCTGAGTGCCGTCGTCTTGAAATCATGTGGCGCTCAAGCTCCATCGTACGTGCTAAAAGCAATGGGTTCACTAGAGCAAGGCTCTCCAAACCTGGCAACTTTAAGCCTTCTGGACTGGCTGAGGAATTCTGGGAGTTGAAGTGCGCAAGTCTTAAAGTTGCCAAGCTTGGGGGCCTCTGCACTAGAGCACTCTTCCTTAGGTGCATCTGTGTTTTCCCTTGTAAAACAGCAGTTACATTTATTTATTTATTTATTTATTTATTTATTTAGTTAGTTAGTTAGTTAGTTAGTTAGTTAGTTAGTTAGTTAGTTAGTTAGTTTTATATGATTGCTCAACTCACTTGGTGACTGCAGGCAGCTTACAGAAGTGAAACCTCAAAGACAAAACCTCCATCTCCCTGGTGACAACTATCAAACCAACCACTTGACGAGCTCCATATCACCTTGGGGCCCCCAAGGCCCTTTAGCAAAACCATGTCTTTGTGGCCTTTCAAAAGATTATCAAGGTGGACTCCATCTTTTCTCTGTGGGGTCTGCAGAATGGAGTCAACAAAGTCAAAATGGTGGAGAGTGACTGGCCCAATGTCACCCAGCCAGTTTTCATGCCTAAAATGGGACTAGACTAGAACTCACAGTCTTTTGAGGATTGGCCCAAAGTCACCCAGCCAGCTTTCATGCCTAAGATGGGACTAGAACTCACAGTCTCCTGGTTTCTAGGCCAGCACCTTAACCGCTAAACCACTGGCCTGCTATCTCCACTGCAATGAATTCCTTAGATAAAGTAGAATAAGTAAAAGTTAGTAGGGGTGAGTTTCAAAACATCTTGCTAGGAAGAAGATTTACTCAAACCTCATATACTTGTCAAATAATTCGTTAGGAAGGTTGTCGCTTATTTTTGCCATTTTCTCAGTGGCTAGTGATAAGATAGACGTTTTGGGTCAAATACAAAAAAAACCCAAAAGCCAGTTCATGGAACAAAAGAGCAACCTTCCTTGATTTCCTTCTGGAACTGTAGTTGATATACATTTGGTTTTTTCCCCCAGATAAAATAAACCAGCTTAGCTGGGTTGCAGAACAAAAAGGAATCCTTTTTTCCCCCTCCAGAATTGGAAGAGGTGGTGAACTCACCAAAACAGTGAGCAGCACCTGGATGGAGGCTGGAAAAGTGTGTTTTCCTAAGAAAGATCACAGACCGCCTCAGCAACAGCTCCTGGAGGAAAAGCAAAGGACGAAGCCACCCACCATCTCTCTACACTGCCTTCTCTTCTGTCTGCTTCTTCCATCTTTGTCATCCTGCCTCAGCCCTGTCCCCAGGCCCACTGAAGCGAGTGGAGAAGTCATTGTAAGTCAAACCTGAAGGTGGTAAAACTCGGGGACTGAAAACTGGGGAGTAGTAACATCTAAGACAGGGTTCCCCAACCTTCACAACTTTAAGACATGTGAGCTTCAAGTCCCGGTATTCCCCAGACAGCTATGGGAGTTGAAGCCCACACCTCTTAAAGTTGCCAAGGTTGAGAAAACCTAAGGCCATGGGAATCCCAAAGGTGCTTTTTCACGAGGCAACTGGACTCGCTTGTTTTTCTTTTGAAGATGTTTCGCTTCCCTTCCAAGCTTCTTCAGCTCTGAAGAAGCTGAAGAAGCTTCTTGGATGAGAAGCGAAACGTCTTCAAAGAAAAACAAACAAGTCCAGTTGCCTCATGAAAAAACACCTTTGGCACAACCATGACCTGGATGACTGGGAATCTCCATAGGCACTAAGAAGATGGGTGCGTCTACAAAATGGCGAAAGCCAAGCCACTTCTGTTCTGCATATCTTCTCTGGGTGATTGAGGACATTGATTCGACTAGTGCAGGGGTGTCAAACTCAATTTCATTGACGGCTGCATCAGCATTGCGGTTGCCCTCGGGGCCGGGTGGGTGTGGCCTGAGTGGGCGTGCCCTACTGGGTGGGCATGGCTAAAGTGCGTATGGCCTACTGGGTGGGCGTGGCCAGCTCTACATCGTTGGCATCAAGGGTGCCTATGGGGGCCTGGGCAGGAGTGGGACAGATCTGAGGGTCTCTGGCAGAAGGAGGGTCTCTGGGCCAGGGCCAAGGCAGTGGGAACCGTTCCCTCACTGTTTTCAGGATGGCTTCACGGGCAACATGAAACCATTTCGCAGGCCGGATCTGGCCCCCGGGCCTTGTGTTTGACATGTCTGGACTAGTGTTTCTCAACTTCAGCAACTTTAAATGTGGACTTCAACTCCCCAAAACTCCCTAACCGACAGTCTGTCTGGGGAACTCTGGAAGTTGAAGTCCACCTCTCTTAAAGTTGCTGAGATTGAACACCCTTGAGTTGGAGAAGTGGGCTTTCGTGAAAGGTAGTGCGATTTTTTTCTTCCCTGAGAGCACCTTAAAAACAAATTAAAAGCCCAATTGTTGGATGAATTAAAAGCCCACCATTTCATAAATTAAATCTAAACTCTTTAAGAAATGAAAAACCAGCAATTTGGTAGAGAAAAGCATTCCAAAAACCTGGCTGCATCTTTCAGGGCTTGGGTAAAATGCAGAATCCACTATTTTGTTCATTTTAAATCGTCTTTTATTCTAATTCCATTTTAAATTGTATTTTATCAAATTCCATTTTAAATTGCTTTTATCAAATTTTAGTAACAATTTGTGCTGGATATAGCCCAAGGGCTAATCAATAAAGCTGTTGTTCACAATTTTGTAGCTAGGTATTTGAGAATTGGCCCTGTGGTTTTTCTTCTGCATAGCCAAAGAAGCAGTGTGAGCAAATTAGACAGGCCTGGTTTAAGAAATTTAGAATTCCCAGGAGGAAAGCTATGATTGCAGTATCTCATGTTATCTGCTGATCATCTTTGTTTAGGAGTGGTTAATACATTATGGATACCTTCCACCTGCTGATCCTGCTACAGGCCAACGACAGACGTGGGAAGATATGACAACAGCCCTTCGTACGATGCAGCGTTTTGCTGGCATTGCAGAAACTGGGATTCTAGGTATAACAAAACTGAGAGATATTAGTATCTTGCTTGTTCTCCTTGGGGACCCATGGTTTTGCAGTGGATATCTCTCTCAACCCAAAAATGTCCAATTTCCAAGAAATTGAGGCAAGGCAAGTTGAAACACAAAGGGCAAGGACCGAAAGTTTAAATTTGGCCGTGCATAGAAATGTTCTTTGAACACCATAGAAAAGCAAAATGAACTCTGCAAAATAAAGAGGTGGGAAATTGATATGTCCTAGGAAAATGCTCCACTTCCTTGCAGAATTGAAGTCGAACTAGTTGAGTTTTTCACTGTGAAACATTTCTGGGTGTTTTCTTTCCCTCCCCTTGAATTCTGGCAGATGATGCCACACTGAGTCTGATCCGGATGCCTCGCTGTGCCTTGCCTGATATTATCTCCCACATCCCCCCAAAGTTTTCTTTGAAGGCAAGTGCAAGGAAGAAGAGATGGCAGAGGAGAAAAAGTCAGAAGAGACGCAGCGTTGATTCAGTTTGGACTAAAAGAAACATCTCCTGGAAGTAGGTATCCACATGTAGGCTTAATGCAATGTTTCTCAACCGTGGCAACTTTAAGAGGGGTAGACTTCCAACCCCCAGCCTTCCCCAGCCACGCATCTTAAAATTGCTCAGGCTGAGAAACACTAGTTGGGTGGGAAAATAGACTGAGAAAAGAATTGTGCCCTGTACAAAGATTCAGTGGCAGGGTTCAGACAATTAGGCTAACATGGAAATGGGTAGCTGGTGGTTTATTATGGTTAGATGAATCCAGCAATGGAGTCTGCCTGCTAAGGGAACCTGGGCATCGCGTTAAGCCATTATAAAGTCTATTTGTTTTGGGTATGGTGTGTTATGTGAAGCCAGGAATTGTGTTTCATTAAACCTAGTTTAGGATTAGTGTAAATCCATCTTATTTTTCCCGTAGGGTGAAGAGCTATCCCCAAAGAGCCCGTCTCAGCCGAGAGATGATGCGAGTATTGATCTATTATGCCCTAAAGGTTTGGAGTGAAGCTATCCCATTAACTTTCCATGAGGTTGGGGGCCACACTGCTGACATCTCTGTGGAGTTCCTCCATTTGGATCACCATGACAACTATCCGTTTGATGGACCTGGTGGGATGGTGGCCCATGCTTTCTTTCCCGGAGACCCCCAGAGGGCTGGCACTGTCCATTTTGATGGGGACGAAGAATGGACTTTCCGCTCACCAGGTAATTTGACTTTCTCGCATAGTGGAAGAGTTAAGAACTGTAAACCTGTTCAGGTGTTTGCCTGACTGCATGGAAGGCTCACCTTGGATAGAGAATGGGTCCATGCATAGTGTTATGTATTGGGTTTGTGGTATTACACCACGTGCATTGCTGGAGGAGCTAACGGCTCTCCAGCAACCCAGACAGGCCGTCTTCAGTCTTGCAATTGGTCAGCCCCGGGCGGCAAGCGTGGGTTCAAACCTATTGGCTGCCACCTAGGGGCTAGGCTATATATTGTGGCTGGGTGCGGCCCAAGCTTCAGTACAGTTCCAGCAAGAATAAAAGAATGAGTTTCCCTGTACTCAGTCTTGTGTCATCATTCCTGCTCACCAGAGCCCACAACTTAACACATAGAATCCTGCCCTTGTCTTCTCCTGTCACCCCACTTTTATCTAAAAGTCTGAAGGTCAACTGTACTTGCCTTGCCTTGAATGTGAGTAGACCCTCTGAGTGACTTTAAGGCTGCATGTACTTTTCTCACCCCATGCTGACCTCCCTATGGGTTCAGGTGAGTGTCCAAAAGGAGCAACAATGAATCTGAGGAGGTGGTTGAACTTGTGACATGGAGGTAGGGTAACCATCAAACAAAAAAAGCACAGTAAAGTCAACATATACATTCCCTAATGCATTTTCTGATGTAGTTCTTTTATCACAGGGATTTTTCATTGTTTTCTCGAAACTTCCAAAGTAGGGCCCCTAATTTCTACCTCAACCAAAAAAAGATTACTTTCTTTGACCATCATCATGTCTTTATTGCCACCATTTCATCTTTTTTTTTTTGATGTTGCTCTCAGACTTCCACCATAACCCAAGAAAGAATTTGTCTTTCTAATTTCGTGTGGGGAAGGTTTGGTGGAAACCAGTGTTGAAAAACAAAAAGTGAAAATACGGGTTTTACATTTCCGTATATAAATACAACTGTTTTAGTAGTCTGGCCAATCTGACTTTTCCTCTATCCACTAAGCAGGCTGAGATGTTGCCCTGTATCCAAAGATTCACCCTCTGATGCAACCCAGTCCCATCATCTAGGATGGAGACCTAGGTTCAACTTTGAGGGCAAATCTAGTTCTCTGCTCTGGAGTATCTGATGGCTGAAGTTTGAGAACTGTTGGGGAGGAGCGTCTATGGAGATTCTCAGTCATCCAGGTCAAAGGTGCTTTTTCAAAGGGCAACTGGATTTTTTTTGTTTTTTCTTGAAGAGGTTTCACCACTCTTGAACAAAGAAACAAAGAAAGTCTAGTTCAGGGTTAGGCAACTTTGGCTCTTTTATGACTCGTGGACTTCAACTCCCAGAATTCCTGAGCCAGCATGTCTGGCTCAGGAATTCTGGGGGTTGAAGTCCACGAGTCATAAAAGAGCCAAGTTGCCTACCCCTGGTCTAGTTGTAGGAGAGGAGCCATTTTAAGAGGAGGCAGCCATTATCCATAGGTACTTTTCATACCTAATCTGGACTCAGCATTGTTCACAGTTCTCAAGATGCCATAAAAGATTCAACAAAGAGTGGATCCATTACTTTATAGGAAATTATTGGACAGGATGATATTTTTGCTGTCCTTTTGATCCTGTGTTGTGTTATTTGTGATGCCTTCTCTCATTTTGTAGACTCAGTCTGGACCACTCAATCAGTGATTTTCATTGTTTGACAGATGACTTTGGCACCGACCTTTTTGCTGTGGCCATTCATGAATTTGGCCACAGCCTTGGCTTAGCACATTCATCTTCCAAGCACTCTATCATGCGCCCATATTACCGGGGACCTGTAGGAGACCCATTGCAATACCAGTTGCACATGGAGGATCATGCTGAAATCCAGAAGCTTTACGGTAAGTGCAACAATATGGGATCTTAATTAAACGTTGCTGGGAGGCGGTCAACCTATTCTCCAAAGCCCTTGAAGGCAGAAGAAGAAGCAATGGATGGAAACTGATCAAAGGGAGAATTAGTTTAGAAGTAAGGAGAAATTTCCTAACAGTTAGAACAATTAATCAGTGGAATGACTTGCCTCCAGAAGTTGTGGGTACTCCAACACTAGAAGTTTTTAAGAAGAGATTGGGCAACCATTTGTCTGAAATGGTGGATGGTTTCCTGCCTGAGCAGGGGGTTGGACTAGAAGACCTCTGAGGTCCCTTCCAACTCTTATTATTCTGTCTTCTGAGTTAACACCTTGCCTGAGTCCTGTGGATAGCCCAACTTTCTCAACTTTGTCCAGTAGATCCAGTGGACTTCAACTCCTATTAATACCCACCACCAACAGGCTTGACATCTAAGGGGTCTGTTAATGACCAGGTTGGGGAAAGCAGATCTACTGCAATTTTTTTTAAAAAAAACTTTTTTAAAAATCTTGGTACAATAGCTAACTCTGAAGGTATTGGTTTTGCATGTCCAACCCATTCTTTAATCTGTAGGTCTGAAATAGTGAACAAGAACTGTGTGATTCCGCCCCCCCCCCTACTTTTCATTTAAATTCATTGTTTTAATATCCTTGATCCACATAATAATTATGTAGTAATACGATAAATATCCATACTCATTATGAGGATTGTTTGTAAAGTCAGTCAACCAAGCCTCCCATATTTTCTGCCGAATCGCCTTCAGACAGTGGCTCATCACTATAAGTAAATGTGCCACTATCAGTTCTGAAATAGTTCCAGCCCAACTTTTAGTGATGGACTGTGTGTTTGTGTGTGTATGTGTGAGTGTATGTCTGTATTTGACCAAGCAGGTTGACGCAGTTCAATAGCTTTCAGTCTAATTTGTATTGGCTTTCTTTTCAACATTTGTCTGGACTGTCTATTCCCATTTTCAAGGTCTTGGTTATGATCTTTAAGTCCTTACATGGCATGGGTCCGGGATACCTCGAGGACCACCTGCTGCCGGCGTCAACTCCCCTCTGCCCTGTGCGTGCCCACAGAGAGGGCCTCCTCAGGGTGCCTCCAGTCAGGGAATGTCGACTGGTGGCCCCCAGGGGGAGGGCCTTCTCTGTGGGTGCCCCGGCACTATGAAACCAACTGCCGGTTGAGCTCCGGATGGCATCGGACCTCCGATCCTTCCGTCGCGGGTTGAAAACCCACTTGTTTGAGTTAGCTGGTCTGGCCTGAAGGGGAATATGGGTTTTTTAATTGGTTTTATTATTTTACTATTGCTGTATTTTAATTGGGCATGGTTTAATTTTCTTTTAATTTTTGTATACCTATTTATATATGCCCTGTGAACCGCCCTGAGTCCCTAGGGAGAAGGGCGATATAGAAATCCAATAAATGAAATGAAATGAAATTTTCTGAAATGTATGCCACCAAAATTCTTCTTTTCCCTTAACACATTTCCTTTTTCCCCCTCTCCTTTTCAAACCAGGGATGAAAGTTTTTCAGTCCACAGAGAAGCATGATGTAACCACCCCATTGCCAGGCCTTCTCTCCTTATCACAGGATTTCCCTGCAGTCAGGTTAGATGTTACTCTTTATACTTTATTTGCAAAGGGTAAATCAAGGTCTATTTCTGATAGCCTCTGAGGGGATCTGTTGGATGATCCCAGCTTTGGCACCACTGCAGCATTAAATATAAGATTCTGTAGAAAGATGTAGATTAGACTCATGCATTAGATTGTCTGACTATGATCGATTGAACAAGCAACAATGATCTGGTTTTAGACAGCGTGCTAAGCCCTAAACCAGCCATACTTTAGAAACCACAGTGGTCTTCACATGTACAGTATGCGCCACTTCACTGTGTCTCCAATATTGTATCTCCAATCAAGATCACGTGAAGTGTTAATACCACTTTGCAATGCCTTGGTAAGGCCACACTTGGAATACTGCATACAATTTTGGTCACCACAATATAAAAAAGATGATGAGACTCTAGAAAGAGTACAGAGAAGAGCAACAAAGATGATTAGGGGACTGGAGGCTGAAACATATACGGAACGGTTGCTGGAATTGGGTCTGTCTAGTCTAATGAACAGAAGGACGAGGGGGCACATGATAGCAGTCTTCCAATATCTCAGGGGCTGCCCCAAAGAAGACGGAATCAAGCTATTCTCCAAAGCACCTGAAGGCAGGACAAGAAGCAACAGATGAAAAATAAACAAGGAGAGAAGCAACCTAGAACTAAGGAGAAACTTCCTGACAGTTAGAACAATTAACCAGTGGAACAATCTGCCTCCAGAAGCTGTGAATGCTCCAACACTGGAAGTTTGTAAGAAGAAATTGGACAACCATTTATCTGAAATAGTATAGGGCAGTGGTGGCGAACCTTTTAGAGACTGAGTGTCCAAACTGCAACCCAAAACCCACTTATGTATTGTTGGGTGCTGGGTGGGCATGGCCCATTGGGTGGGCATGGCTGTGGTGGTAACGGCAGACTGGATGGGGCTAAAAAGTTCAATCAATCAATTTTAACTTTGCGAGATCTTTTTTTTTCCCCGTGAGAAGTTGAAATTGATTGATTGAACCTTTTTTTTTTGCACACGGTGTCGAAGGCCTAAAGCAAATAAAACCCAGTTGAAGGCCTAGGAGTGGGGCAGTGGCATGTGTGCCCACAGAGAGGGCTCTGCGTGCCACCTGTAGCACGCATGCCATAGGTTTGCCAACACGGGTATAGGGTTTCCTGCCTGAACAGGGGGTTGGACTAGATGATCTCCAAGGTACCTTCCAACTTAATTATCATTATCATTATTATTATTATTTCACAGTTCTGTGACTGTATGCACTAACATTACAATAGTTTGCCTCAAATTTGTTTTACTACTACCAATTTGCAGAGACTAAGAGGTAACAGTAAAGTTCTTATATAGAGATAAAACTTGCTGTTATTGTTAATATGGTGAATAATTTTAGTCTTTGTCTAATAATGAAGTTTATATTTAAGCAAATGCCACTTCTCAAAGTCAGGGTAGCATAATATGTTAAACTATAACTGAAGAAAACAGGCTATAATCCCAATTTAGCCATGAAGCTCACAAAGGCACTTATAAAAGCTGGACATATGACCATGTTTTAATCTTGATATTTCAGCTTAAGATATAAGTAAGGTATTCTGGCCACTGAAGGAGAACTTTGTTTTTCCATCTGTGATGGCAAACAGACAAACCAGGAAATCCAGCACTAAACATATTTTCCCACGTTGTTCAAAAATGGGGTGAAAACCCGGCCAATAGTTGCAGAACAAGCTTGGCTATTAAATCATGGTCTGATGCTGGTTGAACCTGAAGCATTTCCACTTTGAACAAAAAAAGGGAAATAATCAAATTCAGGTGAGATGACTTCTGCCCCTCAGATTGATTTAGTGTTCCATTTATCTCGCCTTGACTTTCTTAGAGGGAAATTCAACGGATATATACTCAAAATCTACTTCATAATAGAACAATACACATTGCTGCCTGGGGGTAAAATGTACTTTTCACGCTGCTGGCAGATCTTTTTCTATCTCTAATGAAACCAGTACTGTGTTTAGGGATTCCACTGGCTGAGTTGTTTTCCCGCCCCCCACCCCACCCCCCAATTTCCTTGTTCCAGACCAGGAAACGGATTACCTGACCGATGTACCTCCAACATCGATGCTGTTGCTCAGATCCGTGGAGAAACGTTCTTTTTCAAAGGTTAGTTACCTTACAGACCAAGCAGCTTCTTCCTCTCAGGGTGCACAAAAGAGGCTGGAGTGTTATTATTGGATGGGGTATTGGGCAGATGGTCAAGAGATCCAGATTTAGGGTCAGCCCCTTCTTTTTTAATCGAGTAGAAATTCCAGTACTAACAGGCAGGGCAAAGCCCCTCTGTCCATACCATACATATTTTTTTTATAAACTTCAATCTTGTCTTTCCTTACTTGCCTTTTTTTAAAAGAAGCCCCGTTTTCTAATTCTCTTCATTGTCTTCTTTCAATTCTTCATTACCTTTTTGGAATGCTCATATTGATAGGCTAGGGACGCGGTGGCTCAGTGGGTTAGGACGTTGAGCTTGTTGATCAGAAGGTCGGCAGTTTGGCGGGTCGAATCCCTAGTGCCGCGTAGCAGAGTGAGCGCCTGTTACTCGTCCCAGCTTCTGCCAACCTAGCAGTTCAAAAGCATGTAAAAATGCAAGTAGAAAAATAGGGACCACTCCGGTGGGAAGGTAACAGCGTTCCGTGCGCCTCTGGCGTCTAGTCATGCCGGCCACATGACCACGGAGACGTCCTCGGACAAGCGCTGGCTCTTTAGCTTTGAAACGGAGATGAGCACCGGCCCCTAGAGTTGGAAACAACTAGCATGCATGTGTGGGGGAACCTTTACCTTTACCTTATTGATAGCCTCATATTCATCCATGTCTACACACACACACACACACACACACACACACACACACACCAAAATACCTGCCAAAAAAGAGGATCACCTTTTAGATGGAAATTAATCTCTCTTTCTTTTTTTCTATTCCTGCTCTTGTGGCAGATCAGTACTTCTGGCGCCTGTCCCAAAGCCGGCATCTCTCTTCTCCCCAACCAGCTCTGATCACTCATTTCTGGCGAGGACTTCCTTCTACTCTCCACAAAGTAGACGCTGTTTATGAGAGACCAGCAGATCATCGCATCCTCTTCTTCAGTGGTGAGAAGATCAGAAGGGCAAAGTGAGCTGGGCAAAGGCAGAAGGATATTCTGTTCCAATAAAACGTGATGTGTTTTTAAGCCAATGGCCATGGCAGATATACAGAATGCAGGACCAAGTAAAGAAGAAGCATAATTATTTAATTACTTTAAAGCAACTGGTGTGATTTCAAAGCGCAAAATATACACTCATCCTCTATATAACCAACTGCAGGCCCAGACAGAAACCTGCAGAATAAGAAGTGTGTTAGAAATTTTGTTTATACATAGCGCCATAGATCAAAAAAGTGTACAGTCACCATGTACTTTACTACTTAACTATTTTTAACAGGAAACAGGAAACTCTACTTATGACAAAAAAACATAAAGTATATACTATAGATCCAAACTTGTAAACACTGACTTCTACTGCCTGAATGCTACTGTAGTTGTTACACAAAATTACATTCCAACAATAAATTCCAACAAAGTGATTTGCTGTTTCATCTCATATACAGGTAGTCCTTGACTTAGCATTGGTGTGTTAGTGTCCTTTTGAAATTAGGACAAGCCCCACCCAAAAGGTAGTTATAATCAAGCTATTTGCAGTGTCCTGTAATCATGTGTCCATGATTTACAATATTTTTCCCCCAGAAACTGGCATTTTCTTTTGATTTCAGGCAAAAAATACTCTATTGCAAACAATGGACTTGCTTTATGACTGCTGCATTTTCTTAACAACTGCCATGGAAAAAGTCATAAAATTGGGCACAATCACCCGCTTAAGGACTATCATGGCTTACAACTGTAATTATGGTTGTAAGTCGAGGACAACCTGTACTCTGTCCAGCATGCTTTTTCTAAAGCCTGGTCAATCGGTATCACTGAAAAGCCCACCAACAAGGGGCTCCAATGCTGCCTCCCCTTTCAAATCCTTCTAAAAATGAAAATCTTTATGTCAGTGAGAGGTGACACCATCAGTCAATGTGGAGCAGGGGTAGGCAACCTTGGCTCTTTTATGACTCGTGGACTTCAACTCCCAGAATTCCTGAGCTGGCATGGCTCAGCTTGGAAATCTCTCCCTTTTCCCTCAGCATGGCTGGCTCAGGAATTCTGGGAGTTGAAGTCCACGAGTCATAAAAGAGCCAAGGTTGCCTACCCCTGGACTGGGGGCACCAAATACCTTTGAACTGGCACTGCCCATTAGCAAATTTCCAGGACCATATTCCAATTCATCATCTGTTTCAACTATATGCTGCTCGAAGCCAAAAGATTTAACCGCTCCCTCAACCCCTCCAGATGCTGCCTATCTGTCCCATCTCTTTTGAAACAAATGAGCATATTTTCCTACTTCAATCGTCCTCAAATTGTCTGTTCTCCCAAAATAGGACTTCAGCCCACAGGGTAAGGCAGAGTCTTCTGTGAAGTGAAGGCCGTACTACCAGAAAGCCTCTAGCTTGGGAAAAATTCTAGAGGTGAAGATGCTAGGCTGATGATTTGCTTTGTAACCTGCATGTTATCTCCCTCTCATTTCTGTTAATTAAAATAAATCAGGTGAGGCCAGGAGCCTGGTAGCATTAAGGGAGATGATTTCAAGTTTCTAGTCCATGGGGCAGGTGATCCTGAATGAATGGTTTCAATAACAAGCTATTACTGTTGCTCATGCCATTCTCTTTCTCTCTCCATTCTTTACTCAAGGGCCTCTCTACTGGGTATTTAAAGACAACGGTGTGGAGGAGGGCTACCCTCGCCCAGTCACAGACTTTGGTCTGCCCCAAGGGGGCATCCGTGGTGCTTTCTCCTGGCCTTCAGACCAGAAAACCTATTTCTTCAAGGGAGACCTTTACTGGTGCTACGATGAGATGACACAGCACATAGAGGACACTTCCCCTCTCGTCCTACAATCCTGGGAGCAGTTCTCCTCCTCTGTTGACTCTATCTTGAGTGAAAGTGATGGTGAGTTGGCTGTTGTCCATAGGTTGACTCAGATGATTCCCTGCATTCCTGTTGATCTGGGTGCTTGGGAATCGTGAGATGCCATGGGGTCTCCAGTCTATCCTACCCTTTCAAGGTGCAGAACAATCAGGTCCTTTCAGCTTTCAAATGTCTATGTCCATGGTGGCGAACCTATGGCACGTGTGCCACAGGTGGCATGCAGAGCCCTCTCTGTGGGCACGTGCGCCGTCACCCCAGTCCTAGGCCTTCAGCTACGTTTCATAAAACCTTTTTGCTTTAGGCTTCTGCCGCCGTGTGCAAAAAAAAAAAGTTCAATGAATAAATCAATTTCAACTTCTCGTGGGAAAAAAAAGATCTCGCAAAGTTGGAATTGATTGATTGAACTTTTTAGTCCCACCCAGTCTGCCGTTACCACCACAGCCACGCCCACTCAATGGGCCACACCCACCCAATTGATCACACCCACCCAACAGGCCACGCCCACCCAGCACCCGACGATACATAAGTGGGTTTTGGGTTGCAGTTTGGGCACTCGGTCTCTAAAAGGTTCACCATCACTGATCTATGTAGATTCTCAATCATCCAGGTCATGATTGTCCCAAAGGTGCTTTTTCCAAAAGGCAGATGGACTTTCTTGGGGTTTTTTTCCCTTTGAAAATGTTTCGCTTCTCATCCAAGAAGCCTCTTGGATGAGAAGCAAAATGTTTTCAAAGTGGGGGGGGACAAGAAAATCCAGTTGGCTTTTGGAAAAAGCACCTCTGGGACAAGCAGATCCTTTGCACAAAGGGTGCTGTGAGAAAGGAAGAATTCACACCGTGTGAAATAAAAGGGTCTGATGTGCATGTATGGGTCACCTGATCAAAATTCAGACACTAGGCAACTGACTCACATTTATGACAGTTGCAGTGTCCCGGGGTCATGTGATCTTTTGCGACAAGCAAAGTCAATGAGGAAGCCAGATTCACTTAAGAACTGTGCCACCAATTTAACAACTGCAGCGATTCCCCTAACGACTGTAGCAAGAAAGGTTGTAAAATGGGACGGGATTTACTTAACAGCTGTCTCACCTAGCAGCAAATGTTAGGCTCAATTGTGGCTGTAGGTTGAGCATTATCTGTGTTGCTTCTGCTTCCTCTTCCAAACCATTCTGTACTGTATATTATTCCAGGGACTTTTCTCAGTCTTCTGCAACTCTGCGTCAATCTATTGCTGCTCTCACTTCTCTGTCCTGCTGCAGGAACACTGTATGTTTTTAAGGGCCGACAGTACTGGAAGTTTGACCGGGACACCCTTCAACTCCAAGCTGGATACCCTCGTTCCGTTGCCACCGATTGGTTGGATTGCACCGCTGAACCTCAAAGGGTAACGCCTACTAGCCCTTCATTGGGAGTTAGACTTCCACCCAACTTCCGAGGACCTCAACTGGAAGTTGAGGGACGTGTGTGTTTTTGTGCTGCTTTTCCTGCCATTTCTTCCCCCTTGCTCAATATTTTGCCCTTGGCTGTCTTGATCCTGCAAGGACCTGCCTAGGGTGGATGAGGAATATTGACCTTGGGTTGCCCTGTGTATTTCTCCATGACCTTGATTTGAGGCAGTATCTCGGAGGATCACATTGCACATCTGTGGCTGGACAAAAAGAGCCCTCCTGATGAAGCTGGAAGTGACAAGCCCTTGAGATGCAGGCTGAGGTTGCCCATCCTTCAAGGTGTGGCGGCCTCACTTTGCTAGAACGGAAGAGCAGCAAAAAGGCCCAGAGATGGCACCGTCGGAACTTGTGCTTCAGATAGCAACCTTTCTGTAAAATAACAAAGGAGCTGGAAGATGGACACTAAGGGAATCAGAACGTCCAATCACAAGACAAAAAAAAAAAGCTTTGATAGACTCTAGGAAGTGGAAAATAAGGAGCTCTTTTGTTAAAGAAGGAACCAAAGATAACTCCTCCCAACCTGGTCAATTCTTTTTATGTTGTAAAAGTTCTCCCTAGGCCTAGGCCAGGGGTAGGCAACCTTGGCTCTTTTATGACTCGTGGACTTCAACTCCCAGAACTCCTGAGCCAGCTGACTCAGGAATTCTGGGAGTTGAAGTCCACGAGTCATAAAAGAGCCAAGGTTGCCTACCCCCTAGCCTAGGCCAAAGATGGTCTGGTGAAACTTGTTTATTACAGATCTGATTTGCTCCTCTGGGGAGGAAGCAGTGAGTCTTTCCCCTCCCCCCCCCATTTTTTTTTTCTAAAGCAGGAAAGAGTTGCTGCTTTTGATAATGACTCCTTTAGGATGCAATCTTTCTTGTCAGGGCCTGTCAGCTAATCAAGACGGCTTCACTGTAGCCTATGATGACTGAAAGATGATGAATGCCTGCAAGGTGGATAAGAGCAGGGATTTTGTTGTTTAAAGCAGGCATGACAGATGGAGCCAGATCCAACTTACCAGGCAACCTTTGACAGATCATAGACTTGAATGGCAACTTAACATATCTGAGACTAGACAAGTTTCGGTCTTTGCTTCCGGCAAAAAAGATATGCGTAGACTCCCTGTGGGACATCTGCTTCCCTTGCTACTCATCTTTCTTGTCCCACCCAGGGTGATGGTGGGGGGGTATTCCCTGGGTTCCAGGTGGGGAGAAAGACACAAAATCAGAGGTCATGGGGAAAAAAGAGGAAAGTTATTAAAGCCAGCATGAAATTATATAACTTAAGGTGTTCTTTGATCGATTGCATGCTGTTACTGCAGATGAAAAAAAAAACATTGTTATGTTTACACAACACATCTAACCTGACAGGTGTGTTCAAACAAAACCTGGTTTGGATTAAGGCAGCGGGTGGGTCAAACACAGCCTCTTTAGTTAGTTTGTGATTCAATATATTATGTGAAAACAGTAAAGCTATAATTCCGCAAAAGGTATGGCTCAAGGCCCTGAATACAGCTAGTGAGGCAAGCAAGGAAGTAAAGCTATCATTAGATGGTAATAATCAGCACATTTTGTGTAAGGTTGGGTTTGCACCCTATAAATGCGACTGGTTTGGTTTTGGTTCAGGGCAATGTGTGAACCCAGCCACAGACTTTTCTTAACTCGCATCAAAATGTTCTGTTTCCAGTAGAGACGAGAATGTTGCATTACCGATCTTATTCTAGACGTAAAGAGAAAGAGGCTTACAATTGGGAGGAACTGGGTCGAAAAATTAAGAGAAATTAAGGTTGCCCTACTGCCGGGGTCTTCATACTTGGCCCTTTTATGACTTATGGGCTTCAATTCCCAGAATTCCTCAGCCAGCATGGAAGGTTTCATCCGTGGTTCAGAGCTGCTAATTAAAGGGGGTTGGTCAAAAGCAGAAGGCAAGATGGACACAGTGGCTCCAGTTTAATAAGGCTTGAATGGTTGATGGGGCAGAAAGGCACAGTCACAGAGTATTGTCAGCACAAGGTGGAGACTCCAGTTTTCACTTCCAGTTTGTAAAGAATTGTTTGAAGAGCAGACTTTCACGTCCTTGGGGCAGGATCTGTACCTGGAACCAGATTAAAAGCAGGTGAGATGTGGAGAAAAATAAAAGAAGCAGAGAACAAATCCTGGCCCACTTCTCTTCAGATGTGTGAGTTACACCGCCACATTGCTGTTGTTCTCCAGACCTTTCATCCTGGACCTTCTCTGAACCAGTCAGTGGAGGTGTGTCATTCTTTTATGAAAACCTTCCCGGCACTTTGAAGATGGTTTGCCCATGCTTGAGTGATCCTTACCTGAGTGTTCTGAGGATATTTCATTTGTGAGATGAAATTCTCTGCTACTCTCAGAGCAGCTTGTTGTTCTTGTTCATTTGCTTTGAGGCCTGCAGACAGACAGGAAGAGGGATGATAATTGACAAGAGCTGGAAGAGGGACCTTGGCCAGCGCTGGATTACGAGAGCCAAGGTAGTCCTTTCAATAAAAGAGAAACGTCTATTAATGCCCATCATCTAAGTATAAGTGTATCTGCTTATATGCAGATGAAAAAGCAAAGCAATCCCTTCCTTCCTTCCTTCCTTCCTTCCTTCCTTCCTTCCTTCCTTCCTTCCTTCCTTCCTTCCTTCCTTCCTCCCGCCCTTCCTCCCTGTCCCATCTTTCATTCAACAGCTCAAGGTGGTGGCACCCATAGTGTTGTGTATGGGTTTGGGGGACAACATAGCAACAGCGCTACTTATACCACCAGGTGGCGCTGTACCGGGACTGATGCGGATTGGGCTATGTCTCGGCGGGAATACCAGGTTCAAATGGATTGGCCAGATGGATATGTATAAGGTATATATAAGGACTCAGGTAACCCCAAATCTCTAGTACAGTTCTACCATCAATAAAGAGCTGCTATGCTGTACTCATCGGTCTGGCATCATTCCATGCGGTCCAGAACCCACTACATAATACATAGCGTCCTCTCCCTTTATTTTCTTCCCTTCCCTACAAAAGAAACTCACCGAAATTCATCCAGAGATCTTCTATAACTGAGGATGGATTGGAATCTGGGTGTCCCTATTACTAGTCCAATACCTGAACCACTACAGAAATCATTGCAAAGAAAAAAAGAAAGATGTGGTGGTGATGGCAGGAAAAATAAATAAATAGAAGCTGAGGGACATTGATCAGCATGTCTTCCAGTGTAGACGTTTTTCAACTGATGCAACTCTTTGCTCTGTGTGTGTGTGTGTGTGTGTGTGTGTGTGTGTGTGTGTGTGTGTGTGTTTATGGTCCCAGAGAAGGCCCCAAGGCAACCTATGATGGGCATTACCTTTCCAAACAAAGATCTTTCCATACCGCCCGTTGTCCAGGATGAAACAGTCATCTGTGATGAGCTGGTCCTGGTGGAATGGACTGGCTTCGGAGACTTTAGTCAGACTCATTTTTCCCGTCATGTCAGAGACCTCAGAATTCAGAAGATAGAATTTACTACACTTAATGGAATCCAATAATCACAGGGTAGATGTCAGGCTTTTGAGGTTTGTGGTGCACTTTTAAAAGCAGAATTTTCTCATCCACCAAACCTGGAGAAAATGTAGAATGCCAGAGCATGGAGCCCATTCCTTCCTGTACTCTGTATTTCCTACATGTTGGACACCATTTTAAAACTGAATTAATGCATCCAGAACCTCTGACAGCTTAATATAATGGGGAAAAGACCTCAATGGAACTTTTGATCCAGTTGTTGGCAGCTAAAAATCGTGGACAGAAAGGACTTAGAAGCAAGACTGTTCTCTAACATAGCATTCCCTAATTTCCTATTCTTCGAATCAGTGTGGTAAACAGCTGAGAATTCTGAGAGCTATAGTAGAATTTGGGGGGAGGTTTGGTTGGACAAATTTATATCAAAAGAATCTTTGAACTGAGCAGTCATGATTGGACTGCTGCCAGGATCTCAGATCTCAGTGCACTGTGGTATACCTAGATTGGTTATAGTCTCGGGGCTTAACGGTTTTAAAGGACATAGTCTTATAAATAGTCACGTGCAGGGCTTTTTTTGTCATAGAACACTCAGAATGGAGTTCCGGCACCTTTTTTGGATGGAACCTTGTAGGGTAGGCAAGGTGGGTTACGGCACCTTTTTCTTTTACAGAAAAACCACTGGGTACGTGTGTGAGTACATTTGCTTGAAACTGAGTCCTAGCACACATGGAATACCCATATCTGCCTCTTGAGATAACTTGGGGGGGGGTTTCCTCATAATGCCCCCCTGAATTCATAAAGATGCAACAAAAGGGAGCAAAAAAACAAAGGTGGCTCAGCTAATCTTAGAAAACAGCTCTCTTTTTTTTCCCCATTGCCACATTTTCAAGATGAATGTGCGTTTACACACATCCAACCCACAGTCAAAAAATTGCAGCAAGTAAATGACACAGACAAAGTCATTTGGGTTTATTTTCTGTTGGGGTTGGCTTGTGACCTTAATGCTTTGTGGTAGGGCAGGGCTGGCTGGAAGACATCAGCAAGCCTTCTCATTCCAGTGGCATCATGGACTTTGTGGCTACCCATTCTTTTAAAGGCACACAATGTCCAGCGTAGGATCATACTGGGGCATTTTGGTTGATTAAGCAGATAGCTAGATTCAAATGTTCAACCACCAGCTAATAGGCTTCCCTGTCAAAGAGGGAGAAGGCGATCTCAGAAGGTGCCTACAAGAGAACAATTTCCTGGAGACCCCACCCAGCCTAAAGCAAGCTTCTTTTTGGTTGTTACCTTATACAGTACTGCTGCAATAGCATTCTTCTGATCAGCCACAATATCTTCCTCAGCAGTGCCTTCTTTCAGAACCGGCTTAGGACCCAGTACCTAGAAAAATGGATCGTGCCAATATTTGTTTGCAGCCAAGTTCTTCCTGAATCGGAACCTCAATGCTACACCTTAACGTGATCCGGTTCAGATTCAATGTTTGCCATGCAGCTGCTGCCAGAAAAATATTCCCGTCTAGAAAGTATTTCTTCATCTATGTGCCACAGAAGTGCACCAGAGATGCATTGATGTGTCTTTTAGTTTTGGGTCTATAATTCCCAGATTGCCAGCCAGGAAGTTGGTTCTGGCCCTGTCAACCACTAAAATGTAATTCTTGGTGTGAAAAACTCAACCATTCCTGATATAGCTAGTCCTGTTCTGGATGGATCAGGAGTGTGAATTACTCTAAAACAGCAACATTTGTTCCCATGACCCATCTCTGTATAAAAGTCCTTGCCAGATGTTTCAGTGATCCAGGGATAAAGAATATTTCATAAGTTTTTAGAGAATTTTTGTACGCCTTTCTTTGGAATCTTCGAATCCAGCCTTCTGATCCTAAATAGTTTTTCAACTCCCCTAATCCCAGGAAAGCTGTGGGCCAATACCTATGGAATGGAGCTGGTAGGAAATCAGCTAACCTACATACTAATTTGCATCTACCCTTTATGTTCTTTGTTCTCCACAAAGCTCTTACCGCTGTCATCTCAGATGGTTCTTCCCCGTCCACAACTATCTCCACTCTGGCTTTGCCCTTTCTCTCAGCGTCTCGGATGGCTGTTGCAAAATCTCGAGCTTTGTTGCGCTCCAGAATGTTTGACTTTTCTCCATACCAGGTAAAGATTTTCTAAAAGGAAAAGTAGAAACCTGTTGTCCAATTTATAGTAGGCCACCGGCTGACTAGCCTCCAGCCGCCACCACCTTTTAATCTTCCCACCGTACATTCAACAGGAGTGTTCTGACTACAACGTCCACAATCTCCAGCCGTTAACTAAGCTGGCTGGACATTCTTGGAATTTCGAAGCCAGATTGGGAGATCTACAATTACTGGAGTCCCACAGCAATCCTTCTTGGAAAATAGATCCCATAATTTCCCTATATTAGCTTAGCTATGCATTGGTTTTGGAGGGTGCATTGAAGCTAACCACATGGGCAATATGGCTGGGTAACATCAGAGTCACAATGTCACATGGACATTACCATATGCTCTTGTGACATATATTCTTTTTCTAGCAAATATCTGTCTCCTTTCTCTTCCCCGCCCCCTTCCAGGCTCACCTCTCCCAGGTCCAGGATGAAGCAATCACCCGTATTAAAACTGGTCCAACTCAGCTCCTTTTCCACAGCCCGGATATTCTTTTTTCCTTTCACTTGATAGAGTTGATGCCTGGGGCTTTGCTCATGGTTGGCCTGGGTTCTAGTAAAGGCTGACTCCACACCACCTTCCTGTGGACCATAAACTGGGGTTGAAATGGGGATACAGAGGATAGAATTTGAGGAAGATGGGGACAGGAAAGACTCTTTGAGACTATAGGAGACCCAGCGGCACACTGGCTACATACAGCATTGCAAGCAAATTCTGCTCACAGTCTGGAGTTTTATCCCGAAAAGAACGCAAGATTGATTCGGCCTTCCATCCTTCCGAGATCAGTTAAATGAGGAGCCGGATTGTTGAGGGCAATATGCTGACATTGGAAACTGCTCAGAGAATGATGTTAAGCACTGTGGGACGGCATATAAGTGCTAAGTGCTATGGCTATTATAAAGGACACCAAGAGGAATCCTAGTGCTAGAGAAGGAGCAAAGTGTTAAAGAGAAGCGAAGATGATGGTTAGCTCTAGCGTACACTTTGTGTGCCTTACCTGCCTCGAAACAAACAAAAAGATAAATCAAATGTAAGCTGGCTGTGAGCTGTAACCTTTTAGGAATTTAGAGGATTCTGTCAGGCACAAGGAACCAGAACATCTTCGTGAGCAGATGAAAGGAGCTTCTTTACTGCTGTTCTCCAATTTACAAGAGAAAAAAAAAACTAAGCTAAATTTGGAGGAAATAATGAGATGGAAATTGAGCAAAAAAGAGAAAATAGGGAACAGATTCCCAAGAAAGAAAAAAGGGAAGATGTCAGCCAACTGGATTCACCTGGGCTGACATGAGCCTGATGGGGATTAAAGGAAATGTTGGTCTCCTACTATCTCCACAGCAGAGCTTTGTATGAGTGTACCTAGATTTAACTAAGCAAAAGTTCTTAAAAGCCTCTAATGTTTAGCAATAGTGCTCTAGAAAGAGCATATAACTGGAAAAACGAGTCTCCTTTCACCTGGTATTTGATGCCATGGGGAAAGTACTCCATGAAGACATCTGATTCATTGCCTTGAACTTCCCGATACTGAATTGGTTTCTCTTTTGGGATGGAGTTGAGGTGGGTGGAGAGCAAAGCACAGGCTCCCTGCTCATCTCTGGAGGAGTTTTGACCTAAGACAAAGAGACAGCATTAATTTGCAAGGAAGTACCCCAACTCTACCCAGTTAAGTGGTAACCCCTAGCCAGCTTCAGCTATCTCAAAAAGGGTTTTCTGTGTTAGGTTCTTGGTGAAAATCCTACATTAAAGCACATTTTGGTGGTAATAAGCCGCTGGTGAAAAGTTTTCATTCTTGCCAGGATGTAATGTTACGTTGTATTGGCAGTTGCACGATCACACCACTCAAGTGCACAAATTGGCCTTGGAGCAGACACCAATGGCTTACAAAACATACTAAGCCTTGTGATGACTTCTTTAATATCGGTTGAGTAGGTTGTGTGAGCTCAGCCCTTCAGATCTGCGAAGAATGTATTGTATGAATCCAGACGAATAAAGGTTTATTCAGTAATAAGCTACAGAAATACATCATCCCCCAGACAGATTTTTTTTTTGACCTAAGGTGTATCTTGACCCTGTACTTACCAATCCAAATATGCAGATTGGAATGCCCATCCGGTCCATTGTAAAGGACAAGGTACGAATCACCAGAATAGAATATGCCTTTCATCTCATCTGGAACAGCAACTGGCTTCATTTTCTCCACACGCCAGATGTGCAGTCCTGGTTCTTTCGCCGAAGTGTCAAAGGCAGAGCCGCTACCAAAGAGAAGGTTGGAATTTATTGAATTGGAAGAAAGAAAACAGGACAAGTTAGATGTCTAGAAAAGGAAGTATCAAGAAGGTGGGATGAGGAAGAATAGATCCTGTGGCCCTTGCAGTGGGCTTGACTTCAGCGTAAGAATAACAGAGTTGAAAGGGACCTTGGAGATCTTCTAGTCCGGGGTCCCTAACCTATGGTCCATGGCTCAGTACCGGGCTGTGGCCTGTTGGTCACCAGGCCACATGAAGAGCTGGCGACCGCCCCCCACTTGCGGTAGTGCCACCACATGGGTGCTAGTAGCCCCGTTTGTGCATGCACAGGTGCGCTAGCACTGCCACCAACATCACGCAGGCGCTAGTGGCCCATTTGTGCGGGCGCCAGTGGCCCATTTGTGCATGCATGCATGTGCTAGTGCTGGTGCCTTGCGCACACAGGCCTCGCGCATGCATATTTCTCTGCTCCTCCCTTTCCTTCTGGCTGCCAAGCTGGAAAGGTTGGGGAGTTCTGTTCTAGTCCAACCCCCTTCTCAAGCATTCTGGAATGTCCTTCCATAAATCCCCAGCAAGCATAGGCAAGGTTGAAGAATGATGGGACTGAAGTCCAATAAATCTGGGAAGCTTCACCTTGGAGACATCATAGGAGGGAAATCCAGGAAAAGCAACTTGGAACTAAGGAGAAATTTCCTAACATTGAGAACAATTAATCAGTGGAACATTTGTGGATGCCTCATCACTGGGGGCTTTTAAGAAGAGACTGGACAGAATAGTATAGGGTCTCCTGCTTAAGCAGGGGGTTGGACTAGAAGACCTCCAAGGTCCCTTCCAACCCTATTGTTCTGTAATTCTGTTATTCAGATGAAAGCAAAGTATCAAGAGAGCAGGAACTACGTGTTCATTTTTATCTGATTGCTTGCCTGCCTGCTTCCTTTAATAGAAGTTCAAGATTGAACAGTTACAGTACATGGAAATGTTGCTTGGTGCAATCAAACCTACTTCTTTAAGAACAAACAATATTATTCAAACTTTCTTTCGCCATGCTTTAACATGCTTTCATTGTTAATTTTTCCTTTCAAGAAATCCCAGTCACTGGGAATCTGTATGGCATATATCCTGATTATTACCCTTATTGGTTTCCTGCCCCTGTTCCACCCTCAGCTCTCCAAGATTATTCATTAGAGAGGACAACTTTAAGAAAGAAATTGCAAGCAAGTTGGGGATAATTTGTATGTGGCCTCTGTCCAGACTAAGACTCTGTTTCAGACAAGAGATGGGAACGTTTTCTCGTAGGGCAAGAGAACTGATGCAGCATTGTATCCTTAACTGATGATTAACACTAATTCAATTTACACCCCACTTTTGAAACCAGAGCAAGGATTTTCAAAGTAGCAGATGGTTATGAAAATAAAACATAAATCTAAACCCAGTTGAAAGACTCGACAGTCTCATACAGACCACTGATAGTATAATTACTGTGATGTTCAGTTCTATTTATGAAATGGTTACTGGATTTTGATTGGATGAGAATAAAGGTTATTCCGTACCTTTTGGGGATTGCTGTATACATGGCTCCAAGATCTGGTGAGAAACAACAAAGAGGCCTGGTTAGGACTTTCATTAAATGGCAAATACAGTTCATTGAATTTATGAGTCTTAGTTTCCCAAAAAAGAAGCTGTCGAACACAATGACAAGGAGCTGTGATCTTCCCAGAGATATGAAAAGTTGTGGCATCAAACTGATGCCATTATCAATACGGGAAACAGCAGGAAAACAAATCACACAAATAAACAATAGTTTTAACTTTTGTAAAGCCAGCTTATGGAGAGGAAGAAAAGCAAGAATTTGCCCATTCTAAAAAGCTGGATGCTTCCCAGGACACGGAGAAAGTGACACCTCCCACGTGAGCATTTTGCTGGAATAGGATGGATGAACGGATGGATAGACAAGCAAATCATTTCCCTCTTCCCTCTTTTCCAATTTTTGGTCTACAGTCAAAAGCTACCCAGTGCAATGCTGCTGTCCTACGATCCAGCTCAAGTCATTTATTCACTTAACTCACTCTTCTCTTCCTGTTTAGTAATTATAGAATTTAATGAGTGCTATTTGATCTATCGTGTAATAAAACAAGAGAAGATATCAAGATACGGGAACCCTTCTTTCTTCCTTGCTCAGGTAACCCTGGAGATCATGGCTGAAGGTTTGTACAAGGATGGTGGTATTAAGAGCTGGGAGGTATTCCATGCCACAGTTTGTGAAAGTCTGCGAACTTTAACAATTAATAGTGGAAACATACAGGAAATAAAATGCTCATATTAGAAGCAGAGGGAACTATCTTTTGCAATGCTGGTTAAGTTACTGTTTTTAGAAGACCAGGCTAATTCTAGAAAGAACCAAAGCTTAAGGAATAATTCCCACCTTCTTCCCTGCACTAATGAATTCATTCCATAATAAATGCCATATTTTCAAATGTTTCCAGTGTTTAGTTGAAGAGACCGAGATGTAACAGAAAAGCCAATCGGAAGTGCTGAATCCCATCCAGCTTAGCTGTTTGCAAAAAAATAAAAAATAAAATCCTTGCTTGGACAATCTGAGGTTTAGGGTTTGTTTTTTATTTTATTTCTGCAATTACAGGCTGAGCCAAGTATTCCAGCTTCACTTTTGTCACCCTTTTTAACATCAGCACCACACTCCGAGAGAGTGAGAGAGAGAGAGAGAGAGAGAGAGAGAGAGAGAGAGAGAGAGAGAGAGAGAGAGAGAGAGAGAGAGAGAGAGAGAGAGAGAGAGAGAGAGAGAGAGAGAGAGAGAGAGAGAGAGAGAGAGAGAGAGAGAGAGAGAGAGAGAGAGAGAGAGAGAGAGAGAGAGAGAGAGAGAGAAGATTGTGTGCACTCACCAAGGCTGTCGCTCACCAGCTCCCTGTATAAACAAGGCTTCCCACCACTGAAATGTGAAATTAGATTAGATTTTCTGGGTGGGGACTTTTCTTGACTCTCTCTAGTCAAGCTGTTGGAGAACCTAACTTCTTTGTGGCTGCAGGCAAAGGGGAGGGGAGAGGGAAATGGCAAGCAGAGAATGCCAATGTGGTTAAAAGGAGGGTGAGTCACTCTGGTTACGATTAGGAACTCACAACCGCTTTCCTGTCAGGCGCTCTCTGCCTCATCTGTTGTGTTGTCTCTCGTGGCCTATCAGCCTTGGTTATCTGCACAATCTCGGGGGAAGGGACTGTAAGGACTCCCTGAAGTTTGTCAAAGATACATGAAAAGGCTTACTGAAGGAGGCAAGCTATATAAACCCACTGCAATTTTTATGAAGGTAAAGCAAAGGCACAAGCAGCTCGGCTTTCAATTCTTCCCGTTGGATGCTGACATATTTTGGCACATTCTGCAAACCTGAGTTAGCAAGGAATCGCAGTGACATGAAAATCTTTACAGGTATTTAGGCCAAGTATACTACAAAGCCTCCATGTTCTAGAAATTCAGCTGGTTCTGCTTCCAGATGGACCAGCCATTGTCCGCAATAACATTTTTGTTCTGTTTTATTCTACTTCCAGTATAAATCTTTAAAGTATTGTAACAAAAGCTGATCCCACAGACAGATATCAGCTTAACTCCTTAGCATATTTTGTTTCCTGGGATGTCCCCTTTGTATTGGGCTTATGATTCTCCTTCACTGCATAAGAGCACCCAACGAGAGTGAACACATGCAAAAATCACACAATTTGGTGGTCTCCGCAGCTGATCTGGAAAGGTTAAAAGTTAATGCATGATGTTGTGTTTTTCCTCAACCACAAGATGTCATCCTCTTCCCAAGTAGAGTATTCAAGTGGAGTAAACAATGTGGAACTTTATGGTGGATGTAAGAGCAAGCTTCAGTACCTTTAGTAAGTAGTAAAGATTTTGTTTTCCTGGCCTCCAAGATCACTGCATATGGGGACTGCAGCCAAGAAATTAAAAGACGCTTGCTCCTTGGGAGGAAAGCCATGGCAAATCTAGACATCACACTAAAAAGCAGAGACATCACCCTGTCAACAAAAGCGCGTATAGTCAAGGCTATGGTCTTCCCAGTTGCAATGTATGGCAGTGAAATTTGGACCTTAAAAAAGGCTGAGCGCCAAAGAATTGAGGCCTTTGAACTATGGTGCTGGAGAAGACTCCTGTAAGTCCCTTGGACTGCCAGGCGATCAAACCGGTCAGTCCTAGAGGAGATCAACCCTGACTGCTCTTTAGAAGGCCAGATCCTGAAGCTAAAACTCAAATACTTTGGCCACCTAATGAGAAGAAAGGACTCACTGGAGAAGAGCCTCATGCTGGGATAGATTGAGGGCAATAGAAGAAGGGGACGACAGAGAATGAGGTGGCTGGATGGAGTCACTGAAGCAGGAGGCGTGAGCGTAAATGGACTCCAGAAGATGGTAGAGGACAGGAAAGCCTGGAGGAATGTTGTCCATGAGGTCATGAGGGGGTCGGACACAACTTCGCAACTAACAACAACAACAACAACAACAACAAAGAAGACCAGGCAGAGCTGAGGAAGAGGGGGGAGGAGTTAAGCACGTCATCAATTTAGAATTGTTGTAGTGCTCCAAATCCAACTCCTCTTGAATTCCGTTGACCCTCCTCTGGCACCAATTCAATGTTGAAGTTTAGTTACCAGATTCTTGTGTATAGGCTTGAATAAATCTTCTGTGGTGCAACCTTACAAATGGTCCTAATCTTTTGCACCTGAAGGGATGCTCTTCTTCATCCTTCTTTAATATCATGTTCTGCAGCATAACACCATCTCCCCTGTAAGATATTGCGGTGGAGAAAGCTCGCTTATTATGTCTTAGCAAGATTAATGATGATGTTTGCTCAACAGATTTAATCTAGTTACTGAGCTCATCACTTTTCTGGGTTTGTTCCAAACACTGAACTATACATTTCAGGGAGTCTGATTCCAAAGGTTTAATAAAAGGGAAGGTGGATCCTCAAGTAGCCAAAACAGCAGCAACACCCAGTAGGAAGATATCAGAAAACTTGGAGAACTTCAAGGTTTGTAGACTGGGTTCAAGCAATTGCTTGAACTAAAATGCAGTAAAATGAGGGTGATAATTTTGTGGTTCACAGATACATTTTGGATCCTGCCTTTCTGTTCCTTAAGCTTACCCTTTATCCTTCTTCCACTAAATAAATAAAAATCAAGCCAGATGTTAATTGAAGCAAGCCCTCCACACACAATTTGTATACAGACAATTGTGTGTTTGTTTTATATTTTGTAATCAATGGAGTTTCCGGTGACGCTGCAATCTTTTCAAAAAAAAATAAGAAATATTACTGCCAAACATGCAATTTCCTGCAGTAAGCAAAGCTAGCTCTTTTTTTTTGAGATGCTGCAAAACAGCCATGAAAACAACAGGGTACTTTTTTTCAAAAATCCCTAGAGCATAAGCTGGGCTAGGAATGATGAAAATTGTAGTCCAAGGGCATCAAGTGGGCATCATATTGTAAAAATCCATTTAGATTTTAATATTGGATTCCTGTAAACTTTGCAACAAAGCCATAAGCCAGGTGAAGCGAAGGAACAGTAGCTGGACTATGGATACACAACTGAGTATCATGAGTTAATAAGGATTTGGACACACAAGTCTCCCCTGGCCTGTATTCCATTAGGACCTCTGTCTCTTCTTTATTCCCACTGGCAGGGTTCACACATTGTTCACTTTGCCTTTGAGTGTTGCGTGAATCCAACTGGTCTATTTATAGAATACACCAGTGGAGTTTACACAACCTTCAGTGGCAAAGTGAACAATGGCTCACAGCATCAAATATAGGGGAAGGCCATTCAACTATCGGCTATTCAGAGAAAAACATGGTTAAGTAAATCAGGCTTAGGCAGTTGCATGTCTGAATGCAGCTAAAGGTCCCTGGAGAATCTAATAGCTTGCTTAATCACTCAGTGCAATTCAGAGAGACCTAATTAAACTCCATGACTTCTGTGCAGTTTGGAGATTCTTCCTGACAGTGAGGACAATCAACCAGTGGAACAGCTTACTCCCAAAAATCATGGGTGCTCCATCACTGGAAATTTTTAAGAAGAGACTAGACAATCACCTATCTGAGATGGTATAGGTTCTCCTGCTTGAGCAGGGGGCTGGACTAGAAGACCTCCAAGGTCCCTTCCAGATTCTATTCTATTCTATTCTATTCTATTCTATTCTATTCTATTCTATTCTATTCTATTCTATTCTATTCTATTCTATTCTATTCTATTCCCCATTCCATATTCTATTCTATTCTATTCCCCATTCCATATTCTATTCTATTCCCCATTCCATATTCTATTCTATTCTATTCTATTCTGTTCTGTTCTATTCTATTCTATTCTATTCTATTCTATTCTATTCTATTCTATTCTATTCTATTCTATTCTATTCTATTCTATTCTATTCTATTCCATTCCATTCCATTCCATTCCATTCCATTCCATTCTATTCTATTCTATTCTATTCCCCATTCCATATTCTATTCTATTCTATTCTATTCTATTCTATTCTATTCTATTCTATTCTATTCTATTCTATTCTATTCTATTCTATTCTATTCTATTCTATTCTATTCTATTCTATTCCATATTCCATTCTTCTAATTCTATTCTATTCTATTCTATTCTATTCTATTCTATTCTATTCTATTCTATTCTATTCTATTCTATTCTATTCTATTCTATTCTATTCTATTCTATTCTATTCTATTCTATTCTATTCCATTCCATTCCATTCCATTCCATTCCATTCCATTCTATTCCTGGATCCCTTACAGCTCCCTTTTGCTTGTTCCCTGATTTCCCAACAGTGAATCTGTTCCTTATCTTGTTCTTTCTGAAAGGCTGCCAAATTGGATTTGCAAGAAAACCGAAGATTAAAAACAAGCTGGAGCCTCATTTTAAACACACACACACACACACACACACACACACACACACACACACACACAGAGAGAGAGAGAGAGAGAGAGAGAGAGAGAGAGAGAGAGAGAGAGAGAGAGAGAGAGAGAGGCACACAGCCTAAGGCCAGAGGGAGGGAAGGAAGCAAGTGGTCTTTTGTGCAACCCATTGCTGCCATTCACACCCAGAGAGCCTTCGGCGCTGTTGCTCCTACTTTGTGCGAACTGCTCCTGTCTTCTACAGCAAAGGAGACCTGGATCGGGGTGGGCGGCCCCTCTGATCACTTTAGCTGATGTGCTCCTTTAGCACAGAACTCCTCCCACGTCTGGAAGGGACTAAGATCAGTGGCTCTTGCCTTGATAACTTTTTATTGACATTCCAGCAGCTTGGCTGGGGAATCAGGAAGGATTTCCCCCCCCCCCCTTTGCCTGCCAATGTAAAAGCCAAACGTCTCCAGTCTTGGAAGGCATTCAGGAAAAGCAGCATTTGTCTCCCACCATCCCATTTTCTATGTGTGTTTTTTTCCTGAACTGTAGGACTGGGGCTCCAAACCTGGTTGAAACCTGCTTTGGGACCGCTTAAAGGATGATTCAGAAACCCTGGTTTACTAAACAGGATGGTATTTAGTACACAACTTGCTAAATCAAAGTGAACCAACCGTGGAATGGCTCTACAGAATGACTATGGGCAGACAACACACTCAGATAGAATATGGTTGGGGCTGCTACCGTAGCCATTTGGGATGGCTAAACATGGTTTAGAGCAGGGGTGGGGAACCTTGGCTCTTTTATGACTTATGGACTTCAACTCCCAGAATTCCTGAACCAGCCAGGCTGAGGGGAAAGGGAGAGCCAAGCTGAGCCATGCTGGCTCAAGAATTCTGGGAGTTAAAGTCCACAAGCCATAAAAGTGCCAAGGTTCCCTACCCCTGGCTTAGAGTCATTTTGTTGTAGCGGTTAAGGCATCCACTACCGTTCTAGTTCCCGCTTAGGCATGAAGCCAGCTGGGCAACTTTGAGTCAATCATTTTTTTCTGAGTTCTAAAGTGACAAGGGCAAACCAGGGGTGGGGGGAGGGGGAGGAGGAGATCACTTAACTAAGTATAGTGATTTCCTTAACAACCATCTCTCTTAGAAGTGGAAATTCTAGTCTCAATTGTGGTCATAAATCAAGGACTACCTCTATGTGGAAACCAATCCCACCTGTCTTGGGACAATGGCAAAGCAAGCTGTTGTTTCAATAGCCAGCAATACAGGCCTTATTAGATAAGGACAGATAAGGGGATCTATCCTTAGAGCAGCTTTCTTTAACCATGCACCCTCCAAACATTTGAATTTCACCCTCTATTGCCCACGGATGTCCTCTGGTCTGGAGGGAGCTTTTTTGGTCCCGCCTGTATGGAAGGTTCCCCATTGAATCAGTTGCTGTACAAGATACTCTCCCATAATCTAGCCACCTGTTTTTAAAAACAGGGTGACTGGCCAGCAAATCTAACAATGTGTTCGTTATTAAAAAATAATAATAATCATCAGCCTGATTGAATCAGATGAACAAAATGTTCCATCATGCTGGAGGCTAGGAGAAGCAGTATGGGGTTTTGGAAATTAACTGAAAGCACTTCTCCCAAAGAATGGCCTGTTATTTATTTATTTATTTTTCTTGTGGTTATTTTGATTCTTGAGACCGAAATTGCCTTTGATCTTGCTGGTTAGATTAACCCTCCCTCTAAGCTGGATGAAGAAATTTCCACATCCGGGAGCAAAGAAAGCAGTTGCTTCCCGCCAACCAATTACACATCATACAACTGACTGAGCATAAGCTAGTGGCTTTCCAGGATCTTATGAACCACACAGAGAGCAGAAGACAGGTAGATCTGTTTCCAAGAGCAAAACATGAGCTTTGAATGAGTTGCAGTATCAGTCAAGCATTAAACAAGAACACGACTCCTGTCTAGTTTTTTTTGTGGAGTAAAAACAGCTTTAGGAAGTAGTAATTTAAGGAGCTGTTTTTTGGAGTGGAACTCCCAAAGTTAAATTTTCTTCCAGATAAAAGTGTAAACCCATCTTTTAAAATATGCAGCAAAAATAATAAACACAGTATTTTCTCCTTGACTTCCCAAATGCTGTACATATTTCTTAAGAATTTTGCAGTAAATCTATTGATCCAAGAATCATTTGCAATGCAAGTGTACTGATCACAATATGGAAATATTCCCAGATGTTGTGCCTTCCAGATGTGGCACCTGGAGAACATGAATTAGGGAAGGCTACCATGTGTGTGGTTGTGGGTTGGTAATTAAGATGTATTAAAACCCCAACCCTAACCCATCAGACCAGGTCAGACTGCTCAAATAGATACGTTTTTAGATCGCGCCGGAAGGAACGAAGGTCGGGGGCCGTCCGGAGCTCAACCGGCAAGCGGTTCCATAGGTCTGGCACGCCCACAGAGAACGCTCTCCCCTGGGGGCCTCCAAGGTCCCTTCCAACTTTATTATTATTATTATTATTATTATTATTATTATTATTATTATTATTATTATTATTATTATTATTATTATTACTGTTGCTGAGAAAACTAAAAGGGCACGTCTCTACAGTCACTAGGAGAGTGTTTCTCAACCTTGGCAACTTTAAGATGTGTGGGCTTCAATTCCCAGAATTACCCAGCCACCACATTGGCTGGGGAATTCTGGGAATTGAAGTACACACCTCTTAAAGTGGTCAAAGTTGAGAAGCACTGCACTAGGAGCTGAACTCAATTCAGTTTTATAAGACCGTTCTGCAACAGTTCCTGGCTGCACTTTAGCATGCTTCTTCACCATCCATCCACAAATCTAGAGATGTTAGCTCTTGGAAATGCCACAGGGTTCATTTGGTTTCTTTGTGGTTTGTTAGCTGAGCTCATAAAGCATGGCTTACAAACCACAGTAGCTGGATTTGTACAGCACATTAAACCACCAACAGACTACATTTTGATTTAGTGCAATGTGTGTGTCCAGAGTGTCAACTACTGCTGTCTATACGTAATGTCTAGGTCAACTTATTTTCCTCCTCAATTAGTTCAACAATCTGATACTTGTGCAACAGACAGTATAAAACCTGATCCAATGCTATCAATTCTCATCAGAGTGAAAGAGAGTTTAACCATCTCAGGATAGAAGATCAGTTGGTGCCCAGAAGTTGATGAATGCAGATTCCAGGATTCCTCATCATGGACCATCTTGACTGGGCTCTTGGGAGTTGGTTTCTGAAGAGGCCAACCTTCACACTATATATTCTACTCATAGGCATGTAACACAGAAGGATGGACAATACATTTTTGTGGTTGCAAATCAAGGAAGGGGACAAGTTGGTGCAGATATATTGAGTCAGATGGAATGTTTTCCTGTTCTTCCACCCATCATTTGTCCTCTGTAAGTACCAGATGGGGATGCAGTCAGTGAAGATCACCTGAAAATCAAGGAAGGACACGTGGGAGCAGAAGAAAGAGCAGGGTGGAAAGCTGTGACCCCCACCCCCCCCCCCACACACATCTTCTAATACTTTGCAAAATGCTTCAGAAACCCAGCTCATCTCATTTGTGGTCTGGGATGTTGGATTCAATGCCCTTTAATCCAGCGGGCCCCAACCTTTTGGACACCAGGGACCAAAAGAGAGAGGTTTTTCCGTAGACCAGAGGGGGCCTAGTTTCACGTGCTACCTGCATCCCTCAGATGGGGTTTCACTTCTTTGTGCGGCGCAGTTCCTGGGATGCCGTGGCCCGGTGCCGGTCTATGGATTGGGGTTGGGGACCCCTGCTCTAATCCATGCATTATTTCTGTATCTGCATGGCTTCTTTTCTCCCAGTTCTTTATTCCTGTATGGTTTTTTTTAAGTTTTTTGAACTAAGAATAATAATCTATTCAGAGAATTGGAGAGAAGGAAGGAAGGAAGGAAGGAAGGAAGGAAGGAAGGAAGGAAGGAAGGAAGGAAGGAAGGAAGGAAGTTAGTTTTGAATTCTAGGAACCCTACCTAGAACAAAAGGCTTTGTTTTTATTCCTTTTTATGCTTCCCAATCCAGAGGAATGTTGGAAAGAAATTTCCTAAAGCGACTTGAAACTCAGTCTGATCCCCCTTGGAAAAGAGAACAGATTTGCTACGCAGAGAAGTGATGGCAAAGATAAGACCAAGTTTGAAAATAGGCTGGATTTGGCTGAGGGCTGTGGAATAACACACACACACACACACACATCCATTTCCTCAATGCGTCCAATGGGAGACACAACTGGAAAGGTCGCTGCCTCCTCCTTCCTAAGCACATGACTCAGAGTGGAGCATGTGCAGCCCACTTAATACTTCCCAGTGTGCGCTTGTGTACATAAACACAAAGAGACACATCAGAGGGAGAATAAACAGGCCACTTTCTCTGGTAGCTCTGATAAAGGGATTGAATAGAATTCCAGAATTCTCGGCACGCCCTCTCTCTCTCCTGACTTGCATAAAAGTTCTCTTAGGATTTGTTTTTCTCCTCCAAAGGGTAGAAAAATGTTGATCCCTGCAGCGAGCAGCACCTTAACGAAAGGCATGCACAGACCTCCCAGGGTTGACTACTCAGGACTCCATGCAGGGAGGCTTCTCCTGGGAGAACTATGTGGAAGCAAATCCTTGTTTCTCAGCAGCTTCCTTGGCCCACTGTCCTCTGATGAGCAGCAGCTGGTGCCAACTTGGACCTGAAACAGAACCGTTAGCAGGCCCAGAGGAAGGGAGAAAGGCTTTCAGAGGAGTTGGTGGCGGCAGCAGCAGCAGCGTGCTCCAGGGGCCAAAAGGAGCGAGGCCCCTTTAAGGAAAAGGTGGAAGAGACAGGATCAGAAAAAGGAAAGGAGGCCAGGTTGCCCTGCAGGAATACAAGTTAATTTGAGGGCTAATCCACACAGAGCTCCGTTTCCAGCTCTGTTTGCCATAATTCACTCCCTAGAGCAGGGGTAGGCAACCTTGGCTCTTATAGGACTCGTGGACTTCAACTTCCAGAATTCCTGAGGCAGCCATGCTGAGGGAAAAGGGAGAGGTTTCCATACCATTTCAGACCAAAGAACCATTCTGGCTGAGGAATTCTGGGAGTTGAAGTCCACAAGTCATGAAGGGGCCATAGTTCCCCCATGCTGGCTCAGGAATTCTGGGAGTTGAAGTCCACGAGTCATAAAAGAGCCAAGGTTGCCTACCCCTGCCCTAGAGACTAAAATGGATGATCTGAAACTTGACCTGGCCATGAACATGCAACGAAATTTCATTTTGAAGTATGCTGATTGGTGCATTCAAAGTGCAAATAAAGTTGTTGTTGTTATTGTTATTGTTGATTATCGCACAGTCAGCCAGATGTTCAGACTGGATTTGGCATTTTTGTCTTCCTATTGAGTCCTTACCAAGGATGATGATGATGATGATTGTTATTGTTTATTATTATTATTATTATTATTATTATTATTATTATTATTATTATTATTATTATTATTATTATTATTATTATTATTATTATTATTATATGTTGTCCCTGGAGAATGAGCGAGTTGCATGGACAGTTATGGTATCACTTCTGGAAGATATGAATGTTCATCTCTCTTTGTGACTGTCTGGATAGAAACCTAGAATAAGATTGCTTTGTGTGTCTGGGTGTTCTGGGAGAGTCCTAGTTTAACTCCTAAAGAGATCTGGATGGCTCCCAGTCTGATGACGTTCAGGAAGCTATGAAAGATTTTATTTTCCCAGGCGCCAGAGCAGGACAAAGGTTGAGTTCCAGTTGGATTGGACTTTCTTTGGCTTTATGTTGCTTCTAGGGCTGTTCAGGATTCTTCTTTGAGTTTTGTACTTTTTTTTTACTTTCAATGTAAGCCGTCCAGAGTTATTGGGAGTTGTGTGGCCTATAAAGGGCTGAAAATGTAGTTGGATTTGGCCATTATGACAAAACAGAAGACAAATTAAAGAAGCTGAAGAAGCTTCTTGGATGAGAAGTGAAATGTTTTCAAGGAAAAAAAAAACCAAGGTCCAGTTGCCTTTGGGAAAAGCCCTTTTGGGAGAAGACAAGTTACTTTTTATAAGAGGCAAATTAAATGATTCTCCAAAGGGAAAATCTATTAATCTTTCAAAATCAACTCTTGCACTTCAAACTTTACAACTCAGCGGAATGATCTGTTGTCCAGTTTGCCATGGAATGAATGAATGAACTGATGAAGCCAGCGGTTTCGGGGCCATGTGATTCCATTCAGGCTTAGTAACATTCTAGAATAGAGCTGAGGGAGAAATTTGTTTATTTCCCTCAGGGGTAGGCAACCTCGGCTCTTTTATGACTCATGGACTTCAACTCCCAGAATTCCTGAGTCAGCATAGCTCAGCATAGCTGACTCAGGAATTCTGGGAGTTGAAGTCCATGAGTCATAAAAGAGCCGAGGTTGCCTACCCCTGATTTCCCTGGCTGTGTCAAAACAACCTTCCCTGACCTGCTGCCTTCCAGATGGGTATGATTACAGCTCTCATTTTTCTCCAGTCTTCAGCATCACTAATTAGATGTGATAGATGTTGCATCCAACACATCTGGAAGGCTGGTTAAGGCAAAACTTCCAAACTGGATAAAATCAAAAAGGAAAAGTTACTTTTCAGTCCAAGAAGGCACCTTTATGGTGCTGGAGGATTGCAATGGAAGGAGCAGTAATTCAAAGCAGGGGTGGGTGGGATTGTCTTACACATGAGTGATGCTAAGATTTGAGGGAGGGTGTTAAAAACAGCAACATTGTCTGTTTTATGACTCATGCTAAATTGTTTATGCTTCCTCTCATAAGATGGCAGCAAAAATACTCTGATTATGAACAGAGAGACTGGGGAATCAAAAAAGTGACTTGAGGTTGCCCACTCCAGATGTACAAATTGACAAAAAAACCAGCTTCTTCTGGAAAGATCTGAAGGCCCAGCACTGAGCAGAAAATTGAGGGTCATCTAATCCAAATATGAATGCTGTATGACTCTTAAGGGAAAATGATTCTTAAAACTTTAGAGAAGATTGGGATTGCTCCAGAACCCTCTTTATATTTGGACCTCAGTTCCCTGAGTAAATCATTTGCTTCATCTTTCTTTGATTTTCACCTCTGGATTCTTCCTGTTTCACAATCTGTTTACATAATGTGTTGACTAAAGAGTTATGTTGCTCTTGGAAGCTTTGCTTGGACTCCTTCATGAAAAACACAATAATCCCCATTTGATCCTTTATTAGGCCTCCTTATGCAGACCAGAAGTTCTGGATGGCCTCTGCACTCCTGATGACAAACTGAGCTTTGCAAACGAAAGGGGGCACACCAGCATGATATGAGAGAGACCTGCTGTCAACTCCTGGGAAATCTGGGTAGCTCCAAAGACCCGTTGCCAATGATGGATCTGGTCCCCCTAGGAACTGCTGCTTATTGCTCCCTTTTGTGCCAGAAAGGGGAATTTAGATCTAAGTGCCCACATTGTCCCTGTCTATTGTTCTACAGCACAGTAGGAAATTAAATGAGTGGACAGATTTAGCCTGCCAAATGAGCCCACAGACACAAGAGTTACTCCCATCTCCACCCATAGAATAACTGTCCTGGAGTCCCTTAGGGCAGGCTCACACCAACTTTAGTTCTATAATATCATGTGTGAATGATGTTCTTCATTCAGGGCAAGTCATGTTGTAATTATGAATGAGAAAGGAGATCTATCCTTTTTTATTTATTGATAAGAGATAAGCTTCACCAGCTGAATACACTTGGGATAAGTAGAGTACAGTCAACCTATTTTCCAACTATCATGGTTTACCCACCTCAGTTAAGGCAAGGCAAGTATAGCAGATGAGACTTCTCTTTCTACCACAGATGGGAAACTGCTTTGGAAGTGCCATCTTCTAGCTGTATCTTGGTTTTTGTCATCCCACTACATCTCTTCCATCTGAAGATTTGTCAGAGTTCATCAGTAGAATCAGAGTGCCTGTTTAGTTGATAGGAGGAGGTTTTGGATCCACTGCTTGGATTCCCATATTGTGCTAAACCATGGTTTATCCCACCATGCTTTACTAAATAAAAGCCAGCTGACAGAGCTTTCATATAATGGCAAGCCATCATGGTTGAGTTCATATGACATTCTAAGCCAAACCCAAACCACATTATGTCTGCATGAATGCGGACATGGAGCCAAACCAGCTATTCCATCCAGTCAATATTGAGTTTGTAAACAGAAGCTCTTCAGTTCCATGTAGACATGACAGTTATTGCCCAGACAAATCCCACTGATAGTTCAAATTCATAACATATATGATGCCATTTCTAAATCCAGATTCTGTGAGACATGACAGAAATATATCAAGGGGACCCCGGAACCTCTCACTGCTTTTTACGCTTTAAGCTATCCACTTAATCTATCTTAGACCATTCATATCCTAAGGTAGGCTTCCATTCAGCAGATGAATCTATAAAGACTAGATCCTACCAAATGGCACAGGATCATGGCAATATTTCCACAGCCGCTTTGAACAACTGGAATAATATAATAAAAACCTCATGTTGTTTTGTAATTTCCAAGTAAATTAATTGGCAAGTAACTCTGGCTCCAGCATACCCCAGGTGCTGAGTCTTAACATTCCCATCAATGCCTCTTATCAAACCAAATCAGTTATTTTCCAAAGCTTACACAATACTGAAGCACATAATGCTCCTAAAATCTCTTTGGTTAAGTTCCAATATTCCAACTCCTGGCTTATGGCTCTTCTATACTTTACAACTAATATTTATCTCTCATAAGGGGTTTTGTGTGCATTATTCTCCCAAAATCTCAGAGTTTCTAGTGTTGTACCAAAAGATGACATCCTGATGAAGATAAGCTCTCTCTCTCTCTCTCTCTCTCTCTCTCTCTCTCTCTCTCTCTCTCTCTCTCTCTCTCTCTCTCTCTCTCTCTCTCTCTCTCTCTCTCTCTCTGTGTGTGTGTGTGTGTGTGTGTGTGTGTGTTTTCCTTTGCTGTATGCGCTGGATAAAATGGGAAGTTGTACCAACCAGCCACCACAAGGTGATGCTATTTCCTTCTAAAGCCCACAAAAAGGACTCTAGAAGCACTACCTGTTGAACTACAATACCTAGGACTTAGGTTTTCCAGCCACCTCAAGAACATTCAGGTGAGGAAGATTGGAACAAAACATTTATAAAGCTCAATGTGTGAATGCCACTGGTGGAAATTTAAAACGATGGCTTGTTGGTCTCTCCTTCATATATTAAGAATACAACGGAATGAAAGAGCAGAACAGAACAGAACAGTTAGAAAGGGACCTTGTAAGTTATCTAGTCCAGGAGACCCTGCCTTTCTGACAGAGGGCAGTCCAGTCTCTTGAAAGCTTCCAGGGATGAAGCTCCCACAACTTCTGAAGGCAATCTGCTCCATTGGTTGATTGTTCTCACTGTCAGAAAATTTCTCCTCATTTCTAGGTTGACTCTCTCCTTGATCAGTTTTCATCCATTATTCCTTCTCTGGCCTTCAGGTGCTTTGGAAAAGAGGTTGAGCCCCTCCTCTCTGTCACAGCCCCTCAACTATTGGAACCCTGCTATGATGTCTCCCCTGGTCCTTCCCTTCACTAGACTAGCCATGCCCAGTACCAGTAACCGTTCTTCATGTGTTTTAGCCTCCAGTACCCTAATCATCTTTGTTGCTCTCCTCTGCGCTTTTTTTTAAGAGTCTCAACATCTTTTTTATAGTGTGGTGACCAAAACTGGTTGAAGTATTCTAGGTGTGGTCTTATTAAGGCTTTATATTTTGAGAACCACTTGATACAAGGAATCTGCTTTGCGGGGTAGGGATGGGGGTGTCAATCCTGAAGTGATGGAAGAAATGAAAAATTTTGCACAAGAAACCTGACTGCTTGATCCTCTTTGAATTGTCTGTAGGCAAGCAAGGCTAATACCTACAGTCTGCTTTTAATTACTGAAAATTAAAATACAGATGTTCCTGTAGTTCGTATTTTGCTTCAGGGTCTTCTAAGGAAAAGAAGCCTTGGGGTCCCCAATCTGATTAGAGCAAGATTTCCCACTTGCATAATTCCTCTTGGGCTCTTGATGTGCATGTTCAAGCAACACATTTTTGCACAGCTTGGTAGATTAAATTATGTGCATTGCAGGAACCCAGATGTTTAGATTAATTCAGTAAACATGTGTGGGTTGTACTTTCATAGGCACAGGTTAGAATTATACAACACATTCAGCTCTATTCCTTTTAACTGGAGACGTCAGAAAGTAGACTGAGATCTTCAGCCTCTCTTGCACAGCTAAGCCATGATCAGCTGAGTCCTGCAGACCCTCCCAAACCTAACATAAATACCAAATAAAATAGCAAGACCCCATAAGTAAAACTAACTATGTGGGCTGCCTTCGCCTCCCCACTTGAATTCAATTCCTTATAGCAAAAAGTGACTTTGGAATCACCAACATTTTGATGATGTCTTTTGAAACTCTTCTGCATGCAAGGAAAGTTTAATGCATCCATGTGTTGCCTTGTTTGTCCTTGACAAAAGTATTTTTTTTTTTATCCATGAGATCATCAAACAAAGCTCAAAATTATTTAGGTTCATTTCCTTGGGAGTTTGGAGGATATGCTTGGACTGAAATGTCCTCTCTGCTTCTAATTAAAGCCAGAGCTATTCCCCATTAGCCCAGCTAATATTAATAATAAACTCACCCCCAGCCTCAGAGAAGTCTTCCTGTTAACTCCTTGCTAGCTGATAGTTTTGAATGTGAAACATTTACGATAACTGATGCTTTCCCCAAAGGTGCATTTTCCAAAAGGCAACTGGACTTTCTTGGGTGGTTTTTTTTTCTTGCTTTGAAAGCATTTCACTTCTCATCCAAGATGCTTCTTAACTTTTAAAGCTGCTTTCTCCATCCAGGAGACCTCCAGATATTTTAGAAACACAGATCCCAGAACACTGTGCTGTCTGAGAGGTCTCCAGCTTGGGAAACACCATCCTGGGAAATAATGTGGCTACATGTCAATATATCTCTTTTAACTATATTTGACTTACTGAACTAAATAAACAAATGCAGAGGAGAGAATAGTAGCCTATCATAGCATATCCCATTTCCGGCACTCTTCCAGTTCAAACCTTCTGCAGAATGACATCTGAAAGATTTAGTGCTACATCTATATGGGAGTCAAGCTAAGGAGGGGGCCTCTGTGGAAAGTAGAGTCCCATTTCATGAGCCCCGAGTGCACATCGTTCGGTTGGGATGTTGCACTGGAATTCAGTGAGCAGGTTGAATGAGTTCTTTCATTCAGGGAGGGAACCAAGACTATTTGTTGTGTGGGACAGCTTCATTTAGTCATTTTTTAAATAGAAATCAGAACGCTGAGGGACAATTTTTCAGCCAGAAATGCTGCTGTTTTGGACCTGTGTGGTGAAAAGATTAATGGACCACCTCTTTGGCTTGGTTGAGGGAAATCAGAGATGGGGAAGACAAGGGATGAAATAGATGGATGGGATCAAAGAGATTATGAAATGTCCTTGGAAGAACCACAGGTTATTACTGAGGTAAAATTTTTGACATTTTCCATGCAACCCCCATGACCTGAACCTTACTCAATGGCAGCTAATCTTTAGCTAGAGACAAAGGATTTAGAGAATCAATCTGTTGATCTGTCGATCTATCAAATCTCCACACTTTCTGATTTGCAGTTTAAAAGGAAATGTCCCAATAGAAGAAGGAAGTGAAGGGAACAAAACCCAGGTCTGAGTTTTAATATTTTGGGGCTTTTAAGCAGCCAAGTGGAATGGAGATGGTGCTGAAGGAAATCCAGAGTAGCTGTTTCTTCTGCTCTTGATTATAAGGACATTTTTTTCAAAGACTTCTCTGAGGAAAGTTCCCCCCCTTCAATTAATACCAATTGCTTGCTTCTTCTCTTCACCACCTAATTGTGCATTTCAAAAAAGGAGGCTCATTTGATGGTGTGACTTCATGGATATGTCAGTTTTGACCTATTAAAAACATACTTCAGCCAGAGTATAATTCTAAGAAGAAAGTGGTCCATTCATGGGTGTTCACAGAACTGGCTATATCTTGGCAATCCCACCAGAAGACAATGTATGTTGACTATCTGAGAAGATTATCGTGAAAAGAAATTGAATTGTTGCTATTTAGTTTACGATGGTTGGTTTTACTGCCAGAGAATGAGAAAGTGAGAGAATTAAGAGAGTTTCTGCCTAGGGTGATAAAATATTTTATTTATTTTAGAGCCGTGGTGGCACAGTGGTTAGAATGCAGTATTGCAGGCTAATTCTGCTGACTGCCAGCAGTTCAATCCAGACAAGCTCAAGGTTGACTCCACCTTCCATCCTTCCAAGGTCTGTAAACCACTTAAAGAGGGCTGTAAAGCACAGCAAAGTGATATATAAGTCTAACTGCTATTGCTATTATATGGTGGTTCCAGTGTGAGAGAAAGCCATTGCTGTTATCTTCAGATTCATGCAACAGGCCTGTGCATGAAGTCTAATGCTAGATGCACTGGATCTTAAGCCTAATCTAGCAGTGGTTTCTTCTCATTACTATGGAACTAAAGTTTTGTACATAAACAAAACCATGTCCAGAATCACTTGCGAAGGACTAGTCCAAGTCACAAGAAAGTATGTCAGTGATCCAAGGAGATTACCACTGCATAAAAAAATGTCTGATGGACTTAGATAAAAGGCATCGCATCCCATGATTATTGTTGTTATGCCATCGTATTTCCTTCCAATTTATAACTGCGGCTGGATCCATTTAATGACAGTCATGATGCCATTATAAATGGATCCAAATGTCACTGGTAACTGCCAAACACTGGACAGTATTCATATTCTTCTTTGTTTGTATTCAAGTTAACTTGTGTCATTTGTGTGGTTTTTAAAAAGCAATAATAAAAGATCATCGCTTCCTGTATGATGAAAGAGGTTCTAAACAGTTCAGAGTTCAAAAAGTCATCTCATATACTCTTAATATCCAATAGCCTTATCTTCTTCTCATAGTATTTTCTGACTTTTGTTTCTACATTTCATAGCCTTCAATTCCCTATCTTGTTTTTTTTTGTTTCATTCTGAAGTCCCAAAGGTGCTTTCTTCTTCTTCTTCTTCTTCTTCTTCTTCTTCTTCTTCTTCTTCTTCTTCTTCTTCTTCTTCTTCTTCTTCTTCTTCTTCTTCTTCTTCTTCTTCTTCTTCTTCTTCTTCTTCTTCTTCTTCTTCTTCCCAAAATCAACTGGACTTTATTTTTCTTGAAGACATTTTGCTGCTCATCCAAGCTTCTTCAGTTCAGAACTGAAGAGGCTTCTTGAATGAGAAGGGAAATGTCTTCAATGAAAAACAAAGAAAGGCCAGTTGCCTTTTAGACAAAAAAGCACCTTTGGGACAACCTGGATGACTGAGAATCTCCATAGACTTTCATTCTGAAGCCTTTCCTTGAATCTGCCAACAGGGACAAGTAGTTCTTTATTTCACGCAACCTATTAATCTCCATGTGAGTTGTTTTGGCTTAGCATGCAGTATGAAGCTGTGATGAATGTAAATAATAATTAATGGCACAGCGCACTACGTGTAAGGGACCACTATGGCTTGTTCAAGAAGTGGAGTTAAAGGAAACTATCATTCAATCTGAGATGTAAGCCTAAATCGGTCTCTCTCTAGCCCCCTACTCTTTACTCTGCTTTTTGCTCTTCAGAGGAATAACAGAACAGAATGGCAGAGTTGGAAGGGAGCTTGGAGGTCTTCTAGTCCAGGGGTCCCCAACCTCCGGTCCGTGGACTGGTACTGGACCGCAGCATGCCAGCAACCGGTCTGCACAAACAAGCAAAGCCCCATCCATGGGGTGCAGGCAGCACAGAATCTTTCTCCATGGAACTAATCCCTGATGCCCAAAAGGCTGGGGACCTCTGTTCTAGTCCAACCCCCTATTTCAGACAAATAGGCTGAGCCATCCCCTGCTTAGTTCAGATCCTCTTGAGCAACTTCCTTCTCTTTGCTGCAACATGGCAGAGTCTAGAATGGGTGCACAGTATAGGCAGAGAAGAATGTTTGTCTCATTAATTGCCCATTGCATTTCTGCTTCAGGTTTCCTTCTCGCTGTCTCAGAGTCGCTTTCTCTTCCAAAGATGAAAGCCCAACAAGAAAAAAATGGTTGAAGGCGACTTGATGGAGAGAAATCACAGGCAAATAATTGCAGTGATTTTGCCTTTCTGCTACAACATGGGATGTAGTTTTAGGGTCAGGCAGAGATCATTGCTGAACATGATCTGCTACCCATGTTGGAACCTTTTCTTTTCATGATCTAGAATCCATTTAGGGATGTTCCCCAGGCAGGGGCTACAGCCTTGCAATGGCGACTCATGGAACCTTAAGCGTGAGTCCCCCACTCTTTTGAGGCTGAGCTCAGCCTGGCATTAGAGAGGCTGTGCGTAATGAAAATGGCAGCCTGTGGTCTCCATGGGGCAAAAATGCAGAGCAAAGCAAAGTCTTTGCAAATGTGGGATGGAAAAGTATAGCACCGAGGACGCCACAATTATAGCTTGGTGGCCAGTTTCTTCTTGGAAGAACACAGCCCCTGTTGCACAATACTTCAGTGTGAGGGATCTGAAGCCCATCAATAGGACTCTGGGGAAGCACAAAAGAATGTCCAGAGGTCCACATGTTCAGTTGAAAGACATATGCTATTCTGGTCCTCAGAAGTTGCAGCAATATCTGAATCTCAAAGTAGAATAGGATAGGATAGGATAGGATAGGATAGGATAGGATAGGATAGGATAGGATAGGATAGGATAGGATAGGATATGGAATGGGAAATAGAATAGAATAGAATAGAATAGAATAGAATAGAATAGAATAGAATAGAATAGAATAGAATAGAATATGGAATGGGGAATAGAATAGAATAGAATAGAATAGAATAGAATAGAATAGAATAGAATAGAATAGAATAGAATAGAATAGAATAGAATAGAATAGAATATAGAATGGGGAATAGAATAGAATAGAATAGAATAGAATAGAATAGAATATGGAATGGGGAATAGAATAGAATAGAATAGAATAGAATAGAATAGAATAGAATAGAATAGAATAGAATAGAATAGAATATAGAATGGGGAATAGAATAGAATGGAATAGAATAGAATAGAAATAGAGCTGGAAGGGACCTTGGAGGTCTTCTAGTCCAGCCCCCTGCTCAAGCAGGAGGGCTTATACCATCTCAGACAAGTGACTGTCTAGCCTCTTCTTAAAAGTCTCCAGCGATGGAGCGCCCACAATTTCCGGAGGCAAGCTGTTCCACTAGTAAATTGTCCTCATTGTTAGGAAGCTTCTCCTTAATTCCAGGTTGCTTCTCTCTTTGGTCAATTTCCAACCATTGTTTCTTGTCTTGGCCTCTGGTGCTTTGGAGAGTCACGTGACGCCTTCTTCTTGGCAGCCCCTCAAATACTGGAACACTGCTATCACGTCAGCCCTATTTCTTCTTTTCTCTTGACTAGCTCAGTGGCAAAGCTCATCTTTGACCCAGAGAGATTCATGGATTCAATAACCCGTGCAGGTCGCCCTTGACTTACAACCATTCATTTAATGACTGTTCAAAGTTACAAAAATCCTGAAAAAGTGACTTACAATGGCTCCTCACACTTACAATCCTTACAATCTTTGCAGCATCCCCACAGTCACGTGATCAGAATTTGGGCACTTGGCAACCGGCATCCGACATCCCAGGCTTATTTGATCACCATTTGTGACTGGATTCCAACCAGTAAGCTGAATGGGGAAGCCGGATCCACCTAATTGCTTGATTCACTTAACAACTACAATGATTCTTTTAGCAACCAGGGCAAAAAGGTTGTAAAATCAGACAACCTTGCTTAGCACAGAAATTCTGTTCCCAATGGTGGGTCGTAGGTTCGAGGGCTACCCATATCCAGTGAAAGGAGGTGGAGAAGGGAGGAGATTGAGGTAAATAATAATAATAATAATAATAATAATAATAATAATAATAATAATAATAATAATAATAATAATAATAATGTTGGAAGGGACCTTGGAGGTCATCTAGTCCAACCCCTGCTCAGGCAGGAAACCCTGTACCATTTCAGACAAATGGCTGGCCAACCTCGGTAGGGAGCAGGATTTGTTGCCAATTTGAGCAAACAGTATTGGCTAAAAACTAAGCAGAACAGAATAGAATAGAACAGAAAAACAGAGTTGGAAGGGACCTCGTAGGTCATCTAGTCCAACCCCCTGCTCAAGCGGGAGACTCTATTCCATTCCAGACAAGTGGCTGTCCAATCTCTTCTGGAAAGCTTCCAGGGATGAAGCTCCCACAACTTCTGAAGGCAAGCCCTTACACTGGTTAATTGTCCTCACTGTCAGAAATTTTCTCCTTATTTCTAGGCTGAATCTCTCTTTTTGTCAGTTTCCCTCCATTGTCCCTTGTCTTGGCCTTGGGGGGCTTTGGAAAATCGGTTGAGCCCCTCCTCGCTTGTGACAGCCCCTGAAATATTGGAAGACTGCTATCATGTCACTAAACAGTTCACAGGCATGGGAAATTGCGGGTCAGTCTCCTTGTGAGCCAGACATGACCTAGTTGTCTGGTAAGCTGAATTGATATATGGCAGTTTCTTAATGCTTTCCCCCCCCCTTACAGCTGACTATCACCACTGCTCCCTAGAAGGCCCAGAAATGGTTCCATGGGGGCTAAAAGCAAGGCTGGGTGGGCAGATTCTTGCTTGCCTCTGCCTTCCTCCGTCCTTCCTTTATGTCGCACTCCCCATCACATAATGTTCTCCCCCCCGCCCCCCCCAAGAAAGAAAACACCGCTCCCCCAAGAAATGCCAGGCATCGGGCGCGCACCCCCTCCTCTCCACCCGCGAATTAAGCGACCCCCCCTCTCTCTCTCCCGAGGGAGGGCGTCTGGGGGGGGGGGTCAGAGGAGGAAACCCACTCAGGCAGCCCCAGCCCAGCAACGGAGGAGTGGAGTTGAACTGCGCTGGCTACACGTGGCGAAGCCGACCAAGACCCACCCTTCGCTGGGATCGCCTCGGGGAGGGGGGGGGACCGACCGCAGCTGGGGGAGGAGACCAGCTTCGTTCGCTCGACCTGGATCTGGAGGCTCCCCGCGGCCGCCAGCAACTGCCTGCCTGCCTGCCTTACCCCGGTCCCTTGAGCCCCGCATCTGGTGGCCAAGAAGAGACGGAGCAAGCTGGAGCCAAGAGCATCTGCGCGGACGGGGTGAAAGGACCGGCCGGAGGCTGCGAGGAAGCGAGAGAGCTCGAAGGGGCGGACGAGCCAGCGGCACCGTCTCGTCGAGGCGCTCCGGCTCGCCCTGGCCACTTCGGACGCCCTCGAGGCATCCTAATCCCGAAGCTGCTGGGTTGGAGCTCAAGGACGAGCTGGGAGAAGAACCCGACACACGCGCGCACACACACACACACACACACACGCACACACACGGACACGCGTGCGTCTCTTTGACCAAAACCGACTGCGCTCCTTCTTCCGACGGGCCTCTCCTTCCCTTTCCTCCTTGTTCCCTTCTGCAAGTCAGCTCCTGGACTGTTGTTTCGGGTTGTTGTTTTTTTGCTTTTTTAAGCGAGTTTGGGCTGCTGCTTCTCTCCTTCCCTCTGGCCTAGGCTGCCTCTAGCCTCTTCCCCACTCAGCTGTGGCTTCCAGGAGAAGGCAGCTTCCTACACCAGCCAAAGAGGGAGAAGGTCACCTGGGAATATCCACCTTCCCTTCTCCCAGGGCCCTCGACTGCTACCGTCCGTCTGCATGATGAAAGGGGGTGGTCCCCCGTTGCTTCTTCCCCTGCTGGTGGGAATCTTGTGTCTCTGGAAGCCGAGTCTGGTGGAACCCCAGTCCGTGTTGACCGACCATGAAATTGAGGAATTCTTGAAAGGCTTCTTGGGAGAGGTGGAGGAGGACTTAGAAGGGCCAGAGGCAGAAAAAGCGGAACTTCCTGAGAATCAAGGAAACCTGAATCCTGAAGAAAAAGAGAAAGCCCCAACAGAGGTGGAAGAAGGTGAGGCCTGATATGTCAGCCTGTCTCTACAATCTCCTCTACCATCGGTGATTCTCAACCTTGGCAACTTTAAGGCGGGCAGACGTCTACTCTGAAACTTGCCAAGGCTGAGAAAAGTTGCTTGCTCTATGCCCAGGAGATCCTATGTTTTCATTTGGACCCAGAGCTGCTAGGAAAGATTTGCCCTGGGGAGAGACTGCTACTCGGAACACTGTAGATTAAATCAGATTTCCCATCTGTGGTCTGCAAAAATCTTTAGTGGCAACAGAGAGTTATTTTGCTTCTATCTAATTTTTGCCTGGACATGGTAGCCTTTGATTAGATCCGGTTGATCAGTGGCTTGACTTAAGCTAAGTCAGAATCTATTTTGATTGGCTTAATCTTGGCATCTTGTGGGAATCCAGCCACTGCAGCTTCTAAGCTCAATGTTGTCATTTTAGGGCAGGCATGGCAAACTTGTGGTCTTCTTGAGGCTGTGAAATGCAACACACAGCATCTCTTTTTTTGCTGGCTGGGATACTTGGAGTTGTAATCCAATGGCATCCGAAGAGTCAAACTTTCCCCATTTGCTGTGTTTTGCATGATATGTGAGCCCGGCCAATTCTCTCATAGTCAGCAAACCGCATTTAAATGTTGTAGCATGATGCATGCAGAATTTTAAACTTTCCACAACAGTATCAATTGCTGAAAGTAAAGAAAGTTTTGTTTCACAGCCTTCTCTTGCCCTAAATACAGTGACAGTAAATTTAGATAATCAAAGTTCATTTACGAAGCCTGGAAGTTGGATGTGCTAATATTTTATTAGGAAAGTTTTGTGTTTCATTTCCTGTTCATTCTAGTCTAGGAGTGCTATGTTGCTGTTATCTAGGAACTCAGGGCTTCCGGAAGCTCATATGGCTAATGTTGAAGATGATGGATTACAACTGGATTATATTGAACTGGATACCATCTCCCAATCTAACCTATTTCCTAAAATGAGGCAGACCCCCATAGGTGTCATACTGAGCTCCCCAAATGAAGACAGGATAGAAGACCTGAAATGAACACAATGCAAATCAATCAGTCAATCAATCTGCGTTGCCCTTTGTGGTTTCTAGAGAAGTTTTAGGCTCAGGATCTTTTGACCCAACATCTTGTTGGAGAAGTTGGTCCCTCAAGGAACACCAGCCTTTCTAATATCTGTGGATACAGCAGAAAAATCTTCCCTGCATCCTAAAAACTTACTGTGGTAGAAGTTCTCATGAACAAGTGTTCATTGTCCTCCAATGGTTGATCTACCTATGGAGAGAAAATGGAGTTATTGGGGAGGGGGGAAGGGTGCTTCTAATTTTAGGAGTGAAACCATTGCCCGTTCTTCCTTTGCGGTTCACTTGCTGTCCCTTAGTTGCCAATTTGAGCCAGCAGCTCATCTGAGGAAGTCCATGACAACTGAGGCTGTTATAAAAATTGTTACTGTTTATTGTTAGGAAATAGGCAGGAATGATTGAATCAGCAAACTATGCAGCTGACTGTCCTATCATGTCTCCTCAAGATTGCTCCTCCAATTTCTTTTTCAACCTTCCCTTAAAAGCCCAGAAACCAGCAAAAAAGCGTCCCGGGAGAGAGTTGGTTCATGCCAATATGTGATCTTTCCGTTGTTTTTAAAGCATATATTTATGGAACAGCTGATGCTCCTTTTATAGTTGTTGCCTATTACTCATATAATGTCTTCTGACTAGTGGTATATCGGCATTTATTAATTCTTCACCACATGGCATGTCCTTCACAAATGAGGACAAGAAACTCTTGACTTGTGCAGAGAGCTCCGTTGTTTGTCCTTCAAGAAAATGTGTTGAATTGTTGATGCATTGCAAGATGCAGATGGATGCATTTGCGACCTGAATCCATATTTTAATATGCATATTTTTAAAAAACCTCTTTCCTTCTGGAGCCTAAGGCAGCAAATATTAGCTGAGTGCAATGTAAGAATTCATCAGATTTGTCCTTATCTAGCTTTGGATTCCCATGGATTAGGAACCTAGCTAATCTCCTTTGTAAGCAGTGTTTTATAGCACAAGAGTTGTGTGTGTCCTGTTCCAGCTTGGTAAAACCATGATTTAGTGAGATTTGTTAGGTCTTCAGGCAGCTTCCATGCAGACATTGATTGAACTTATCTCAGCTTTGTTCCAACAAGGTTACTATCTTGGGCACCTGCAACTTTGTCGGGGGTGGGGGGGAAATGTTTAGCTAGACACATACCCCCAAGGGTAGTCTCTCCCCCAAGGCAGTTCTGCATACATGTAGTTGTGAGGTACAGATTTAATTCTTGCATCCGTAGCTGCAAGAAACCACTGCACTATTTATCTGATCCTCATTAAACTGGCTGATTGTGCCTTTTGATGCAAGTTGTTGCAAGTTGTTGCCTGCAATTAGAACAGGAGCAGAACCTCTTGACAAGGAAAGTTGATGAATGGATTTCGGTTAAAGGTAGTTAAATTTCATTTGTGGTATCTGGCTCACAGTTCCATTTCTTCTCCAATGGAAGCTATCCCAGGAGTCAGATAAAAGCTTATGTCATTATGCATTCCCAAATAATTGCGTTATTATAAAATGTAAGTAGTGCATTACATTGATTTATTATCCATTTCACCTTCCATTCTTCCCAGAGGCACAGGACACCGTATACAATTTTCTCCCCTGCTTTTAAAAAAAATTCTTCTTATATGATTTCTATCCTGTTTTTCTGGCCGGAGAACACACGTTATCTGCACAACAACCCTATGAGGTAGGGTGTTGGATAATATTGATGAATCCAAGATCATAAAGTAAGACTGAGTCGATACTGAAATTTGGGTCCTCATCATTCTAACCATGATACCCAATCAAGCAGCTTCTTAATAGGAGACCTTTGGTTTCATTTTAGATAAAGAGTGAACAAGATCAGACATAATGAGCTGAGAGGAACCGGAAACCTCGACTTACAGCCATTTGCTAAGTGACCGTTCAATTACAATGTCACTGAAAAAAGTGATGACCAGTTTTCACAATTATGACCATAGTAGCAGCCCCGTGGTCACATGATCAAAATTCGGACGCTTAGCAACTGGTTCATATTTATGACGGTTGCGGTGTCCTGGGGTCACGTGATCCCCTTTTTATGACCTTCTTCCAAGCAAAGTCAACAGGGAATCCAGATTCACTTAACAACCGTGTTAGTAACTCAACAACTGCACGAGTCAACTAACAACTGTGGCAAGGAAGATCGCAAAATGAGGCAAAACTCACTTAACAGCTGTCTTGCTTAGTAACCAAAATTTTGAGCTCAGTCGTGGTCATAAGTCAAGGACTACCTGTACCTAAGTATGGACAACATATTTTTCCCGTTTTCCATGTTTAAAGGCCTTCTTCCTTTAAAAAAAATATATTTCATTTATTTTAAGGCTTAAACTGTTTTTTGTGTTCTTCCTTCAAGCGTCAGGAAAGGACTCTGCTGTTTTTCAAGGGGGTGTCAGAGTTTGCCTGCCAAACCAGGGGGCAGGGGTCTTTAGTAAGAGCACCGACAGGCCATGATGCTTTCTGTTAATGGAGATAATTTTGTGGGAGACATGTGCTTTGGCTGCTGAGTATGTGCTGGCAACAGAACAGGAGCTTGTACTATGTCACTGATATGACAGGCGACACATTTTTCCTCATTACCCAGAAATTATCTTAGTTGGGAATGTGTGTGGAGCTTTCAAGTGAGGCCTCTCAAACAGCCCTAATCAGCTGGAGAAAAGCCCAATTGGTTCTTGGAAACATCCTTCTGATGATGCATTCAAGTGATTTTACTGCATTCCTAATTTTTCCCGCCCATCTGCTCTTAGCTGATAGTTTTGCTCGCCTTTCTTAACATGTGCCTTCAAGTGCTGCCTTCTGCCCTGCAGGAGCCGTGAACTAGCTAGACAGTTACATGTGGATTATCGCTGAGGAATCTCAACTGCAGTCGCATAGCTTGGCACGTAGGACTTGCCCATGAAGTCTGGAGCAGGGTGGAGGGAATATCACAGCTTGGACATGACTCAGTTGGAACTGGAAGCAGAGCTTTTCTTATGCACAATTGTCGCAAAGAATTCTTTGCTGTTCTTTTCCATTCTCCATCCTGGTTTGGTTCCGAATACAGTAGAGTAGGGGTCTTCAAGCTTGGCCCTCTTATGACTTGTGGACTTCAACTCCCAGAATTCCTCAGCCAGGCATGCTGGCTGAGGAATTCTGGGATTTGAAGTCCACAAGTCATAACAGGGTCAAGTTTGAAGACCCCTGTAGTAGAGTGTCCAACCTTGATTTCCTTTGTGGCTTGGATACAGCAGGAAGAGTTTAGACAGCTAGTTCTTGTTCTGCACATTCCTGACCTTGCTTTAGTCATGGACATGGTACCTCTGTGCAAAAGGAGAGAGAGAGAGATGTCAGGAGATATGAAAATTCTGGTTTCTGAGACAGCCTGCCAGCAGGGCAAGGCTTCTGCCCTTGATATAACTGTAAATGCCAGGCTGTTTTATAGCTAGTTGCCCAAACTGACCTGGGCTGTTCTTCCCACAGGCTGTAGAAATGCTGCAGTTCAGAACTTAGGAATGAGCCTGTTGCTCTGTTGCGATTATGAGTTGACATTAATCACCAGCAGTCTATCCACTCCAGGGAGGCCCTCTGATTCATAGACCCAGACCCTTCGCCCAGATCTAGTTCAGGCATTCATGTTCAGGATTTCTCAGAAAGAAAAGTTTTGGAAAAATTCCATAAGGAATCCCAAATGAAATCTAGTTTTGTTTCAAGAGTCATCCATTGGTTTGAATCAGAGGGAAAGGAGAAATGATGGCAATAATATCTGCAGTGCGGTCTTGATGGTGATTCTATTTTTGTTGCGTCTGGGGGATGTTCGGGTAACATTTTTGGGTGGCTCACAAGTAAGTCCATTGCCTGCAACCAAGAATTTCACTGAATAAGGGTTAGGAGGGTTTCCAGTGCAATAGATTCTCCAACTCCTGGGTTTTATTTAGAAATGTAGAGAACTAACTATCTTCTCTCTCCCAAAGTTGCACAGGAAAGAGTGACAGAGAAGCCCAAGAAAGGGAAGAAGGAGAAGCCACCCAAACCTACAAAAAAGCCAAAGGAGAAACCACCCAGGAGCTCCCCAAAGCCAAAGCCTCCCAAAAAGGAGAAGCCCCCCAAACCCACCAAAAAGCCAAAGGAGAAGCGTCCCAAGGCCACCAAGAAACCTAAGGAGAAGCGTCCCAAAGCCACCAAGAAACCAGCAGCTGGAAAGAAGGCAGAAAGGCCTTCTCCTCCAGTTCCACCAGAAGAAGAGAGGTACCACTTTCCAGAAACACCACTGATCCCGCCTCCAACTGGAGAGGAAGATGGCTATGGGTTGCCTGATTCATCCCATTATCTCTTTCCCTACGGACGAGAAGATGACCTTTCCCGAGTCAATGAAGAAGGGGGTGAATGTAAGTTCCAGGGCATTTCACATCCATCCTACAACCTCATGTCTTCACCACACAGTGACTTAGCCTGCACATAATGTCAAGACTTAATATGTGAACCCAGACTTACCCTGTTTCCTGGTTTTTTTTAAGCTACTTTCTCATCCCTCTCTTACTTCTTAAGAGGAAGCACCCTGGGGCAAAGATGCGCATTGGGAATCCCTAGAGAAAGGCATTAGTTGAAAGTAGGGATTAGACATTGGTGAAGCAAAGGCCCAGGAAGAAACTCGATAAACAACCCATCATTATTTTGTTAATCTGCAAGATTGACCCTGAATGGTTCCTAGCTTGTTCAGGAATCCCTATTTTTTAAAAAACTGGGTTTAGTGTTTTGTGCAAACTTACCCATTGCCTTGTATCACATATCACACTAAACCTTAAAGCAATATGTTTGTTTCTGGGTTAGTTGGTCACATTTAAAAAAAAACAAAACACCAATCAAAGTTCAGTGTGATGTGAAAAAAAGAGTGCTCATCTTTGACAATATCTGTTTTATCCTGCAGCTCTTTATCCTGAGAAGATAATTGAAAAACAAGATCCGTCCAGGTTTCACAGTAGGTATAATCAGATTATGGGGTATATACCAGCATCAAGTGTAATCAGATTATGGGGTATAATAATAACATCTCAAGAGGTATTTATGGGCTACTTCTAAGGCTATTTGAGAAAGGAGTTTAAAATTTGGAAAAAGGGAAAAGGCACGAATGCACTTGATAAGGATAGAATATTATATTCATCAGGAAGTTGGATAATGTAGAATCATCCCAGTAGGGAGGAGCCAAAGAGATTTCAAATGAAGAGGGCAAGGATGATTAACCTCAAGGTAACAACAATACTGTGGACCTACAGATGTGCTGAAGGAGTTATAGTAGATAAGACCATGCTAGAAAAGGGTGAAATTTAATCCAGAAGGCGAGTTTCCCATTTTAATGGATTTTCAATTTTAAAATACATTAAAATTGAAGCACTGGATTTAACAACAAATTGCCCTGAGTGAATCCAGTGGCAGGTAAGAAGCTTTGGATGGATCTATAGCATGCAGATTGTGAGTTACCCATAAAAGAACAAAATAAGAATAGATCAGAGGGTTGTCTATACAGAGCAAGAACCGGATGGATCTTTTACAGAGGTATGTGTTTACATCCCTGATGATTTGATTGTGCTTTTTTTCAGCTGATGTCTATGAATCTCCAACGGGGCCACAGGAGACCCCCACGGATGACAAAGATCAGGAAGGTCAGCCAGGTAAACAGACATTAATTTCCAAGGTTGGCTGTTTCTCAGACCTCTTGCTATCTTTAAATCATGTTGCCAAGACCCCAAAGTGGATTAAGGAAGATATTGCTTCATTCCTCTTGCAAACAAACCTCTTAACCTGTCCTCTAAGCTACCCGGAGACTGGTTTATGCCTAAGGGAATTCCTGAATCCCACCATCAGATGAGATCCATTTTTCTTAGCTATCCTAGAAAATTCTGCATAGAATTCTGCATTCCTGGTTCTACATCTGGCCAAATCTTCATTATAAATTTCCTTACAGAGTGGAATGTAACTGCTGTCATCTGTGCAAAAAGCCAGCAGGCTGGAAACAGAATTTCAAAAGAATTTGAGGGCCAACCAGAACTATCCGTTATAGTCAATGTGATGCAGAGAATAAAAGCGGCTGTTGCTTAACAACTTTACTGAAGCAGGGCTGGTGTGAGAGACAAATTGTGATTCATGTTTTCCTTTCCTGCACTTTTGTGCTCTATCACTTTGGAGAGAAGTTAAGCCTTCTTTATTCAACTTGCTGTTGAAGTGTCTTGGCAAGTTGCAGTCAAAACATTAGCAGAGTTTTTGAAAGAGCAAAAAATATAAGACCTCCATTGTCTTACTGCATGGAAGACCGCTGTCAAGAGTGAAAATTTGGCAGCTACGTCCCTCTCTGTTTTCATCTTGCTATTAGAATAATGGGGGGAGGTGTTTTCAAATGGGTTAGTTAGAAAAAACGAAACCTTTACAGTTCTGTGGAAGCTGGCTGAAAGTTGGCAGGATGGAAACTTTTCAAGGACATTCTAGCAGGTGTGAAGAAGATAGCTGATGGGTCTCATAACAAAGAGAACATGTTTACATGAGCTACATGGGCATCTGGGAGGGGGTTGTTGGCTGGGAAAGTCATTGTTATATGCTATGGTCTGATGCCTTGGGATTTTAGAGTTAGTTTTACCTCGCCTTTACCAGGCCATGTATTCAATAAACAGTAAGCTTCTCAGAAATGAAAATAATTCTGGACTTTTATTTGGATACTTGAGCTGGAAGTCAACAACCACTTAATACACCTATGTCTTACATCTTTTGTCCTTCTTGGCAGAAAAAGGAGGGAATTGAGATCCATCTGGGGAGGAGAACACCTGCTTGGGAAAGGATGGTTGAACTGAATCAAACCTATTCTTTTTTTAACTATCTCTTGCCTTCAAAAGGCTTTGTGTCACGGACCCAACCCCCAGACTCAGGAAATGTCTGTGCTTCTTGTTTGTTCTCTAGAATTTCCTGTAGAGCAAGAGCCGCCAACACTGGACTTCAATGAACAGATTGAGCGCGAGGACTACGAGGATTGTACGGTGCCACTCTTGTTTACTTGCCTCCCCAAGGGTCATACTGTTTCTGGGGAAGTAGCCATCTCCTGTTGTGGGTGGAGGAGTAGCAAGGGTCCATGGCTTCAGGATAGCAGATTTTTTCTGATTCTTTGATTCAGGCATGACCTGATGCAGTTATATGCAATTCAGGATCTCTGAACATAGGAACGCATACTCTTAATTATTTCCTGTAGCAAAAGATTTCCTAGTCTTCCTAGCCATTTGGCTTCTTGGGTTGTGTAGAAACATCTGGTGATCTTTCTGGTGCCATAAAAGGTAATGTAAAAGAGTCGTGACATTTCCACGATCAGAGTATCCTTGAAACCTTTTTTTGGTGTTCTGTGACCAGAAACATTAATTCTAGTTTGCAGAATCCGTGACCCTAAAGTTCAACAGTCTTTTGCCTGGCTTTGATATGGAGACCTCTTGGCTGACAGGTGGAACAAATATGTTTATGCAACTGACTTTGGGTTTAATTTTCAGCATCTCCACAAGTGGAAAAGATTCATCATATCCTGGAGAGGCCCAGCTGATCAGTCATGTCAGCCTTCCCCCATGTAGTGCTTTCCAGATGTGGGAATTTCCAGCTCGCAAGAATCCTAACTATATTAGCCATGGTGGCTAGGAATTTGGGAGCCGAGCATTGGTTGATACTGATGGAGGCTATGCTGAATTAGTACTGTAGGGTCTACAGACTTGTTGTTCCAAAAATCCTCCCTGCTTCTATCTCAAAGGTGTTTTTTCAAGAGGCAACTGGACTTCCTTGGTTTTTCCTTGAAGACATTTGCTTCTCATCCAAGAAGCTTCAGTCAGAATTGAAGAAGCTTCTTGCATGAGAAACGAAACATCTTCAAGGAAAAACAAAGTCAGTCCAGTGGCCTCTTGAAAAATTACCTTTGGAACCACCGTAGATGACTGAGAATCTCCACAGACATGTCCCTGCTTCTAGAGATGTTGGTTAGACCATAGAACTAATATCTCATTGCTTGGTTAAGCGAGATCTTAGAATCTTTCTGGGTTAAGGTTAAGAAATGACTGTCTGATGGATTCATCAGAAGTTGCCTTTTTGGGTTGGCATAACCAGTCATTTTTATGACTGGGTCTGCCAGGCTCTGCAGCTTCAATGGTTTTTGCTATGGGGCAATCTTTGGGCCCAACAGAGGTCCTGGTTCTGATTGTTTTTGCAGGTTGCATACCTATGTTTCATATATTTTGGACTGTGCTCTACATCAGTATTTCTCAAAGTTTCGCAACTTTAAGACATGTGGACTTCAAGTCCCAGAATTCCCTAGACAGCCCCACTCATCTTCAGGTTGCCAAGATTGAGAAACATTGCTCTATAATATCTAGAGGTAGTCCTCAACGTACGATGACAACCGGGACCAGTATTTCCATTGCTAAGCAAGGCAGGTCTTAAGTGAGTCACGCCCAATTTTATGACTATTTTTTTTGTCAAAGTTAAACAAATCAGCACAGTTGTTAACTGAATCACACCATTGTTAAGTGAATCCAACTTTTTCCATGGACTTTGCTTGTCAGAAGTTGCCTGACAAGACGCAATATATTTTTATATTTGGTGGTTCTGTGGAAAGGGTGAGTTTTTTTTGGATTGTGGTACTGGAAGAGGAACGGCCGATTACAGAAGAGTTGACTTTAAAGTTTTTTTTGATTTGGGATCCTTGGTTAATTTGGAAAATTATTTGTAAGAATGTTATATCATGGAATGGATAAAATGGATGGAGTTTATTTAGGATAAGTATAGGGTTGAGAAGGGGTTTTTTTCTTCTTTTTCTTTTTTTTTTGTCTTTAATATATATTTAATACTATTAAGGTTTGTTCCATTCTATATAAGCTAGAGAGTGTCCTTTTCTTATTCTAGTTTTTTTTTATACATATATTTAATATTGTTAAGGTTTGTTTTATCCTATATAAGCTAGAGAGTGATGGATTTTAGAATTTATAGTTGTTAGTATATGGTTGCTTAGGTTTGCTTTTTTTTTATATATATATACCTTGTATTCAGCTCTGGGAAGTAGGGGGGGGAGGGGGGGAGGGAGGGGGGGAGGAGGGAGGGGGGAGGAGGGGAGGTAGGGGGGAGGAGGGAGGGGGAAGGGGGTTTTTTTAAAGGAAAATTGTATTTTAAAACTTTTCAATAAAAAAAAAAAGAAGTTGCCTGACAATGTCGCAAACATTATGCCGGGATGCTGCAACAGTCATAAATACATGCTGGTTCCAAACATCTGCATTTTGATCATGTGACCATGGGGAAGTTTAACATTCGAAAGTGCAAGGATTGATCATCAATCGCTTTTCCCAGTGCTGCTGTAGCTTTGAAGAGTGTCTAAATTAATGGTCATTAAGGGTCAAGGACTACCTATATTCTCCTTGTTGGTCCGTGGCTCACCTCCTTGTTCTTTCCTGCTCTTTCATGACCACCCCAGTGAGAATCTAGACTGTCTCTTATGATCATTTTCCACCAAGAGTGTCTGTGGCCCCAGTTGCGCTGAATTTTTGAAAGGATAGAGGGAGCGCTATGCTGCATGTTTCTGTGACCTGCAGACACGTGCATCGGAAATTCTCCCAGCCACATTTCAGAAGAAAATTATTTCTCGCATTTAGGCATTCAAGGAAAAAAGAGAAAGAGAACATTTCAGAGCTGCAGAAGAACTATTTTAGTTCCATGCTGTGAGCTGGAAATGAAGGCGGTTCCTGGATCGAAGTCTGCTGTGAAACAGTCGGTCCATTTTGTAGATGCTGGCAGAAATGATGGACGCGCTAGTAATCATAATAATAATCATGTTTACAATGCTGCAGTGCCTTGAATCTGGCTTAGATTTGTGCCAACTTTCGTAGAAGGAAGCAGTTCAGTACCACCCTCCCCCTCTTCCTTCAGACTTACCCTTCGTTTCCGCCGCATGTGATCTGGCTTTATTTTGGCCTACGTGAGTGGAAAATGCCCAGCGTTTTCTGAAGAATGTTTGACAGATGAGAGAGATTTTGCCAAAACAAATGCAAAGGTACCTGACATCAGGACCAAAACTTAAGGCTTGGCTGGCTAGGGATTTTTTTTCATCCTCTTATTTTACCCTGGGCACTGAGCTAGGAAGCCACAGGAGTTTGAATGCTTCTGGCTCTCTGTTTATGTCCTATAAAGTTAGAGAATTGCCTTTTTGTTTTGCCTTTCCCCCACCCCCTCCTCGTTTTGCACATTTCCCTGCCCCTCCAGGACTGTGTGGAGAAAAGAGGGCTATTCCCTGCACTGCTGTCAAGCAGGGTTGCTCTAAGTGAAGAGATGCAGTTGCAAGCAGGATTTTGCTGGAGTTGTGCAGGCTTCGGAATGGATTCACAATGATATTACTTGATTTATTTTCTGCCCATCTCATAGTTCTGGTGACTGAACGGTTGCAATGGAAAAATCAGACCCTCTATTGCTTTGATAGCTGCACGTGCGATGGTTCTGAGACCAAAATGGCTGGTGCAGTTCTTGACTCCCCCATGTTGTGTGAGCATGACATTTGGCCTTAAGTCTGTTGCAACAAGATCTCCAAAACCCTCTGATAGCCAATTGGGCTATCAAAAGTCTGTCTTATTGGATAGGAGGACAACCTTCCCCGATTTGGATTCCCTCAAGTAATGTGAGCTTCGGCTCCTTGAGTTCCCACCTCCAAGAACATCACTGAAGGTTCTGGATGCTGAGGCCTCGGTGTCTGGGGGACTTCCAGGTTATGAGATCAGTTTTGATAGACCACTGGTCCATTTTATCCAAAGTAACAGTCCCCTTTCACTAACTGAGAGAGCCAGTTTGGTGTAGTGGTTAAGGCACCCGGCTAGAAAGCCAGGGACTGTGAGTTCAAGTCCTGCCTTAGCCATGAAAGCCAGCCGGGTGACTCACCAGGAGACTGTGAGTTCTAGTCCCCACTTAGACATGAAAGCCAGCTGGGCGACTTTGGGCTAAGCACCAGGAGACTTGTCACTTTTGGTTCCGCCTTAGACATGAAAGGGAGCTGGCTGACCGTGGGCCAGTCTTACTTATTCCGCCCAACCCATCGCACAAGGTGCTGGCTGTGGGGAAAATAGGGGGAGGAAGGTGCCTTTGGATATATTTGCCACCTTGAGTTATTGGGTAAAAAATAATAAAGGCCTGATACAAATAAATAAACAAGCTTTTCCATAGCTTAAAGAAGACAAAACAGAAGGTTAGGGTGAAATGCACGGATGGAATCAACTTCCTTACAGTCTCCCCGTCTTCCTTCTGAAGGAATCCTTTTTCTTTCTACAGACCAATATGTCCGGCGTGAGAAAAAACCCAAAAAACCGCCACAAAAGAAACCAGAGAAGCCCAGGCTGGAACCAGAGGAGAGACCAAGTAGGTAGACCTTGGGCTCCTTACTATCATTTTATCAGACGGTTGAAAAATAGAAGGAGGTTGAGAGACAGAGGCAGGCAGGAAGGGCCAAATTTGTTTCTCAACCCCTTGGTGAAACACACACACAAAATTACTCTCCAGATCTTGGGTTTTTAAGCTAAAGCTGGGAAAGATGACTGAATCCTTGGAAAGCCCCTGTTTTTACAACATCGGCAATAGATGGTCATTTTGGTGGACGGCTAGGAGATATTGTTATCATGTATCATTGTTCTTATTATTATTGTTTCTCACCGAGGCTTGTAGTGGGCATGGTGTTGTAGGGCAATGTTTCTCAACGTTGACAACTTAACGTTGTGTGGATTCAGTTCTCATCAGTCCTGGGAACTGAAGTCCATACATCTCAAAGTTGCCAAGGTTGAGAAAACACCACTACAAGGGATATTTAGCCTATTTCTTTCTACCTCCTTTAGGAGAGTTTCCACTACCACCCACCCCCCTCAATATAGCTACGCATTGAACGTTCATAAGACTTAAAACACTTAGGAATTTAGTTTCACACACAAATGGGAAGCTACTGCCTGCCAATTGTTTTCAGAGAGAGAGAGAAAAAAATCAACCTTGTGTTTAGTAGAGAACTAGGGATGCGGTGGCTCAGTGGGTTAGGCTGCTGAGCTTGTCGATCAGATGGTCGGCAGTTTGGCGGATCGAATCCCGAGTGCCGCATAACAGAGTGAGCGCCTGTTACTCGTCCCAGCTTCTGCCAACCTAGCAGTTCGAAAGCATGTAAAAAATGCAAGTAGAAAAATAGGGACCACTACGGTGGGAAGGTAACAGCGTTCCATGTGCCTTTAGCACCTATAGTCATGCCGGCCATATGACCACGGAGACGTCCTCGGACAAGCGCTGGCTCTTCGGCTTTGAAATGGAGATCAGCACCGGCCCCTAGAGTCAGAAATGACTAGCACACATGTGCGGGGGAACCGTTACCTTTACCTTTAGGTTGGTGTAGCGATTAAAGCACCGGGCTAGAAACTGGGAGACGAAAAAGTTCTAGTCCTGCTTTAGACACAAAGCCAGCTGGGTAACCTTGGGCCAGGCTCTCTCTCTCAGCCCTAGAAAGGAGACAATAGCAAACCACTTCTGAAATCTGGCCAAGAAAATTGCAGTGAGTTGTCCACACAGCTGCCAAGGGTCAACACTGACTCATGCATGCACTTTCAGATTGCTCCGCCTTGTGCAGCTAAACTTAGCTGGATGGCCCCTTGCTGATCAGCTTCTTGTAATGGGCAAGAGGGAATGTTCACCCACTTCATCCTGGCTGTGAGTTAAGAGGAGAGGCAGAAGATACTTCATAGTCCCCAGTTTTATGTCTGCCAGTCATATGCCTCTGTGCTTCTAAACACTTAATCTTGGAACAATTAGTAGCAGAACAAAGAGCCACAAGCATGGTCTGTTTAGGAACGCCTCCTTCCAAAGGACCTTCAGCCAAGGAGTTATTGCCTCTTTGGAATCCAACTGCTGTTTCTGTTTTGCTCCGCAGAGAAGCTGGAGCAGCCTCCCACCCCTCCTTTGGAGAGTCACTATGATGGAGGCTTACAGCTGCCAGATTATGAAGATGGTATGTGCTATTTCGTGCCTTGTATGGAAGAGCCATAAAAGAAGAATAATCTGATCAGTCTGTTTCTCCCAAGATGTGTCTCCTTCACATAGGATCTTCTTTTGCAATCTCTCTAATCTTTGTTCCTGAGAGATCACTGGAGTTCAGAATCAGAGTCAGAATAGAGCTGGAAGGGACCTTGGAGGTCTTCTAGTCCAGCCCCCTGCTCAAGCAGGAGATCCTATACCATTTCAGACAAGGGGCCTCCAGAAGCGGTGAATTCTCCAATACTGGAGGCTTTTAAGAAGAGACTGGACAACCATTTGTCTGAAATGGTGTAGGGTTTCCTGCCTGAGCAGGGGGTTGGACTCGATGACCTGCAAGGTCCCTTCCAACTCTATTATTATTATTGTTGTTGTTGTTGTTAATGTTATTATTGTTATTATTGTTATTCAGTTTGAAAAGATGGTGAACCTGTATGCTCCTTTAACTGTGTTTCCAATCTCATTTTCCCTTGTAGTGGATTATGGTCTGCCTCCCCAGGAGCCCAAAAAATTCCCCAGCGAAACAGATGAAGGTGAGATGGAGACAGATGAGGAGAAACTTAAAGCAAGTGAGGACATGGGAACTGGGTTGGCCTGAGCCTGCAGGAAGGGGGTTGTTAGGAGGGAATGGGAATTGGATGGACTGGTTGACCTCACAATGTGTCAGATGCCAAGTTACGTTCCCAACCTAGCCAATTTCCAGCAAGTAAGGGAATCAACATTGGCATCCTTGTGTCTCTGCCCCAATAACATCTTCAACCAATTAGCCCAGCTACACGATCACCACTTCTCCATCAACTGTAAGCCACCGTTTTGGCTTTGTGCTTATTTCAGAGTGCTTTGCAGTCTCATCGCTTATCTTCCTTATTTGGACATTTGCCCCAACAAATGAGAGCTTGAGAAAGATGGAGTCTGCAACTGTTGGGAATGTCAGTGCCTGATGTTAATGCTTTTTCTCTTTGCTCTGGATCAGAGAAGCCCAGGAAAGGAGGAGGCAGTAGCAAGGAGGAAGAGGAGGGTGAGACAGAGGAGAAAGGCAAGGAGAAAGGTGGGTAAACTCCAGAAAGAAAAGCATTTTCTTGAGCTTGCAATTGAAAGATTACTTGCTTTGGTGTGATATTCAGGCAGAGTAATTGGGGCTCAGGCTCTGTCAAGCAGCTCCCATGAGTGAACTTGGGATCATGGACTTCAGAAGATTGGAGTAAAGATACATCTGACATCTATCGACCCAGTGCCTCTCCTTCAGTTTCTCAGTTACTGTCTTTTATCTTCTTGGTTGCTTTCTTTCCTGCTTGAATAGCATCTCCTTTGCCTCTTCCTCACATGCAGGGAAGCCAAAGAAAACAGGAGGGAAAAAATGGGAAAGCGAGGAAAATGCGTGGACGCCAGAAGAGAAAATAAGTAAGTGTGAAGGAGTGCAGAGATCATGCTGACAAAGGAATGCAAGAGTCAGTAGAAGAACCGTTAAGAGAAAATAAGTGAGAAATGGCACCTCAGTCCTGGGAAACAAGGAAGTGTGAGAAAGAGACTCAAAGTAACTCCACTTTGATCCTCTTTGGTATAAGAGGGGGCAAAAACTCAGGTTAAGATGTGGCTCAGTGGGTTAGGATGCTGAGCCTATCAATCAGAAGGTCGGTAGTTTGGCGGGTCGAATCCCGAGTGCCGCGTAACAGAGTGAGCGCCTGTTACTCGTCCCAGCTTCTGCCAACCTAGCAGTTCGAAAGCACGTAAAAAATGCAAGTAGAAAAATAGGGACCACTACGGTGGGAAGGCAACAGCATTCTGTGCACCTTTGTCGTCTAGTCATGCCGGCCACATGACCACGGAGACGTCCTCAGACGAGCGCTGGCTCTTCGACTTTGAAATGGAGATGAGCACCGGCCCCTAGAGTCGGAAACGACTAGCACGCATGTGCGGGGGAACCTTTATCTTTTACCTATACATAGGAGTAAAAGACGCATCAATGCAACTGTTTGTATCTACTTGTGAAATCCTGGCCATTCTGTATTTCACCATTTGAAGGCCTTTGCTTGACTATATAACTGTTCAGAAGTCATGCTTTGAGCGTTTCTTTGGGCAACTGAGGCAGCAGCAGCTTATCAAAGGGCCTGCAAGTGTGACCTGTCCTTGTCTCTGGATTTTCAGAATGCCCTCCCATTGGGATGGAATCCCATCGAATTGAGGATGACCAGATCTTGTCTTCTTCCATGCTACGACATGGTTTAGGAGCTCAGCGTGGACGTCTGAACATGCAGGTATTTCCTGGAATTGATATCTCAAGTAATAAACTCTATGTCTCTTGAATAATATTGATATATCAATTAAAAGTCTGGATAGTGGACATTGCAATACCTGGAGAAAGCAGAAGAGAAGAGAAAGAATGGAGATAGATCACCGAATAGAAGTAGAATAGAAGTAGAATACCTATGGCAGAAGAAAGTAAAAATAGTATCAGTAGTAATATAGATACCTTGGTCACAATCCCAAAACAACTAGAGCACCACTTGTACATCATTGACAAAATCACCATTAGTCAATTGCAACAGGTAGTTTTACTAGGAACAGTTTACATCCTTCAATGATACTATTAAATATCATTAAAAACAATATTTGCCTACTTTACATCCTTGGGAAGGGGTCAATAATAAATAATAAACCTTTATTGTCAAAGTACAACATGTGTACTTTGATGGACAAAATACCAAATCTGGTGTAAACATCTGGCTGACTAGATGACCATCCATAATTTAAATTTATTTGCTGCATGGGTGTTATGAATTACTTACTCCATACGTCTTTTTTTCCAGAAAGTTGAGCTTTAAATCAGTTCAGTGCTGATTTAAAGATGTACCTCTGTGCTTTCCTTCTTATGTTTTCCCCCCTCCAGGCTGGATCCAATGAGAATGATTACTTTGATGGAGCATGGTGTGCAGAGGATGAGAGTAGCATACAATGGATCCAGGTGGATACAAGACGAATTACCAAGTTCACAGGAGTTATCATCCAAGGCCGGGATTCTCTCCTCCAGTATGTGAGGGTTCGGGCAAGTGTGCTGTATGTGTGGGGTCTTGTAGGATCAGTTGCATGGGTGAAATAAATTCATGTGGATGGGGGAAATGGACAACAATACAGTGCTCGCTCAACACTGGATCTCTGCATGCTCCTCTACAATTCTGCCATTAAAGAAGAAAATGAATTTTATATGATGGGTATTTTATTGTATAATCTTTGCTATAACAAGCAGATAGGATTGGGGCACTCCAGTTCCTGATTAGTGGACGTTTTCTGGACCATCTCATGGCTTTCGAGTCCTTACCAAGCATCACTCCCATTATTCAGGTTCTCTTCATCAAAACTAGAAATCTGGTTTTCTTAAAAGGGGGAGAAGTAAGAACACCGATGTTGCCTCCAATCAGCCTCCTAGCTCCCACCAATCACCCTTCCCTTTCTCTTTTATCGATCCTAGGGAGGACTTTGTCACCACTTTCTACGTTGGCTTCAGCAACGATAGCCAGAACTGGCTCATGTACAATAATGGTTACGAAGAAATGGTACGTACGTGACCTTGGAAAATCCTACCGGTCCTTGATGTGAAGCGATTTATCTTTTAACAATGTTCTTTTATTTACGCCTGGCCTGAGCGGACAGGATCCAGATGGGCTGAAACAGCGATTCCCCAAAATTGACAGTGACGCTGCTGGCTGTGAATTATCGAGGTTGTAATCCCAAACACAGCGGAAGCAGGCAAAGTAGGAAAAGTCAGGCCTGGGGTACTGAAAACTTCATCCTGATTAGCAAGGACCCGTCTGGTGTTGTTGAATTCAAGAGGCTGCAAAGGTCTGAGGGCCATAGTCACTCTCCAACTTGTTTGTTCCTTTATTTGCAAATCGGTCTATCGATTTCAAGATTAATTTCCAGAGGGAGTGCAGAGAAAAGGATCAGACCTGATGGGACAGTCAAAGCAGTGAAAAAATTGTTCGAAGGAACACCAAATGATATGAGAAGTCTGGAGAAGTAAAAAAAACAACAAAAAAACAAAACCTTATTTTAATGGACAGATGCCCAAAGGAAATAAGTTAGGGGTCCTCAAAGTTGGCCACTTTAAGACTTGTGGACTTCCGCTCAACTCGACTCCCCATGCTGGCTGGGGAATTCTGGGAGTTGAAGTCCACAAGTCTTAAAGTGGCCAAGTTTGAGGACCCCTGATATAAGTACTGTAAATGCTACAAGTGCATTAGGAAGATCTTGAAGAAAACAGAGTCTCTTTAGGATACAGTTAGATAGTAGCTGGATGTTTTTGACTGGCTGAAAAGCTTTCCTTTTTCCCCTTTTCTCCTTTTCCCTTTTCCAGCTTTTTTATGGAAATGTTGACAAGGACACTCCTGTGATGACCGAATTCCCAGAACCGAAGGTGGCTCGCTATATTCGGGTCTTTCCATTGACCTGGAATGGTAGCCTCTGTATGAGACTGGAAGTTCTGGGCTGTCCCCTCTCCAGTAAGTATGGGAGAAACGGGGGTCTCCAGAATGGGGCAGAGCATCAATCAGTTTAAAACTATACCTGAGTAGGTGCAAAAATTACCGTAATACAGTACAGGCAGTCCTCAACTTACGACCACAATTGGGACAGAATTTCCATTGCTAAGCATGGTGGTTGTTAAGCCATTTTAGCCTCATTTTACAATCTTTTTCCCCCCTGGTGGTGTTGTTAAAGGAATCACATCGTCATTAAACAAATCCAGCTCCCACCATTGATTTTGCTTGTTGGAAGGCAGCTGGGGAGACCGCAGATGGCAATCGCATGGCCCTAGGACCTTGTAGTAATCAGGAATATGTTTGTTGTCAAGCACTGTAGTTTTGACCACATGACTATGGGGATGTTGTGACGGTTGTATGTGTGAGGACCGGCTATAAGCCACTTTTTTGGCCCTCGTAACTTCAAACGATTGCTAAACATATGGTTGTATGTTGAGAACTTACCTGAACATTCAAATTCATATCAGTGCTCAGTGCTGTTTGTAGAAGATCCATGTCCAGTTCAAAAGGAGTGTTTTGAAAAAAGATCCCTTTCTTTTTTCAAAAGGTGATGGGAAAAACCAAACTCTTGAGGGTCTGACGCTAGCAAAACTGGTAGTATTGGGCTAGGTAGAAATAAAATTCTGACTGGGTAGTAAACAGCTATTGATTTGGTATTAAAGAGAGAAGAATTGGTATTAAAGTTCCCGCCATGTTTGATCTGCTCTTCCCTTCTTTTTGCAGGCATCCACAGCTACTACAGTTTGCAAAATGAAGTGATGACATCAGTGGACAACCTGGACTTTCGCCATCACAGCTACAAGGACATGAGACAGGTGACTATAGGCATGTTGGAGAAGATCTTTACTCTTCAAGAAATGGTGCTTTGAAGACCTTTAGGCAGGTTAGAGGTAAAGAATAGCGGGCAATATATCCACTCAAATTTTGATTTCAACTAGAATACAACAGTGTGCCTGAGATCCTCAGATGGATTGTATGTCCTATGAATTACCCTTGGAAGTTGTTCAGCACATCTGCAGGATGTGAATCCCCAAAAGATTCCATGAAGCCACTCCTATTCTAACCCACCTCTATTTTCAATTTGCTAGCTGGGAGTAATAGCAAATAGCACTTAGACTTATATACTGCTTCAGAGTGTTTTACAGCCCTCTCTAAGTGATTTACAAAAACAGCCTCTTGCCCCCAACAATCTGGGTCCTCATTTTACCGACCTCAGAAGGATGGAAGGCTGAGTCAACCTTGAGCCAGTCAGGATCAAACTGCTGGCAGTGGGCAGAATTAGCCTACAAAACTACATTCTTACCATTGTTTTCCAACCCTGCAGCTGATGAAGGTGGTGAATGAAGAATGTCCTACAATCACCCGTATCTACAATATTGGCAAAAGCTTTCGAGGACTTAAGATCTACGCTATGGAGATATCGGATAACCCAGGGGAGCATGAACTGGGTAAGAATCCCTCTGCCTTCTGCAGGCCAGGCCCAAAGCACTCATACATCCCAAAATATTATGCAGATTGGATCGCAGTTCTTCTCACCTTAGTTCAAGCGAAGAGCCTGTACGTACACCCAGAGACACAATATACACTTGCACACTACTACATACATATTTTACTTATTATTATCAGCAAAGTGCTTGTTAAGTGATTTAAGTAAAGTGATTTTTTTTGTCATGTTTGTTAGGCAAACCAGTGTGGTTTTATACATACAATGTATGTATAAACCCACACCCCTACATATACATAACAATAAAATATTAAATACTGTCCATCTTGAATATATAATGGAAGGAGGAAGCTTGCAAGTTCACAAGATTAATGCTGCAAGGAATGAAACTATGGCTGAATCTGGATGTTCTGCTACGGATACCACGAAGCCCCCTCCTCCCAGAAGGGAACAAGGAAAACAGGTTGTGAAGAGGATGAGTAGTGTCCCAGATAATCCTATGGACCGTGCTCAAGCAATGCTTCTGTGCTATGTCCTGGATGGAGGGGAGGGAACTGCCAAAGATCTTTTCGGCCATCCTCACCACTTTCTGCACCGCCTTCCTGTCTGAAGCAGGGATGCTTCCAAACCAGACTGTGATGCTGTGTGACAGGATGAAAATAAAAGTAGTTGTGCTTGAAAGGGATAACATGAATGATTGAAGCTATATATACTGCTCAAAAAAATAAAGGGAACACAAGATAAGACATCCTACTATTAAATACAGTACATTGTGTTGTTTAAGTGTTCCCTTTATTTTTTTGAGCAGTATATATAAACAACAAGAAATTAGAGCAAGTAGTAGACTTTCGCTACCTTGTAAAATTGTGCCTCTAATTTCTTTTGCCCTGTATTTTCTTTCCACCTCTTGCATAATGTGGCTTCCCCAGGAAGGGAATAGCCTGATGGGTATTGATGCAAAGAGGGACTGTTCCTTGCCTTTTCTAAGGAAGTATCAGCAACTTCCCATTTTGTATCACGATAGGGGAGCCAGAATTCCGCTACACTGCAGGCATTCACGGCAACGAGGTGTTGGGCCGGGAGCTGCTGCTTATGCTGATGCAGTTTATGTGCAAGGAGTTCAAGGACGGGAACCCACGCATCCGGAACCTGGTGACAGAGACCCGCATCCACCTCGTCCCGTCACTCAATCCTGATGGCTATGAGGTTGCCAGCCAAATGGTGAGCCTGACTTGGTAGATTGAGCTGAAGGAATCCAAAGACAGATGGAGGGAACCCTAAGCTGGAAGGGTTGGGGGCTATTACAAAAGGGGGAAAAAATAAGATGAAAATGCACCAAATTGCTAACTTTCTAAAATTATGCATACGGAGATCTACCTTGGCTTTGCTTTGGTGCAGCTTTGCAAAGCCAAGGTAGATCTCCGTATGCATAATTTTAGAAAGTTAGCAAATTGGTGCATTTCCATCTTTTGTGTGTGTGTGTGTGTGTGTGTGTGTGTGTGTGTGTGTGAGAGAGAGAGAGAGAGAGAGAGAGAGAGAGAGAGAGAGAGAGAGAGAGAGAGAGAGAGAGAGAGAGAGAGAGAGAGAGAGAGAGAGAGAGAGAGAGAGAGAGAGTTATTTCAGAATTAGGTCTTCTGCCCAAGTGGAACACAAAGCATCCGAGCAATTTTCAGCCTTGCAAATTTGAAGTTAGTGTTTACATACAACTGCCACGTTAGTTTTACGCACACATTTACTGTCCCCAGGCAGCATCAGCACGAGGAACAAAAATAGGGAGGCCTACTTGTGACTGAGGGAGTCTCAAAAAAGCAACAAGGAACCAATAAAAAAATTAAGTGTAAGGCCTAGCCACGAATAAGATTATGCAAGCATATCCTCTTCTCCACGCATTTTGAACATGTCATGTGGGGGGGAATTCACTGGAGAAGGCAGCTATGTTTGGAAGACAGGCTGCCAAAGAACAGGGTGGCTGGACACCATCAAAACTGACAGCAGCCAGAGCGTAGAAAAACTCAAAGAAGCAGTGCAAGATTGGAAGACGTCACCTGGTCCATACAATCGCCAAGAGTTGGGACGCGATTGAACAGATAACATCATGCTCCTCCTCTTTTCAGGGCTCAGAACTGGGGAATTGGGCTCAGGGGCACTGGAATGAAGAAGGCTTTGATCTCTTTGAGAACTTCCCTGATCTCAACAGCATCCTCTGGGCTGCGGAAGAGAGAAAATGGGTACCGCACAGAGTCCCCAACCACCACATGCCAATTCCTGATCACTACCTTGCAGAAGATGCCGCAGTAAGTAGACAGATGGGAGAAGGTGGGTGAGCATCTGGTGCGGGGAAAAACTAGCATCCTGGTTTAGGAAAAAAACCCACCGGCCCCTAAAACACGTACAGTATGTATGTTTTTAAAGCCAGAAATAATCCACTTCAAGAAATAAAATATAGAATCATGGGGTGGGAAGGGGGATTTTAGAGGTCTTCTAGTTCAAGCATCTGCTCAAGGCAGGAGACCTTATCCCAGGGGTAAGCAACCTTGGCTCTTTTATGACTCGTGGACTTCAACCCCCAGAATTCCTGAGCCAGCCAACTCTGGAAGGCAAGCTATTCCATTAATTAATTGTTGTCCCTGTCAAAATATTTCTTCTTACTTCTAGGGGGATCTTTCTTTAACAAGCTTCCACCCATTAAAGAGAGGCCCAACCTTTTTTTGTTTGTTTTCATCTGCTTGGGCTAGGTGAGTTTAGAAAAATTGAAGAGGGTTGGACCCTCTTAGGATTTGGTTGAGAGCATCGCCTAATCCCAGGCTTTTAGGCTAGTTGTTGAAAAAAAGCATTCTGGAAGAAATTGTTTCTGGGCTATCACTAAGAAAACTAAAAATGATTCTGAAGTCACCAGGAGTTGAGATGGAAATTGAGAATAGAATAGAATAGAATAGAATAGAATAGAATAGAATAGAATAGAATAGAATAGAATAGAATAGAATAGAATAGAATAGAATAGAATAGAATAGAATAGAATAGAATAGAATATAGGAACGAAGAATAGAATAGAATAGAATAGCATAGAATATAGGAATGAAGAATTAGAAGAGAAGAGAAGAGAAGAGAAGAGAAGAGAAGAGAATATAGGAATGAAGAATTAATAGAATAGAATAGAATAGAATAGAATAGAATAGAATAGAATAGAATAGAATAGAATAGAATAGAATAGAATAGAATAGAATAGAATAGAATAGAATAAGAAGAATGGAATGGAATGGAATATAGACTAGACTAGACTAGACTAGACTAGACTAGAGCTGGAGGTCTTCTAGTCCAGCCCCCTGCTCAAGCAGGAGGACCTATACTGTCTCGGACAGGTGAATGTCCTGTCTCTTCTTTAAAATCTCCAGTGATGGAGCACCCATGATTTCCGCAGGGAAGCTGTTCCACTGGTTAATTGTCCTCACTGTTAGGAAGTTTCTCCTCAATTCCAGGTTTTTTCTCTCCTTCCCTCTGGTGCTTTGGTGAACAACCTGCCCCACTCTGCCTTATGGCAGTCCCTCATATACTGGAACACTGCTATCAAGTAGAACTTATACAGCTTCATTTTTAAAATGGGGGGGGGGGAAAGCAGCACAATCATGGCTTAGAAGAAAACAAATGCTTATTTTCACTGGAATATTGTGGCGTGTTCACCTTCTTTCCAACATCCATGACTTTACTTCAGAACCTTTTTCTTCCAGGTGGCAGTTGAGGTGAGGGCCATCATAGCCTGGATGGAGAAGATTCCCTTTGTGCTTGGTGCCAACTTCCAAGGGGGCGAGAAACTCATTACCTATCCTTTTAACATGGCTCGGCCCATCAATGAGAATGAAGTGGGTCCTCCACCGTCCCTGGAGGACTATGAAGAGGAGAACCCAGAAGTCAAAGGGACGCCAGATCATGCCATCTTCCGCTGGCTGGCGATTTCCTATGCATCGGCCCATCTCACCATGACGGAAACATTTCGTGGAGGTTGTCATGATCAAGATATGACCAACGGGATGGGGATTGTCAATGGGGCTAAGTGGAAATCACAAGCGGGCAGTAAGTATGAAGCATGGAAGGCAAGTGGAAGGCATCTCAACAGATCACTCTGGCCTGTTAGGAGAAGGGCCACTATTGATAATACAGAGCTGAACGTGTGGATGTGCACTTTTCAAGCAAGATTCTTTCAAGTTCTCCTGCCTCTTTTTGCTTTCCACTCATGTTTGTCTAATGCCTTTTTGGTCTTCAGCTGTTTAGCTTTGAATTTGCATAGAGCACCCGAGAGGCATTCTATATTTTTTCATTACACTGTTGATCTTTTTGGTTCAAAATATCCTCCTGTTCTGCAGAACACAAAAAGGAAGGAGGAAATAGTAAACTGAAAAATTTAAAGGCATGAGACAAGGAAAGGGGGAAAAAATAGCTAAATTTAGTTTAGATAAGGACTGCCATCCTTATACCTCTCTCTCTCCTCATTTATCCCGGGTGTGAGTTAGTGTGCATGAATCCTAAGTGGTAGGATGTTGACTTCCATGGTAATCTCTAGACTAATCCCTAGTTCCTAATCTGCATGGAATAGTGCAAACGGTTTTAAGAAAAAGTGCAGTTTTGGCAGTGCTTATGGTATACTGGCTAAAATGTGACCAGTGACCCTTAATGTTCTTACTGTTAGGGGGGATGCTACATTGTGGCACAGATATCATAAAGCTGGTAGCCTAGGTTGACCTATCTTGCATTATGATTAATATTTATATGTTATTTATATGTAAGGGTGCCGGTTTATACATACGTTGTATATAGCATGTTTAAATGTGTGTTATGTATGTGTACCCTTTTGAGAGCAAGCAACAAAATTTCATTTTTCATGTGCCAATGTGCCCACAGTAAAAAAGATGACAATCAAGGTTATCTATCTATTTCTCTGTCTATCTATCTATCTGTCTCTCTGTCTGTCTAATGTAGAAGTTTATTTCATTTGTTGAGTGTTACCCCAGAACCTGTTTGGGCAGAGGTAGATGGTGATTTTGCAGAATTCTGGAAACATTTTTGACTTGCAATTATCTAACAATATTAACACTATTATTCTCTAAAATATGTTAAGGAAATCTGGATTTCAAAATTGTAATCTTGTACGTGTGTGTGTGTGTGTGTGTGTGTGTGTGTGTGTGTGTAAGAGGTGACACTAGGTTTAGATGGATTTGTGGGTCGGTGTGACCGCCAGTAGGAAATGAGGCTAAATGGAAGATATTTATTTTTTAAGTTCTCTCTTGAAGCTTTCTCATGAAATTCACCCTTCAAGGATTTGAACATCAGTCAGCTTTCTGAATTTCCTTCATCCTATAACTTTGCAGAGTTTTTGTACAACTTGTGGAAATGTGTTTGTCAAGGGAATTAAGTCTTTGAGTGGAGAGTGATGTTCTTTTCCTGCTAACTCTTTCAGCCCTGAATGATTTCAGCTACCTGCACTCCAACTGTCTGGAGCTCTCCATCTACCCTGGGTGTGACAAATTTCCCCATGAAAGTGAACTACCACAGGAGTGGGAGAACAACAAGGAATCTCTGCTGACTTTTATGGAACAGGTGAGGTACGGAGTTGGCCCAGAGAGCGGCAGTGAACAAATGTTTTCATCTGGGCTGGTCAGATACAGCAAAGTAGAACCTAATGCTTAGACCGGGGGTAGGCAACCTTGGCTCTCTTATGACTTGTGGACTTCAACTCCCAGAATTCCTGAGCCAGCCATGCTGAGGGGAAAGGGAGAGGTTTCCAAGCTGAGCCCTCCTGGCTCAGAAATTCTGGGAGTTGAAGTCCACGAGTCATGAAAGAGCCAAGGTTGCCTACCCCTGGCTTAGACTATCTCAATGTACATTGGGTGCACCCGATACCCTCCTCGGTCAGTAAGGATTGAGCCAATAATACACCTTGGCTTCTACTTGCATGTGTGAGTGTCCTTCACCAAGTCATGAATGAAGAAGGCAACGTGTCCATCTGCACCATTAGTGGATGACCTATAGAGTAGATGGAAAACATCTGAGCTTTCCATTTGTTGCCTCCAAGTAATAATTTTAATGGAAAAGAGAGAAATGATTAATGCACATTTTAAAATTACATTTATAAGCCATATTTCCTTTGGAGTTCAAGGTGGTTCTAGTTATTCTCCCACCAATAAGCCAATGACTCATCTTGAGCTAAGTGACTGGCCCCAAGCCACTCCATAAACTGTGTGTCTGGACAGGGATTTAAATCTACCGTAAGTATCTATAGCTCAAGATCAATGAACTACTGTATTTTTGTACCTAGCTGGAGTATTGAAAGCTCGCTTAGTTCTTCTGTTGTCTGTGCTGCTCAAGGACAGGAAAAATATTGGATGGCTGGATACTGTGTTCGCAGGGTTAGTTCCTTTAAGGACCTTGCTGTGAGCACCCTCAAACATTTTCGTGGATGGTGATTACTAAGAACAAGTATTTTTTTCTCTTATGTACAACGCAAAATATGTCTAGTGTGCTCACTTGGAATTCATGCCAAGTATCCTATGAGCCATCAGAGTTCTTAGCAGGTATCCATCTTTTTTTAATAGCTTAGTGGACTTTTCAGAGTGTGTTCTGAGGCCTGAGGTGGATGACCACAGGAAAAGCAGCATCTACACAATTTAAAATAAAAATATAATTCTCCTACCCTAATGACTTTTGTCTTACAGGTACATCGTGGTATTAAGGGCACAGTGACAGATCAACAAGGAGATCCCATCGCAAATGTGTCCATTTCTGTGATGGGGATCAAACATGATGTGCAAACAGGTATGCCAAGAATAGTGAAGGCAAATATACAGGTCTTTATGTTGAGCCTTCTTAGCACACACATCTCCTTGATCTTTTTGCTTGTGAAGCATATGTCTTTTTTCACTCACCCAGAGTGGTAAGGGACCCTTGGTGGTCTTCTAGTTCAGCCCCCTGCTCAAGCAGGAGACCCTACACCATTCCAGACAAGTGACTGTCCAGTCTCTTCTTAAAAGCCTCCAGTGATGGAGAGGCCACAACTTCTGAAGGCAAAGTGTTCCCCTGGTTAATTGTTCTCACCTTTAGGAAATCTCTCCTTAGTTCTAGGTTGCTTCTCTCCTTCTTTAGTTTCAATCCATTGTTTCTTGTCTTCTGGGGCTTTGGGAAATAGGTTGAGCCCCTCTTCTTTGTGGCAGCCCCTCAAATATTGGAGCACATTTCCTTGTCTGCAATTAGCTTCAACATCATAGCAAGAGCACTTAGACTTATATACCACTTCACAGTGCTTAACAGCCCTCTCTAAGGGGTTTACAGAGTCAGCATATCACCCCCAACACTCCGGGTCCTCATTTTACCAACCTCAGAAGGATGGTAGACTGAGTCAATCTGGAGCTGGCGACACTCTAACTGCCGGCAGTCGGCAGTCAGCAGAATTAGCCTGCAATACTGCATTCTAATCACTGCGCCGCCAGTGCTCATCAGATATTGCTCTCTTGTGTTCCAGCAAGTGGTGGAGATTACTGGCGCATCCTGAATCCTGGCGAATACCGCGTCACAGCCAGGGCCGAGGGCTACAATCCCAGCGTCAAAACCTGCAGCGTCTTTTATGACATCGGAGCCACCCAGTGCAACTTCATCTTGTCACGGTCCAACTGGAAACGCATCCGAGAGATCATGGCCATGAATGGCCACCACCCTCTTGGGAGGCCCATGCCGGGACGACCCATGACCCCTAAGGAGCGCATGCGCTGGAGGATGAGGATGCGCCAAAGAGCTCGCCTGCGCCAGAAGATGCTCGAACGGCTGCGGAAAGCCAGCACAAGCCTTCCCACCACCGTTCCTCCCAGTTCTGCGTTTCCCTTCTGGTTCAGCAGCACCACGCTCCCACCGTGGAGTCAAGAGCCTCCCATAGCAGAGTCAGCCACTTCTTGGGATGCCGAGGTCTACACCGAGACGGTGACGGAATGGGAGACAGTAACGGAGGAAGTGAGCGAGGTGGAGATGACTGGCACTGCCTTTCCAATGACCACGGCAGAGACGTACACAGTGAACTTTGGCGACTAGCTATGAGTCTGTCAGTTTGTGAGGACTGCAGGCCAGGAACGCTCTAAAGACATTCCTAAAGCCTACTCCGCCTCTTCTGGAGCAGGTAGTTGTATCCATTCACTGTAGTAGGTGGAGGCATGTTCACCTGGTTTTAGGACCCGCCAGGAACCCCCTTGCTTTAAACAGGCTCCAAGCGCCGTCACATTTGCATCATTTATTTTTCCAAACACATACACACATACAACTTTCTCTTTCTTCTTTGGATATAAAGGCTCAGCTTTCTGTTTAGGGTTGGAACACTAAACCTCTGCTGAATGGGAAACTGAGGTGAGCAAATTGCACATCTCAGACTGACTATAGAATAGGAACAAGTTAAGAACATAATCTGGCTGAATCTTTTTTAACATTCTGGTATGTTAATCTGTTTGGTTTTTTTTTTACTCCATTCTACTTTATTCTTGTTCTTTACACTACAGCGTAAGATTTTTGCAATGGGGGAGAGAAGCAGACTAGGCCTATATCCAGAGGCCCACAGCTATTGATTCCCCGTGTAAATTCACTGAAACAATGAAGCCCATCAAGCACTGACAGACACATTTGGGGCACAACGGTTTTATCAAAGTGTCCCCATGACTGCTTATCTGCAGTTTTAATACCTTTACGAAAGGGATGTACTATATGAAAAATTCAGACTTCTTTCCAATTCTACTTAAGAAGTGAAAGAATTCTTAAAGTGTAGAATGAAAACCGTTACTAGAACCGGAGCAAAAATTTATAAGGGGAGGGAGGGGTATTTCTGACTTCTCAAAATGCCAACCAGGCTAAGTTTCCAAGGCATAAGTGGCTGTCTTTCAGTTTTGCTCACTTGATCTGGTTTGAGAATTCCCATAGGATTCTGGGTATTTTTCAAAGCGAGGAGATGGTACAGCCTAATCTTCTCCCAGTCACAAAGTCTGCATTGCTTTTTTGTGGTCCTTAACATCAGGGTAAGCTATTGCCTTGACTGCAACGGTCAAGAAGGAAGATTGAGATTTGCTAAGTTCATGGATGACTTTGAAGCCGCCGCTGCCCAGGAGGAAGTCCAGGATCACCTTGAGCCTTTGGGGTTTTCCAACAGTTGTATTAATTGAATAAAATGAATTATGTAAGAAATTCCCCTCGTTCTTGGTCATGAAGATCAGACACATGCAAAGGAACTGGAATATTTTATTGTATTCCTATCTATTTGAGCCAAAAGTCAAACTCTACAAGTTAAAAAGCAGGAACAGGGATGACTCCCAAGTCTCTCAGTCACCTGTCTCCATCACTGTCTCTTCTTCTTCTTCTTCATCATCATCATCATCACCAAAGGCGGAGAAAGTAACTGGCTGACAAGTGAGGTCACACAAATTGATCAAGCAAGCTGTCTGGGTTGTGCTGAAATCAGGAAGTGTCACCAGCAAGACTTTCTGGCCATCTTCTCCTGCAAAGGAGGAAGGGAGAAAAATGAAGGCAACGATCAGAATTTGGGGAGGACAAGGCATGAGGAAGGATGAGGAAAAGCTCACAATTTTCCTTTGATTCCCCCCTCTTCCCCAGTCGGGAAAAACGTTCGTGATTGCTGTAGTTTTTTAAAGAAAGCGTTCCCAATGTTTATCAGGCCTTGGATTAACAACCTTTGCCAGTCTCTCACCACCCACTTCCAGAGACATCGTAAGAGATGCTAGAGTCGCCTGTGGTGGCATACTCTGCTCCCGTAGGCCATTTTTGCCCTACCGCCATGGCAGTGTGTGCTTTGTATGGTTGTTGTTGTTAGCTGCGAAGTTGTGTCCGACCCATCGCGACCCTATGGACAACGTTCCTCCAGGCCTTCCTGTCCTCTACCATCTTCTGGAGTCCATTTAAGCTCACGCCTCCTGCTTCAGTGACTCCATCCAGCCACCTCATTCTCTGTCGTCCCCTTCTTCTATTGCCCTCAATCTTTCCCAGCATTAGGCTCTTCTCCAGTGAGTCCTTCCTTCTCATTAGGTGGCCAAAGTATTTGAGTTCCAGCTTCAGGATCTGGCCTTCTAAAGAGCAGTCAGGGTTGATCTCCTCTAGGACTGACCGGTTTGATCGCCTGGCAGTCCAAGGGACTTACAGGAGTCTTCTCCAGCACCATAGTTCAAAGGCCTCAATTCTTTGGCGCTCAGCCTTTTTTATGGTCCAGCTTTCACATCCATACATTGCAACTGAGAAAACCATGGCCTTCAACTATATGCACTTTTGTTGACAGGGTGATGTCTCTGCTTTTTAGTGTGCTGTCTAGATTTGCCATGGCTTTCCTCCCCAGGAGCAAGCGTCTTTGTATGGAGAAGGCCCCAAATTGAAGCCCTGCTCTTCCCTAGAGAGGATTAAGGATTAGGGGATGATGAAGACATAAGATTCTGGGGAACAACTTGCAGTTCAGGAAATTTACATCATTTGTTCTACTGATTTAACTTTTGACTTGGTCAAAAGCACCGCTTGGGACAGGCGCTGCTGGACAAGGCTCTCACTTGGTATAACACAGTTTCCAGCACTGTGTAGCTGTCACGGGATCTGCTAGGAACAAAAGTATCCAATAAAAATAAGCCAACTTGAAAAACCAGAACTGGTGCAGCTGAGAAAGAGCCTCGGTAGTTACAAAAGCGTTGAACTGTCCAACTTAATGGAGAGATTTAAGACTTACAATAGCACAGTAGCAGCTTATACAATCCTGCATCTGAGTGCTTTGTTTACTCACGCAAACATTTCAAAAGCCTGTTTCAACTCACTCCCCAAAACCTTTGGGCAGAATATTCTGGGCTCGGACAACCATCTTGGTTACACAAGGGTGAGCTTTTGCAAGCATTTGTACTAGGCTGGCAAGCTCTGAGAAATTTCTATGGGATATTGAGAAGACTCCACGATTTGGCAATGTCTACCCCACATCCATCCTGCCCCCCCTTTTTTTGCATGTTCTGGGCTCCTTTCTGCAGCAAACCTCGTAAGAGACAGCGAACTCCATTATGGTGGCAACCTACTTTATTATAAGGGGAAGAGAATTAAAGAGCAGGTCTGAATTCTGGGTCAATCCTAATATTTACACGAACAGTTACTGATTTCAGAGACAACAAAACAAGCCGTTTCCAAAATGGGTTTTCCAGAAAAACAACTAGAAATTTCTTTTGTCCTCTTTGCCAACTCTGGTTTAGCATGCTGGGTGATCCAGCAAATGAGCAGCCATAGTTAAATAATGTCTTAGCACCAAGTGAGAATCTAGTTGTTTGCTGGGACAATGAAACTGAAGAGATGTATCCTGGGCTTCCATCCTGCGTTTATTCTTTTCTATCTAGCGGTGGAATTTTTGTCTTTTGCCGATCACCGGCTCCCAATTTATTGATTATGCCTTTAGTGATAAAACCACCAAGTCTCAGCCAGGAAGAAGCCAAGCCAAGCCCTTCTTGCAAAGGATGCAGCTGCCAATACTGGCTTACCTTTGACCTCCTTGGATTTGAAGGCGGGTGCATTTCCACAGAAATAGATATGAGGGCAGTCGCTGAAGATGAAGGGGTCCGTCTTGTAAAATGGGTAACAGCCTGAAAGACAAGGCAGACCAGGTCCTTTAAATAAATGGCCCACCAGAGGCAGCCTGAAGGCAAAACATGTGTTTTGCTCCTTGCATGGAAACAACACTGCTCCTTGGTGGAGCAGTGGGCTAATGCCTCCTTAAGTAACACCAGCTGCCTGCAATTAGTGCAGGTTCGCATCCCACCAGGCTCAAGGTTGACTCAGCCTTCCATCCTTCCAAGGTAGGTAAAATGAGGACCCAGATTGTTGGGGGCAATTAAGCTGACTTTGTAATAATGCCGCTTGGGGGGTGTATGAAAGCCCTAATAAGCAGGCATATACATAGAATGAAGGCTACTGCTAAGCTTGTAAGCCGCCCTGAGTCTTCGGAGAAGGGCGGGATATAAATGGAATTAAAAAATAAAATTAAAAACACGCTGTGCCTCAGACGTTCAGCAGTTCCAAGCAAGCCCCCTGGCTGGCTCAGGAATTCTGGATGTCCGTAAGTCATAAAAGAGCCAAGGTTCCCCAACCCTGGCTTAGCCCATCCAATGATCTGCAAAGCTTAAAATAAGGAAAACAAAACCCAGCAAAGGTATCTCTTAAGTTATATTACCCAGAGTGTCAGGAGCTGTGGGGCTGACATGCCCAATCCTTAAGGTCCATTCCAGAATTTCCAGATAATCAGACATGCTGCTGTACTTGAAAATATCACTTACGTTTTGGCCGGAAGTTCCCAGAAATCTAAACAGGAAAGAAAAAAAGAGAAAAGAATGCCCAACTGTTCAGTGGCTGCTGAAAGTCACAACAGTGCTGAAAAATATGGTTGACTTCGGACAAGCCAAATCAATGGGGGAGGGGCCAAAGCTGGATTCGTTTAATGACGGTATGATTCACTTAACAAATGCAGGGATGTGCTTCACAAGTGCGGTACGAAAGGTTATAAAACCGGGCAAGAGTCTCTGAACAACTGCCCCGCTTAGCAATGGAAAGTCTGGCCCCAGTTGTGATTGTTAAGCTGTTAACCTATCCTACACAGCAGAGGTCCCCAACCTTTTGGGCACCAGGGATCAGTTACGTGTTGAGAGGTTTTTCCGCGGACCGGAGGGTGCGTGGTTTTGTGTGCTGCCTGCATCTCGCGGATGGGGCTTTGCTTTTGTTTGTGCAAACCAGTTGCTGGCATGCCACGGCCCGGTCCACGGCCCAGGGGTTGGGGACCCCTGCTATACAGAACAAAGAAGCAGGGGTTCTACCTGACTCCATCAATGTTTGCCTGGTATGGGTTGGTGACTAGCTGCAGGGTGGTGTATGCATTTGAGAGAGGAAACATGCAGCGATGGAGGGGCTGCTGAGGCAACGTGTAGTTGGTTGGATCAAACTCGCCCGGCATCACGTCCACAGGCACAGACATCTGTAAGGGGAGAGAGCGGGCAAGCCCTTCTTAGGTCCAGAGAACACTTCTCGCCATGGCTGGAGGGAAAAACACAACCGCTTCTTCACCCGTTCACGAAAACAAAACTTACACAGAGCTGCAGCAGGATTTCATCCAGCATTTTTACAGCTTCAACACTGGCTGCCTGAGTCTTCTTGGTGAGGTATTTTGCCTGCATGACGATGTACAAAAAAGAGCGGAGTATGAATTAAGAGGGAATGAAAGAAAGGCTGAATGAATACAAGGGGAGGAATAATAGTTAAGGATTCTTCCCCCCCCCCCACCTTTCCTGCTTCCCTCCATAAGGCAGAAATATCCCCATTGTTAAATCTCTTTTTAAGAACAAGAAATTCAAGACGTAGATTTCCACCAAAATCCAAAAGATGGAACGAAGCATATACAAAGAAACCGATAGCAGACTGAGTTGATGGAGAAGCTCAGAGCTTTCCAACTCAAAGTAGGAGCTAAGCCAAAATGTTTTTTTTTAATTGGCAGAAGCATAAAAATGCCATTGGAGTTTTTGTTTATGATTAGGTTGGAATCTTGGCTCGAAAAACAAAGGCCACCAGTTTGCCTTAAGATTCCATAATACTTTTCTCGGCATGTTATCAGAAGGGCTGGATGACTATTGTTTAGAATTATTCTGCAAGCATAAAAAGAATTATAACTCTACAAAACTGGGAGATCACACCTCAGGAGGCGGGGCAATATATTTGCCTTGCTCAACCCTAAATGTATTAAGATCACCAATGAATTTGCTGGTGATCTTCCACCTGAAGGAGCTGAACTAGAGATCTTAGCTAGTTTGGCCTAGTGGTGAAGGCAGCCAGGCTAGAACCAAGAGATCGTGAGTTCTAGTCCCGCCTTAAGCATGAAAGCCAGGGAAGCGACTTTGAGGCAACCACCAGGAGACCATGAGTTCTAGTTCCGCCTTAGCTGGCTGGGTGACTTTGGGCCAGTCACTCTCTCAGCCCAGTCCACCTGGCAGGCTTCTTGTGGTGGGGAAAACAGGAGGAAGGAATATTGGGAATACTCACCAGCTTGAGTTATTTATATAAACAGTGGTCTGCTAAAAATAAATCTTAATAAACCAATTCATCCCTCTTGGAATAAGAGAGTGAAAGAAAGGCACAACATAAATGCAACGTACAAGCTAACAACACGGCTCACAGGACATTTCTGACGCCTTCACCTTGTTCATGCTGTCTCTGCTCTGGGTATTCTGACTCAGCATGTTGCCTGCCAGAATGACTCGAGAAATGAGGGCCGCGCTGGATTGCTCCCCCTCTGCTCCCAGCTGTCCTGTCACCATGTCCACCAGAAGCTGCGTGCCCAGGAGACCGTCTCCACTCTTGCCACCAAGGCCTAGGCCTGACACCAGCAGGACAAATCTGCAAGGTGAGATACAAGCTGTGGGTGTCAGAGTGTCTTTTCAGGAAAACAAGAAAGCTTCTCAGGAAAAGGGGGGGGGGGGAGAAAGTGGGCCCATCACCAGGATCACTTAGCCATAAAGATGGCATTTGGTCAGGTCCCTGTAAATGAGCAGGTAAGCCACGAGGGTGAAGGGGTGCCACGTTGGCATCAGTGGATGGAGCACAATTTTAGGTCCTAAGGCAGGGGCCTCCCAACTTGGCCTTTATGACTTGTGGACCTCAGCTCCCAGAATTCCTCAGCCAGCATCCCTGGCTGAGGAATTCTGGGAGCTGAAGTCCACAAGTCATAAAAGGGCCAAGTTGGAAGACCCCTGTCCTAAGGGATTGTTGTAGTTTTTAGAAAAAGGAAAATATGTGCATTAAACTTAGTCCCGGTTTCATGCATCTATTTTACTTTCTTTGCCAAAAAAGGCACCTGATATTTTTCAGTTTGCTGCTGAGTGTCAATGACGCCATCGTAAACACTCCAAGGTCCATGCCACCAAAGAAATTTATAGCTTGGCCTCCACAGGTATAAATAAACTGTTAAGTAATGGTTAATTGCTCCACCATTAAGGGGAGAACTCTGGGAATCATATCTCTGGATGTGGCCACTTGCGAGAACACACTTGGAAGCCGGTTCCTCGTTCCAGTTCTAGGCTAGCAATTGGTGGGAAGGGTAAAGGTAGTCCTCGACTTACAACAGTTCACTCAGTGACCATTCAAAGCTACGACGGCTCTGGAAAAAAGTGACTTATGACCATTTTTCAGTTCCAGCCTTTGCAGCATCCCCAGGATCACGAGATCAAAATTCAGACGCTGGGCAACTGGTTCAGACTTACGACCGTTGTTGCTGTGTCCCGGGATCATGCGATTCCCCCTTTTGTGACCTTTTGACAAGCAAAACCAATGGGGAAGCCAGATTCGCTTACTTAGCAACTGCACTGATTTGTTTAACGGCGGTGGCAAGAAAAGTCATAAAATGGGACAAAACTCACTTAACAAAGGTCTCACTTAACCACAGAAATGTTGGGCTCAATTGTGGTCGTTAAGTCGAGGACTGCCTGTATTCTGAGTGACAGAGACCCCCGGACGGCTACTGCAGAGGTCGCCATGGGACCAGGTTATAGGGGGCCTCACTTGTCTGTGCTGGGCCCCATCATGGGCAACTGGGTTGGCATATCTGCAAAGCAGTGATCTTCCACAAGGAACCTGCCATCATCCTTCTCTGAACCGTAGACGGCAAGGATGGTCCCTGGAACAGCCAGAAAGGGACGGGCGTGAGCACTTGAGTGGAAAGTTTCCCTCCACAAAAGCCAGACTTTCCAAAGAAGTCAGGGACAAGAAGCTCGAAACAGGGTCATTGGCCCACCTGTCACCAGCTTCTCGATGGGTATCTCTCCCTCAAGTTTGATCCGCTGCAGCTCATCCTCCAGGATCAATTCATCGGACTCGTGAATGTATTTGAGGCGGGGAGGATGAGGAGGCAGGTTGTGCTGTGAAGGTGAACAAAACCTCGCTGTGAGGAACTAGCAAATGCCCACCAGCTTTGAAGCCAAGTCTTTGATGATACTTGGCAGGGGACTAAGTCTCCATTTAAGCTGCTTAACTTTAAATCCCTTCTTGGCCCAAGGAACTCTTTTAGTGCATTTTTCATTCTGGAGTGTGACACGGAGACTCACAACAAGATTGCCAGGGGGAACGTGACCAATTTAGCATAGGGCAAAAACTGATGAAGTTTCTTCTACACACACACCCCCCACACACAAACAACGGTCGCTTCTCTCATTACTTTACATTTGGGGATTGCCCAGACCTATTTTGGAAAGCTGCTTAAGCAGTGAATTCTCCTATGGTCATTTATGATTGTTTGTGGGTTTTTTTTTTACAGATTTTCAGATTGATAGTTTGAGTTTTAGCAATGCTGTAGTTATTATTCTGATTCTCTTAGCTTCTGAAAGACATATTTTTAAAGATTTATCACTGTATTCTATTGCTCCCCCATGGTAAGCAGAACAGAGGCCTCTCAGCCACTGTCACTGGTTGTTTTACAGCAAATAACATTCTAGGCTGTTTTATGTCTGCTGCATTTTAAGAAAAAAAATACTGCAGACCATAAATTGATAACTAAGTAACTTCAGGCTGCAGAATTAAAGGGAAGATTTAAATATGTTATTTCTAGAAGCACATATTTGATAAACAGGAAAGAGCCGAATTTCCACTGTGCATTTAACTCAAAAAGCCATGGCAGAAGACTTTTCCCCCACAGGGATAGCTTGGCATTTGCTGGCAATCCCACAATTCTTTTCCACTGTCCCATGAACTGACAGACAATTGGTAATGGCTGAATCATCCCACATTTTTTTTCATTGAGGACTCAACGTGCTGAAATAATACTTTTGAAATCATCAGCAAGAGCCCTGTGGATTTATGATATTTTCAGTCATTGCCAACACAGCAATGAATCAACCACAGAAAAAAGGCCTATAAGGCAAAATCTTATAATAAATAGCACTGATTTCCCAATCTGTCCTGATTAATGGATTCACGATAATTCCTAAGATGTTTCTATTTAATGTTTGTTGGCCCTCAGGAACACAGCAAGCAGGTTTTATTGAACGAACAAAGTATTCTAGAATGATGTTACTCATTTGGTCAATAGCTTTTACAGCCAATCTTCGGTGGTAAATTTCCAACACATGTTTGCCATCTGAATGTCTTATTGGGACAAGTTTAATATTACTCATCGACTACCCTTCCAGAATAAGCTAAAAGTTCACCTGATTGTGCAAGAGAGCAGTTGTTAAAACAATAAGTCTGTTTTACAGACAATAAGTCCTTCTAGACAGAAAATTTATCTTCTTGCTCACAAAATCCTGAGCAATTATTATGCAAGGGAAGTTTGTTCAGGGAATGTCTTCTTTCTATTTTCCTTTTTTTTTTATTACCCCAGCATTATACAAGGCACTAGGACTGTGAGTCCAGCAAAGTCATTGCAAAACCTGAAAGGGTCTGAAACTCAGTTGCAGACTCTTTAGCTGTCAGCTGCCCTTGACATCTCCCAAGCTTCTTGAATGAAACCTGTAAGTTCCCTTTCTCATACCTCTTCACTAATTTCCCGTAAGATGGAAGGCTGAAGCTGCATAGACTTGAACAGTGTTCCCACCACACAGCACTTCTCTGAGATCTGTAACTCGCATAGCTTTTTCACTGTAATGTTACTCCCTTTAGGAAAAATAGACAATGGATTAAATGTGATAAAGTGTTAAGAGTCTATGAAGTAGAATTAATTAGAAAGGTTACTTCTAGTCAACCTACTTGAAAGTCCAACATCTGTCTAGTTTCTGGGCTCACAATGTAAATTTTTTTTTGGGGGGGAGGGGAAATTAAGGGCATATTTCAACATAAGTTCCAAACCTAGCATATTATAAAAATAATCACCTATCAAGATAAAAAAAATACTGCACTACCACGTACATTCTCAAAGCCCTACAGTGTCTGCAAAACAAGACTTCATGATGATCATAAGCTCACCCCATTTACGTCGGGCTCTGTCCACCAATAACGGTCTCATCTGGATAAGGCGTGTAGCATAGATATGAGCATATTGCCGATTGAAAGTTCGCTCGCCAAGCTTGAAATTCTGGGAGCAGTTGGTGTATGTTGAGACGGGCACGCGGGCAAAGGTGGAAGCTACTGGAGACGGGGGTGTCAAGAGTCCCTGTGCAGACTGGACACCCTGCTCTGAGAACATAGCCTTGCAGGAGAATTAAGCAGGTATGTAGAAGATTTCTGCTGGAGACAAAGAAATTAAATGAGCGATTAGGAAAAGTGCTCTACAGAGTTGGAAATCAGGAATCCGGCAGCAACTTTTCTGACATACCGGTAGCATGCTTTTTTTTTTTAAGGATAGGCTTTTGGGATGCAGCCTACTTCATCAGTTGCCACTTTTTGCAACGTGCTTATTTTATTTGCTTGTTTGTTGATCAATCTCGGTAAAGGACTCTTTGTTAGATGGAAAAGGTGTTGAAGGCTCCTTGGTGCCCTCTGAACCTGCTTGTTTTCTTGCAGATGTTTCATTACCCAACTATGTAACACCATCAGTGCTAGTAGGAAGTGGGATTTGATCTCAGTTTATATTCCAATGCCTTGCCCTGTCAGTGTTGGTGGGGATGGTCTTGGGCAGGGATCTTCAAACTGGGCCCTTTTATGACTTGTGGACTTCAACTCCCAGAATTCCTCAGCCAGCTGGCTGAGGAATTCTGGGAGTTGAAGTCCACAAGACATAAAAGGGCCAGGTTTGAAGACCTCTGGTCTTGGGGGTCCTTTGGGTTGTTTACTGTTGTTTGGTAGTTCCTTGATTGGGTTCCATCTGGATGTTCATCTTGGCAGCCATTTTAACAATTCATTCCTTCTGAGCTGGGGCTGACTGAAGGATTTTAGGTTTTGGTAATGTAAAAGCCACTGCTTTTTTTTGGGGGGGGCTATTGATTTATATATTCTGCAATATTTAAAAATGCCAGCTACCTTCTATTGCCTGATGCAGTTTGCATGAAGGAGGGAGCCAAAGAGTCCACTGGAGTTGGGTGACTGATACATTCAACAATAATCTTAATAATGACAGGAAGAAGAAGAAGAAGAGGCAGAAACCATGCAAACCTACCCCGCCAAGCCCAATTCCCAAGACTTCTGCCTGCCGGGCTCAGCTCTTCCCTCCAAGGCTCCCGATCGTCGGTGAGGCGCCTTTGCCCACCATCCCCTGCCTCACCCCCAGAGCTTCACCGGCCGGATTTCCACCTGCCATACAAATTCACGCTCCCACCCCAACCCCCCCTCCCCTCCGCCTCAAGCGCCGACCCGGAGGGAAACAAAGTCCCCCCCCCGTCCTAGTCAACAGTCAGCGGCTCCTTCGCGCCGATCGAGCCCCGCACGGCTGGCCAGAAGCCCGGTAGGAGGACGGAGCGCCAAGGAGAAAAAAAACGCGCCGAATCCGAAAGGAGGATCCCAGGCGGGGCCTGAGGAACGCCGACCGGAAGTGACGTAGAGGCGCCGCGCAGCCTTTCCTCCTCCCATAGACTCCCGCCTTGTTAGAGTGATCACACCTCGGAAGTGGAGTTTCCGGGTCGCCTTAATTTTGCCCTCCTCCTCCTCCTTCGCAAGAGGGCGTTTTAGGACTGCTGGCTCTGCCGCATTCGGGGGCGGGGGGGGGGAGAGGGGCGTCCAGTCCCCCGCCCCCATCTCCAAAAACGGCGCGTGCGCCTATCCGTCAAACCCGTCACCTGACGTCGCGCAACGTATCGGGACAGTTTTGCCATTGCCGACAATGGAGTGGGCGTGGCTTCCGCACGACACGTCCGGCCCGCGGGCCGGCAGCTTGAAGCCGTTTCAGGGCCTGGCTGAGGAATTCTGGGAGTTGAAGTCCACAAGTTTGGAGACCACCCCCCCCTCCCCGCCTTAAATCTAGAGGAAAGTCCACATCTTAACATCCTTTAGAACACGGGTCTTCAAACTTGGCCCTTTTATGACTTGTGGACTTCAACTCCCAGAATTCCTCAGCCAGCCTGGCTGAGGAATTCTGGGAGTTGAAGTCCACAAGTCATAAAAGGGCCAAGTTTGAAGACCCCTGCTTTAGAATCCCAACACAGAGTGAATTCAGAAGCCCGGAATGTCTACTCTTTCCGTAAAAAAAAGAAGAGGGGGAAAAAGAAATACTTAGGTGAAAGCCTGGAGGACAAAGTTTTCAGTAAGTTCTTCCAAGGGTCACTCCAGCCATGCTGGAAATAAGGATGGTGGCTGGCTAGAATATAGCGGTTTTAAGGATCTTGTGTGCTTCTTGTTTAAGAAGGAAATTAATATTTTAGTACATGGCACGACAAGCTCAGGAGAAACTGTTTTAGAAGAAACCTATTCTCACAGTTGTAAGTTGTTTTAAAAAAACACCTTACCAAAGCAGCTGCATTTTAGTGCCCTGATACCTTTGGATGCGTTCTACGATAATTCAGTTAGGAAATGAGAATTAAAAGATGGAGAAGGGAGGGAGGGAAAGAGGGAAGAGGAAGGGAAGAGAAGGAAGAAAAGGATGGGAGGAAGGAAGGGAAGAGAAGTGTGGGAGAAAAGGAAGGAAGGAATGTCCTGTACAACATATCAGAACCTTTAAAAAATGTCATCCATCAGCATGCATTTTACACCGTACTTGTCTCTCCTGCGGTGTAAAATGGATATTCTCAAGTGTGGCCTTTGCTTGATCTTTGAGGGGGTCTTAAATTAATTAAGAATCTGGTAAAAGAAGCAGATGAATTTTTAACTCTGATCTTTTCTCTTCTTTCCTCTTCTTAAGTTGGGCATCTTTAAAGTTCAGGGCTGTCTTCCAGTCAGTTAAGCAAATGGTTTACATTCCCTTTAAAGTATAGGTTGCAACATATGTGATTAGAAGTAATTTTGGTCTGAATCGGATTTGGAAAGAGTTAAATTCTTTCATTCCCCCCCCCCCCTTTCAGCTCAGTTCTGAGCTTGCTCTGATTTCCTTGTCAGTGCTATTTATATTTATATGACAAATAGCATGCGTGTTAATTTTATTTACACTATTATCTTCACCTCTAATTTAGCCTTCCAGAGAGAGTGAATCAAAATAATGGTTTCCCAGAAACAGTATTTGAAAAGCTCCCTGGCACTTAATTTGGAGAGCTGAAAGGAGGCAGTGTAGCATGAGGCACACAGTAACACCAGCCACATCACCACTGTGGTCAAGAGCAAAGGGGAAACTATACCTCGGTGCAAGTACGAAAGGAGGAGAGTTTGCATTGTAAGCTCTATGTTGTGATTTCTGTTTTATCATTTGCTTTACACACCGCTTAAGAGGACAGATGCAGTATGACAACTCAAGGGGATGGAACTAGAGAGCTACTTATAGGCGACTGATCAAATAAGAAATCTAAATAACTATAATCATCGTTGTTTTCTCTCCTTCTCCCCCAAATGCCCATTTTAGTTTCAGAACCAAAAGGTGGAGTATGAGTTTATTCTCCTCCTACACCAGATCTGTTGAAGGACCGTGCTGACGCAGTAGTTAGAATGCAGTATTGCAGGCTAATTCTGCCGACTGCCAGCAGTTCGATTCTCACCAGCTCAAGATTGACTCAGGCTTCCATCTTTCTGAGGTCAGTAAAATGAGGACCCAGATTGTTGGGGGGCAATAGGCTGACTCTATAAACCACTTAGAGAGGACTGTAAAGCACTGTGAATGGTATATAAGTCTAAGCACTATTGCTTTTGAACCCCTTTTTTGCAGATTGGTGTTGGCAGTCTGAAAATTGAAAAAAATCCCATTTAACCTACTAGGCTAAAAAATAAGCCCGGAGCTAACTGACAGCAGTTATTTTCAAGTTAAACATGGTCTGCTAAAAAAAAAAAGTAGTGTTGACTTGGGATGTGCCCAGATAAATCAGAAGGTAAGACTGATCATATCATTAGACAAGGAGGTGCAGCAGCCTCAGGTGGCAACTGCTGAGTAGGATGGGTACCGTAGAACTCATAGTTTCTGTCCACATTAAGGTAGACAATCCATATTTTTCTTTGCCCTCAGTTGGCATATGCCCAAGGCTGGCACTGACAAGACCAAAGCTTGATTAGCAAGTCAGCAAGCTGAAACCATGTCATTTCCCCCAATCTGGTGCCCACCAGATGGGATGTATTACGGTATCCATAATCCTTAGCCACCACCCAAAGCCAAGAGGTACTTCCATCCTACTCTCTATTCTTCATCTTTCTCTCCCACCTGTCAAAACCGAGGTCTCATTGTTTTTCATGAAGTTATTTATTGTAATCTTTAACAAAGTAGAGTGGATGAATGGGAGTTGCCTCCAGTCCTTGCCCTACACAAGTCTTCAGTCTTCCTTCTCATCTCCATGTGTGATGATGTAGCACAACGATTTGTAGTCAATGTTTCCAGCCACATCCATGGGAGCGAGAGAAAACATTTGCTCTACCTAGGTAGGAAGAAACACAGAGAGTAGAACAGGAAATCACAAGTCAATCAGGCAGTGAGTTCTCTGTGGATTCCTCTCCCCATCGAAACCCTGATCATTGGTAGAGAATCCGTTGGTCACACAGGGGTCCTCAGTCTTTCCAACAGCTCCTGAGAACACCAAGCCAGAGCTTTCAAACGTCAGCAGCAAACTTCCAAAACCTGGTAGGATTTTTAACTGATTATGTTAAACGGAACCATTGCAATGATTAAATGACAGAACCTCAGGATTTGAAGTTTGAAATGACAAAATTTCATGGGTCATGTCTGAACACTCACGTGTAACCCAGGATAGCCCTTTTGGGACCAAATTCTATTAGTTTCAAGCACAGATCAATTAATTTAGGGAGAGAAAGGTATATCTCCTAGCTTTGGTGATCTTATGAGAAAAATGTTCTTGCCAAAGAGGGGATTTTGAAGGAAGGATTACCTTACCTCCTCGAGAGAAAACTTGTCAGCTTGAGTTATCAGAAGTTGTTTAAACCTGGGAAACAATTTTTAAAAAGTGTTGTTCAAAAGTGCCAGCATTGTTAAACACACACAGACACACACAAACAGAGAGAGAGAGTTCTTGAACTTACTCTTCTTTATTCACTAAGCCAGTTCCATTCGGGTCAAAGAGTTTGAAGGCAGCAAGGATGGATTCCTCTGGATCAGTACCTGCAGAAGATACAGCTTACTTAGGAATAGATAAAACTGCCTTTCTGAGCTCTGTCATTGGATATGGATGGCTCTCAATATTTCTTAAATCAGGCGTGTGCGCATTGTTTTCCAGGTTAGAGAATACACTTGGCCAGAAGCAACCTCCTCAATAATTCGTATCATAAAACTAAAGTGGAGTTCATGTTATTTAAATTGAATTAAAATAGTATGTTCACTGTCATGGATTTAATATTTCTCCTATCACATTACAACAACAACTGTGAGGTTTCTAGAAAATGCATCCAGGGCTTTGGGACACTGCTTGCTACTCTACAAGCCCAGGAATGTGAATCTTTACTGAACTTGGTTACTGAATTTATTGTCTGGGTTGATACAGAATTTAAAGTCATTTGAAACAGGCGGCTTTTGTGCAACAGGTTCTGCCACCAGTGAATAAAGAGGCACTTAACCAAGTTTCACAATTTATTTTGCAGAAGTATATCCCTTTAAATCTAACCAAACTTAGATGGTGTGAATACATCTGCTAGAGCATTATTAATCCTGGTTAAGTATAGGATACAAATGCAATCCCTGACTGCCAGCACCTCTCCAGAATTTGAAAATAACAAAAGGGTTCCCCCCTCAGGAAATGTGTTAGATAAAACCTGGACTTTTCGGCATAGATAATGGTGGAGCTCTGCCACTTAATTGCAGCTAAAGTCTGAGTCTTGTATGGGGAAGATGTTGCCTCTTGTCTTGGGAGAGAAATGACAGATGATGTCAGCATTCTAAGTGGAAATTTGGGTGAGTTGAAACATAAGGTAGGTATTGAGCCTCATCGTGATTAATGAGCAGATTCCAAGATGTGATAATGCTAATTTACCATTCAGTTTCTCCCCAAAAAGTGTTAAGAAGACAGTGAAGTTAATTGGTCCTTTCCCTTCCTTCAGCATCTCTTCCAGCTCTTCATCCTTCACATTCATTTTGCCTACAGAGAGAAAACTGAACGTAGTCAACATTCCTAGCTAGATACATCAACTATTGTTTGCTTTCTCCAATTGTGAGTCCAAAATGCCTTCCAGACTAGAGTATAGCAGGTGTGGAACACTTGAACAGAACAAGGCACAATCCCTTAATGCTTTGGTTTCACTTTTATACAGAACAACCAGTACTTTTTTTGTAAAAGAAAAAGGTGCCGGAACTCACACAAGTCATACAACCCACCTTGCCTACCCTACAAGGTTCTATCCAAAAAAGGTGCCGGAACTCCGTTCTGAGCATTCTATGAGAAAAAAAGCCCTGAAAACAACAGAGACCTTGGAGGTCTTCTAGAAGATCATGAGGAGATAATCCAGACTCTCAACATGTGGGGAGAATATCAGATATGGGGAATTTGGCTAACATCTCTACTTGCCAACCGACTTCCAATAGCTGCCCTTTCAGAGAGGGCATCATTTGAAGGTATATTTTCCCTTAACATGGCCTTCAGGACAAGACAATACACAAAGCAGTGAACCAGTTCATAGACAACATGTGATAATTTTTACACTTACTTACACTGATGAAATTACCTAATTTGGAAATGAAATATCTGCAAGAAAACAGCCAAGCTCAGAGAGTGTCAAGGACCCCACAGTTCAACCCCAAATTACAAATATTATCTTCTATCAATAACCTTTTTTCTCCCGCACATTAAAAAAATACAATTTTAGAAGCAATGCTTAAGATATCTCGGTGTCTTGCACTCAAGAATTAAGGAACCACATCCACTCCTAGGCCCTCCAGATTTTCTTCCTCTCCTCAAAAGAAAGAATGCCTTGAAACAAAAGACTGTCCTCTGGTGGGTCTTCCAGTGTCAGATTAAGGCACAGAAAACCAGCCGTTGCAGGCATGATGAAAAAAGGGAAAGTTCATTCCATCTCCCGAAACTGATGAACTGCTTATTAACAGTAACACCATCCAGGGGTGAAGAGGAGTACTTAGAGCTCCAAAAATAATACCACTGCAACTAGTGCTAGAGATAAGCAAATTCCATCTTTCCTCCCCCTTCACTGCGCTTCCACTTGAAAGACCAGTGCAAATTTTGCATCTCGGTTCAGAGAGAAATGTAACTTTAATTCTGTAAAAGAAGGAATGAAGAGCAGAGAGGAGCAGAACTTAATGCTATGAAAAGCGTGCTCTTTTCTTTTTTCTTTTTCTTTTTTTTTTGGCAAAGAAAATGTCCCTGTTGTCTCTAGCATGAGAAGAACAAAAGAAGGGACAATATCTGAAAAGGGAAAGATGAGAAATGTTTATTTCTTCCCGCAAAGCTCCCCAGATGGCTGGGGAATTTGGGGAGTTGAAATCCAGAAGTCTTAAAATTGTCAAGGCTGGACACCCCTGGTCTAGCTGGTGTAATTTATCTTCCACTGTTCTAGGGCCTTACTAGAGTAACCCTTTACATATTACTACCCCTTCCTCGAATTCAATACACAATGTCCTGGTTGTGTCCGTGAATAAAGCAGTAGATGAACATACTAGCTGATTGGATCTGGCTTTCAAGTTTGGAAGAGATCAGAGTTTTGTGACATTCCGCTGGAAAGCTGGGAGTTGAATCCCAGGAAAGTGCCAGATTGCTTTCATTTCTATCTGCCAAGATCTTTAGTAAAGAAAAGATTCGTGAATGTGCTCAGATTGTAGTTTGATAACCAGAGTAAAGTCACTCACCGAGTTGACTGTATGTCTCCTTCAAATCAGATTTGCTGATAATTCCATCTCGATTCTGGTCAATGCAACTGAATGCCTTGGAGAGTAAGTAAACTTGGTCAGATTCTCAAGTACAATTACTCATACAAATACGTTCTTGCCTTGCATTCTCAGGAATCACATTCTTTAGACTGTTATCTCTCCTGTGAGTGAGCTCTTTGAAGAGCTTAGAAATCCTTGATGCTTGACAGAAGCCACAAGTGTTATTTTTTATTCCTTCCATCACTCGCATGCAGTATCTTCCAAATATTTTTTCCAGCCTGTATTTGCAACTGATCAATACCACTCTAAAAAATAAAGCTATTGCACAAAAACAGGATTTAGAAGGTACTTTTAAAAAAGGTCCCTGCAAGATGTTGCACACCCTCTCTTTTATTGTTTGGAGTAGAAATAGAAATAATAGAATAGAATAGAATAGAATAGAATAGAATGGAATGGAATGGAATGGAATGGAATAGAATAGAATAGAATTAGAGTAAGAGAATAGAATAGAATAGAATAGAATTAGAGTAAGAATAGAATAGAATAGAATAGAATAGAATAGAATTAGAGTAAGAGAATAGAATAGAATAGAATAGAATTAGAGTAAGAGAATAGAATAGAATAGAATAGAATTAGAGTAAGAGAATAGAATAGAATAGAATAGAATTAGAGTAAGAATAGAATAGAATAGAATAGAATTAGAGTAAGAGAATAGAATAGAATAGAAATAGAGTAGAGTAAGATAATAGAATAGAATAGAATAGAATTAGAGTAAGAGAATAGAATAGAAATAGAGTAGAGTAAGATAGAATAGAATAGAATAGAATAGAATAGAATAGAATAGAACAGAATAGAATAGAACTTGGAGGTCTAGTCCAGCCCCCCACTCAAGCACAAGATCCTATACCATTTCAGACAAATGACTGTCCAGTCTCGTCTTAAAAATCTCCAGTGATGGAGCGCCCACGATATCTGAAGGCAAGCTGTTCCACTGGTTAATTGTTCTCACTGTCAGAAACTTTCTCCTTAATTCCAGGTTGCTTCTCTCTGATCATTTTCCAAACATTGTTTCTCGTCCTGCCCTCTGGTGCTCTGGTGAACAACCTGACCCCGTCTTCTTTGTGACAGGCTCTCAAATACTGGAATGCTGCTACCATGTCACCCCTATTTCTTCTTTTCTTTAGACTAGCAAAACCCAAGTCCTGCAGCCGTTCTTCATATGTTTCAGTCTCCAGGCCTCGGATCATCCCAGTGCCTGGCTATAAAACAGGGCAAAACATCTTCCCATTCAAGATAAGCAGTATTGCCTCCCCTCTTATTGGCTTTGTGAGGTCACCATGTGGCTAAAAATCTGATTATTCACATGGTACTTGACATCATTGTCATTTCAAGCAATCTGCAAGAAAAATTCCCCTTTTAAAAAAAGGTAACAATAGGTCCGGTATAATCACCATTGCAATAAAGCAGCTGTTGAAATGTCATTAAAACAACAGAATAATGTGATGCCAGAAATATTTCGACAAGAAGCATGCATCGGATGCAAGCTGGACCCAGTTTTGATTATAAATTCCTCAGCTAGAAGATCCGAGGATTTGCTCACCTCCTTAAACTCCTGGATCTGTGACTGCTCAAACATTGAAAAGACGTTGGAAGAACCTCTCTGTGCGCGCTTAGCAGCAGTTTTACTCCGGGTCCCTGCTTTCCTGCTAGCCTGGGGAAAAGGAAAAAGGACCAAGAGGGAATCCACAGTCCTAAGGCCCAGCGAATATAAAGCAAAATGTTCTTGCTATTCCCATAAAATAGTGTCTCTTAAACCTTTTTGCTCCCAGGATCTCTCCCTGCTTCTAAAACTTACTTACTTACTTATTTATTTATTTATTTATTTATTTATTTATTTATTTATTTATTTATTTATTTTTGGGACTTATATGCCGCCCTATCTCCCGAAGGACTCAGGGCGGCTAACAACAATAGAACACAATAATAAAAATGTTAAAAAGATTAAACTAACAAGCCCCAATGATAAAATGATAAAATATTAAAAATATTCTATTTAAAAATCCCTATCGTCAGTCCAGGTCAGCCTGATGGAAGAGAAATGTTTTAAGGCCGCGACGAAAGGACCAGAGATCTGGGGCCATCCGGAGCTCAAGGGGAAACTGATTCCACAGTTTCATTAGAGATTAACATATGAATGGAATTAGAATAGAATAGAATAGAATAGAATAGAATAGAATAGAATAGAATAGAATAGAATAGAATAGAATAATGAATAGAATTATAGGAATGAATAGAATGGAATAGAATAGAATAGAATAGAATAGAATAGAATAGAATAGAATAGAATATAGGAATGAATAGAATGGAATGGAATGGAATAGAATAGAATAAAATATAGGAATGAAGAATAGAATATAGGAATGAAGAATAGAATAGAATAGAATATAGGAATGAAGAATAGAATAGAATAGAATAGAATAGAATAGAATATGGAATGGGGAATAGAATAGAATAGAATAGAATAGAATAGAATAGAATAGAATAGAATAGAATAGAATAGAATAGAATAGAATAGAATAGAGCTGGAAGGGAACTTAGAGGTCTTCTAGTCCAGCCTCCTGCTCAAGAAGGGGAACCTATACCACCTCAGACAAATCCAGCCTCTTCTTAAAAGTCTCCAGTGATGGAGCGCCCACAATTTCTGGAGGCAAGCTGTTCCACTGGTTGTCCTCACTGTCAGGAGGTTTCTCCTTAATTCTAGGTTGCTTTTGCAAATATCTTCCATATCTGGCAAATATTGTGAGAAGCTCTGAAACTGGGGGGATTTGTAATAGACTTAGGACCGTATTTTAAGAAATACTGCCATAGAGCAACCAAACAGATGAACAAACTCCTACGTTCTTGTAAAGCATGAAAGAAATAAGATACATAACATTTCTGACATTCTCAATTCCTATGCCCTCTGTAGATTCGACGGATGGATGGATGGGAGAGAAAAAGAGAGAGAACCCTACCTTTTGCAAAAAATCCCTTTCTTTGCTTCCATGCAACCCTTCTTTTTAACGGTGTCTCCATGCAAAGCAAAGAACCCAAGAGATCCGAGTACCAAAACAAAACAGCTTTCAAAAAATCAGGATTATCCCTGGAAGCAGTTAAAGCAGATGCAGAGTATGCCTTAAAACATGCCACAATTTTTTACTTTGGTTCATCCTGATACAGATAATTATTCAGAGACTTTCTACAATTTCCTTGCATTTTTAACAGTGGCACCAAGGACTGGATAACAACAGCTATGTTCAACCCTCACTGAAATATGAGATCTTTCCAACAAGTTTGGATCATGGATCTTTGCTCTTTTTTTATGCATAAATGCCCAACAACTGCTTGTCCAACCTAAAGGCTAAAAAAATGTATGTAGGTTCCTCAGCTTAAAGTTGATGTAGTACTCAGATAGAAAAAGAGAGACAGAGAGAGAGAGGTCTTCAGCCAAAACTCACCGCTGCAAGGAATTCAATAGAGCAACGGTGGATAGGAGGTCTTTACTCACCATCTTGAGTTTCTCCCTGAAGAAGAAAGTCTGTCAAGATGGTGTTGAGGGTAAGTTCAGCCTATATCTCGGAGCTTATCTCTTAGTGAGCTAAATTAGGAATGCAGTTTCAGAAGACAGCCAAACTTGGTTGTCTTCTAACTCTGACACTCCAACAGTTGATAAGGCCCAAAGAATAGCATTTAGCAGGCTCCACTGATGGAAAAAAAGTTGGATGTTCAAGTCCAGCGTTCCCTTCTGAGCAGAGTTTTCCTGGCTGGCCCCAAATGGGTCCTATATGTGCTAACAGTTGATGGTAGGACACAGCTACTTTACCACAATTTTTATCCATGAAATTATTTAAAACAAACCTACTAGAATTTCCAACTTAAAGCAAACCTACTAGAATTGCTAGGGTCACTCCCTACATATCAGTGAGAATCCCAACTGCCTGACTAACAAAGAGCAGAAAAGCAATATTGTAAGCCGCCACCCGTCCAGTCCTGAGCAAATCTCCCTTTAAGCTTCAGGGGGGAGCCTTCCAATTAAATGAATAGATTAATTCCCTTAAATGGATCTGCCCTCCAATGGGATTTTCCCAGGAAAGGTGGATAAGGCAGGCTTCAAAGGTCAGCGCTCCCCCAAGCATACTCATGCACACCAAATCCATTGGCAAGATCCATTTTGCTCTCCAAATTCATGGAGACCTAACCCTAAGTGGATCTTTCCCCCCCCCCTCCTTGGGATTTTCCCATGTGTTTTTCCAGACAACACAGGTAAGGCAGGCTTGAAAAGTCAGCTCCTTCCTAAGCAGACTTTTGCTCTCTGAATCCATTGGCGATGTCCACTTTGCTCTCCGACTTCATGGAGACCTAACCCTCTGTGGCTTTGCCTGTCACCCCAAAGGGTTTTTTTCCACTGCTTTTTTGTAAAAAAAAAAGTGCCGGAACTCACACACGTCATACAACATGCCTTGCCTACCCTACAAGGTTCCATCCAAAAAAAGGTGCTGGTTTTTTCCATGTTATTTTATCAGGAACCATAGATAAAAGCAGACTCAAGAAGTCAGTGCCCTCTTGAGCATACCAACGAGAGCCAAATCCATTGGCAATGTCCATTTTCCTCTCCGAATTCATGGAGACCTAACCCTAAGTGCATTTGCCCCTCAATGGGCTTTCCCCATGTATTTTAGCAGGATTACCATGTCAGTTTCTACTATTACGGTGTGATTTGTGTTTTGGTTTCATTGAAATGATAACTTTGAAATGTACAACTGCAGCAGAAACACTGGTGTGTGTACATTGTAAGCAGTCTATTATATTATCATCCTTTTTTTTCTTTGGATGAGTTCCCTGGATGCTTTTATATATTATGTTCTTTAGGAATATTGTTGTTGTTGTTAGCTGCGAAGTCGTGTCCGACCCATCGCAACCCCATGGACAACGTTCCTCCAGGCCTTCCTGTCTTCTACCATCTTCTGGAGTCCATTTAGGCTCACGTCTCCTGCTTCAGTGACTCCATCCAGCCACCTCCTTCTCTGTCGTCTCCTTCTTCTCTTGCCCTCAACCTTTCCCAGCATGAGGCTCTTCTCCAGTGAGTCCTTCCTTCTCATTAGGTGGCCAAAGTATTTGAGTTTCAGCTTCAGGATCTGGCCTTCTAAAGAGCAGTCAGGGTTGATCTTCTCTTAGGAATATTAATCACTAGCAATTCACTTTATCATACGTACTCATATATATATTTTTTTAAAAAAATACCCTACAAGTGAATGTTACTAAATTAGTCCCTAAGTTTATCATCACTGTGTACGTGAATGTTTCCTACCCCACCCCCAATATTCAACCCTGAAATCCTGTACACATTAGCCTGAGAATAAACTAAAAGAGTAAAGATTGACTTTCATGTCTGTCTGTCTGGGATTTCTCTGTATATTACTTCTTCGCTATACAGATAACGCAGTTATATATTGTATTCCAATTGGAAAATGGATGACACAGGGATAACCTTTACCCATGTTTTATTTTTTTTATTTTTAATGTAGGTTACTTTTAATATAAAAGACACCCCCCCCCAAACTATGAAAAAATACCATGATTCAGAAGTAAAACAAAACAGGACAATAAACAATATTATGCCAGTGACAAGAAAGCAACTGTGGCTAAACCAAGCGACTGTATGACCAAAAACTCAGTAGGGAAAGTGGAGATTGGCAAGGTATTCCATTAAAAAAAAAGCGGAATTATGTCTAAACTGTGCAAATATGTTTGTATTCCAGCCTGTCTTTGCTAAACATCCAAGGAAATAGATGTGTCCATGTGTCACTTTCTGACATCAATTTGTCTTTCCAATTTATCTTTTTGATTTTATGACAAGGGCCTGTACATTTTTCATCTTAGCCAGTGTTTCATACAGATTGCTCCAGGATCTCCCCCCCCCCAACCTACTTTTTTCATTATCTACCCATAAATCTTTCTTTACTTCATCTCAAGTACAGCTGGAGTAGAATCTTTATAGCATTCACCCAATGGTCAATTTTAGCCATTGCAACACCTATCACCCTTGTCTTTATTGGCATTTCTGTCCAACTGCAACTTGTCCGCATTAATGGGCTGATTGCAATATCTGGGTATCAACTGCTCGGCCCAAATTCGGGCATGTACGGAAATTGCAAAAGCTTTTCATAAGTTAGCAAATGACAGTCTTGGGCCTGTGGTTTTTAGTATTGCCGTTTCTATTTTTCTCAGTGTCTCAAAATAGAATCGGAGCTAAAAAAATAATAATAATAAAAATACAAAGCTAAAAAAGAAAGCCGGGAAATGATAAGGACGTGAGGCTCCAGGATCTACTTTTCATACCCTGCCAAGACTCCTTCAATGCTTGTTAAAAATAGGCAATGTGGTGGTCTAATGTTTTATGGGCAATCACATTGAAAAGCCAATGAACCTCTATTGCAAATAGGTTAAACCTGGGTGTTAAAACCCGACAAGAGAGACTCCAACCCAAGCCCACATTCATATTCACTAGGGAAAAATGTAACCCCCTTGACTCAGCCAGGTGCATAATGAACCTGCCACTTTGCTTCTCTCCCACTTCTAGCGTCATTGTTGGTACAGAGAATAATCTGTTTGTTCTTGGGCTTCCTGCATTCACGTTCGACCTAGATCTGGAATGTCATGAAAGCAAATGAAGCTTCAAACATCTTGGTTTTTGGGGGCAATTAAGCTGACTTTGTAATAATGCTGCTTGGGGGTGTGTGTGAAAGCCCTAATAAGCAGGCATATACATAGAATAATAATAATAATAATAATAATTTAATTTGTATACCGCCCTTCTCCCAAAGGACTCAGGGCGGTGAACAGGGCAATACATAATAAAAAACCACATACAAAAATTAAAAAGTGATTAAACAACTATGCCCGTATGAAGGCTACTGCTAAGCTTGTAAGCCGCCCTGAGTCTTCGGAGAAGGGCGGGATATAAATGGAATAAAAATAAAAATAAAAAAAATAAAAATATTTCTGGAGACAGTGTCTCAAGTTCGGATTTGACACATTGACCTAGACTCCTTTCTCTGTTCCACCAGTTGAGTGCCACCCACGCTTGAGCTGGCAGAAAACTATAAGGAGTATGAATTTGGCCATTCTCATTTCTGATCCCTTGATTGCTTCTAATGTCTTTGATCCCAGTCGTGACCCATCCCCTGGGTTCTCTCCAAGACATGACTGACCAAGACTAAAAAGTTCTTAGCATGGGCAGCTTCAAGCCATCTGTCAGAGAAAGGGGAAGAGATTTTTTTTAATGGCTAATCACAACATAAGTCAGTCTGAAATGGGTTAGGGACAAGATGAAAGCAGTGCCGTGTGAATCCAGTGGGGAAAAAAGAGATTCTTATGGCAGGGGATCTTTGTTGTGTGGTTGAAAGCAAGTGGGGAGATGTGTAGCCGGAGTCACATTAAGACAGAATTAAGAGCTACTTGAGGAAAAAAATCAGCATCAACATTTCCTAGGAATGTTGAGATCATATCTAGCTACCACACATTGATAAAGACCTTTGTTTTAATCTCCTTAGAACCAAATTTTCTAAAGAAACCAGTAAGATATTTCTGGTTTATACTGTCTTCTAAGTGCAGTGCTATTCATTCTATAAAGCAATGCTCCAATAATCATTTTACTGGGAGAAACAATATTTGGGTTACTCTTCTTATTGACTGATTGTCCAAGATCTTTTTTGTTGATTTTTTCCCCCAACAAATTAATTTCCTTCCTGTTTACCCAACACCACCATAGAACTATGTGAATCTGCTTTAAAATGCATAAATTGAAGCCCCCTCGATTCTTCAGTTAAACCCTAAGCCATCATCCCCCTCCCTTCATCAAGCATTATAGGACAGTTTGAAGACAAAGGAGAAGCTGAAGTTTGAAAGTATTATTGCATTCTCTACAAATAGACACAAGGAGGAACCCAATGTTGATCCAGCCATTGTTCCGTCCAGTGGTCATTCAACTGCCCAGGAAAAATGTCCTCCTCCTGGTCCTGGTCCTGGGCACTCCAAAACAAGATATCCTGCATCACGGAGAAAAAGGTGCTTTCCTGGAAGGTAGCCTTCCTTTCATGGTCCATCTCATTGGCCAATCACGCAAGCCATTTTGCACGCTACAGCAGAGATGAGGGCGGCTCCTCGGCCACTGCCTTCTTCTGACTGCAGGAAGGAGATGTCACAGCCTGGAGTGAGTTGCCTGACTGATGCATGGAAACGCTCTTTGAAACTGTGCCCAGGAGAAAAACAGGGAGAGGAGAAGAAGGAGAAAGGAAGAGTTAAGTGTTTCCAGGATTGCCCTTTTGAATTAGTCTTCTCCAAATGGGAGAAGAAACAGGCAAAGATTTCAGAGCCCTTCCAAGCAGATATTAATGTTGCAGCTCTACGGCTGTATTTAACACAGCTTGATGACCCTGCTTATCAAAACCAGTGGCGTAGCGTGGGTTGTCAGCACCCGGGGCAAGGCAACCGGAAGCGGAAATAGAGGGGCGGGCGGGCGGTGACGTCACGGCACTGCTGAAAAGACGCGCCCCGCAGCGGCGTAGACTTTCCAAGAAGAGTCGCGCGCATGCGGGATGCTTCCGGGTCCCTCTCGAGGGCGGCTGGGCGGGGCTCCGACCTGCAAGAGCCGCTGCATTCAAGCTCGCACGTGAGCCCCGCTAAATAAAGCCACGCATGCGCACGAAGCTAGGCCGGCCGGCCAGCGGGTCCGTCTTCGCTCGGCCAAACCTGCCAGGGCGCCTGCGGGGCGCTTGCGGTTGGCCTGAGCCTGGGCGGAGAGTTGGCCGCTTCTATTTATTTTATTCAATTTATGTGGCCGCCCATCTCACCTGCCGGACTCATTTCGCTTTGCAAGAAAGAGCAGCTCGAGAGCGGTGCCAAGCCAACTCTGTGCAGCCCTTGGGGCTCCCTGAGCAGCTCAGTGCGAGCGCGCCCCCCCCAGATGTTGCGCCCGGTGCGGCCGGCCCCCCCTCCACCCCCCACGCTACGCCACTGATCAAAACCAAAACTGGCTAAGTTGATTCGGTTGTCTGGGTTTCGGGAAACTCTGGAGCATAAATAGAACAACACTCTGCTGTGGATCTGCAGAACTCAGAACAACATGAACTGGTAAGCCACCCACTTCTTAAAAGGGATCCCTCCTCCCCACCTGCTATTTCATGTTTCATTGCATCCAGGATGAAGCAGGTTGTGCTGAAAACAGCCCAGGCATGTAGACAGCCCTTTGTGGTATTCAAGAGTCCAGCTTGTTGGCTTAAGCCTCAGCAATGAGTTTGAAACACAGAAGTGAGGGTGTCCAGTTATTGTTTCTGATGTCCTGCCTACTACTCTGAAGTTTGCAGTTGTCACACTACGGAGCTGTTTTGGAGCAAACTGAATGTCTTTGGCAGCAACTCCTTCAACCTGGCTGATTAAGGGCCAAGCTAAATGTTATGAATGAAAGCACATCCAATCTTTTGCCTGCCTATGGCTTTTCAGCTGTAACTCTTCTCATTCTCATGAACAGCCCATGGATTCGCAACATGGACACATATTTCAAAAGTCATGAATACACACACACACACACAACCCCCCCCCCTATATTTTCGATATGCAGAGGATGCCAGATTCTAAGTATCAATGGGAAATCAGATGATAATGCATATTCAAAAGGTTGCATTTACTCTAGTGCAAACTTTTCTTCACCAGTGACCCCTTTTAATTATCTTTTGTGGCTATGGAACATGCCCTCCCCCAAGATTTAAATCAACATTTTTTCAGGTCTTTGTGGATCCCCTGTGATGACATCACACACAAACACACACCAGGGGTCTGGGAACCACAGGTTGAGGATCATCGCTCTAGTGTTTTTGTTCCTCAAGCAATGGTTTTGATTGCTAGGATGCTGTTTCGCTTGAGGGAGTAAACATTTTGTCCAGTCCTCTGAGACACCAAAACTCTCTCATAGTATCTTCAGCTAGGAACCTAGACTTTTTTTTTCACAATTAACAACATGTCAGTGTGACCGTATTACTTAGTTAAATATTTGATCATTTGAGAGGCCCCTGGTCTGTCAGGAAACCAAAGTTGTATCGTGAAAATGTGTGTGATAACATGGAGTGATGAAATTATGAGAAAATATGTAGTTAGAAAGATTGACATTTGCATTATGTTATAACTTAGAATTTTTATAAAATGATATATGTTACTATAAGACACCAGAAAAGTTGTCTGGATTGTATAAGGATCTTTCAAACTTAGGCTAGAAATATGGGCGACGCGAAGGGTCATATTATCATGGTTGGTAGACTTTAAAACCCCAACGATTTTGGGGTTCACTTATATACTACATAATGATACAAAGGATTTTGAAGATCAACATTCAACTGAAATCAGAACTTTTCTTTATGGGATTAATGGATAGGCAATTAGAAAAGAGCCGTGGGGGATTATTTTGATATATGATTACTATTTGGGGAGTGTCGTGCACAAAAATGAGAAGATTTTGAAATGCTGAGAACTGAAGAATTGTTGGGGGAAGTAGCCGAGATAGCAAAATTAACTTGTTTCATTAGAGAAAGATCTAATGAAGATCTATTTATCAGTGACTGGAAACCCCTTATGGATTTTTTGCTGGAAAAAAGAGAGAAATGAACTTGTGATTTATGAGTCTGACATTTAGAAAACCTTAGCAAGAAGGAAATGATGAGGTCACCTTAGACCAGGGGTAGGCAACCTTGGCTCTTTTATGACTCATGGACTTTAACTCCCAGAATGGCTGGCTCAGGAATTCTGGGAGTTGAAGTCCACGAGTCATCAAAGAGCCAAGGTTGCCTAACCCTGCCTTAGACAGAGAGAATAAAATATAAATGCTGTCAAAAAGATCTGAAGCTACTTCTTTACAATCTTTCCTTCCTTTCCATTGCCATTGTTTTGTAAGAAGTTTCTTCAATAAAAAATTATACGCTTGGAAAAAGGTAACCAAGGTTGCATCAAGGACTCACCTAGGGTGGTGCTTGTAGACTGATCCATCAACCCCCACTGTAATCTTCAGCGTCTCCTCATTTCTGCTGTCCCTCATGCGATTGATAACCCCAGCCAGCCCAGCTGAGCACATCTGGGCAGCCCTTGTAGAAACACTCTCACAGGCCATCCGAACAATGTCACAGTCCATTGCAGAAGGCAACAGCTCAAAAGAGGTTAGAATATTGTAAATGTGCTTGCGGTCACCAGCATCACTGGAAACAAAATGGAAAGATAAAGTCTTGGGGCAGCAGCAGGAGAAGTTAAACTTTATTCTAATAAAACTTTCCGAAATCAAACTTGATTGTAAAAAAGTTCAGTTTTTGTAACAGAGTTGTCGAAGTTGGGAATATCTTACCCAGTTCCGTTGTCTTAGCTACTAACCTGGACAGTTTTAATTTCAACTTAACTTCTGTGGACCTCATGCTATATTTAAGAGGTTCTTAATAGCGTGCATAACTGTACTAACATCCCTATCATCCCTGTTACAATTTAGGGTTTTTTCATTTTGTTCGTTCAAATTTGTCATTTTTGTTCGACCAGTGAATACATTTTTAAAAAAATAATCATGTCTATCAGATAGATACAATCATGGCCAGGGAAGAGATAGCCCAGTTTGTAGTGGTAGGGGAATAGGAATGAGATTGGCAAGACAGTAATGAAAAGCAGAACGATTAGGTGATGATTGTAAGCACAGTGGGGTAAAAGATTCAAGGTTGAACAGTCTAGGCGAGGGCTGGTCCATTTCCAGCATGTCTGGAACAGCTATTGTGTAATTGTGGAAGAGGACAATCTGAAGATGAAGTGTTCTGATCTCAGGCTGTTTTGCATCCCTCTAAAAGTAAAATTTCCTCTGAGTCAAGTGACACATATGTGAAATTTCTCAGTAGCCCTATACTGATGGCTTGTCATTGCTTTTTGACCAAGCATTTTTGGACTTTCTAATCTAAGCTGAGGGACGCGGTGGCTCAGTGGGTTAGGACGCTGAGCTTGTTGATCAGATGGTTGGCAGTTTGGCAGGTCGAATCCCGAGTGCCGCGTAGCAGAGTGAGCGCCTGTTACTCGTCCCAGCTTCTGCCAACCTAGCAGTTCGAAAGCATGTAAAAATGCAAGTAGAAAAATAGGGACCACTACGGTGGGAAGGTAACAGCGTTCTGTGCGCCTTTGGTGTCTAGTCATGCCGGCCACATGACCATGGAGACATCCTCGGACAAGCGCTGGCTCTTCGGGTTTGAAATGGAGATGAGCACCGGTCCCTAGAGTCGGAAACGACTAGCACGCATGTGCGAGGGAACCTTTACCTTTACCTTTAATCTAAGCTACTGCCTAATGATTTCCAGAGGAAACCCGTGTGTGGCATTTCTTATTTTTTTATTTTTGAGATAATCTAAACTGAAGGAAGCCCAGTATTCCCTTGGAAAACAGAAAGTCTATTGTTGCACGAATAAGTAAAAAAAAAGACCTCTTCCTTCTCAAGCCATAGAACTAATGGTCATTTATAACCATCCACATAATGAAAATTTCATGAACGCTTCAGGGAAAAACCTGCCAAGCCTCCATGGAAAATCTGAAGTAGAAAGCACCAGCTAATTTTGACTTGTTATTCATCATAGCTGATTAACGTATAGAGTCTACAATATTTGCAGAAGAAAATTGATGAGGATGAGACTCTGTTGGGATTTTTATACTTCTGATTTCAGCCAATTTAGAAGAGCCTATGGTACTTTAAATTCACACCCTAGGATAGATTTTATGTGCACACTGATATTTTTGCAGATCAGCACCACCTTCTTTGAAAGCCAAATTATTATTTTATATGAAGCATAAAGCTAAAAGAATAGAACTACCTGCAAGAATGGAGAAAATAAACTAAATAGCAAAGGGGCAAAATGCCTGATATATTGAAGATGGTAAGAGAACGGGGAGGAATCTCCAGTCTGCAATGCAATTTTTTTTCCCCAGGATGGTCAAACAACCATGCTCATGTCATGGAAACAACCTTTCCACTTATTTCCACTAAGAACTATCCGCAGGGCATCCCAAGGCCTCTCCTGATGACTCCAAAGTGCCCCAAGTAAACTTAGTTATTGACTACCTTTCAATCTGTGAGATAAAACGACTTTCAAACGATCCTCTGGTCTTCAGCTTTTCAGAAGCTTCTCCACTGAAGAGTAGGTTTTCATTGACCAGTTTTAGCAGCACTAGTCGTACAATCTCCCCTATGTACTTCCCACCTATGATCTTCTCAAACCTAGAGAAAGGAAGGTACAGTTTAGTCACATGCAAGAGAAGTTCCAGGCAGGTAGATTAGAGGGGGGGGGGAGGCAGATGCATCTACACCCACAAGGCATGGAGATCATTTATATATGTATAATAGGGAAGGTTAAGTATGTTACTGTGTCAGAGGAAATCATTGCAGTTTGTTTGAACAAAATCCACTCATATAGCAAGATTGATTGCCTAACAACGGAGGTTGTTTTCTCTGAACAGAAGGGAAAACAACCACTTTCCCTCTTGGCTTAATTTGATTTTTTTTCTTTTTCCAGTAACCAATCTGTGCACAGGTCATTTGTGCCAGAGTTTAAATCTCAGATCTATGATGTTTTCAGTATTAGAAGGGGTTTTGTAAGTCCTGCTTGTTACTATGAGGCCAAGAAAGAAAACCATGAATGTTATTACTTCTATTCTAAAGCAGCTGTACTCAACTTGAACTTCCTCCTGATGTGTGGATGTCAACTCTCAAAATCTCAGCCAACCTGGCCTTTATTGAGAATTCTGGGAGTTGAAGTCTGAACACATCTGGAACTTCAACACCAACAAACTTGCACATACCAAGCTAGAAAACTCTGTTCTAGGGCATTTTTGTCACACCATAGGTTTTTTTGTGTCCCAATATCCTAGACCTCCTAACCCAACACATCTTAAGGTGGCCAGCTTAGGCAAAGTTTCTCTACAGAAAGTATGGGCTACATATAGTCTAAAGAATGCCATGTGATTCTTGTACTTAAAATGTGCAATTAATCAGTCCAGATTTTGGTAAGAGCATTCTGTTCCTTCCCTGGTAATCTGCTGCTTGGGAGAGAGGATAAAAGAAAAGAGGAAGAGGAAGGGAGGGCTGGTAGAAAGAAAGAAAGAAAAAGAAAGAAAAAAGAAAGGAAAGGAAAGAAAAAGAACAAAGAAAAAAGAAAGAAAAGAAAGAGAAAAAGAAAGGAAAGAAAGAAAGAGAAAGAAAGAAAGAAAGAAAAAGAAAGAAGAAAGAAAGAAGAAAGTAAGAAAGAAAAAGAAAGAAAGAAAGAAAGAAAGAAAGAAAGAAAGAAAGAAAGAAAGAAAGAAAGAAAGAAAGAAAGAAAGAAAGAAAGAAAGAAAGATCCCCTCTGGATTAACTATTCACCACTGCACATGAACCCTATCAGATGACTTCTAAAACAAAGTAATTTTCAACAGATAGTGCTCACCCTTACTTTAAGCTTAGAAAAGCACAACTGGTGTTACTCTCTAGTATTTCTCAACCTTGGCAATTTTCAGATAGAGGTCTATGATCAAACTTCAACTTCCAGAATTCTGGGACCACCCATCTTAAACTTGCTAAGGTTGAGGAAGAATGTTCTTAAAATTGGCACCGTGGAGAGGAATGATATCACAAAGAATTGCCTTTGGGACCATCCCAAACTCATGACTTCTGCCTTGGTGCTTCCGTGAGAGACAGCTTTCATGCCTGACTCAGAGCCTTGTCCCTGTTGCCCAGATCATCAGAGAAGAATATGAAGCTTCGAGACAGCAATAAACAATTAGGTTAACTTTATCTGACATATTCCTTACAGCTGCTGACCGGGGTTAAGTGAGGTTTCGTCCACCACACGATCATACTCCAAGAGGAATTCGTCCAATTCTCCCGACTCCCCGAAAGCCCCCCATTCGGTGTTCACACACATCCGTCCCTCATTTCCTTCCACCAGTTCCACGTTCTCCATCTCCTCCATATAGCAAGCATTGCAGCCTGTGCCTAAGAGAAGGAGAGGCAAAGAGATTTCCCCAGTCAGCAACAGCCCAAGCATCATCGGGAAGACCCTTGACATGTCTTTGTTATCCAGGTCCACATTGAAGAATTTGGGAAGCTGACATTTTACTCAAGGTTCAACTAACAGTGCATTACTAAAGGAACACATAAAGGCTAATGTGGATAACAGAATAACATAGTTGGAAAGGAAATTGGAGGTCTCCTAGTTCAACCCCCAGCTCAGGCATGAAACCCTATACCAGGGGTAGGCAACCTTGGCTCTTTTATGACTTGTGAGCTTCATGTCCCAGAAATCCTGAGCCAGCATGGCTCAGCTTGAAAACTCTCCCTTTCTCCTCAGCATGGCTGGCTCAGGAATTCTGGGAATTGAAGTCCACAAGTCATAAAAGAGCCAAGGTTGCCTACCTCTGCCCTATACCATTTCAGACAAATAGTTGTCCAATCCCTTCTTTAAAACTTCCAGTGTTGGAGCACATACATTTTCTGGAGGCAAGTCATTCCACTGATTAATTGTTTTAACTGTTAGGAAATTCTGCCTTAGTTCTAGGTTGCTTCTCTCCTTGATTAGTTTCCATCCATTGCTTCTGGTCCTGCCTTCTGGTGCTTTGGAGAATAGGGTGACCCCCTCTTCTTTGTGGCAACCCCTTAGATATTGGAACATTGTTATCATGTCACCCCCGGTCCTTCTTTTCATTAAATATAAGAGAATTACATTATGAAGATTATGCAACACATACAGATAGTCCTCGGTTTAGGACCATAATGACAGCTGTACCGCAGGCCAGTTGTTAGGTGGCTCATCAGGTGATCACACCTGATTTCACAACTTTTTTTGCATGGTCATTAAGCAAACGCAATGCTTGCAAAGCGAATACGGCAATCATTAGGCGAACCCATTTTTCACGATGGGTAGAGGGCTTTTTAATTTTTTTGCTGGAAATTGGGAAAAAAACCAATGGTTTCCTGCAAAAAATGTCCTCAGTAGCATTCATGTGATCCTGCAAACAGCCATAAAGGTGGGCTGGTTGCCACAAGTACCCAAAATGCAATCATATGACTGCCGGGGAAGGTGGGGGGAGCAGCCGTCAGAACTTCAAATCTGGGTTGTAAGTAGGCCGGGGGAAGGTCTGCTGGAACATTGGATGGTGCCTAAGTAACTAGACCAAAGTCAAGGACTCCCTGTAGAATTTACAACTTTGCAGCAGGAGATTGTGCAGACTCCTGGGTTGTAAAACACCTGCAGGTCCCTTAGCTAGCATTTAATCAAGTGAAGCAAAGTCATTATATTGTGGTTGCTGCAACTAATATATATTTAGAATGTCAGAAAGAGCTTTGGCGCTATTAAAAAGAACCGCTCGACAAGGTCCGCTTGGTAGATAATAGCTCTTCCCAGAATAGTCACATCATAATAATAGTCACATAAGAATTTGGCCATATTGAGCACCTGAGCTAAAAAAAAAAAAGCAACCCAAAACACAAATTTCCAGGCAACCTACTCACTGCACTGTAAATAGTATTACTCAGCTTCAGATAAATGGAGCATATCTCTTGCCTCATTTTTTAGTTGTTTAGCACCTACCCGTTACAGGAAAAAGCCTGTTCATTCTGTTCCCATTGTGTTCTTTCAAAAATCTGACAGGAACATCAAGGAGCTTATACATATATCAGTGCTTGAGGTTCATTGTCTGCACAGATCAGACCAGCAGCAGATGGAGATGGATCCATTTGCAAAGATGTACGAATTGTGCTACCAGGCTCCAAACCAAGAAAGACACATTGGAGATTCTTCCAAGCAATTTCCTTCACTGTTCCTCACCCATAGACAGAAATCTTGCCAAACTAAAGCCGACTGTTTGCACCATAAAACATATGCTTTGGAAACTATTAGAGAGGAGCTGTTTTTGCCTTCTTTCTCCTACACAAACTATCTAAAGTGTGATGTCTCTTGCACCTCTGGAATCTGGACAACATTGCATCCCATCACCCAGCTTCTTAGAAGCTATAGCTCTGGGTAGAGAGACCATAACTCAAAATGGGTTTCTACAATATCCATGCAAACATCTGCAGTCAGAATTTGTTGGGAGAACTATCGGCCCAACAAATCACATCACTGCTTGGAAGTGCTGGGAATTCAACTTTCTTAACATTGGAGAAGGACAGGTTCCTTATCCTAGAATTAGAAGAATTGGGTAAACTGATGGGAGAAATACCTTTCCTCATGTTGCTGTCTTCCAAACATGTTTAACTTTAATTCCCATCATCTCCAATCAGTATGGGCATGCTGACTAAGAGCAGGGGAGGTCACCAGGATAATATCAAGCTAGGAAGGTTTAAGGCAGCCTCCCTATATAAAACTGGGTTCAGTATAAATCAGCAAGAAGGAGTTGTTCAGATTATAATGGTTGTGCCCAGGGGAAATATATGAACACGGCAGGTCCGCTTACCCACAATCATGCCAACTTCACATCTGTGATCCTCATAATAGCAGGAGATCATCGTTGCAACTGTGTCATTGACCATTGCAACTACATCCATCTCAAAATCCTGCAGTGGGTTGAAAAAAAACAAACACTGTTGCGTTTCTAGAAGGACATATGAAGAAATAACCTACATATGGAACAACCACCTATTCAGACTGACACCATTAGATAACACCAAGGATGTTGGAAGGCAGAGACATAGTTGGAGGTTGTTGTCTCTGAAGTTGGCTAGAGATTGAGGTAAACTTCTCTAGGCTTTTCCTAACATTCTGCACAAAATCAAAACAGGATTTGTCTCACCACACCTCAAAATAAATGCTATGTTCCTTTTGTTATGTGGTCATTGGGTGTGAAGGTGGCCATTCTATAAGCATTCTTGCAAAGCTGGAATAATGGAAGAGGGAAACAGATTTCCTAACCTTCCCATTTCCCTTCCCATTCCTCCCCCCCAACCCCGTGTTAAATTCCTTGGAGATGGATTATCTTTCTCTTACTCTAGGAGATGTCATGCTTCTTGATTGTTCTGTATCTATGGAGAACTGAGGCTAATCAGAAGGTAACATAATCAAGAAGTGGGCCCTCCCTCCAGTCTCCAAGAAAAGATTACTTCTATCTAAATTGTTTTCCTTGCTCCCAGGGTCCCTCATTTGGAATGATGGATAATTGATTCATTTCAGAGGTCTCTGCAGACATGGCCATGTTTTTGAGATCTTGCTGTTCCTTCACATTTAATGCAGGAAGTTTAACCCTTGACATTTCCAATTTAAAAATCTTTATCCTGCCATCTGGAGAAGGAACAACCCAAAACATTCTACTGCTAAAAGAAAAGCACAAAGTTGTCTATTTCTCCCCAGGGTGCTTTTTCAAGAGGCTTCTTGAATGAGAAGTGAAACATCTTCAAAGAAAATCCAGAAAATCCAGTTGCCTCTTGAAAAAGCACCTTTGGGAAAAACACAAAGTTGTGTCCGTTTAGTTCTTCATCTTACATGAAAAAGGTAGTCTAAGCTTAGGGAATACGGGACAGATTTAATCATTTCTATGGCTTCCTTCTCCCACATTTTTCCGCAGTTCCTTATCGAAACATCTTAGTCTCCCAGTTCTTTAGAGAGTGAGTAGACAGTAAGCTGTCCACTTTGTTAGAAGGCTGCTTTTCCTGACCCTGAGAATAACTCAGGGTTAGAATTAGCAGGGATAAGGTGGGATAATGCACCACACATTATCAAATGATATTTCTCTCACCCCTCTTCTCTTGATAGCATCTCTCAAAAGCCCCACAATGTTGTTCCCTTCAGCTCCAGATGCTTTGAAGCCTTTCGTCCAGTTCAGCAAAATGCCCTACAGATCGGGAGATGGAGAGAATCAGATGAAATTTTGCAAAATCAAGGACACCTCTGTGTCCAAAATAAACAATATACCATGGAAAAATTTGTCTCAAGCAAAGAAAAAAAGCCACTTTGTAAATCAGGAGATATACCAGCAATGGAGAATCATTGCAGATTGCCTGATTTTGATCATCTTGGACTAGATCTCACGTGAGAACGATGACATTCTCACAAATGCTTCACCTTGTTGTAGGAGATTTTTAAGATTTATATTTACTGAGGATTTTACCTCAGGTAAACCGATAGAAAAAGATAAAAAAGAAAGATGTGCAAGAATAGAAAAAGAAAAAAGAAAAAAAACTTAAATTATGACATACAATGACTTATGACCTTCTCCTTAACAGCTAGTCTAATAACCAATCTATTATGATAAGATAATCTTTATTGTCATTTTTTACTGTGGGCACAACGGCACCCATCAAAAATGAAATTTAGTTGCCCGCTCTCAAAGTGACACACACCTAAACATGACACACACCAAAAACATACTATATACAACATATGTATAGACCCACACCCCTACATATACATAACAATAAAATATTAAATACTGTCCATCTTGAATATATAACGGAAGGAGGAAGCCTGAGAGATCACAAGGTAAATGCTGTATGGAATGAAACCATGGCTGAATCTGGATGTTCTGCTACGGATACCACGAAGCCCCCTCCTCCCAGAAGGGAACAAGGAAAACAGGTTGTGAAGAGGATGAGGGCTGGCTGAGGAATTCTGGGAGTTGTAAGTCCACAAGTCTTAAAGTGGCCAAGTTTGAAGACCCCCCACTACTCTCTGTTGAGTTCTTCTACCATCATTTGTGGCAGAAGGAACACCACACACTCCAATAGTTTTGGGATATATGGTTATGAATGATTCACAGGCTCCAAGGAGAAAGTCATGCAGTCAAAAGCAGAGAGCGTTCCGAATCCCTGGTTTCAGATCTCACCTTGTCAATGTCTTCATGTCGAACAGGGAAGGAAAATGTAAATCCCAGAGGCAGCTTTTTGTGCTTCATCTGATGTTTGTCCAGGAAGTCAGAGATGCATTCCGAAATATAATCAAAGAGCTAAGGGAGAGACACAGAAATTCTATTGCCTTTTAAAAATTCTATTGCCTTTCACTTCTTGCAAAATGCTTATTCAAGAACCTAAATCAGGGGTCTTCAAACTTGGCCCTTTTATGACTTGTGGACTTCAACCCCCAGAATTCCTCAGCAAGGCACGCTGGCTGAGGAATTCTGGGAATTGAAGTCCACAAGTCATAAAGGGGCCAAGTTTGAAGATCCCTGACATAAGTCATTCAACAACGAGCAAGACACAATATCCTAGGTGAGAGCAAGACGCCCACATCCTTCCAACAATTGAGCAGGGCTTGTATAGTTGTGCTGCTATCACAACATGTAATAGCTGCTGAAACACCCTCTTTTACACAACTTTAGCTTAGCTGTTGACTTAAAGATGGCTTCAATAAGCACCTTTTGATTTTAATTTGCACTGCAGCCAAACCATGAGGTAGATTAAAGTGATCAAGAGGAACTAACTCAAGGAAACCCAGTGAGTTTCCATGACCGAAGGCAACCATGAATTTGGATCTTCCCAGTATTAGTTCATCCACTTTAATCACTACACTGCACTGATTTCCTAGTAGTTGTAGGGACTTGAAGCTTTTTTGGCATCTGACCAATCTATAACGTTCCGTAGATTATGTCTCTTTTGAGGTGCTATGCAGAGGTGCCATATTGGGAGAGGGGCGGCGTATAAATTTAATAGTTCGTGTTGTGCAAATCCAGCCCACCTCTCATTTAGCTCCTTTGGCCTGATGATCAACTCACCATTTCAGCGGTTCCTGTCATGGCATCCTCTGGAATGGAGTACATCTGATGTTTTGTCTTCACCTTCCATTGCCCTTCCTCAACATCTCCCACTTTGACCAGCATCACTCGGAAATTGGTCCCGCCGAGATCCAGAGATAGAAAATCTCCAACTTCTGTAATCCCAGAAGGTGACAACATGTCTGTCTTTGGAAAGTAACCTGAATCAATGGCCTGCAGAAGAACCCCATGGCTCCTTTAGAGGGCTGTCAATCAGTGGTGGGATTCAGCCGGTTCGCACCACTTCGGCAGAACCGGTAACTAATTTTTTGTTTCCCAGGCCCAGAATGGACCTCTGGAAATGGCATCCACACAGGGAACCGGTTGTTCACCTATTTCAGACATGTCAAACATAAGGCCCGGGGCCCGGATCTGGCCCGCCAAGTGGTTTCATGTGGCCCGCGAAGCCATCCTGGAAACAGTGAGGGAACGGCCCCCTCTGCCTTGGCCCTGGCCCAGAGACCCTCCTTCTGCCAGAGACCCCCAGATCTGTCCCACTCCTGCCCAGGCCCCCATAGGCACCCTTGATGCCAACGATGTAGAGCTGGCCACGCCCACCCAGTAGGCCATATGCACTCTAGCCACGCCCACCCAGTAGGCCACGCCCACCATGGCCATACCCACCCGGCCCCTCAAGGGTAACTGCAATGCTGATGTGGCCCTCAATGAAATTGAGTTTGACACCCCTGAACTATTTGAATCCCACCACTGCTGTCAACTCTCCAGTTGGATCCAGAAAAAGAAACTCCTGGGACATTATTTTATCACGAGTCTAAACTTGACTGAATAACCCATACTGGCATGAAGTGAAACCAGTTCTGGGTTTCCCACACAAAAGCTAACCTAGTTAATTCCCCCCTTCCCCTGTCGGCTACCCACAAACCATTATGTCCACCAATCCCTTCTGTTTGTTTTGTTATGAGGAACTAGCGAGCCATCTAGCCCACCTGCTCTATGTGTCCTTGGGTTGGGCACTCTCTCATGGGAACAGGTGATGCTCAGCTGCAGCTGCCCCCACCCTTGCATTCCATTCCCCCCCTCCCTTTTCTTTGTCAAGCTCCGAGCAAAGCAGAATATAAGTGAAAGTGCAACTCAGTCTTGACATGGGCATTTCAATAATGTTAGTGATGACTTACAAAGCCCTTCATGGCATGGGTCCGGATTACCTACGGCAACACCTGCGGCCGGCATCAACTTCCCTCCGTCCAGTGCGCTCCCACAGAGAGGACCTCCTCAGGGTGCCTCCGATCAGGGAATGTCGATTGGTGGCCCCCAGGGGGAGAGCGTTCTCTGTGGGCGCGCCAGACCTATGGAACCGCTTACCAGTCGAGCTCCGGATGGCCCCCGACCTTCGCTCCTTCCGGCGCGATCTCAAAACCTTTTTTGAACAAGATGGCCTGGTCTGACGGGATGGGGTTGGGTTTTTTATAATTAGTTTTAATTTTTAATATGTATCAATTACTACGGGCATAGTTGTTTAATCACTTTTTAATTTTTGTATCCTGTTTTTTATTATGTATTGCCCTGTTCACCGCCCTGAGTCCTTCGGGAGAAGGGCGGTATACAAATTAAATTATTAAATTAAATTAAATTAAATTAAGTGATAGCTAATATTAGCATGCTTCTATTTCTATCCCAGGACTGACTACAGTTCCAGGATAGTCTTTGGACAGTGTGATGGAGATAAAAAAAAAAGTCTTTAAGTCTGCACTCCCCCCATCATCCATTTCTAATAAGGTAACAATTACCTGATCCTTCTGGTGTGGACCGTACATATGTGGGGAGCATCTTCACTGAGGCCTCCTTGTGTGTCTCTAGTTTTAAGCCCCGGTCCATTTCCTTCTGCATCCGACGCATCACCACCTTCAAATCCTCTTCTTGTAGCTGGAATTCAGATAAGATCTGCTCCACCTATGAGGGAAGAAAGGCAACAAAGGTTCAAGAAGATGCACACTGTACTTTGAAAGTAAATATCCTCCTCCTCCTCCTTCTCTCTTTTGCATCTGCATCTGGCAAATCACTTTCTCAACTGTCTGCTTTTAAGGGAAATTAACTTCCAATTCTCCCATGGCTACAGAGTTTATTAGACAATCCATGTCTACTTCTACAATTCTGGCTGGCTTCCCTTGTTGTGAAATTTTTAAAAAGGCTAAATGCTATCTGCTTTAGATTATCTGAAGGACCCGGTATCAATGCAATTAATAAATGACAGGCAACAAAATATCTAAACCAACAAATAATGTAACAAGAGAGAAAAATTGAGTGGTGTTTTTTTGCATTTCAGATTTTTGGAGTATTAAAAAAAATATCTCTCTCCTTTTTGTCCGCTGATTCCAATTTACAGCTGCTTCCAAAACCTGGAAAATGTACGAAGACTTTGGTCAACATAAGTGAAAAAAAATTAAGAAAGTAAGGACCAAATAAACCCCAAATTCTAGAATTCTAATTCAGATGCACAGATTTTTTTATCATTGTCCCACTTTCTAGTCCACTTAAATTGGATTATGTAAGTTTATTTATGGAATGATGGCTAATTAAATAATGATCACACAGTCAAAATAGCCTGCACTTTCCTCCCACACTTCTATTCTTAGTTACTAGTTAAGACAAGGGGCCATTTTATTGATCAGTTTGCTCTTTAAAGCCTTCAAAGCCTAGCCTAAAAATAGTACAAACTGTAAATATTTACACTAGTCTTTCAGGATTCTACTTTTGGTCAACCAAAGAAGAGTGGAGTCAGGTTGAAATACTATTTCATCATTAAACTGTGACTTTTCTTGACCTCTGTGATGTAGCAATGATAGCACATGTTTCTAAATCCATGCCTGCTAGGGATGTTGATTCAAGTAATAGTACACTAATATTGCACTGATTCAACAAATAGTATATATTGGTTAAATATAATAGTTTATAATAGTTTGCTGGTCCATAGGAATATATATTTTTTCTATAGAACTGGAGAGATTTTGCCTCAGAAACAAAGAACGTTTGCCCAAGTCCTTCATACCTGTCAGAATCCATTTATATCACATTCATAAATGTATGTTTAAAACATTATCCCCCCCTGTATTCTGCCATCTCCCGAGGAAGGAGGAGCACATGTGGATTCAGCCTGCCTTAGGTTATTTCAAAGACCAAGGGAAACCTTTTGAACTGGGGGAACAAAGGGGAGGGTTAGGGAAGAAGGCATCTGGCCTGTGTCTCCATTTGAATCTGTAAAGGAAGAAGGCAATAACCGTAAAGATCCGAAGTTCCCTTTTTTCCCACGAAAGGGATGACATGAAGTAAATGATGGGGGGCTGACCAAATGGGGTTGAGGGAAGTGGGGTTGAACCGGGAACTCTTTATAAAGTTTCAATCTGTTAAACAATACCAGGTCCTGTCTTGTATTTCCACAACCAAACATGTCCTAGTAAAAATTCCTTTTGGACTAGAACTGACTCCAAGAGTTTTTGTTTTCCTAAGACGTGAATTGGGGTGGGTCCTGACAGGACCATTGTAGGCACACAGGGCAAGACTTGCTGGATCAGGCTAGCATTTCACACTCCCTAGAATCCTGTTTCCAACCAGGATCAGTTAGACATCACTAGAAATCTTAGAACCAAGCAGCAAGAGTTCATTCATTACTGCTTGTTCCACCTCTTGAGAAACAGGTGGCTTTTTCATTCATAGCTTCTAAAAAAGAATAGCATTCTACACAGACATTTTTGGTGGGTTTCTACTTTGCACCATGTCCGTGGCTCCCCAAACTGTGTGCCAAGATACCCACAGGGCATTGTAGCAAACTCAAAGGTTTTCATAAGATGGTGAACTGCCAGCTCAAGATAGTTTACAGTTTTGGGGGTAAGAGCTCCAGGGAAAAAAAAGAGACAGACAGTAAGTGTCCTATGAACCAAGAAAGCTTGAGAACCTCTCCATCCAGTTATTACTTGGTTAATCCCAGTTCAGAGTGAGTTCGCACAGATCACAGCCGTAAGTCACAGGGGTACCTTGTGGCATTCTAAAACAAAAGCAATAAATCCCATCTTGGAGTAGAAGATTCCATGCATTTATGAAGCAGTGAGTGAAAGAGATGTTTCCTTTTGCCATCAGTTGTGAATTGGATGGCTGATTAACAAAATGACTTAATTCCCACATTGCTGTACTGTGGTTAGTTTGGTTTAGGCTTACTGGGAAGCATAATCCCACTCTAATAAACCCAGCTTGGCTAATAAGCCACAGCAGATGGCTTAGTGCTGCTTTTTAACTTGATCATTACCTCTTCTTCAATAAACCGTGATTAAAACAACTTAGGATGATAGGTAAACCCAGTGACTCACTGCCCAGCCTCCTCCTATCTCTACAATTTGTACACCAGAGCACTGAAATCCTCTTTACATATCACCAGGCTTAGGAACATCCTGTGCTTTGCGGTTGCAATTGAACTCCAGAGAAATTGGGCCCCAAATTAGCAGAGAGATCCAGATCTGGAAGCAAGAGAAGCAGACTTCAAAAGGAGAAATGCACTCTATATTCACTGAAATTCCACCACCATCATCCCATGGTTACAACACTCTGAAATGATAAGCAACATGAGGCCATTTCCTTGGAGTAATTTCTTAAAGCCTAAGAGAAAAGCTTTGGGGAGAAGAGCATCCTCCTTACCAGTCTCAAGGTCTCAGACACTTTCTTCTTCATCACCGATGGTGGTAGCCTTCAAAATTCTCCCAGCAAGAAAGAGGCTTCTGTGCTGCAAAGGAGAGGCTGGAACCTGCTCTCTTCCCGTAACACGTTCAGCCACTTGGTCTTTGAAACTGACAAGGCAACCCAGCCGCCTGTTTCTTTTGTTTGCTTAAGCTCAAGGTTGAGTGTCACCAAGATCTGAGGGGGGGTGTTAACGTTTCTAGACCCCCCCCCCAAAGATTAAAGGTCCACCAGGCAGAGGCAAAAGAGCACCAGCTACTACCGCAGCACAAAAAAAAGGAGACCCGCTATTGCAACACTAGCAAGAATGATGCAAATAGCATTCCTGACAACTCATCCTTCAGCCTCTCAGGGATTTTGAATGACTTCAGCTTCTAGGTGGCTCTGGGCAGCGTGGATTGTGCTTTTATACCTCAGCATTCTGGGTGAACCCCGCCAACAATGTTGAAACAAGCCATGACTCAGCACAAGGTGGAAACCCATTCAAACAGTCGAGGGATTGGTATGTTTATGGCTCCTTGTCCTTTGAGCATCAGTTTCTATTCATTTTTCATAATGTCTGCAGCATAAGTAAGTTTAGTTTCCTTTATTTATACATCTGTTTATTTATTGGAAGTATGGAGATAGTACACATTAGCCCAGGGGTCTTCAAACTTGGCCCTTTTATGACTTGCGGACTTCAGCTCCCAGAATTCCTCAGCCAGCGTACCTGGCTGAGGAATTTTGGGAGCTGAAGTTCACAAGTCATTAAAGGGCCAAGTTTGAAGACCCCGCATTAGCTCAATGACTGAGAAGTGATATGCATATCCTAGAAAATGCATATCTTTTTAAAAAAATCCAGACAACAGATTTAAAATCCTCATACATATCAACCCATGACTGAATCAAAAATATTGCATAAAATTATAAGGATTTTTGTTGTTGTTACATGGAGATTGAGACCTCTATCTAGCATTATGGGGCCTTTGTAAGAATTAAGATTGAGATAGATAGACCTTGATGTTCTCCCAATTTTATGCACTTCTTTAGCAACTGAGGAAAAGTAGTAGGAGAAGAGATACATTATCTAGGAACAACCTAGGCTGAGTCAGATCATTATGAAATGTTACCTCAAACTCAAGGTTCCGAAAACTGGCTGGAAAACCACAGTTTTGGTCTGTTGTCTCAATGTCAACGGAGAAGAGGTAGAATGAATCAGTAGGGAAAGGATACTGGCACACTTCAGTGGTTCCCTCTCTCCCTCTCCAACAGCCTGGGCAGGACTCTTGAGAAATATTTTCCAGTGTGGCTCAATTTGCATGGGAACATATCCTAGGCCAGGGGTAGGCAACCTCGGCTCTTTTATGACTCGTGGACTTCAACTCCCAGAATTCCTGAGTCAGCTATGCTGACTCAGGAATTCTGGGAGTTGAAGTCCACGAGTCATAAAAGAGCCGAGGTTGCCTAGGCCTTTTTCCATAGCCAAAGGCCCAGAAAATTCATATCTTTAGGAAATATCCAATGCCTTCTGCCAAGGTATTTTTTTTCAGCCTCCCATTGTTGCATGGGATCTCCTGTCTAAGTGCCAACTAGAGCATAACATTTGGGGAACATGAGTAGTGCTGTTTGGGCTACAAGAACAACTAAACTCATGGTTTGAACTTCAGTAATAGTCGGAATGCTGATTATAAAACAGATCCATAATTAGAAAATAAAAAAAATGTCAGACTATTCCTGTCCTGGTCTGCTAGTTGTCTATGTAAAGATCACTTTCTAACCCCCCCACCCCGCCCCAAAAAAGGACTATGAATTATTGTCTGAAGAGTTCAAGCCAGACGCTTATTGTTTGGATGAGAAACTAGAAAAACGTGGAGTTAATGGTTGACTAGAAACCTGGATGCTGCACTAAAATATTTACCTGATGAAAAAAGAGTCCTTCTAAATTACACGCACTGTTCAAATAGACAAGAGAGAAAACAGGAGACTGAAGGAGACTTCCAACCTTGAAAGTCACCTTAACTTATATGTTATAATCTCCCCTCAAACCGTACCCTGCATTTTGATTTCTAACCCAGCCACAATTTAGCTCCTTAGAAGATTGAGCTACCAATGTCATCTGAAGTCACTGGAATTAAGCAAGAGTGGGATTTAGACTTGGAAAAACTGTTTGAAAGAAGAAAAAGTGAATCCATTGAAATTTAAGTGAATTTCCTATGTCAGTGAAATCTGAATGTTATTCTAGGTAGGGTTTAGAAATGCAGAATGTATTGCTTGCTTGTACATACGGTAGACGGCAAGTCTTCCAGTGTTGGAAGACCTGAAAGACCACATTAGGGACAGACCATCATGGAAAAGACTATAGGCAGTCCTCGAGTTACAACCACAATTGAGGTCAACATTTCCGGTTGCTAAGTGAAACATTTGTTAAGTGACTTTGGCCCCATTTTACAACCTTTCTTGCCAGAGTTATTAAGTGAATCACTGCAGGTTGTTAAGTGAATCTGGCTTGCCCGTTGACTTGGCTTGTCAGAAGGTCACAAAAGGAGATCACATGACCCCGGGACCCTGCAGCCGTCATAAATATGAACCAATGGCCAAGCCTCCGAATTTTGTTCACGTGACCTCACGCCGCAACAGTCATCAGTGTGAAAAATGGTTGTAAGTCACAACCGTGTTAACTAACTTAACAACTTTGGTGATTCACTTAACAACTGTAACAAGAACAGTCTGAAATTGGGGCAAAGTTCACTTAACAAATGTTTCACTTTACAACAGAAATTTCGGGCTCAACTGTGGTCGTAACTGGAGGACTACCTGTATTCTTCATTGGTCAGGCACTCTGTTGTTATTAGCACTTTCTACTCTTGCACTGATGAAATTCAGTCCCTCAAGATCAGGGGTCCTGGGGAATTCTGGGAGTTGAAGTCCACAAGTCTTAAAGTGGCCAAGCTTGAGGACCCCTGCTAAAGATAGTTGTCTGAAATATTCCTTCGATAGCATTCATTTGGCAGTGCTGTGATTCCTTTTCCAGCAGCACGGATGAGGCAGGAGTCATGAAGAAAAGCAGTAGCAGGGAGGATTAAGCAGGCAGGGGGAAAAAGTGCCTTGCTGATATGCTTTTTCCTTTCTCTGCTTGCTGTCTTGGCCTCTTGCTAGTGCAATCCTCCCCAAGAGATGCTGGAAAACAAGTAACTCACAGTTGATTGTTTGAGTTTGAAGCTGTGCAATGTTTTCCTTTATCCGCAACCTCTGATGGCAAAAACGTCCTTCTTTAAGGGGAGGACAAGACAAGACAAGACAATACTGAATCAGTAGCTATGGAATTAAGCACTGAGAGATTTGCTGATACAGTCTCACGTGAAGAGAATTGCAAAGACTTGCACAACGCTATCATTTCTTTTTAGAGCCTGTTTGTCTTCTCCCTGAAATTATCATAACTACCGATTTGTTTTCACATCTAGACCTTCATGCACACATTCGTTTTTATAGATGGAAACTAATCAAGGAGGGAACCAACCTAGAACCAAGGAGAAATTTCCTGACAGAACAATTAATCAGTGGAACAACCTGTCTCCAGAAGTTGTGGGTGCTCCAACACTGGAAGTTTTTAAGAATAGATTTGTCTGAAATGGATCTTGGCAATCTTGGCTCTTTTATGAGCCAGCATGGCTGGCTCACGAATTCTGGGAGCTGAAGTTCACGAGTCCTAAAAGATCCAAGGTTGCCTATCCCTGGTATAGGATTTCCTCCCTGAGCAGGGGATTGAACTAGAAGACTCCAGATCCCTCCCATCTCTGTCATTTATTTGTTACTCAGAGCAGAACATGCGAGGCAACCTGCTATTTTTACAAATTTCAGCCAACGAGAAACATTGTGGATGCCAGGATGAAAGAATACATGTAATTGGGCAAATGGTCTTGTAAATGCAAAGAAGAAGAGCCGTCAGTGCATCGATTAATTCCGCATGGTTTCTTTTCCTGTAGTCGTACCTCATGAAATATGGAACATCTCTGTTGAAGGTCTAGTTTTACATGGTTCATAAAGATATTTGTCTTGTAACCATTCTCAAACATTTAAGTTCAGGTTAATTTTATTTGTACTTCTGCAGATATGGAACGCACAGTATTTTTTTTTTGGTGAGTCCCCTGTAAACTTCCCCCAATGTATAACAGTACTTCCTGAGACAAACACATTCTCTGAGTGCTCACGTGTGGTGTGGACATATTTTTCTAAGCTAATGAGACAACCTTTTCCTGGAGCCTGGCTGAACGTTGCGATGGGCAATCCTCTCTCTCTCTCTCTCTCTCTCTCTCTCCCTCTCCAGATTGCGTCGCTGGGTTGGAGAGAAACCAACCAGCTGTGTGACTTTACCTGTTAATGGATTTTCACTTGGATCAGTTTCATTCCAGTTATTTGTAGATCACCAGCTGCTCTTTCATCATCATTTTTTCTGTGGCCGGTTTCTTCTGGTAAATAGTCAAGGATACACCAAAAAAGGAACAAGGACCTCACTCTGAATTGGACCCCAGGCTCATCCAGCCTTACCATCCTATTTATTAATTTATCTACCTATTTATTTAATCAATAACTAGCTATTGGAAAGGAAACGGGGATCCCCTATTGGTGTCAGGAACTTAGGTCAAGAGATAGAGGTCACACAAACAGAGTACATGCAAAGTAATAGGAAGGATATGGGCTCATTCATCCACCGAGCCTCTCTCTCTCATTTGCTTCTTCTTGAGGAACAGAGGCAGGGTGGCTCATCATAACCAAAGAGATTATAATAAAACATTTTTTAAAATGAAGAAAAAGATGGCAAGCATGATAAAGGAGGGCTTTCACTCTCCCTCACTAAAAACCTGGGTGAAGGACCAGATACTCATGGCTCTTCTAAGCAACTTCAGAGTAGAGGCTAACAGGGAAGAGAAGGGAAGGGAAGGGTTGTCAGGAAGAACCTTGCCAGTGAGAATGTGTATTTCGAGGGTCAGTGTCATTGAGAGGTGACATTGTTTACATGAGGGAACCTGAGGGTGCCAGCCCTACAGGATCAAAACTGCCAGGCCAATGTTATGGGGAGGCAGGGGGTACCTCAAGCAAACAGGTCTCATGCCTTGCCCTTAGTTGTTAATGGAACCAGACTCCTACATTAAGCCAGGGGTATCCAAACTTGGCAACTTCCCCATGCTGGTTGGGGAATTCTGGGAATTGAAGTCCACTGTTCTTAAAGTTGAATGCCCCTGCATTAAGCCACAAAAAGTGGACTTGTGGGCATACCATACTAGACGTATTTGAATACTATATTTTACTGATCTAAATTTAAAGTTTGGTGTGTGTATGCCTTCCAGATAATTTTTGTTGTTAGCTGCGAAGTCGTGTCCGACTCATCGCGACCCTATGGACAACGTTCCTCCAGGCCTTCCTGTCTTCCACCATCTTCTGGAGTCCATTTAAGCTCACGCCTACTGCTTCAGTGACTCCATCCAGCCACCTCATTCTCTGTCGTCCCCTTCTTCTATTGCCCTCGATCTTTCCCAGCATTAGGCTCTTCTCCAGTGAGTCCTTCTTTCTCATTAGGTGGCCAAAGTATTTGAGTTTTAGCTTCAAGATCTGGCCTTCTAAAGAGCAGTCAGGATTGATCTCCTCTAGGACTGACCGGTTTGATCGCCTTGCAGTCCAAGGGACTCGCAGGAGTCTTCTCCAGCACCAGAGTTCAAAGGCCTCAATTCTTTGGCGCTCAGCCTTTCTTATGGTCCAACTTTCACTGCCATACATTGCAACTGGGAAGACCATAGCCTTGACTATACGCACTTTTGTCGACAGGGTGATGTCTCTGCTTTTTAGTGTGCTGTCTAGATTTGCCATGGCTTTCCTTCCCAGGAGCAAGCGTCTTTTAATTTCTTGGCTACAGTCCCCATCTGCAGTGATCTTGGAGCCCAGGAAAACAAAATCTGTCACTACCTCCATTTCTTCCCCATCTATTCGCCAGGAATTGAGAGGGCCAGATGCCATGATCTTGGTTTTCTTAATGTTAAGTTTCAACCCAACTTTTGCACTCTCCTTTTTCACCCGCAACAAGAGGCTCTTTAGTTCTTCTTCACTTTCTGCCATTAGAGTGGTATCATCTGCGTATCTTAGGTTGTTGATATTTCTTCCAGCAATCTTAATTCCAACTATTGATTCATCTAGCCCTGCCTTTCTCATGATGTGCTCTGCATATAAGTTAAATAGGCAGGGCGACAGTATACAGCCTTGCCGGACTCCTTTCCCAATTTTGAACCAATCAGTGGTTCCGTGTCCAGTTCTCACTGTTGCTTCTTGACCCGCATATAGGTTTCTCAAGAGACAAATAAGATGGTCTGGTACTCCCATCTCTTTAAGAACTTGCCACAGTTTGTTATGATCCACACAATCAAAGGCTTTAGCATAGTCAATGAAGCAGAAGTAGATGTTTTTCTGGAACTCCCTAGCTTTCTCCATGATCCAGCGTATGTTGGCAATTTGATCTCTAGTTCCTCTGCCTCTTCGAAATCCTGCCTGTACTTCTGGTAGTTCTCGATCCACATACTGCTGAAGTCTAGCTTGTAGGATTTTAAGCATGACTTTACTAGCATGAGAAATGAGTGCAATGGTGCGATAGTTTGAACATTCTTTGGCACTGCCTTTCTTTGGAATTGGAATGTAAACTGATCTTTTCCAATCCTGTGGCCACTGCTGAGTTTTCCAAATTTGCTGGCAAATTGAGTGTAGCACTTTTACTGCACTGTCTTTTAAGATTTTGAATAGCTCAGCTGGAATACTGTCACCTCCACTAGCTTTGTTGTTGCTCAGCTTTTCTAAGGCCCCAGATAATTAGACTAGCTTTTCTAAGGCCCCAGATAATTAGACTAGTCTTAATATTAAGCCCGGAAATAGCAATGTCCTTTTCCTAGTGCACAGGGACCCTGGTTATATTAACAAGTGTAAACATAAAGATTACTTGCACTCAGCATTGTGAGGTGAGTACAGAGGTGATTGCATTTGCTTAGATTTTAAGCAAGAATAAAGTTATTGGAAACGAACACTTGCAAACAGAGAATAAAAGGGAAAGAACACCCAGTCAGACTTTTTCTGCAGAACCGTTGCTATGACAAATTCAGGAGACTTACACATGCTTAAATTATTATTCAAAACGAATAGACTTTCTTCTGAGCAGATTGTCATCAAACAATTGCCATTCTCATTCATTCTTGAGTTTACAGATGGCAGAAGTGCCATTCCCTTGTCTCTTTCCTGTTTCTCCATTTATGTGATGTAATAGAATAACGTTTTCATCTGAATTTCATTCATTCAGAACCCTGCAGAAGTTTTCCTAAAACTCGTATCTGGTTCTTTTCTCATCACCATTCACTAAACCACACTGTGCAACTATCAGTTTCCTATGATTTCCAGTCATCTCGGTGATAACCAGTTGAAACATTATGACATCAATTTTAACCCTTTCATTTCCAGCTGAACTTGTCACTTCAATTTTCTGCATCAGCTGCTCCAAACAATTAAACCACATTCATTCTGACCTTTATAGATTTCCCCTTTCCCTTCATGTCACTTAACATGTCTATTTTAATTCCATTTCATTTCTACAATCCTTCCTTCCTCTTACATTCTAATCCAGGGGTCTTCAAACTTGGCCCTTTTGTGACTTGTGGACTTCAACTCCCAGAATTCCTCAGCCAGGCTGGCTGAGGAATTCCGGGAGTTGAAGTCCACAAGACACAAAAGGGCCAAGTTTGAAGACTCCTGTTCTAATCACAATCTTCCATATGCTATGGCTGTCATCTCTTGGGACAAGTTCCCATATCAGCCGGAAATCTTCCTTCCTTCCTTATAATCCTTTTCAGTAAAAAAAAAAATCTTACTTTCCAGTTGCTGATTTATACAAAAAGTATTTTCTAGTTTATTTTCTCTCTCCATGCACAAACCTGACCCAAGTTCGTATTAAAACAAATTTGGGAAGAGTTGTGGAAGAAAGCAATCCACTGTACTTTGCAACGGAACAAACTATGGACAAACTGAGAATTTCCTTTTTCTTGTACAGGATCCAAAGAGGGTTGTTGTGTTTTTTTGGCAGATTTCTCTTCCTCTGTTGAATGGTTATTCCTGCCAAGGAGTTAATATTTAGAAGATCACGTAATGACCGAAGACCTGGCCTAGTCCACTTAACTGCTAGTTTAGCAATATAATGCAACAGCTGATGTCATTACCCAGAAAACGTTAGACTAACAGCATTGAAGGTTAGAGATGCATATGTGAGAACTCTGTGAAGTACAAATCTTGCATTGCCACAGTGGCACGAACGGTATATTTTGTTCAGTGAGCCTGGCATTCGCCTGCGGTACACAAGCCATTGTCATATGCTTTAAAGTTGTATCTCAGTTTGCTTTGTTTGCTCAGAAATATCCAGATGGTAAGAGCCGAGGCAGGAAGACTCAGAATGCAAAACACGGAATCTAATTTTCCTGACTGGAAATCTTGCTGTTGGTAAGCAGTATTTGCTCAGACAATATTGATAAGAGGAAATGGCGTGAGAAATCGCAGAAGACTTTGTGGTTTATAAAATTGGGGACTGTGGGGAAAGGGAAGGTAATAAAGAGTACAATCCTCTTTCTGTCTTTGTCTCCCTCCCTCCCTCCCTCCCTCTCTCTCTCTCTCTCTCTCTCTCTCTCACACACACACACACACACACACACACACGTAGTTTCCATGCTATGCTAGTGATTTTCCTCTGGCTTTATTCATAGATTTGAAAAGCCTGTTTGGTAACAACACGTAGCAGCAGCCAGTAAAAGGAACATTCAATCTCATCTGAGTTTCGGATCTAGCGGGACTTTTAATTTCCCACAATGCCCCAATTTAACCTAAGTCCAAGTCATTGTGGGAAATTTATATGATAGTTTAAACCCAGTTCTGCGTACTGCTCAGGCCATTACACTGATATAGAGCTGCTCAGAAAATCATGACCATTAGCTTGGATAAAAATGTGTTTTCTAATGAGGAGAAATCCTGCCTAGGCTAAAAGTAGGAATAAGATGCCACTTTTGGCATCTCCCAGACTTTGATAGCACCACTGGTCTGATAGGTCCAGATTTGTTACGATTGTGGAAACATAGTATATTTTATTGTGATCATTAGACATGTATAATATATATATTTTGTATGTTTATGTTTCAATTTGGAGGTTATTTTGTTACTACATAATTCTGATGTTATTTTGATAGTCTAATTTGTATACTAATTTGTATAGCTATACTGACTCAGGAATTCTGGGAGTTGAAGTCCATGAGCCATAAAAGAGCCGAGGTTGTCTACCCGTCTTATACTTTTGTGTTTTGTTTTAATTTAGAGTAAGAGGTCACTTTACTGTACATATGAAGAAAGTTGGAAGATAGTATATTTTCTTATCTCATATTTTTCCGTTTACGATCCCTCTCTCTCCCAATTTGTCCCTTTCTGTTATTTTGTATGGTATCTCTCTTTGAAACTTAATAAAGTTGACCTTTTTGAAGAAAGCCTGTATCTCCACTGGATGCCCTCCTTCCTGAGGACATTGGACCCACTGTTATTTCTTTCCCTCATCCCTCATTCCCTGTTCCTTCCTTTCCCTCATCCTAGGAAATGTCCAATCTCCCACTTTGTGGATGTCCTGTGTGCTCCCACAGCAAAGTGGCTGGATTCACCATTCTAACCTGGTTTGAAGTTTCACTATCTTTGTCAGCTGACTTTGCTGAAACTGCATTCATCCATTCAAGGAAGCAACTGGGATACCTTAGAACAGGGGCCTTCAAACTTGGCTCTTTTATGACTTGTGGATGTCAACTCCCAGAATACCTCAGCCAGTGTGCCCGGCTGAGGAATTCTTGGAGTTGAAGTCCACAAGTCATAAAAGGGCCAAGTTTGAAGACCTCTGCATTAGAAGGACTAGTAATTGCTCCTGGTACAACACCATCTGATCTTCAGACAACTCAGAACATATGCAGAATAGGACAGATGCTTTTACTGGAAGTGGCCAAAGAGAAATAGATCCCTAGTATTTATTTAGAAGGTAAATTCTAGGAATGTCTCTTACTCCAAGGAAAACCTGTTTAGTGCAGAAATATTGTAGAAAAGGGAAATTAATAGAAAAGAATATTTGTAGCTTAGGGTTGAAGTGTGGGTCCTTAGTGCTCTCTTGAGTTTGGCTGTTTGCTTGCAGACATTTCATTACCCAACTAGGTAACATCATCAGTGCTAAAATGGTGTGGGACTTGCCTCTCAGTAATGGTGAGTGTTGTTTTCTTCTTGGTAGTTCCTTGATTAGGCTGTTGGTCCCTTATAAAAGGGAAATTGGAGGTGTGGGATAGTAGAGCAGCACCCTCTGCTGATGTGTGTAATATGGAACAAACCTACCATCATCACTCCACAACTTAATTCCTTCTTCCTTGTCAATAATAATCCACTTGCACATTACATGTAAATTAAAATTTAGCACTCTATAATTATGCCAGTGTACTCCATGCCTAATCTGTGGGATTTACTATTGATGGATAAAAACACAGAATCTTATTTTTAAAGGATTAGGATTTGTTAAAGTTTATAAAATGGTCGTCCAGTTCATAAAACCTTATAATGCAGGCCTACATACATCTACTCAAAAATAAGTCCCATTGTGTTCCACCCCCCAAATATATGTCCTTTAGATGATAGCCTTAATACTTTATGAAGTTTGATAATGGTTCATATTTTCATAAATTTGCATCCCAACCCAACAAGTGACTTCTCTCCAGAGGATGGATATCATATCTATGTCTGTTTTGTCACCAATGTTACTCCATGAAAATGCAGAAAATCCAGATGATGTGTGAACGTTGCAGAACATGTACCAAAACTTCTGAATTTGAAAAGGCTTATAATGTGGAATTAAGCAGATGTCTCCATGCAGAAGGTTTCCATCCTTTGCAAGAAGAATGGCCAAGTCTCATTAGTCACCTCCTCTAAAATAACTTTTCCTAATGCGATGTCCTTCAGCTATGTTGGATTTTGCTGACTGAGAAGATGTTTTGGCAAAACCTGCTATAAAATTGCTGTCAGGTGAATCATGGAGAGTCTGCTTTGGAGAATAAGTTGACTCCCCTTTTCCTTGGGGCAGCCCCTTAGATGTTGGAAAACTGCTGTCATGTCACCCATAATCCTTCTTTACATTAAACTAGACATATCCAATTCTAGCAACTGCTCTTTATATGCTTTATCCTCCAGATAAAAAGCAAAAGTTTTTTAAAAAAAACCATCTGTCCATATCACAGTGACCTAATTCAAGAGCAAAACGCTCTGAGTTAACATTATATATTCTGCTGACTTACGTGAAAAGCTACACCATCCTTCCTGTGTTACTGCAACCGCATCATGAGTAATTACTGGAACAAGGAAGTGTACTGCACACTAGCAAAATCCCTTCAAAATCCTGTGGACATTTGGACTAAGTATCATCTGACACAATGGATCTTACTTAAAATAGGTGTAGGAGACCAATAGAATACAAAACACACCAATGCAAATACCTGCTATGATTTGTGACTGCTTAATTAGCTTACCCACTTCACACAGATTCAAGGAATCTGCCTATAATCAATCCGAAATGTAGCTAATATCAAAACCCCAGCATTAAAATTACTTTGATAAAAGGGCAAAATATCTGCAAGTTATCAATCTTGGTGTGCTTTTAATTCTAGTTTCCTGAAATCTTATTCCTAGAACAAGCCATTCCCTTCCTTATAACTTATAAGCACATCTTCCTATGATGCTACTTCTATGTGTGGTTACCAGAGTCTAAGAACAAACAGGCTTTAGTTACTTTCCAATTCAACTTTTCAGCAATTTTCCTAGATGGTTTCCCTGGATCTTTTGAGAACAAGGATAATTGGATGTTGCTCAAGCAGACTGTATGAATTCACCTTTAGGCTTGTCCAGGGGTAGGCAAACCTTGGCTCTTTTATGACTCGTGGACTTCAACTCCCAGAATTCATGAGCCAGCTTGGCTGGCTCAGGAATTCTGGGAGTTGAAGTCCACGAGTCATAAAAGAGCCAAGGTTGCCTACCCCTGGGCTTGACTGATAATAGAAATCTCGCTATATTTCAGCCTCGCTCATAAACAGACAACTAGAAGGATGTGTCAAAATGGAAGCAGTCCTTTTTTGGGAGCTCAATATTAAAAGTGGGCAAAACAGCAGAAGATGCCTTGAAAGGGAATCTAACTTCTTAAATCCAGAAATGGGGGTTCCCAAGGCTAGCAAAATCTTTGGGTCTCTGGGATGCCCATTTCCATGTCAGAACTGTCAGCAGTTCAATAAAGGTCAACTTGGGAAGACAGGTGATAGCCTGCGTTTTACTTTGAAAACATATCTCTTATTTGCTGCTGTACAATTGGCCACCCATAAAGTTACCCAGCTGAATTTCGAGAATAAAGCTTCCTGATTCATTCAAATGAAGTGGATGGAATTTTTATCCTACTCCACCAACTTGCCTTTTTCCCTGTCTACAATGAGGGTTTGCACACAATATCGGATCAATCAAGTAGAAAGAAAATGGGGGAAACATCAGAAGATGCCTTGAAGGGAGGAATAGTCCTCAACTTACAACCATTCAATTAACAACAGCTAGAAGTTACAACAGCATTGAAAAAAGTGACCTATGACCTATCCTCACACTTATGACTGTCGCAGCATCCCCTACAATCACATGATTAAAATTTGGGTGCTTGATAACTGTCATGTATTTCCAACAGTTGCAGCGTCCCACGGTCGTGTGATCGCCATTTGTGGCCTTCCCAGCCTGCTTCTGACAGGCAACGTCCACGGAAGAATCCGGATTCACTCAACCAGCACGATTCATTTAATGACCACAGGGATTCACTTACCAGTTGTGACAAAAAGGTCATAAAATCAGGTGCAATTCACTTAACAATCATCCTACTTAATGATGGAAATTCTGGTCTCAACTGTAAGTCGAGGATTACCTGTAACGAGTCAAAACTTTCTCTTGCCTCTTGGTGGGGTCAAGCCCTAGACCGCTGCACTGGGGTACATAAACCTACATGCCTTTGGTCACAGCTTTGCCCTGTAGCCACCCAAGACATGATAGCAGTATTCCAGTATCTGAGGGACTGTCACAGAGATGGGGTCAGGTTGTTCACCAGAGCAGCAGAGGGAAGGATGAGAAACAATGGTTGGAAACTGATCAAAAAGAGAAGCATCCTGGAACTAAGGAGAAACTTCCTGACAGTGGAACAACTTACTCCCAGAAATCGTGGATGCTCCACCATTGAGACTTTTAAGAAGAAACTAGATGTTCACCTGTCTGAGATGGTATTCATGGGTAGGCAATCTTGACTCTTTTATGACTCGTGGACTGGCTCAGGAATTCTGGGAGTTGAAGTCCACGAGTCATAAAAGATTGCCTACCCCTGGTATAGGTTCTCCTGCATGAGCAGGGGGCTGGACTAGAAGACCTCCAGGGTCCCTTCCAGTTCTATTCTATTCTATTCTATTCTATTCTATTCTATTCTATTCTATTCTATTCTATTCTGTTCTGTTCTGTTCTGTTCTGTTCTGTTCTGTTCTGTTCTGTTCTGTTCTGTTCTGTTCTGTTCTCCCCCCATACGTTAATCTTTGGTGAGTGGCCTTAAAATTGCAAAACTCAGCTCCATCCTGGAGTCCCTAGAAGGAGAAATCAAAGGCAAGACGTTACCCTTTCCTTCTTGGGGCTATCCATCCTATTTCTGTGATCCAGCATGGGGGCAGCTCTCTGCACCAACGAGGAGGCGGTTGTCCAGTCAATCTCCCCAAGGTCCAAAGATGAACAAAGCCAAACGCTTTTCTTCTCCGTCTGTCTCTTTCCCCGCCACACCTTTGAACGACCTTAGCAGAGAAGACAGTTCTCCTTGTTCTGCCTCTTGGAAGATCTTCTGCTTTTTCTAGTGGCTTTATGTCAGGCAAAATGTTACTCCTTCTCCTTTGGAAGCCGACGTTTGAAGCGACGAGCTTTCTGGTCTCTGAGTTTCTCCTTGCCTGGGGGTTTCTCTGACTTCTTTTTGTTCTAGCGAGTCACTTTCTGTAGTGTTGAGCAGGTGCCTCCCCTGTATGAAGATCCCTTTTGTCCATCAACCTTTTGGTGAAGGCAAAGCCGTGAGCTTTTTTTGCAATGAGAAAAATACTCCTTGCCTCCTGAGTAACCCAGCCTAGGACCTCCTCTTGATTCAGTTGCTCTTCTGGACTCATTACGTTTATTTACTTTAGTGCTTGGAGATGCTGTCCCATTTCCGCGGCCCGCAAGGCCTGTTTCCGGGGATGGGTGGGGGATAACAAGATGAGGCCTGCATTGCCATAGTGACGGGCGAAACCATTTTGCAGTCCCACTGCTTTTCAACCATTAAAGCTGTCGTGTGGAAGAGCTACCATGGAAATAGGGCTTAATTCAAATGGGCCTAGCAACCATATATTTTTTTTACCTGCTGCAGCATCTGCCTCTGCCAATTAATTGCCAAGCTTAGCAACCTGTAGTGATGTAAGGTCATCAGCATCCTTCTCTGAGAGGCAGAAGGTCAGTGGGCATATATTTATGAAAAAAAGGAGAAAGGCGTTTCCATAGCCAACCTGGAATTAGCAACCTCAAATGAACATTTCCTAGAATTTCCTTCTTTCTCTTCAAATTCTCTTGAAAGTCCTCAACTTACAACAGTTCATTTAGTGACTGTCTGAAGTTACAATGGCATTGGAAAAGTGACCTATGAGCATTTTTCACACTTAGACCGCTGCACATCCTCATGGTCACATGATCAAAATTCGGATGCTTGGCAACTGACTCCCCTTTTGTGACCTTCTGACATGCAAAGGCAATAGGAAAGCCAGATTCACTTAACAACCAGGTTACTAACTTAACAACTGCAGGGATTCACTTAACATCTGGGGCAAGAAAGGTCATAAAATGAGGCAAAATACACTTATGTCTCACCAACCAAATTTTGGGCTCAATTGTGGTCGTAAGTCGAGAATTATCTGTACTTGCCCTCATTTGTACTCTCAGTATGTACCATGGGAATTATAACCTGAGCAGGCAATACTACTACCCGTAACAGATTAGTACAATTAGGAGGCATTAAAAAAAACAACTGGCCTTATTCTGAGTTATGGAATTGAGGGGGCCCATGTTAAATTCCTCCATTTGGGCGGTAGCTAATCTTGATAACTCTTGATCGTTAAGTTTGGACCTCCTGGCTTGTTAGCTATTGTATCACAAGTACAAAAGATTCAGTAGTATAAAAACATCCACCAGTCCCAAATGTCCAAGTATCTCCAAGAAACGTGCAGTTGAAGATTTGAGTGACTTTTTACCTATAACAATATGTAAAATGGTAGTGTTTCCTATTTATTGTGCTTTTACGTATTTTGTCAACTTTGCACGGTAACTTCCTTGTTTTCCATGTGGTGGTTGAACTGATATGTAATACTCTCACTCTTGTGCTTACAGAGGTAAAAACATCTTTTCAATTTGTACAAAAGGTTGCTGGTCATATCCAGAGTCTCCTTAGCCAATTCTTCCTCCTTTTCCATAATCCAGGGCATCTCCAAACCGGATGTCTGCTTTCATTATGATTCCTCCCATTTTAGCCACCAGTGAAATTGACAAACTTGGGTAAACTTGGTTGTTTTTTTTTCTCATCTGAAGGAAAGGGGCATGTTGGATATCAGATTTTCTCAGCCTTGGCTACTTTTAAGATGTGTGCACTTCAAATACCAGAACTCACTAGCGTGTTTTTCTGGGGAATTCTGCGAATTGAAGTCCACACTTTTTGAAGGATGCTAGGTAGAAATGGAAAGATCAGATTTAAGTGGTATTTGCACACTCATGTTCTTCTGGCAGATGAGAGAAGCATGTTCACCTGGCTATGCCAGTCCCCTTAAAGCTGATATACCCAAGCACAGCCAGCAGAAAATTTGCCTTTAAAAATAAAAATCATGGAATATCCTTTGATTTATTCTAGTTAAGAGTGCAATTTTATTGTGGGTTGTTGCAAAAAGGAATCTGGCCTTGAGGTTGTGGGTGCTGCAACACTGGAGGTTTCAAGAAGAGATTGGGCAACCATTTATCTAAAATCAATCAATCAGAATAGAGCTGGAAGGGACCATGGAGGTCTTCTAGTCCAGCCCCCTGCTCAAGCAGCAGAACCTATACCATTTCAGACAAGTGGGCTGTTCCAGTCTCTTCTTAAAAATCTCCAGTGATGGAGCACCCATGATTTCTGAAGGCAAGCTTTTCCGCTGATTAATTGTCCTCACTGTCAGGAAGTTTCTCCTTGATTCCAGGTTGCTTCTCTCTTTTGTTAGTTTCCATCCCTTGTTTTTTGTCCTGCCCTCTGGTGCTTTGGAAAATAAGCCGACACCCTCTTCTTTGGTGCAGCCTCCTACTCATTGGGAGGCATTTACAAATCCTATCTATGTGGCACTCCACCGCTGTGGTGGACTACAACTCCCATGCTGCTTCGAGATTACGGGAGGGGCAGTCCGACAGCGGGAGAGTCTCCCACCCACCCCTCGCACCTCCCCACGCTGCCTCTCCAGCAGCTCCGAACAAGGCCCAGACGCGTGCGCGGCAGCAGGCGGCGCGGGGCCGACTCTTTCCCTTTTCCTAGCTCTACTTTTTTTTTTCTCTCTCCCTAGCTCAGGGCTAGGCAACCTCGGCTCTTTTATGACTCGTGGACTTCAACTCCCAGAATTCCTGAGCCAGCATAGCTGGCTCAGGAATTCTGGGAGTTGAAGTCCACGAGTCATAAAAGAGCCGAGGTTGCCTACCCCTTTTCCTAGCTCTACGGCTCAGCCGGCCGTCGAGTTGGCAGCCCTTCCGGCGGCTTTTGTCTCCGGGTCAAAGGGCGTGCCGGCTTCCGCTTGAATCACTCTTTCGGGCCACTCCAGCCGTCTCCGAGGCGACGCGGGGCCGCGCCGGGCTCCCCTCGGGTTGTGAGGTGAGTCCTTGCGGGAAGCGAAGCGGACCGCTGGGCGGGGGGGGGGGGCGCGGTAGGACCCCACCCCGGTACTGTCACGACCTGCTGGGCTGCTCGGACACCCACGCCCATTATCCTCGGCCAGCGGCCTGAGAGGGTTGGAGGCTTTTCTAAGGGCGGCCCGGGGTGCTGGAGGCCCTGCTGGAGACCGGAGTGGGCGGCGGCGGGGGTGCGGACGTGGCGGCCTCTCGGTTTGGCTCCTGGGCCTGGGGAGGGCCTTGAAATGCGCGCAGGGCAAACAAAAAAAAAACAACCACCCCAAAACGTTTCAACGACTTCGTGGCCCTTCGTCGCCGTCTTTTATGGCGAAAGGCGGCTCTTTATTTCGCAAAGATGCCCCGTGGATTGGTTTCTTTATTTATGTTCCTTTTCTTGCGGCGCGGGGAGCGGGGAGAAGGGTCCCTTAGCTTGTGTTGCGCCTTCGTGGGCAAAATAATGGAAATGGAATGGTCTTGTAGGAAAATATCACGTGAACCGTTTGATGGAGGTCTGTTCTGTACCAGCCTGCTACCGGCCCTGCAGAAAAGGCAGGGACAACCCCTTTACAAACGGCAAGAGAGGCTGGAATAAAGCCTGCCAAATTTATTAACGTAAAACAGAGCAAAACAAGACACCAACCATGAAACAGGAGCTATGAAACAGGAATTACTCAAGTGGTTGCCTTCAGCAAACCAGCCCTCCCACACATTCCCCTTTTATACAGTTCAGGGCGTGGCTTCTCTCTGCCTCCTTCCGAGGTGCCCCATTGCCTTCCTCTGCTTACTCCTGATTGACTGCCTCCTGCGTCGGCCAGCTGTGGGTCATCTTCATCTACGCTGTCAGGCTCACACAGCTGGGTCTCCGTAGTGACCAGGTGGGAGGGGCCTGGCTGAGGGCTCTGCGGAGCCTCAAGGCTATCCTCAGCAAGCTCTCCAACACCCCCCTCCTCTGAGTCGTCCGACCCAACTGCCGAACCCACAGGCTGACCCTGAATCACAACAATGTCTTTGCATTGCAGTAGGTGAAGTTTTTCTGGGGTTTTGCCCTTTTTGGATTTTCCTTTGTCAAGCCAAGCTATAAAAACTGTTAAAGGGTCTTATCCTGATGAGCCTCTTTCAGATTGCCTCCTTTGGGGGGTGTGTGTTATTTTTTCCCCCAAGGAAAGATGGTCCTTTTACACACATACAGGTAGTCCTTGATGTGCGTTCGCTTAGTGACCTTTCAAAGTTACAACGGCACTGAAAAAAGTAACTTAATGACCATTTTTCATGCTTATGACCGCTGCACCAACCCCATAAATCACATGATCAAAATTTGGATACTTGGCAGCTGACTCATATTTATGACGGTTGCAGTGCCCCAGGGTCATGTGATCAGCTTTTGCGACCTTCTGACAAGCAAAGTCAATGGGGAAGCCAGATTCACTTAACAACCGTTTTACTAACTTAACAACTTCAGTGATTTCCCTTAACAGCTGCGGCAAGAAAGATTATAAAATAGGGCAAAATAACAAATGTTTCACTTAACCACAGAAATTTTGGACTCAATTGTGGCCGTAAGTCGAGGACTACCTGTACTCAACAGAGGAGTCAGGAATCAATCAGGAAATGTCATGTTTAAACCATGGACAAGAGTGCCTCAAGTTAGAAGATTTGGAAGGGAAGCCTATCGGTTAGGAAAAGTACCTTCCATCATCTACAGTTAGAGTTTGTATTATCCAGCGGGGGCATGGAAATAAAATATAAAGGAATCCAGTCAAAGATTACCCATATGGTCCAAAGATGGCAAAATGGATTTGGAATAGTGAATAAATGCCAAACCATCCTGGGTTGGGAGTAGTTTACTTACTACTGCTTAACTAGATCAGGCAACTTGTCCTTCAGGCTTGTTGTGCCATTTCTGACTCACCTCCGCTTCCTATTATTTTGGGAAGAATGAATCAGCTGCTTTAATATCAGGATTAGTTGCAGAGTAATTTCATTCTTAATTCAGAGGACAATCATGCACCCCAAGCTCTAGATAAACCTTCAGGTAAATAAGCACCTTGTATTTAATACAAGAGTTTGTTTTGCTAGCCTTTGCTTTCTGTTGTACAAAGTATCTTTGTAAAGTGATTATAGATATCATGTTAGGAATTCACGTTTGCATTTATCCTTGAAGTATTTTACTTTATAACCAAGTAAGGTGGGTGTTTTTTTTTTCTTTGCTCAGGTTACCGAGAAAAGTTGAACAGATAAAAAGATGAAGCTTTACAGTCTAAGTGTTCTTTACAAAGGTGATCCCAAAGTGCGCTTACTAAAAGCTGCTTATGATATCTCATCATTTAGCTTCTTCCAGAGATCCAGGTAGGTCTTCACTGCATTTTTAGGATAAGTTAGCTTTCTCCTTAAATTGGTTGCGTTGAATTAAAGATGTAATACTTTGTTTTCTGATGTAATTTATAAACCAAGGCAGTGAAAAATAACTGATAAAATGATAGACCTCATATTCATGCTTTTGTTTCTAAAGCGCATCACCTCAATATGAATTCTATTAAGGTTTAACCCTGTTTGCTATTTGGGGTAATCTGAACAGATCCATTCATAAATTCCTGTACCTGCAAGCAGAATGCTAGCAGTTTTTAATTTGTTTATGCTGTATCTGTTGATTCTAAATATATGTGGCTAAATATAGTTTTGCATTTGACCTTTGAATGTTGGGTTTGTCTTCCTACAAAATGATGTTGCAAAGTAGAACTGCTGGAGTTTTACAAAGAACACAATATCACTTTCTCAGAATTCATTTACTCATTTCAAAGTATCTTCTTGAAGTTACTTGAACTCTTATTGTATAGCAGCATAGACCAAATTTATTCACAAAAATCATACATTCAATTCCTACTTGAATTGATGAATTGTTTCCACATTAATCCTTGGGTTTATTTTACTGTTAGGGATTCATATGCTTCTTTTTTAATTATTTGTATGCTGCTTTTGAAAATTAGTATCTTTTTAAAAAAAAATAAGACCATGTGTCAAGCATAAGAAATCAGGAACCAGAGTGGTTCTACTGAATACAGATTTATTGCACGCTCTCCATATTAAGAATCTGAACTACCAATGATCAAAGCAAATTGGCGGGAGGTAAGAGTCAATGGAATCCAAGGTGGGCTGGATTTAGATCTTTTTAGGGTATGAAGGGACTCCAGAGTGATGACGTGCTTGATGCCTCCCTCAGGCTTAGCCTGGTCACCTACATCATCTGCTTTTACAGTTTTTGTGCTGTAATTATTATCTTTTGTTAGCAGTTGATACTGCTAATAATTTTTTTTACAGTGCATTTGAATATGGATGGTTTGGTAACTAATTGTGAGGGTTTTTATTATTTATTTAACTTTCAGCGTTCAAGAATTTATGACCTTCACAAGTCAACTGATAGTAGAGCGTTCAGAGCTTGGAAGCAGAGCTTCTGTAAAGGAACAAGGTAGGTTTGCCTTAGATGGAACTACAGTAAACAAATAAGGGTGTATATCTGCAAATAAGTGTAGAGCTTGACATGAGAATGATGCTGATAAAGAAGATGTAGATAACAATTGCTCTCTAGGGGGAAAAACATGTTGGAAATTATCTAAGGCAGGGGTGTCAAGTCTGCAATGCAGGCTGTATGGTGACGTATCAGGAGTTTTTCGTCTTGGCGCCAGGGTGGGCATGGCCTGCGTAGGCGGCATGCGGCCCACAGGCCACGAGTTTGACATGCCTGATCTAAGGGAATGTTCTGGATAGTTTCTTTAGGTCAAACTGAAACAATTGAATTTCTTAGGAATTTGGTGAATATATTAGTATTTGTTAAGGTAGCTATTGCTATTAAAGTTGGATGACAGCATCACAGGAACCTTTGTATTGGGTGTTGAGACAGTAAAAAGATTCCTTGTAATACTGCTCTTCTTGGTCAAAGAATCCATCATAAACTGCTAATAGTTGGAGTTAGAATTACTTCATCCAAACATATTACATGCACTGATTTTTTTGTAAGGCAAATTGTAATAAGATGAATTGCGTATGGCGTTCAGTCCTGTTAAATCTTACATAAAAGTTTTAAAAACTAAATAGTTACTTTTAAAAAAAAACTTCTTTGAAAAAAAATAAGGTAAAAAACTAATACGAACTAATACAGAATAAGGAAGAAAAAAGAAATCAAGAGAGAACTAAAAGGGCAAGAAAGAAAGAAAAATAGAAAAAAAGATATAAAGTGCCTTCCAATCTTCTTTACAGCAGTTAAAACTATAATTATAAATTCACCTCTTTCTTTAAAGTTTGCTGCATATACTCATATCCCATGTGTATGCGTACACATGTTTAATGGAACTTTGAATGGTGTTGAATTTTGGCCATGTATACATACGAGCATATAATCTCAAATCAACGAATTGGAATGTGACCCAAACAAGATTCCTATTCCTGTTTGGAGCTGGATTCTGTCCCCCCCACACCATAATTAATCTTATATTCAGATTGAGAGTTAAAGAGCTTAGCCAACTTGTATCTAAAATAAACAAAGGGACTGGTGAGTTGGGAGCATCTGTAAAAGTCTGTGGTTCTTTTTCACAAATTCTGTGGAATTTTATATGAGAAAATGTTCATTGTTCATGTTATTTATTTCAGAATACCTCTGCCATGTTTATGTACGGAATGATGGTTTGGCTGGAGTGGTAATTGCAGATCATGAATATCCATCCCGGGTTTGTTTCACTTTGTTGGATAAGGTAAGTGACAGCTTGGCTAGGGAGGACTTGAATAGCTACAGATGGACTGCAAGATAACACAGAGTTGGTGCTTTCATGGTTAAAATTGCTTGTAGAGCTCTGACTCAGTTTGGGCATCACATTAAACCAATTTGCACTAATAATTTATAATCCAAGATTAGCCTAGGGTAAAATGTCATTTAGAATTAATAAAGATGGCCAGAGAGATGTATATTTAGAGGGTGAATTTGGTAAACCAGGGAGTAATATACGCCAGATGTAAAACAGCAGCAACAACGTTGTTTACAAAGCAGTGCTCCCATTGGGACTGCCACATATACACACTCAAGAGTGTGTGAGATGATGCAGGAGAGGTTGGTGGAGGAAAAAAATACATTAAAATGATTTTTTAAATTAATTACAGTCTTGTATGCTGAAGATTACTTTCAGTTACAAAGTACTGAAGTATTGTGGCAAGCAGGACCTTTTGTAAAGTAGCATTTCCCCAACCTGGGCAACGTTATGATGTGTTGATTCCAGCTTCCAGAATTTTTACCAATACATATGCTGTTTGGGGAATTATGAGGCTTTAAGCCCAGATTTCATTTTTGATGTGCGCCATTGTGCCCACAGTAAAAAAAAATGACAAGATTATCTTATCTTTTTGCCTAACAAAAGTTTTAAAGTCACTTGAGATCAGAAAGTTTGCCCAGACAGCACCAAACCCAGATATGGAAAAGAAACATTTAAGTGTCTTGTAGTGCTTTTAATAACTTGAACTCCACTAACTCTAGTTAAAATGCATTCAGACATTTAATTCTGTTACCTGCGGTCAAAATTGGGTTTAAAGAAAATCTTATGTGTAGCTTATCACCTTGGCATGATGGGCAACATTACCTCATTACATCAGGTTGTCTGAGTCATCACTATTATGTGAAAAGTGAATACTGGTAAAAATAGTCACTGTTTCTGCTTTTCACATAGCCCCTTCCCATTATATGATTCTGGAATTTATAAAACATTTGTCTCAGATGTTCACTTTAATTACCTGCAAGGATTTCCCCCCCCCCCCACCATCTAGACTGATTATTCCAATATGCTGCCTGGACTTCAAGAAAAATGCACTGTGATACCATTTTTGAGGAGTGCTGTATAGAATTCCTTCCACGGAATGTCAGGCCACTTTGAAAATCTGCATAAAATGATTCTTGGGTTTCTCTTGGTCTTTTTGTCTATAGGTACTTGATGAATTCTCTAGGCAAGTTAATAGGATAGACTGGCCTTCCGGATCTCCAACAACAATAACCTACACAGCATTGGATGGATACCTTTGTAGATATCAGGTATGGTACAAATTGTCAGAAAACGAAACATCTGTAAAGGTTTTCGGGGAATCAGCGAAATAACCTGATCTCTCAAGCCAATGTCTTTTCCACATTCATACGAATAGAAGTTGATTTTGTTTATACGGGTAGTCCTCGACTTACAACAATTCATTTAGTCACCATTCAAAGTTAACAGTAGCACTAAAAAAATGACTCATGGCCATTTTTCACGTTTACAACCATGGCAGCATCCCCATGGGTGACCAGATCAAAATTCAGATGCTTGCCAACTGGTTCGTATTTACGACGGTTACAGTGTCCCTTTTTGCGACCTTCCGACAAGCAAAGTCAATGGGGAAGCCAGATTCACTTAACAACCGTGTTAGTAATGCAACAAACGATTCACTTAAGAACTGTGGCAAGAACAGTTGTAAAATGGAGCAAACTCACTTAACAAATGTTTCACTTAGCAACATGAATCTTGGGCTCAATTGTGATTGTAACTCGACTACCTGTACCGAGTCCACAATGCCTGAAATGCGTGATTTAACTTTTAACAAATACAGTCTGCAGTGGTATTATTTGGCCCCACTTCCCCCCCCCCCAAAAAAAAAACACCAGATTGGTTTCTTGTCTGGCATTGTCTTAACAGCCTGCTTTCCTAATATTTCTGTTCTGACATTGTTGACTGCATCTGTTTCATTATTATGTTACATAGAGGTTGTTGGTTGCTGGGAACAGAGCAGAGAGAAAAACTTAATTATAATAAAATCTACTAGCATTTAGGGCACGATAGGACCTGAGTTTGCATGGCTTGGTATACTTGAAGAAATTGCTTTTCCTAAATATTCCATTCTAATGTTGTATAAACACCTTAATGACGATTTTTGGTATCTTGCCAAGAACATCATCCAATAAAATTCTGTGTTGCTCTTTAAGAATCCTCGTGATGCTGACGCAATGACAAAAGTGCAAGCCGAATTGGATGAGACCAAAGTGATCCTGGTAAGTGGTCAGCATCTTGCTATTAATATGGAGATTGCTAGATGCTGGTTAAATTTGGAAGCAGGACATAATTGTGTGGCTAAAAAAAAAAACACCAAACTAGGGGAAACCTTTAGTGAGGAGATTTATTTGGTATGGCATTCAGAGTGCAGACTGAGTAAGCACAGATCCTATTTTAAAATTATTGTTAGGATCTCTTCCTTTTGAGGCAGTGAATGCTATAAAATCAAAACTTCTCTTTCTTGTATATGTGAATGTAGTTCTAGGTGTTCCTGTCTCTGGTTAGCTCTTAATTCAGGCTTTCAATGATCACATGTAATTCTTCAAGGCAAGATGAAAACATGATGCAGTCAGATAAAAGTAGGTCATGACTAATTTTTAATCTTAGCTGTGACCTCCTTTTTGTTGGTTAATATGGGTGTCATCAGAGCAATTTTCATCTAAATACTAATATTGATTGGATGGTTAGTAGTTGATTCATGTGTCTTGTATTAGACACATTCAAATATAAATATTTTCTGCTACACCAAAGTTACTTCAAAATAAATCCTAATCATTAGAAATTTAAAGTGAACCGCTGGTTACAAATAGAATATAGATACTGCTTAGAAATTAAATATTTCTGTCAAATATTTCTGTTACATGGCATGGGTCCGGAATACCTCGGGGACCACCTGCTGCCGGCGTCGACTTCCCTCCGCCCTGTGCGTTCCCACAGAGAGGGCCTCCTCAGGGTGCCTCCGGTCAGAGAATGCCGGCTGGTGGCCCCCAGGGGGAGGGCCTTCTCTGTGGGCGCCCCGGCTTTATGGAACCAACTGCCGGTTGAGCTCCAGACGGCACCGGATCTTCGCTCCTTCCGGCGCGGGCTAAAGACCCATTTATTTGAACAAGCTGGCCTGGCCTGATGGGGGAACGTTAGGGTTTTAATGGGTTTTATATTGTGATTGTTTTAATTGGGCAATTATTTAATCCATTTTTAACTTTTGTATTTCTATTTATATGCCCTGTTCACCGCCCTGAGTCCTCCGGGAGAAGGGCGGTATATAAATTTAATAAATAATAATAATAATAATAATAATAATAATAATAATAATAATAATAATAATAATAATAAATGCTAAAGGTGGCATAAAAATAAAAAAACTAAAAACGTGAGAGCGACAGTCCACATCCAGGCGAATAGGCTGTGAGTGGAACAAAATCTGTAGGCCACCATTAAGATCACGAGGTATGCTGTGCTGTGTGTGGAATATTACAGAACAGGTCCTACACCTGAAAAAAACTACACTGTTGTATTTTTAGCACTGGTGGAGAGAAAGCAGATTCTTGCTCCTAATTTTAAACGATTAGGAGAATGGCGTTTGTAGGATCCCATTGTCAAGTTCACAGGATGGCAAAAAAAACAATTCCTTTGAGACAAAACATTTTTGTTTTGTTTTGTTAAATTTCAGGTTTAGCTCTTGGGTAGCATTCTGGCAGAGACTAAAAATGAAAGAACTGATTTAACGATAGCAGCAGCAGTAGACCGAGCTACCGTCGGTCTCCTTAAGAGGCAAATGTAGGCAAAGGCCCAACTGATGACGCTTCCTAAATTTTTTTTCCCCAAATCAGAAAGTGGAAATGCTTGATTAGAGAGCTCAGAAGGTGGGTGAGGGGAAAATTTGGAAATTTTAAGTTCTGCACTACAGAGCCATCACAGCCACACCACTTCACAGGCTCCTGTGTTTGCTGCCTCTTCTGCAGCTGGGTTTATAAGTTAGGGACTTACAGTTCTCTCTCAGCTGTGTCTTTTCCCCCTTCAGCACAATACAATGGAGTCCTTGTTAGAACGAGGAGAGAAACTGGATGACTTAGTGGCCAAGTCAGAGGTTCTTGGAAATCAGTCAAAAGCCTTTTACAAAACTGTAAGTATATTTGGGCCAGTGCCCTGTAATGTAGACAGTGTTTCCTATCTTCCTGCAATGGTTTATGAGGAAACAAATGTATAGCGTATTTTTAGTTAATGGAGACGATGGTCTGGAAATAAAATGCCAGGAGTGCCTCTGGAGATTTTCAATGATCCAGGTCATGGTTGTCCCAAAACTGCTTTTCAAAAGGCAAGTGGACTTCCTTAGTTTTTTTTTCCCCCCCTGGAAAGGTTTGTTTTCACTGGTTTGAAAGAGGGGTGAAATAGACCATCTTATGCCTTATCATACAGGTATATTCATGAGCAATAATATTTATAAAACTGGCATAGGACTACATTCTTGATACATGGTTTCACAGGTTAGCTCTCCATCATGGAAGGGACTACAGCTTCCGCAGTCTCCAAAAATCCAAGGAGACATCTCTTGGTAATAAATCCTAATGTAAATACTTAATAAGTGTGTGTTTATTCCCACCTCTCCTGACCTGGAAGGCCCGCAAGCAGAATTCATGCTGTGACATCATGTGACTCCATCCACCGTGTACCTTCACCACCTGCTTTGGACTATCTGGATTTGATTTGATTTCAAGATTCCTGGAGAGAGAGGCAACACCTACATGTAACTACAGCAGCAGCTGTTTCCAGATTCAGCCGTCTCAGCCATACTGGAGGCAAAAAATAGGCTACCATGTTGGGGGTCCATGAAATTAAAACCTTATTTGAAAAAAACAAACTAACTTTCATGGCAAGAGAGTATCTGGGAAATTAGGCTGATGGCACAGAGAGAGATGAGAGTGGATCCTCGTGCTCGCACACATTCCTGTTTTGGTCGTCGCCTGATATCTGTGAGGGGATTTGCTGCTCACCTTTTCAAAACTACAAATAGATAACAGACTCATTGTGCATACATAAGAGTAAGAAAAAGGCTATTTGGCCTTCTGAAAATGCCTTTTTTCAGCCTTGCACAGTATCCTTGTGTCTTAAAATGTTGGATGCTGATTTTTGGAAGCGAAGCAAAACCCAACCCATTTTGAACCCATTCAGAATTATTCAGAGAACATGGATCTCTGCGTTCTGCCTGAAAGAAAGGGGAAAAAAAGATCTCTAAGGCAGCCCGAGAACTGATTATACTTTGTAATATAGAAGGCACTCCAAAGAGGTGGGAAAGGGGTTTCAGGACTAATATGGATATCGACATGCTTTTAAGTTGTCTCCGATTCTAGGTGTGAAATTTCTTCCCAAGCTGAGTCAGACTTTGTTTTTGCCAAGGATATAAGCAGCAGCAGCATTTAGCTCCCTCTCTTATCCGGTACCATTGCCACTGATCAAACCCAGGATTTCGTTAAGAAGGGATTGTGTGGCTGGGCACTCTTGAATATTGTAGTTTGTTCAGGTTGGGTTGATTGATGAAAAGCTGGTAACTCTTCTAGCTGACAGCTTGTTCTTTCTACACTGTTCAGCAGGATGTGAAATGAATGGGGAGGTATATTGCAATCCGGCCATCCCTTCTCCCACTATTGTGTTGTGGCTGCTGTTCTGACAGTGTACCTGCCCTGGTATTAACCAGCAGCCCTTCTTAAACATATGTGCACCCCGAAGAATAAGCTGCTGTTTTACACTAGCCATTATACCAGAGCCTTGTAGACTATGAGCTATCCCGTATTGGGTCTAAGCCTGTTAGTTGCTGCAACCACGCAGCTTGGTGTTGTCTTGTGATGTCCTGGCTAAGGCTACATTCTCCCACAGTTGGAGAATTTGTCCCCACTGGTTTTATGTAAATGTAGGCAATGTTATTAATGCTTTTGTCTTTCGGTCAGTGGCGTCTCAGCTCCAAGGCCCATGCTGTCCCTTCGGAGGGGCAGGGTGGGTAGAGAGACCATTCTACAGTTGTATATCTGCCTTCCTCCCCAAGTGTTTTGTTTGAATGTAACTGGGTTGGATATGTCTGCACACAGGTGAACCACCGTGTCTCTTTAAAGTCAGCTGATCCCCAACCAGGAGTCCTTCATGAAGCAATTCAGCTAGGCAATAGGAAAAAAAAACATGCCACTTGGAGCTTTTGCCTGTCAATGGCATGTTTGTGCATGGTGGAACCGTCACTCCTCCAATATATTAATCCAAGAATAGGGACAGAAGTCTTATCTTCTAGGCTCAGAATGAGTAACCAGTAACATCTTGGGTAGCAGCTTTCTTAGCCCTGTTGGTAAACTGACATCACTCACTGAGCTGTCCCTCCATTTCATAAGAGGCACGTAAAAAGCCGGGAAGCTCTCCTTGCCCGTTAGCAAGGAACCAGTTAGTGCCAAGAAGACAAAATAACAGAATGACAAAGAGCAATTTAAGGCAGAGTTGAAGGTTCCTGGGTGTGTGTGTGTGTGTGTGTGTGTGTGTGTGTGTGTGTGTGTGTGTGTGTGTTTGAGGAGAAACCCCATTTCTGGCTTGCATTATTCCTTTCTTGAAGTGTGTCCATCGTGCACAGTTGCATCAGCTCCTGATAATGACTTGGGCCCACTGTCAACTTGCGTGCAGTTTATACTCATCAACCTAGGGCCAGTACGGTGAAGTGGAACAAGTCAGCAACCTGGGGTTTGAACATATTTCTGTTTGACTTGAGCAGCAGTGGGTGCATCCTGGGACTTGGCAACTTGGCTACGTTTGCTTTGTGAGGCCTTTTGGGGGGAAGAGACCCGGGTGAAAGACCAGTGACTCGTGCAGAGGCTGCATTGGCAGACTTGATGCAGCACCCTTGTGGTGCCAGAAATCGCCAGCCTTAATTCTTTCTCTTCCTCCAGTGTCTGCTTCCGATGCGTCAACCTAAGGGCTGTCCTCTTTTCAGTTCTGCAATGGTCAGTTCCTTGTGGCTGTTAACTTTGCTCCGAAAGATTAGGAGGGTAGAAGGAACATTTCCAGGGAGTTTCGCCACAACTTGCTGTAAAAGAAAACGGTTTCTCCTCTCCTCTCCTCATTCTGTGATTTGAAATGTACAGTACTGTAGAAACTTGCCTGTGTTAACTTTTTTTGCCCCTTAGGCTCACGAATTCCTAACCTCTTTCTATTGTGGAAGCTTTTACTAAAGATTGTATTTTAATAAATATTGCTTAAATGTCTGTATGTGCTGGTTATTGGAATATACTTATGTGGATAAAGTGGTCACTTGATCATCTAGAGTTGGTTGTGTCTTATTATCTCTGTGAGGATTTTAGTTGGGGTCATATTAGATATGCCTCCAATATTACAATATATTCTTCCAGCGAAATTGGCTGCGTTTGCATATTTTTTTATCTCCACGCCCAGATTAAAGTATATTGCATTTAACGACGTTTCAATCATTTCTATTATGACCCCAAAATAATGATTTAGACTTCTGATAACACAATTCCTCAAAGTCCAAATTATGAAGCAATCCCATTTTAGCAGAATATTTCCAGCTGATGAGGGTTGCTTTGAAAAACAGAGTATATCAACCTTAAATCAGCTTGTTCCAATGCCACGTCCATCAGGTATTTCCTAGCTGGTGTGGTCACTTGTGATAAATATAAAAGGGATCCAAAGCCTGTGTAACAAGAAGCTGAATGAAACTCAAGCATATCAGGTCAGTCTGTCAAGTCTACAAATAAATGAAGAATGAATATCTTAAATTGTTGCATTAAATGCTATGCTCTTAATGGCAGTTAATGAGCTGAGGAATTCTGGGAGTTGAAATCCACAAGTCATAAAAGGAAGGGCCACGTTTGAAGACCCCTGACCTAGACCAACAGTTGCTTTGGACAGTGAGATGGGCAGCCTGTAAATTTAATAAAACTGGAAGATATGCCCAGCTAGATATTTTTGTAGCCTTGGAGCAATTGAACTCAGGTTTCTGTCCTGAGATAAAAGTCATTTTCCATACAGCTGCATACCCATCATTGGAAGTATGGAGTGTTACCTTTACGTTTTAAGACATTATACAAAAAAGGAGGGATGATACCACCGAAATCCTAAAGCTCTAATCAGTCTTGCTACTTTTTTAGCTGCAGAAACTGTGATGCTTCTGTGGTCATGGTGTCCACGAAGAGTGAGTGTAGATTGTGATGCTACAACTCCACCTCCAGAGGTTTTCAAGAAAAGGGTGTGTGTGTTTGTGCCTTTTTAATTGAAATATGTATAGTTAGCAAGCCAAAAAATTTACACATATGAGCTGCCACTGCTGTGGCTACTGCCTGTAGACGGCCTTGGGCTAGGCTGAAACAGGAAATAAGATTTGTCCCGTGTCTGGGACCAAGCAAGTGTATTCTGAATGCTTAAACATTTAACGTGTGTGTGTGTGTGTGTGTATGTATGTATGTATGTATGTTATCAATTAAAAAGGCATAGCATTCTCATACAACCCTTTTTCATGTGAACGTTGCAGCCTCCCCATGATCATGTGATCAAAATTCAGGCGATTGGCCACTGACATTTATGACGGTTGCAGTGTCCCCCGGGGGTCATGTGATCCCCTTTTGCAACCTTCTGACAAGCAAAGTCAATGGGGAAGCCAGATTCACTTAGCAACGTGCGACTAACTTAACACTTGGAGTGATTCGCTTAACTGTGGCAAGAAAGGTCCTAAAACTCAGTTAACAAATGTCTCACTTAGCAACAGAAAGCTTGGGGCTCAATTGTGGTTGTAAGTCAAGCGCTACCTGTACACTGTGTGCAAGGGATCTTGTCCCCGTCCCATCGGTTCATCTAACCTTAGAATGATGAGTTCCTTATATTTATTTTATTCTTCTCATTTCTGCCTGGATTGAGTCAAAAGGATGCAAATACAGCAGTCATAAAAAGCTGATCAGGAGCTGGGTGCAATAGTATGTTTGAAAACATGGAACGCAGACTTCCAAGTGTGTATTGCAAGCAAAGAATATTCCCTCCTTGGATTGCCTAGGAAGGCTGACAGCTGCATTTTTATATTAAAATCGACTCGGTAGCATGTAGATAGCAGGATATGGAAAAAAGAAAGCTTGATATAAAAGCTCAGAAACACACTCAAGATGTTTGTGGGTTTTTTTTCTCCCCCTAATGCTTCTACTCCCCTTTTGGTGTTTGGTTTTGTGCATGTGTTTCTTTTTAAATTTTATTTGCAGTTCTCCGAGACAAAAACAAAGTCGGAATTTTTTTTTGTTTTTTTGTTTTTTTTTTAAACTTACAAGGCTCAGAAAGTAAAGACAGTGAAATGGTAAGAAAAAGAAAGGGAAAGTTAAGTCAGAAAGAAGAAAAAAGATCAAACCCACCAGCATTCATAGAAAAGACTAACAAATCAGCTTTGCTTTTAGTTCTCAATAGAGATTATGTGTGTGTGTGTGTGTGTGTACGTGTGTATACACACGCACACGTATATATATGTATATATAAATGTGTGTGTGTGTGTGTATGTATGTGTATGTATATATGTATATGTATATACATATATATACATATACATAATCTTCTCTTTAGGGTCATGCAAAAGGATCCCCCTCCCCCAGTCTAAAAATATCCCCAGCAATGTACTGAGTTCCATAATAAACAAGGTGAAGATCAAATGGGAGGCGACCTGGTACATTAATGTTTAATAATGAAACACCTGTTTCAACATGCGGCTTGTAAGTTTTTTTTTTCATATACATGGATGTAGAGACACTTCTCAAGTTAGTCTTCCACAGAAACCATACAAGCATATTATATTATGCCCCCCGCTGTGAAATCTCCCTTTTTGCATGTTTAATCGAATTACCCACCTCCCCGTTTCCAACTCCTCCCCTCGAAAAAAATGCCAAAAAAAACGTTTAAACGCAAGGGGTGCAAAGGCAAAACAGCTGGAAACAACTGGCTCTAAACATTGTCTTCTCCCTGGTATCTACTGGACAATCCTGTCTTGGAAGCACTTCCTCCCCATGTGCGTGCAGGGGGTTGATGGGACCACAGCCCCACTGGAGCTGTGGGTGTTGGCCTGGGTGTCTTGTGTATGGAGGAAAAAAAAGATATTTGACCTAAATCCCAGCAAGCAGCCTGCTTCCTGTTCTTCAGCATGCTCTTCCCTGCTCAGGGGACACCACTGTTGGGGAGGGCAACAATAGGTGGCCCCCTTTTAAGCCTCATCTAGAAAGAGGAGCAAGATTTAAGTCTTGCACTCCTGTGCTCCACTGAATGCCACTCCAGCCATTGTGGTGGTGCAGTGCAATACTCAGTCTCAGGACTGGGCAGTTGTTAAGAGATTGAATCTCTTGATATAAAGTGCTTTCAACGCTATTATCAGTGCTGGTGGGACATTCCCGCCTGCTCACATTTCCCTCCCCCCCCTCCCTCCCCTGTTCCATCGTTCTCTCTTGGTCCAATTATCTTTTTACATTCATTAGCCATGCACAATACTGCATTGAGACGATGGGGATGGTCTACAAGGAGAACCTGGACTGAGGCTGCCCCTGCATGCTATGAGACGTCTCCATGCTAGAAGGCCTCCCAACTGCTAGGTTTGCACAATCACCCAAGTGTGCTTCCTTCCTCTTCTCAAGTTGCTCGTGCTTAATGGCGGAATGAGTCAGTGGCCTCACGCTTGCCTCAAATATTCAAGACCGCGTCAGACATTGATAGAGGCTTTCCTTTCCCACTGTCAGCCGCAAGGAGCAACCTTGGTTATGGTAACCAGCAAGGAACCTAGGAGTCTTAAGCAGGAGCAGTTCTAGATGGAAGGAACAACTAAAGTGCAAAGACAGGTGAGATCTGCCTGAACATAGTCTAAACCACTGAACTACAGTCTAGCCATAAGGCACAAAATAATACTTGCCCAAACGCTTCCCCCGTTTTCAAGTGAGAGTCACTTAAAACCTGTCACGTCCACCCCGGTGCAGCATCTCCATGGAATTAAGACGCTTGTTGTCAACCCAAAGAGGAACTGAGTCTTCTATTTCAATAGTTCATCGTGAGTTCTAGTTGCTAAAACCTTTACTTTCAACCATATGGATTGCTCTTGAGATGTTCAGGGATGTGAATTTGCATAGGAATGTCTAAAAAACAGGTATGCAATTCAATACTCTTTGTTTTCTTCTTATTGGTCCTGTCCACCACGCTGTGAAATAATCGCTGGGCCCTAGAGCTTCTCCTGTTGTGTCTCTGGGATGTGGATTACCCTGCTTGTAGGCAGCCAATACACAACTTACACTGAAATTTGTATTATCATTTTTGCATACCAGCCATAGTAGGATGACAAGACAAGCAAGCCATCACAGAAGTCATACTAGACAGCAGTATCATTGTGGGGCAAAGAACTGGGGCACCATAGTAGCAAAATTAGATGGGACACCACAGAAATGACACCAGAAGCAACTCCCTTAGAACATGCACAGGGAATAGCAATAATCATGCCACTTGTTAAGGAGACTACATCACACCATCCCAGCTCAGCTGATCCCTTAGTCCATTGTCTGAGATTTCAGCTTTGGTTTCTGATGGCAACTATCGCTCTCCAGAAAAACAAACCCTTTTTCTCAAAAACACTGCCCGATAGGTTCTAATTTATGACCAAATCCATAACTCTTTCTGGGAGGTAGTTTGGCAGCTCTAGTACCTTCCAAATCTCAACTGAAGTCATAGTTACAACGGCACATTAAGTCATCGGTGTGCTCATAGTCTTAATATATTTGCAGTCTATTTTGACTATTCTTCTTGCCAAGTACATGCAATCAATCTAGCTTCAAGACACTGAATCCCCGAAGCATCAGATCATGCAAAATTGTGTTTCTTGTACTGGGAGCCAATTGGAATACAGACAATGACTCTTAAAAAAAAGATTCAGACAAGTTTCTCCCACAAAGCACAAAGCGATATAAGCAATGAAACCCATCAGTTTCATATATGAGACTGCCAAAAATATCAGACTCCAGTTAAAAGTAGTACACTCGTAGTAGGATAAAAGCAAGGCAAGATAGGCAGGCACAAAGTAGGTTTAATCTGAAGTATGTGGTAATGAAGGGTGGTTAGGAATAGCTTCCTTAGAATTAACAATATTCCTGCCATTCGCTGCTGGCACAACTGTTCAGCAAGAGTTCTAGATCTTTTGCCAGCCATCATAACAGACAAATTGGGGGTCAGGCAAGCACACCATGCCCACCAGGACATTTGCAACTGGTCACGTGCAAAAGACTTAATTTTTGCACAAGCTCTACAGTCACTTGGCCTTCTCATCTGATTTTAGCAATTTGGTGGCTTGTCTAAGATGACGCTGGTTGCAGACTGAATAATGAAAGTGTAATTGGCAATTAGGAGAAAAGCTACAGTACTTGGTGTAATTTTGTGACTAAATGCGACTTGTCTTCTTTTTTATTCCCACCTTAACAGCAGTGGTCATGCCCCTCTCTCTTTAAAACATGTTCTTCTGCTGTTACGAACTTTAGTTACCACAGGTTGAAGTGGTGGTGGTGTCAGGGCAAAATCAGGAGCTGCAAAGACACCGGCTGCTCCTTTGACTTCATTTATCAATGGTTTATAGCTTGGACAAGAGCCAAGCATTGTTAAACTTTGCAGAATTAAAATGTTGGCCAGACTGGTGAGAAATTTGCATATATACCAGATTACATACAAGATGTGATGAGGTTTTTTTATATATACAAACACTGGAATCGACAATACTAAAACTTGGGTCCAATCATCAATTCGAATTTTTTTTTGTTTGTTCTCCAGCAGCATCAATTCTGAAAACCTCCCAGTTTAACTGATTTTTTTTTTGAAGACTACTACAACCTGACTCACGAGACTCCCTTTTCATTTTTTTTTGAAGGCTTAAGTTGTAATATACATAATTATATTACGTATAATTTTGCTTTCACATAATTCATATAATTGCACTTTCACTCGTAGCCAGAAAATGGGGGAGGGGGAAAAATGTTTGGAACGAACGTATGGGTGGATGGGAAGGAACAGAGGAATTCGTGTGTGCGTTGTCTGTGGCCTGGGAGAACCTTGACACCTGAAGGTCAAATGAGAAAAGCCTTCTGAACTGAGCAGTTTCCCAAAACAAACACTGCACTGGATTGGTGGACATGGGACAGCGGATGGCCCGGGAAGGGAAAGGAGTATTTTTAACTATGCAGGTTTTTGCACTAAAAGTCAGAACTAGGCTTTCCTTTCTAGTGTGCCCATATGGATCATCTACCAGTAAAGTTTTACTTTTGGTAATGTTCCAGGAGAGGGTGTTGTGTTGTTTTGTTTTTTGCTGCATATGCCATTGGGACGGTTGACAGCTCAATTCTTTAAACTGGTAGGATACATCAGTGATCTATCCTATTGATCTGTCTCCCTATTCTGAATAGCAGAGCAAGGCTTCCTTTACCTGTTGTCTTCCAGCTGACTTAGATTGCAACTCATAGGATTCTCGGGCAGACAGCTGTTTGGAGGTGTTTGCTGGGGAGTTGGGAATTTGTAGTAATATGAATGATGTCTTTAAGATTCAGAAAAGGTTGTGTTTGACTTTGATGGGGTTTTACCCAAGGTTTTAACACAACTCTGCTGCCCTCTGCTGTGCACATCACAAGTTTTAGAAAGCAAGGGGTAGCTTCCATGAGACCAACACAGGTTTCTGAATTTTGCATGGCAGTTTGAGAAATGCGCACTAAAATGCAGCAATAAGGATAGAGTCTTCACAAATCTTATTGTAATCCCCCAAGTTTGTTTGTTTGTTTTTAAAAAAATATTGCTCATGCATAGGAGCTTAGACTTCTAAGTATTACCAACCTTACATAATTGATTTTCTACCTGTGGCGGCACACAGGCTTTATAAACCCCCAGCAGTGTTGTATTATTTAAATTACTGTTTAAATCACACAATGTTATTTTTGAAATAGTTTTTGTAAAGTATTTTACCAAAAGTTTAAATTTAATCATCACAATTCATCAGTGGGTCAACAATAGAAAGGGTTTATAATTCGTTTTGATTAAAACAAAAGTTATTGTCTGTTTCAACTAGTACAGCTGAGGTGAACAAAACTCTAATTTCTGCAGAGTATAAGTAATTCTATTGGTCATCTGACTAATTATTACTTGATTTTGGCCATTTATTTAGTTCAGCTTCCCTAGAAATATGACTGTTATCTCTGCCAGTATGGCAGGTAGCATTATAGCCACAATATCTGAGGTGTTTATAGAAATGATTTTATGAGTGACATTCAGTAATTTTATTCATTTTATTTTACAACCTGGTATAGTTCTGTGGTTTTATTTCAGTTAAATTTTAATTGTGAAAAATGACTTGTTTATTCTTGACCCGAATCCCAGTGAAATACCTTATTCACTGAGAAGGCACATAACTACATCAATCGTTTTAGTGGCTAGTTGTACTGCAAATACTGAGAACCAGAAGGTTAGAGGAAAGGATACCAAAATTTTCAGGCATATCTTGGAAGATAAATAGGTTTTTTTAAGAAATATTTAGTTGCTGAAATCCTTGTCCCTTTCAACAAATCTAGTTAATAAAACTTTGTATGACTTGTGCCTAGAAAAACAGTTACTTTCAATTTAAAGAGCGGAGTGCCACTTACTCCTCCTTTATATCTAAGGGAAAATATATTTAAAATCATGCAAAAAAAGTCTAGGTGAAAAATCGCGAGCTTATTCCGGGAAAGATGACAAAACAGACTTTAGATTAAAAAAAAAGAGAGAAATGCATTTGAACTTGGTTACATTCGCCCATCTCTATCACTACAGACTATGTGAGTTCTGAAAACAACACTGGGATTGAAATTTTGTATTATTTACATCAGACTGAAATGCTGAATTAATTGTAGTCGCATCAAATCATAAAGTAATGGATACTTGAGGAAGTCAAAAGCGGTGATGCATTTTGACTGAGACACTGCAAAAACAAACGATTTTAAACTAATTAAAAAAAATCTCTTTGGGGATTTTCAGCCCCTAAATTAAATTTCCTGTGTTATGCAAAATAGCACTTCCACCTTTTGTTCCAAAAGTAGCAACGTCTTCCCATTTATTTTTAGCTCAAATCACCTACAGTGGACCTTCCCTGTGCAACCCCAGCTTTCAAGTCTTGATCTGCAATCAGAAGTTCCACTGAAGGCAAAAACTGTAATTTATGGAAAGGGGAAAACTCTTTTGAGACCTAGGTATATTTATTTTTGTCTCATCTGAACGGTGAAAGGGAGGCCGTGCAGTCTAGTGGCTAACACGCTTTCCATTCCTGAAAGACCTCATGTGGCCCTTGTTAGCCAGTCCTATTTTAAGACAGTAAACTAATATTTGTTATGCAGTTTTAGATAAGATCCCTTTATAAAAATTTGAAGACCTGGCTTAATCCACAAAGACTATCTCTGGAATTAAAAAAAAAGTTAGAAACAATTGGATTTTCTGCATGCATGTTTTCTGAGTACTGTTTGAATATATGAAAGCTAACTAAATCCCGCTAGGTCAGGGGAATCCATGTTAATGAAAGACATGGGAACATCCACCACTGATAACGTAAAGCCCACAGAAGGGCAGAGGTGACATAAGAGCACCACCCAGAAAAGACTTTCTTAGCTTCTAAACCATACAGGAAGTATTCTTCTCAGCCTCTCTTTGGGCAAGTATTTCAGATATATCTAACTAGCCAAAGGTTGAAGAAGTTTGCAACATGGGATCTGCCTTCCTCCCTGTGACGTCCTATCATCCCTGGAGCCACGCACACCTAAAATTTGCCATTTAATTGAACGACAGGACAACTGGAAACAAGCTATGAAACAGGAGTGTCAACAAGAAGTCCAGCTGACTGTGACCAAACAACCTTCAAGCTTTAAATGGGTAAGGAAAATAGGATTTTGAAAGACCCAGATCTATGGCCCAGCTCTAAGTGTGGAGTTCTTGACCTCAACCCACTTGGTTTTTCGTTTAACGGATGCTGCACAACCCACGCTAACCTTCACATACCCACTCAGAAGCAAAGCCCACTGAAGTCCACTTCTGCACAGGACGGTCACTTTTCTGTCTCCCCGTCTTTAGAGAGAGACCTATAAAAATCCCTTCAAAGCAACCATCTAATTAAACTTTGCCTTGAAATCTTCCCCTGGCAGGAATCAATAGTGTGAATTCCCACTTGTCAAAATATAGGTTTATGCCCTGCTCATTGTAGCAAGGTATTTCAGCCCCCATTGCACCCCAAATCTATTCCTCTAATCATAGTCCATCAGGAACTACTCATCTGCCCTATTCACCACGACATGCTAGGAAACCAGTTGAAGCTATGGGATGCTGAGCAAGACACTGGCGAGGAGGAAGGTGTCTCCTGCGTGAATATTTAAACATAGGGGTTGGGGAAGGAGCCCATTAGAAGAAAACAGAGCTTTCTTATTAATACATTCTGGCAAATGCCACACTCTTAACATCTGTTACGGCCAATATGAGCCTCCTGGCATGGAGATGCAGCGAGCAGAAGACAATGCTGGACACCTTCCATTGCGATCTGGTGCAGCTGAAGCTGGCACTAGCCAACTGTTCCAACTAACCAGTGAAAGACACCCCCCCACAACCTTCCATCGCCTTCTGTTAGAACTTGGTCCATGGGAGAATTGCCCCCTTTGGTTTTGCTTGTTTGGGGCCACCCGTTGAGTCAGCTCCTGAATCTAGAGCTCCCTGAAAAGCAATTTTCTCAAAGTTTGTGGTCACTCAGCTCTCTTTGCAGGTAAATTCTCAGAGGAGAGAGAGAGAGAGAGAGAGAGAATGGAGATGAATGAATGGGCTATGCACCTTTATGTTGACAACCTCTCTTTCTTCTACGCTGTTAAGAACTTCAAGCACCCCCCTCCCAAAAATAGTCACTTTCTATTCCTTTCATTTTTTTTAAGTCAACACACTCTATGGACGATCAAGAGGAATGAGAAAAGGGGAGTGGGGAGGCTGAGCATTTACAGAGTGTAATAAAGCATCCCTTCCTCATTCTGCTGGACAGAAAGTAAGCTTTCTAGCACTGGATAAGGCTGAGATTTAGTACCGTTGACTCTTTCCTCGCTAGCTCTTCGAAGCGACAACTTCCCAGCCAGTCCCACTAAGCAAGGGCAATTCCCACCCTAATAATCAACCATGGTAGGGGCACAAGTACAACTCCAGTGTTAGTAGCCCTTGTTGAGAGAGCAGGATCAAGATGCTAGTAAAATGTAAGTGCTAATGAGAATGCAGATATCCAAACGTCTGCAGCGAGGCCTATATGTAACTCCAAGGCCTGTCTGTCTGTCATCTACAGACCTATCAGGATGGGTGCAGTCATGAGCCTACCAGAAAATCATTGGCAGTGGTGTTAGCCTGGGCGGAGCCCCAAAAGCAAAACCCCTCCGCTACCAATAGGATCCCCCCCCCTCTATTCAAAGGAAACAAACAAATCAAATGAAGAGGCTGAGTAATTAGCATCATCGTAATCCACAACTACAGCTAGAGGAGAAAGGAAATGAACGGGCCCAAGGTGGGTTGAGGGTGGTCTTCTTCAAAACAAAATGGTAGCACTGATCACAAACTTCCAAGCGCGAACACAATCACCAGAGGAAAAAGGCCCATACTTTTGGCAGAGAATGCAAATACTATAAAAGGGGGCTCTGTGTTTGGCTTTGTGTATGTGTTTGTGTGCATGCACGCACACAAACACACGCACATATATGTATATATATATATTTACAATAGATCCTGGATTTAACAGACTAATGGGGGAAGGGATGTCCATCACATCTAAAAAATTGTAAAATGCAGTATTTTTAAATACATGTGTAAAATGGCAAATGTGTATTTTACACCTGTGTCAAAATGGCCAAGGAGCAGATGCAAAAAAAGTGCACAGACAAGATTTTGTCCACTGCATCTGAAGCCCGCTGAACCAAGGTCTGGTAAATTAAGTGTGTTTGTGTGTATATATGTGTGTATTCACTAAACAAATAAACACTGTTCAACACTGGGATGGATAAGGGAGGAGAGGGGACCTTTGTTTGTTTTTTTTGTTTTTTGAAGTTGAGACATTTTTCACTGCAACATCTGGTCACCTGAACAGCTGCACACCAAAAGGAAAAAGAAAAAAGAAAAAGAAAAATGAAATTGGTAGGTATGGTGAGTGCATTATAGTCAGGCTGCAAGTCAGACAGCTGGATGGATTTGGCTGGGTTTGCTTCTTCTTTTTTAAATAATCAAGTCTACTTGGATTTTTGTTTTTCTTATGTGTTTCTCTGTCTCTCTCTCTCTCTCTCTTTGCAAACACAGGCACTGGAAATGAAAGAGGGGAAGGAGAGGGAACTGGGGGGGGGGACACGAGCATGCGGGCGCGTGCTTGTCACTGCTGCTCCCGGCTAGTGGCTCAGCTGAAATCACCATCTCCTTCGGGATGAAATCAAAACAGCCAGCATAAGTTCTGAAAGACAAACAGAAATGGAGACATCGTGAGGAACAACTCGAGAACCCCACAAGGGGGATCTAGGACAACTCGCCACTTCCAACTTGCCATGGCCAACTCTCTGTGGGACAGCTCACCGCAGGACAAGAGTTACATCAATATGAATTCAAAATGAATTGCTGAATTGCCCCACAGTGAGTTGGCCAAGGCAACTGCCCACGAGGCAGGCAAGCATGTTTGATGCAGAGATCTGGCCTCTGGTTTTCATAATCCTGAGGCTGTTATGCATAACTCAGTTTCAGCTCTGAGCCTGGACATTAGTGGCATGGTAGACACATCTAACCATTTCCTGATTGTGATCAAACTCAAAAGAAACCTCTTTTAACTGTAAAAGCTGGATTACCTTAACACTCAATACAGGAAGTCCTTGACTTAACAACCATGTCAACACTGCTAATATTGGATGTTTTTGCTTTGTCAACAGATGGAGATACAACCATTTTCTTCTTATGTTTTACTCTTAGAGTTAGATGATGCTGGGGGGGGGGAGGAATGTGCATGAGGGTTTAGCTAGACATTACAATACTGGACTTAGTGTGAGAACCAAGGTTATTGAAATAAGAGATGATAAGAATTGGGGCTGGAGAACTGGAGGGAAGCCTGCAATTCAAACTAATTGGAGAATGTGATTTATGACTGTTAACTGGAGGAGTGAATTGTGCTTTGATACTATGTGCTCGGGGTGGGGTGGGAAATCAGTTTTTGGCTTCGATTATGTTAGTGCCGATGCTATGTTACTCCAATAAAGATTCTTTAAGGTAAACAATGCCTCGAAGTTCTTTGAAGAGTTTCATTAGTCAGAACCATAACACATTCATTTAATGACCAGCCCTCACACTTAAAATCTTCACAGCATCCACATGACCATGGGACCAAAATTTGGGCACTTGGCAACTGGTATGTATTTATGTTGCTGCAATGTCCTGGGTTCACAATTTGTGACCTTCCCAGCCGGCCTCCAACAAACGAACTCTATAGGGGAAGCCGACTTCGCTTAAGGGCCGCATCATTCACTAACTACTACAGGGATTCACATAAAAAATCGTGGTTTTTTTTTAAAAAAAGGTCGTAAATTTGGCCATGATTCACTTGACAACCAGTTTGCTGAGCAATGGAAATTCTAATCTCAATTGTGGTCTTCAGTTGAGAAGTACCTGTAACTGATTACCGTGTTTCCCCCCAAATAAGACCGGGTCTTATATCAATTTTTGCTCCAAAACACGCTCATTTTCCAGTTAGGTCTTATTTTCAGGGAAATACGGTACTAAATGCCTCTGGCTGGCTGGCAATCTTAATTGGGGCTTATTTTTGGGGTGGAACTTATATTATGAGCATCCTGAAAAAACCCGCTAGGGCTTAATTTTCCAGTTAGGTCTTATTTTGGGGGGAAACACAGTAGAAGTGATGTTTCCACTCTTTCAGCAGCATAGGGACACTGCTGGCTGGCAATGTTAGAAGAAACCCCCCCCTTCTCCTTTTCCAGAACTGTGAGTTCTTTTCCAGAAGGTTGCCAGAGCTTAAAAGTCTGCTTCAAAACCAAATAACGATGCAACGCTCCTTTATTTTATTACTCTGGCAGCGTCATTTAAGTAGAGTGATTACACATATATAGTCTTGAAAACCGGTCATGCGCTATTAGTTGATTCAATGAATTGGGGGGGAAAAACCCACAAAAAACAAGAGGGAGCTGCTGGCTCACCAGAAGCGAAGACAGAATGTTCATCCACGTTCAGTCTTGGAGTTTGTGAGTTAATTTTGGGGTAAAAATGGAACATCTGCATACCTGTGTATAAAAACCCAGCCGCCAGAAGGCCAAAAAAGCAGAAAAACTGCTCCCGACTGGGTCTTGCACGGATGCATTCTCAAACCCAACACAAGCAAGTTCTCCAAATCAACCAACCCAAACACATCCGTTGATCTTTCCTGGAAATGGAAGTTAGTCACCCCTGTTTGTCATCTTTGTACCTTCACTGGAGTGGGGCCACCGGAGCTCCCGAGCAGTGGAAGTGGACATTCTGCCACTTGCCATCCCGGCGGTGCCAGACACGGGTCTCTTCGGACTGGCAAGTACGAGGACGGCCCTGCCCATCGATGTACTGTGTCAGGCGGATGTAGGCAATGCAGGCAGCATCTTCCCCAATGACATGTACGTGAGGGTTCAGGATAGTTGTGTGAATGGGCTTGTTGTTCTTAGATAACACTAGAAGGGCACAAACAGGCCGCTGGTTAGGGAACTGTACAGCAGGAGAAGCAAGGAAATGGCAAGTTATTTGTGGCTCTTTTTCTTTCAGGGGAAAAAAACAACGCAAGTTGGTCTAGTGATTAAGGCATCAAGCTAGAAACTAGGAGACTGTGAGTTCTAGTCCTGCCTTAAGCGTGAAAGCTGGCTGGGTGACTTCCCCCCCCCGCCTCTCTCTCCAACCCACTACAAAATAATGAATAGAATAGAATAGAATAGAATAGAATAGAATAGAATAGAATAGAATAGAATAGAATAGAATATGGAGTGGAGTGGAGTAGAGTAGAGTAGAGTAGAGTAGAGTAGAGTAGAGTAGAGTAGAGTAGAGTAGAGTAGAGTAGAGTAGAGTAGAGTAGAATAGAATAGAATAGAATAGAATAGAATAGAATTGCAAATAGAATAGAATAGAATAGAATAGCAAATAGAATAGAATAGAATTGCAAATAGAATAGAATAGAATAGAATAGAATAGAATTGCAAATAGAATAGAATAGAATAGAATAGAATAGAATAGAATAGAATAGAATAGAATAGAATAGAATTGCAAATAGAATAGAATAGAATAGAATAGAATTGCAAATAGAATAGAATAGAATAGAATAGAATAGAATAGAATAGAATAGAATAGAATAGAATAGAATAGAATAGAATATGGAATGGGGAATAGAATAGAATAGAATAGAATAGAATAGAATAGAATAGAATAGAATAGAATAGAATAGAATAGAATAGAATATGGAATGGGGAATAGAACAGAATAGGGAATAGAATAGAATAGAATAGAATAGAATAGAATAGAATAGAATAGAATAGAATAGAATAGAATAGAATAGAATAGAATAGAATAGAATAGAATAGAAAAGAAAAGAATAGAACCTTGGAGATCTTCTAGTCGAGGGATAGGCAACCTTGGCTCTTTTATGACTCGTGGACTTCAACTCCCAGAATTCCTGAGCCAGCATAGCTGGCTCAGGAATTCTGGGAGTTGAAGTCCACGAGTCATAAAAGAGCCAAGGTTGCCTATCCCTGTTCTAGTCCAACCTCCTGCTCAGGCAGGCAACTCTAGTCTATACCATTTCAGACAAATGGTTGTCTAGTCTCTTCTTAAAAATTTCCAGTGTTGTGAGGAAAATTTATTGTGAGGAAAATAGGAAGGAGTATTAGTATATTTACTGCCTTTGGATATTTATAAAAAGGAATAAAGATGGGATAAAAATAGCTGATTTGATTGGATTTAATCAGGTTTTGCTGGCTGATGTGGATTGACTGGATTTCTTTGACTTAATTAGGCACTAGTGATTTGGATTTTGCTTGGCTTGAAGTGAAGGAAGGAAGAGCAGGAAAATGTTTGCATCAACGGCTAGTTGTTGACTTTTTACTTATGGATAAAAAAAACATTATATCTCCTATAATGCTGCAAAGTCTTGTTATCCAGCATCAACGGTTCAGCAGAAGCTCCATAGCAAGATTTTAGATGGATTGATCTCGCTGCTTATTTGTGTTTATCTATTTTGGTTCTTTTCTTCTCCTTTCTTTTTTGCTTTTATTTCTGTTTTATTTGCTGGCTACAGGCTGTCCTAGATAAAATTGAACTGGTAGGGCAGGCAGAATCTAATTTGGACAGCTGGTCTAAGGGAGGAGACCAAAGAAGACAAATCTTCATTGATAAAAGGAAGGACCAGAAGAGGGAATGTCAACACTTTTCTCTCATAGCTTGTTTGGTCCAGTTCAGTGTTTTTGCAAGGAAATTTGGGCACCCTTTTGCTCTTTAAAGTTGAACACAAATTTTGGTGGGGAGACTGTGTTTATTATGGGACGGAGAGCGTATCGTGAGCTTCCACCGGGCTCAACCATCAAGGCTCTTGTTTCGCTTCGGAATCTGTTCAGAAGCAAAAAAAAAAAAAAAAGGGAGGTAGAAATTTGGAGCCCATGCACGTCAGGGATGTTTAGGGGCCACAACACTGGATTGCTCGCTTTTCTATTAGACAATGCTGCACTCACAGTTTTCAAAGTAAAATCTGTGGAAGTCCATCCCTTCAACGAGATTGCCCAGCGCTTCAGGCTCAAACGAAGTTAGGCCTGGATCACATATTTTTCTAGGGAGAAAGAGAATGTGATAAGTTAGATTAATAAGAGGGTTTTCATTTTTTCCCGCTCTTTTGGAAGGGCAAATAATGTTTAAGCTTCTTAGATTTTTAGCATCTAACTTTTCAGAACTTTTGCACAGTGTCTGAATGAGTTCCACACAAGAACAAGTCTAGATACTCACAGGATTATATTGCTCCCCTTTTCTACCCAAACATAAACAAATGGTCCAAGGCTAATGAGAAATTAGCTAATGAATGTGTACCACAAAACTATATCAAGTAAAAGAGACGTGGCTGAACTGTTAAATAACCAGAGAATTATAACAGCAGAAAGCTGGAAGGGGACATTTCAATCTGAACCTTTGAAGTTGAGCCCTCTTAAATCTGACCCATAGACAAAATTTGAAATTTTAACAAATCCAATTTGCTAGCAGGCCAGACAGAGAAAAATGCAAATGAACTGACACACTGAAACTCTGATGCATAAAGCATCAACGGAGAACTTTTACAAGCATAAAATTGCTGCCTTCTAGGTAGAATCAAAGTCAATGGGAAGTGGCAATTATAACAGACGTCAAAGAATGTAGTTATGTGAGCAATTTTGGGCACACACACACACACACACACACACCCCAAAATTGCATGTAACAGTTTGCTGTGCAAACTGCATTGGGTGCTGGTTTGCTTCCAAATCCAATTCAAGGTGTTGGTGGTGTAATTTAAACCCTTTTGATGCCTTGGGGCCAGGTTACCTACAGAAAGGCCCTCTACCCATTATATCAGCCCGTCTCACCCGCTCAGGCAGGGAGGGAGGTTACAGCCATTAAGATACTTGCATATAAAAACACAGTATTGTTTTAAAATAAGGAAGCATAACTAAGGAAGCGTTCTCTGTGGGTGCACCGGATTTATGGAACCATCTTCCGGTTGAGCTCCGGATGGCACCCGATCTCCGCTCCTTCCGGCGCGACCTTAAAACCCATCTCTTTAAACAAGCGGGCCTGGCCTGATGGGACGGGGTGGGATTTTTATTAATAACTTCAATTTTAAATTTGTATTATTTATGGGCATTGTTTAATCATGTTTTAATAATTTTAATTTTAATTTTTGTATCTAACTTTTATGTATTGCCCTGTTCACCGCCCTGAGTCTCTTGAGAGAAGGGCGGTATATAAATTAAATAAATAAATAAATAAATAAACTATTGAAATGAAAAGTTTGCCTACTGTCCTATAGTCTGGAATTGACTTATTAAAGGTATGGCCCTATTATGGACATAGTAAATAGCTCAGCAACAAATTTAATTCTATTGATGGAGGGCACTGCTTACGGTACATCAATAAACAGCAATACATATAAAACTGCATATAAAATAGTGAGTTGCAAGATCAGGACCCCTTGTAAGATCTCACACTCAGCCTACTCACGCATAGGCCTCAAAATCGCCATTATTCACAGCCTCTATCAGCTGCTCCGTGATCTTGATTATTTCCTGTTTGCGGGCTAGGTAAAAAAAGAATCAGAGAAAACAGATGGGGAAATTAGGCAAATATGATCCAGAGTGAATACCTTTCATGTCAAGCAGAAAGCAGAAAAACACTGCCTTGCCACACTTCATTCCTACTATTCTTTAGCATCTTAAAGGCAATGTTATTATATTTAGGCCTCAAAAATCTGAACCATCACTCAAAGGCAGCAAAGGGGAAGAAAACATAATAGGTCTTTGCTGCCATTTAGTGACTGTCTGCAGTCCTGATCTAACCAAGAATAGTGTTGGGGTTAAACCAGAGAGAACTCAATTCAGAACTCTGGTTGACCATGAAGTTCTTTAAGAAACAGTGGACCAATTGTTTGGAGACCAGCCTACTGCAAGTGATAGTTATGAGAGTTAAACTAAGATAGCATATGATGAGCTTCTTGGAGAAAAGGTGGATTGCTATTAATAAGTCTCATATTACTAGTAGTATGGATATGGTTCTTCAGAATTGGATGCCACATTAAAAGAACATGGAAAAGACTACCCATGGGTCTAATAGACACTGACTCCCTCCAAAATCAGGTGCACAGATATTTCCACCATATACAGGTATGTACATCCTAAACTAGCTTTCTACCATAGAAAAGAAGTAAATCCTAACCTTATGGACCAAAGTGAGCAGAACTGATTTTAGTGCAATCATACAACTTAGGGGACCATAATCTATTGTCAGCTTCCATCACATTACAAGATTCCACCCTTGCCTCAAAGATCAAGGCATTCCTTGAAATCTATTGTCCACTTACAATGATGTGGATTGAATCCCTACATATCTCTGAAACCAATACACACAGAGAGATGCAGGAAGTTACAATGTATAGAACTAATTCAATTAAAGCAAGTGCTATGAATAAACAAAGACTCTAGTGGCAGAAATGGTGTCACCTGTCTTTGTCTTGCCAGTTTTCAGGTGTGGCTCAGTATGAACAGAGACAGAGTCCAGGTACTTGCCTTTAAAGCTTTACGTGTTTATTCAGCGGAATAAAGACAGTCCCCTCTGAAGAAGAGGGAACCCCGAGTACATTTTGATAACTCATATTTATATGTTTGCCAGTGCATTGTTTACTACATCACCCAGAAGCACTGGCACTCCCCACCCAGACAAGCTGGCACACTCTAGATAATAATAATAATAACAACAGCAACAACAACAATAATAAAGTTGGAAGGGACCTTGGAGGTCTTCTAATCTAGTCCAACCCCCTGCTCAGGCAGGAAACCCTGTACCATTTCAGACAACTGACTGTTCAGTCTCTTCTTAAAAACTTCCAGTCTTGGAGCATTCACAACTTCTGGAGGCAAATTGTTCCACTGATTAATTGTTCTGTCAGAAAATTTCTCTTTATTTCTAGCTTGCTTCTCTCCCTAATTAGTTTCCATTAATTAGTTTCCTAATTAGTTTCCTCCTCAGGTGATTTGGAGAATAGCTTGACTCGCTCTTCTTTGTGGTAGCCCCTGAGATATTGGAAAACTGCTATCATGTCACCCCTCGTCCTTCTCTTCATTAAACTAGACATACCCAATTCCAGCAACTGTTCCTTATATGTTTTAGTCTCCAGTCCCCTGATCATCTTAGTTGCTCTTCTCTGTACTCTTTCTAGAGTCTCAAAATCTTTTTTACATTGTGGTGACCAAAACTGGATGCAGTATTCCAAGTGTGGCCTTACCAAAGCATAGATGGAGATAAGATAAATACAGAAATAGCTACCCACTGCCCTTGGAGGTCTTCCAAAGACATCAAGTGTTATCTCAGAGACATTAGGCGTTTCCCAAGGAACTTTCCATGACCTCGAAGGCCTGCAAAGGCAATGATGACATAGCCAAATATGCTCCCTCAAGACTGTCAACAGAAACATTAGATTCCTGGTCAACAGTCCTGCCTAAATCACCTCCCTGGAACCTAAAGAAGTTTGGAGACGTCTGTCTTCACATGGACTGAAAATCCATTTTGTGGTTGGTTAGCAAGGATGTACTATAGCCTTCAACCCTCCTTACCTGAACAATAAATTCCATTCTTCTCTAGACTTCTCCTCAAAACAGTTCAGATCTTAACTATGTCTGTATCTTAGAGGGCCAGAGCCATAAGGAGAGAGTAAGTAATCTAAAAAATGTCTTTCAAGTAAAAACCTCTACCGAACCTCATCCAGTGAGAGATCCAATTGCAGGTCTGAGTGATATGTATTACAGGTATAATCCTTGACCTATGACCAGAATTAGGACTGGAATGTCCATCACAATATATTGCAGTTGTAAATCAACTCAGGCCCAATTATATGACAATGTTTATGGTGGTTGTTAAATGAATCAATGGATCCAACTCCATCCATTTCTGCATGGAGATGCTAACTTTTGTTTCTCAAATTAACTAAGCCTATGAACAAAGAGATCTGCTATGCAAATGAGCCACAGTATTTGGCTCTGTATTTTACCATCAACTGATTCCAACTTTCTGGATGTTCTTGAGTTTAAAATAGTCAACTGTGACTCAGGTAACACTCTTGCTGTTAAAAAAAATGCAAGGCTAAAAGAACTAATTGTCCATGGATTGTGGGAAAACTCACTTAGAAAACATGAAATTACCCCAAAATAACTGTACCTTGAACAAACATGGACTGATTTCTGATATATTAGCAAGACTAAAATATGATTCAGATGGATCCAATAAAATCCAAGAAATGATAGATTTTGCCTTACAAGTTACTACATATGGATGACTCACTTCTGGGATAAATTAAATGGATAAAAAGGGATAAGGGGAAACAGTGACCCTTTTCCTTAGCACCATAAGTCTTATCTGAGTCACAGTTACAAGCTTCACAGAGCAATAACTCCCATTCTGCAAAGAATTGTCCCCAAATATTGCTCAATTCTAAATGATACGACAGGTTAGTCCACAGTTATCTGTGACTGACATAACTATTTCTTCTCGTGCTGCTGCTTCACAAAGGATGAATGTTTCTTTATTTAAACACATCTATTTACTTTAGAAAATTTCCAGAGCGTCTTTTGTTTCCACAGTTGGCCTACTCAAAGGACCTTATCAATTTTTTCCTTTTTTTCATTAAGTGAATACTCATTCCTGGTCTGTCCCATTTTGCACAAAGAGACAGTCATAATCATAATCATAAAGTTGGAAGGAACCTTGGAGGTCATCTAGTCCAACCCCCTGCTCAGGCAGGAAACCCTATACCATTTCAGACAAATGGCTGTCCAGTCTCTTCTTAAAAACTTCCAGCGTTGGAGCATTCACCACCTCTGGAGGCAGGCTGTTCCACTGGTTAATTGTTCTAACTATCAAGAAGTTTCTCCTTAGTTCTAGGTTGCTTCTCTCCTTGATTAGTTTCCATCCGTTGCTTCTTGTCCTGCCTTCAGGCACTTTGGAGAATAGCTCGAGTCCCTCCTCTTTGTGGCAGCCCCAGAGATATTGGAACACTGCTATCATGTCCCCCCTCGTTCTTCTCTTCGTTAAACTACAGATACCCAATTCCAGCAACCGTTCCCTATATGTTTTAGCCTCCAGTCCCCTGATCATCTTTGTTGCTCTTCTCTGTACCCTTTCTAGAGTCTCGACATCTTTTTTACATCGTGGTACCAAAACTGGATGCAGTATTCCAGGTGTGGCCTTACCAAGGCATTGTAAAGTGGTATTAGTACTTCACTTGATCTTGATTCTATTCCTCTGTTAATGCAGCCTAGCACTGTGTTGGCTTTTTTGGCAGCTGCAGCACAGTGCTGGCTCATATTTAAGTGATTGTCCACTAGGAGATCCCCGAGATCCCTCTCACAGTCAAAAAGATCATTCCATTAAAAAAAAACACCGCACTGAGGTTATAGACTGAAATCTTATGCACATGTATCTAGAAGTAAGCTACATACAAATAGGATTTATTCCAAGTCAACACATTGGATCAGGACTATGGAAATCCATAGTCCATCACATCAACCTCAAAAGCAAGGGTATCCAATCTTGGTAACTTTAAGACCTGTGGACTTCAACTCCCAGAATTCCCCAGTCCTGCTGGCTGGGATATTCTGGGATTTGAAGTTCACAGGTCTTAACAGTTGCCAAGGTTGGATACCCTTCATGCTCTAAAGTTTCACCAGGTGGCTATGGCCCAGTCATTCCCTTTTAGCCCAACCTATCTCATCATTAAGTTGCCTTGAGCTTTGGAGGAAAGGTAGCTTATGCATAATAATAATACCGTATTTTCCGGCGTATAAGACAACTGGGCGTATAAGACGACCCCCTACATTTCCTGTTAAATTATAGGGTTTGGGCTATTTTCAGCACCCGGCGTATAAGACGACCCCTGACTTTTGAGAAGATTTTTATGGGTTAAAAAGTAGTCTTATACGCCAGAAAATACAGTAATAATAATAATAATAATAATAATAATAATGATGATGATGATGATGATGATGATGATGTTGTCATGGCTACAGTATAAGTAATATGTCTTCTGGGCTGTTGGTATTGCAGTTGGGGAAAAAAATAGAATTCTGCTTTCCAAGGGACAAAGAGAATAGGATGAATTACACATAGTGAATAAAGGCAAGGAAATTGACCTGGTGCCATTCCAAATGCAGAGGCAACATGCGCACATAACATAGAAACATGGAACATAGACATAACATGGAATTCTTCAGATGTTACTGGCCAACATCTACCCTTCCAAGTAGATCCAAGCTATCAGTTTTCACCAATGCCAGCTAGCATTAAGAGAAGCTTAAGTTCAACATCTGCACGTGGTTAGAGCTACTGATCATAGAACACCTGTCAGCACCTTCTAGGTTTAAGTATTTGATACAAGCACAACACATCTTTTGCGCCAAGACCACTTTTCCACAGGCCATCTGCGTACAATGCAGTCTGCACAATCCAGTCCTCTCATGCACATGTATCCCACCTTCTCAGCCTAGTGAAGCAACCTAGTGAAGCTTTAACCATTCAAGCAAAGGCACGTGGCAATAAGCATTAGGCTGTTATTTCACACCTACAGTGTCTAACGAGAATCGAATGTTCTTTCAAGACTGAATAGATCAAGCTGGGATGAGCTGTTGGCTATCAGAGACCACATGCGCTACTTACGATCTGAAGGAAGAGGACTAGCAATGGGTGGAAATGGGAAAAGCTGGGTGACAGCAGGCTGTGGCCCCTCAGCTTCTGGGGCTCCAGAGCCCCTTTTCACCATGCTTAGGACATCAGACAATTTCGAGGCTGGCACGAGACAGATGAAAGAAGGCATGGAGGTAATCATAAAATAAACAAATTAAAACAAAGCAATGATGCGGGGAAAGGAATCTTCAAGACAATATGTGATTCATTCAGGCTCAGTTACTTTCTAGGTAGGCAGGTCTTAACCCAGAGATGGGGAACTATGGCCCCTTTATGACTTGAGGAATTCTGGGAGTTGAAGTCCACAAGCCATAAAAGGGCCCTAGTTCCCTATCCGTCTTAACCTGACCCCTTATTTTATGAATATATGTCCCTGTAACAACCCTACATCACAACCCTACATCACAACCTAAACTGGTTTCTGATAGGCTTCCAGGTACAATTACAGGTTATTCCTTTTTTTTATTGTGGCACCTGCACCCTTCAATGACCTCTTGTTGTCCTTCTCTCAAAAGCATGGCTAGCTCTGACCCATTTGGTCTTCAGAAAGGCAATAAAACCTGGCTTTTTTCCTGGTTTTCCTGATTGGAGCTTCCCTTTTGGAGAGGGACGTGAATTATGAGTTGCTGGTTGCCTATTTTATGTCTTTTAACAGATGTTCATCATCATCTATTGCATGCTTCCCAGAGTTGCAATGTTTTGCCCATTCTATACGTGAATAAACAAGAAAGCCCAACTTAGAAATTTTCCATCTCCAATTCTGTATTACAGTTATTAGGAAGATCTCTGGCTGAAACAAAGTTGACCTATTTCACAAGATAAATGACTAATTCTGAGAACCAGCTGGAAACCTGTCTTTTTCTCCTGATTTATTAGAGCATCTCCAAGCACAAATTACTTCACCAGGTACAAATTCTTGCTAGAGAATAATCCCCAACGGAGCAACTTTCCACTTCTTCGGAAGCATTGCAGCCCTGATCAATGTGTTCTTTCCCTCACCTTCCCTATCAGTTTTCGAGTTGGCATCAAGTTTGTTCCAAAGCAATCTGATTTTGCCAAAAAAAAAACCCAAATCCCCTCCAGAAGCTAGAGACTACCCACAGCTTTCCTCGGAAGCCTCTGGAATAAGAGTTTTGCAAGATTTGAGTCGTGCTGCTTGTGGGGGATGAGGGATAATCTCAGCAGGATTGAGCCACATCAGAGACAAGTCACAGAAAATCAACAATAATCTCTTAAAGGGGAGATCAATGAGAGAAGACAGTTCCCACTTTTTTAAAAAAAAAACCCCACAAAGGGCTCATGTCGGTTGCAGGAACCGTAACAGAGAAATCCCAGGGACATTTCGCTACTTACACGAGGGAGAAAGAGGATTGGTGACAATAGAAGGTAGTCCAGAAAGGGGGCTGGAGGTCTTTGGCTCTTCACTTTTGGGGGGCGCAGAGCCCCCTTTCACCATGCCTAACACATCACAGAGTTTGGCAGCTGTGTTGGCAGTAGATGAGAAAAAGGGAAAGGAAGGGGCAAAATGAGAAAACAAACAAAAAACAAAAGGCAACCAGCAAAACAGAAATTAAATGTGGGAGGATCCCTCCTTGTAGTGGCAGAACGTTTAGGAGAATAGCCCCTCGTGACATTGTGCAACTGCACTGAGGGGAATTACTGCTCTTTAAGCACAAGACGTTTATTTAGAAGAGAGGAAGGTGGAAAGCCAGGGGTCTAGGAGAACTCAATGCAGCCAACTCAACACAAGACAATTTCCCGTGGAACCAGAGTTACACTACTATCGAAGAAATGGTAGAATGGAATCACTAAAGAAAGGACGGCGTAGGAGGGATAGAATGAAATGTGAATGACAAAAATTCAAATCATTTTTAAATCACTTTAAATAATTAAACTGATTTGCTGAATTGTTCCACGGCGAGTTGTCCCACAGCGAGTTGGCCGTGGTGAGTTGGCTGTGGCAAGTTGTCCCATTCTGAAAGCCGGAGGGATTTTGCAAATTTGTGACGTGCCATTTTTAGAGGCAAGGGATACCTCTGCTACTTACACGGGAGAGGAAGAGGATTAGCAACAACCGTGGATGGGTTAGGCAGAGTAATGGAAGGCTTTGGGTCTTCAGCATCTGGGGGTCCAGAAGCCCTTTTCACCATGCCTAAGACATCGGATAATTTAGCAGCTAGGGTGAGATGAGGAAGAGAAAAAAAATGAAGACACACACACACACACACACACACACACACACACACACACACACACACACACACATATATATATATATATATATATATATATATATATATATATATATATATAGCTCAAAAAAATAAAGGGAACACTTAAACAACACAATGTACTGTATTTAATAGTAGGATGTCTTATTTTGTGTTCCCTTTATTTTTTTCAGCAGTATATACTGTATGTATATACTGTATATACTGTATGTATATGTATGTATATGTATATACAGTATATACTCTGTGTGTGTGTATGTGTGTGTGTGTGTATGTATATGTATGTATATATGTATGTATATATATATATAAACAAACCCACAGAGATGGGAAAAATTGAAACAGGAGGACAGATTTAAAAAAGCACTCCATTGAAGGGAAGGATGTTGCTCAAGCAATGAAGCAGCAAGTGTCCTCATATGTTTGCATGTTTAAGGCATTAATCAGTCTAAGATGTACAAAATGATCACTGATTAATTAGGGGGCGCTCAAGTCTTCTTTTCATTTGGTGTGCAAATGATTGTTTTTGTTGCTTTTGTGAACTGACATCTAGGTGCAGTCCTGAATTCTTTGTGGAAGACTCTTTTGCACCAAGAATTACACGAGTTGCATAATAAACATGGAACAAATTCTGATGAGGTTCCTAGCATGTGTACAAATCAACCCATCAATCCTTCCAGGGCACTTTACTGACTGAGTATTCCAACATTCAAGGGATATTGGGTAAAATGATAGAAATGTTTGGTTTTTCTGCTTCAGAGACTTCTATTTCACCTGGCCTTGTACAGCAGAGAACTACTAGGCAACTGGGGCAAAAAATAAGAGAAGGGAAGAAAATCTCGAAAATGTTGAGTTGAAAAATATTAGAGAACCACAAGACAAGAGCAGTAACAGTTACAATAACAGTATAAGAGAAAGGAACTTAGAGGTCTTCTAGTCTAACCCTCTGCTCAAACGAGACCTTATACCAGGGATAGGCAACCTTGGCTTTTTTATGACTCATGGACTTCAACTCCCAGAATTCCTGAGCCAGCCATGCCATAAAAAAGTCATAAAAAAGCCAAGGTTGCCTACCCCTGCCTTATACCATTTCGGACAAATGGCTCTCCAATCTCTTCTTAAAAACCTCCAATGATGGAGTACCCACAACCTCTAGAGGCAAGCAGTTCCACTGTTTGTTTGCACTGTTGGGGAATTTCTTTTTAGTTCTAGGTTGCTTCTCTCCACCCATTGTTTCTTGTCCAGCATTCAGGTACTTTGGAGAATGGGTTGGTCCCACCCTCTCAAATACTGGAAGCCTGCTAACAAGTCACCCCTAGTCCTACTCTTCATTAGACTAGACATACCCAGTTCTTGCAACCATTCACCATATGTTTTATCTATGTTTGGGATCCTTTTCAGATGCTCTAGAATTCTCTAGCTTTGTGGAAATCCAGAATTTCGGCCTGTTGTTATTATGAATTATTTCTTATTCCATCTCTACAACCACAAGAATTTTCCATATCTGGGACTAATTATTTTAATTTGTTGCATGAATATTTGTTTTCCTGCTCAAGTTAAAAAAAATTAATCACACTGTAGACCTTTTGATTTATCATCGTTTGACATTATTATGTTGCAGGACTTTCCAATGGATCATGCAACCTTTGCTAATGAAATCCAAGCCAAGAATGTATTCATTAGATTCCGTTAAAGCAATGTAAGACCTGGTTTAATAACAAGCCACAAATGCTTTCCAGCAACACTCTTTTTCAGCTACATAGCTGTTGAATGCACACCCTAGCTCTCACACACTACTTACACTGGGGAGGGAGAGGGCTTGCAATAGCTGGTAATATGCAGGGTGAAGAATTTGTTGGGTCTTCAGCCACAGGGGTACCTGATCCCTTTTTCATCAGGCCTAACACATCAGAGAGCTTGGAGGCTGAGACAGGACAAATGAGAAAAGCAGGGAGGGAGGGAGAGAGGGAAAGAAAGAGAGAAGATAAAGGAAGGACAACAAAAAGTAACAGTGAGGTAGAAAAAAAATCTGAAAAGATGACTCAAAGATGCAAAGAATCCTTTAACTGCCAATGAATCCAGTGCACAAAGTGTGTTTAATCTGCCTAGTTATGGCTTTCTAAATCAATTTCTACTAGCGTCACTAAAGCAAATGACTTAGGTTATGTGGATACGAACAGGGGCTAAGTTGAAAGAACGTAGTCTAAGTTCAACTACTACTTGAGGATATCCTGTTTTTTTTTGTAATCATTCTTCCATATGGCTGAGCCTATATGAGGCCTAGGGATCTGGACTTCTACCAAGTTTCCAAGCCAGATTAGGGGACCCAGCTTCATTTAATTTTGGGGTGAAAATACTTAGAGGCAATGTGAAGCTGAATTCAGGAGCCACGATTTGACGACCAGCTAGAGCTGAAGATTAATTGGCAAAATCATTAGCCAAGCTAGCCATAGCTCAAATATAAAGGTCCATCCAGGGTGGATGTTGTTGAGCTCTTCCTCAATTCTTCAAAAAGGAAGAATGAAAAGTTCAAGTAGGTTCATTCAGACAACAGGAAATCAAGCTTGTGGCTAGAGCCGAATGAAACCCATGGCTTAAGGCTTATAATTCGGAGTCTTAAATGGAAGGTCTAACTGGGGAACACCTTATCACAAGCCACCCAGAGTTGCTTAAGATGGGCAGCCCTATAAATCTTCCAAACCGATAAATTAACAGATAAACAAACATGGGGGCCTTGCAACTTACAAGCAGCCGTGATTGCAGCAGCAGCGGAGGAGATGACAGAGGTCTGCAGACTGGGAAGAGGTTCAGGGGCAGATCCTGAATTCACTTGACTTTTTACAAGCTCATTATCAGTGCTTTTAACTGGGGAGAATGTGAAAGAGTAGAAAAAGAAACAAAAGCACTATAAAGACAGAAAGAAGAAGGAGAAAAAAAATCCAGTGACCCCTTTGATGGAAGGAAAAAACAAAACGAAAACAAAATAGGAGACGCAGAATGGGAAAGGAAGATGTATTTTAATAGGGGGGAAAAAAGAACGGGGAAATGGGATTAAGATACACAGACAACTTATTTCCAGGTATGACAAGCAGGAAGGTTTGATCATATTCATGTCCTGGGTAGGGACTTTTTATAAGGTATCTGTACTGGCTGAGAATCTAATTTTTCCCAGAGGGCTTGATCCCTTTAGTTCTGATGGACAACTTTCTCTCTCCCTGGAAACAAGTGATAGAGTGTTGTGATTCAGGGTCAGCCTGTGGGTTCGGCAGTTGGGTCGGACGATTCAGAGGAGGAGGAGGAGGGGTTTGGAGAGCCTGCAGAGGACATCCCTGAGGCTTCGCAGAGCCCTCAGCCAGGCCTCTCCCATCTGGTTACGACGCAGACCCAGCTGTGTGAGCCTGACAGCGTGGATGAAGATGACCCACAGCTGGCCCTGTTCAAGGACGCCCAACGCAGGAGGCAGTCAATCAGGAATAAACAGAGGAAGGCAATGGGGCACCTCGGAAGGAGGCAGAGAGAAGCCACGCCTTGAACTGTTTAAAAGGGGAATGTGTGGGAGGGCTGGTTTGCTGAAGGCAACCGTTTGAATAGCTCCTGTTTCATGGTTCGTTTTTTTGTTTTGCTCTGTTGCTCTCTTTTGTGTCAATAAATTTGGCAGGCTTAGTTCCAGCCTCTTGCCTTTTTGTAAAGGGGTTGTCCCTGCCTTTTCTGCAGGGCCGGTAGTAGGCTGGTACAGAACATAGAGCATACGCTGACCTTCTATGAACTTTCCCCACTGTTTTTAGTATCCTGAGGCTACAGTCAAGCCCAGCAAAGGGTTACCAGTACAATAAGAAACATGGAATTCCAGGTAGAACGGGATATCTCTCCACAGTAGAAATCAGATTAAATGGGGTGTGTGGGAACCAGCCAAGATATCTGAAAGGCCTGACTTCCTACGAGTAGAATAGCATTTTTTTTAAGAGCCAGACTTAATATCCTCCCCTCAGCACTCCTGCAGGACGGTTATGATAAAACCACAATAGTTGCGCAAATGTGTACGTGTAGCAATGGGGAAGTTGAAGATATCTCACATGTCCTGTTGCGCTGCAAATTCTACAGGGACATCAGGACAACATACATTCTCCCTCTGTTAGAGAGATTTCTAGGGAGATCAGATAACTCCTACGTGAAACCATCTCCTTCAGGATTCAAATCCAGCCACCACGCATGCAGTAGCAAAATTTTGTGTTGCTGCAATGATAATAAGGGGGGGGGGGGGAAACACCTAAAGAACTAAAGAACCTTATTGATATTAATACTTTGCTTAGTTATTTTCTTACGGTTTCTGGAGAATGTGTTTATTTTCATGTTTCACTTTTGAAATGCTGGTCTGTAACTGTAATAAAAATGGATTCTGATTCTTTATCAGGTATCTGAGCAGCAACATAGGATAACCCTAGCCCTAAACTTATTTCTATTGATCACATTGATCTGGGACCAATCGTTTAAGCATCAGGGCATGACGTATTTCCTAACTCTATCCTGGCACTTATACTTTGAACAATTTATGAAGGAAGTGAATGACAGAAGAGACTACGCATTACTTTTTCTGAAACCTCAGAGCTTTGAGACAAGACTTGTATCATGTCATCTTCGTCCCTCATTTGTGAAAGATTACAAGAGGCGAAGGCATATGACAAAGCTTTCCCCGAGGGTGGTCCCTCTGTGTTCTCCTATTAGGGCGATCCTTGTGTGTCTCCTATCATCTCTTAGGCTTCAGAATGTCTCCTCTGCCTTTTTGTCGATAGCACTAGAAGCCACGTACCTAGACATGCACCCACATTTTTTGGAAATGCCAGCCGACTGAGTCTTAATTCAAGTCTTGTAGAAAACACAAGTCCAGTCTAGCATACGTATATAGACCATACATCCACATGCCATTCCATTGCAGCAGGACAGCGTTTACACAAATCAACCTTCATCAGTCAAGGAACAAAATTTGAGCCTAATAATGCAGCAGGAATCCACCCTCCCCCTGCAACTGATCTGGACCTCTGCTTTACAAAATATAAAATGTTATGCTTCAAAACAAAAGTTATTTGGCGACAAAGGCATACACAGGAAGTACAGCTACCTGTTGGACTGAAGAGAAAGCTAAAGGTTACTTTGAAAAAGTACTATCTCCCCCAGTTTGTGTGTGTGTGTGTGTGTGTGTGTGTGAGAGAGAGAGAGAGAGAGAGAGAGAGAGAGAGAGGGAGAGAGAGAGGGAGAGAGAGAGAGAGAGAGAGAGAGGGGGGGGGAACCCAAACAATACAAATCCAACCTTCCTTTCCCTTCCAACATAAAGGTATCTATACAGTCAAAAAGTTTTGCCCTGGTTGACTTGCGCACTGTTTGTGCCCATTTCTGGACCAGAAGACCTTGCTCACAGTGATTCGCATCCTAGTTACCCCATTTGGATGACAGCAACATACTCTTCATGAAACTGCCATTGAAAAGCATTTGGAAGCTACAGTTTGTCCAGAATACAACAGGGTGGGCAGTTTTTGACGTTTCTTATGCATTCATATAACACCGCTACTCTGTGAACTGCACTATGTCCCAGTAGGCTTCTGGGTGAAATGGAAGGTGATGGTTAGCGCTTATAAAACCCCTACACAGCACAGGACCAGCTATTTGCAAGACTGCTTATTTCCCATCATTTGTGCTCACCCTGCTAAATCTAGCAGCGAGGGTGTGTTCCTTTTTCCCCCTCTGTCAAATAAGGTCATCTTGTTGGACCCAGAAGTTATACCTTCGTGGCACCTGTCCTGTAGATCCTGTGGGCAACGCTGGTGGCATCATGATTGGAAGGGGAATCACACTTTTCAGCTTGTTTTCATGGAGCGAAATATACAGTGTCTTAAGCATTACAAAAACTTCATATGGCTTTCTGCTCTTCCCTCTAGTAGGGCAAAACTGACTCATTCTATCTTGCTGATTAATTTCCTTAAATTGTGTTATTCGAAAAGAGGCGTGTTAAGCATGGGTTAGGTCGGATAGGTTTTTGAGCCTAGACTTGCATTACCACTTATAATAAAACACCTGTAATTATGGCAGATACAGATTTCGCACAGACAAAATTTCTCAAGTATCCATATGAAGCTCGATTGTCATCAGCAAGAGTCGACAGCCTGCAAGCACTGGGCTACAACACCTTCACAGTAAGCCAGGATTCATCAAACAAGCGAGAACATGCACATCTGTGTTCCAATTTGCCCACAACTTCCTTTCTAGCCATGGTATACAATGGAGTCTGCATTTATTCCTTTCTCCTTAGGTCAACTGCTATCGCTTCCAATATTCCACTTGTGCTCAAGCGCGCAGACAATCAGGAGTATGCAAGCAGAATAACTAACTCTACAGATGTCAAGCCTTTGACCTCTGGGCCAACTCCTTAAATCTGTTACCTTTTGTGTCCTCATCCTCTATGGTGGTGTTTGTGCTGTCGGATGATTCCTGTGGAGACACACAGAGGAGGAGGAGAAAAAGAAAGCAGACGGTTAGAGGCTCTCGCCAGAAACAGATGCTTGAGGAGAGGGTGAAGATGCACAATTTGAGGCCAAAGACTCTGGATCAATCAGAAAAGAAACTGTGAGATACTCAAAACTCTCTTTTTTTCATATGACAATAAAGAGCCATATTAATCAATATAGAAGCATCTGCCCCAAGAAAACTAGGGAGATGGTTCACCCTAGTTTTACAAACTTAAAAAACAGAATTGCGGTTGGCTTTGTTTTTCTTGCTTCTTAAGAAAGAAAGAACTCAAATCAGATCGCTAGTAAGATTGATGGAGAATTCTCGTGCAGAATTGATCTGTAAGTCCCATTTTTAATGTTGCAGTGTGGATCAACTGTAAACCACAAGGGAAAAAAAGTGCACAACTGCCATTTGCTTCTACATATGGGTGAACTTAGACTTGAGATAATTATGTCCAGCTGTGTCAGACCCTATTTACTACTGGAGTATCTGTCGTGACATAAACTTACTCTTGTTTGCAGAATTATGGCCCGACTCATAACTACGAGAATGTTCTCATTTCTCATCAAAGAATGCTAGAATTAAGATTTGTCAGACTGTCTGAGTGATCTGTAGCAGTGTTTCTGAGCTTCAGCAACTTTTAAGGTGTGTGGATTACAACACCCAAAACCTCCCAGACAGCTACGCTAAAGTTGTGGAGGTTGAGAAACATTGATTTTACAGCATGATATCCTTTGAGGTGTGGAGCTGGTCTGGGGATAGATATTACTACTGTTCCTAAAAGTAAGGTTTAGTTGGAAATAAATGTCATTGGTTTGATTAAGGGGTCTGCATAACTTAGAATCTTATTCTTCTCGTACTATTACAATTAATTTAAAAATTCCAAATTCCAAACAGAATGATTAGTTTTTTTAACTTTGATAAAAAAATGTGCATCATATTAATTAATATTAATTAATTAACATTTCCCCCCTTCTGTTTAATTGTGTCTAATTCTTGGAGATTGCCAGGAATCCCTGCAGTTTTCTGGGGGAAGCAAATGCAATAAAAGCAGCAAATCTGATATCCTCACAAGTTGTTGTTGTTTTTTAACACAAACCACCTATCTCATTTGTCAAAAACAGAGTAGGTTTAACATTATGATAATATTTTAAAACAGTTCAATTTTCTGTGACACCTCAAAGAAAATGGTTGCTCCCCCTCAGGATGAAAAAAGCTATGTTTCTAATATGAGAAGATTTTCCTCCCCAAACATTTGCAGCAGAAAAGAATATATTCTAGAAATAATTGTTAATATGAACAGAAGACTTTAGTAGCCTCCATTTATTGCCCAGTTGGAAGAAAATCAAAACCCCACATTCAACATAATCACCCCAGATTCCTCATCCCAATACAATTTGATATATGGGTACCAGTCCCCAGACTTACAATTTTTACTTCCTCTAAAAAAACAACAACAAATAAGTTGTATAATTAGAAAAACATTATCCTTTTTTTCTTAAAATTCATCTAAACCAGGAAATATTCTGTCTAGAAGAAAAGATAAATAAATGGGGATACTAATACAGTTTCCTTGACCAGCCTCTATGATATTTAACCTTTTAAAAACAAAAAACAAATTGGCCAACCCACAAAAAAAAATTCCAACTGGTTCTCTTCTTAAGGCTATGTCAGATGCACTGAGTGAATGGGCTTGAAGGGGTAGCGTAAACATGATAAAAAATTAAAGCCCCTGCAGCAAAGAATGGGTTAAAAAAATGCAGGTCTGGGTAGAAGTGAAGGCCGAGACCGATAATGAATGATTGTGACATGGTGCAATTATGCTGGTCCTCAGACCGTCCAGCCTCTTGGGTCTGCCTCGCTGCGTTCTTTCACTTGAGCATGAAGGAGCTCTGGGGTCAGAGTTGAGGCTTTCTTCCCCATCCTATCCCCCAGCGCAAAAACGCTCAGTTGAGACTTCTGGGAAGATTGGAGTCTCCACACAGGCTGAGAACCTCAGATGGGGAAGGCTGTCCCCCCCCATCTGGAGTTCTTCCCCATCTGGAGGCAACCTTCCCCATCTGGGGTTCTCAACCTGTGTGGAGACTGCAGTAACTCAAACTAGCAGGCCTCAACACATCTAGGACCAGAACAAGAGGAAACAGGTTTGAAGGACAATCCCATCCTCCAGAAGAGCTAGTTCCAGGTGACAAGTGACTACGAACTTCTTCCCCTCAATTCCATCTGTTTGGTCTGGACCACCTTCATCAGCCTCTTTGTAAGTCTAAAAGACCTGGAAAAAAATGTAGGGAACCTACCACCGGCAAGGGAGTCATGGAAATTCTTCACCTTCCTCCCCATTTAGTGGAAGGTCCAAAATTTGTGATTCTTCAAGAAGGCCAGACCTTTCAAAAACAGTGCTGCAGTTGTAGCTTTCTATCACACCTCAAAGGGCAACCCCACCTTTAATTATAGGCCAGTGGATTAAAGTCTAGTTTGCAGGGTCTCAGGCATAGGGAAAATGCACAATCTGAGCCTACGGTCTGTCCCCAGAGGTGAAATTACACAGCAATGCAAGGAGCAGGGGAAAAAAAAAGTCAATTTTTATCCAAGATAACGAAAAGGGCAAAAGTGAGGAGAAGGAAAGAGAGGCAGCAGTACCTTAATGCTGTCCACTGGGTTATGGATAACGGTGGTTTGAGGTTCCTACAGAGGAAGGAAAGATGAACCAAAGAAGAACAGAACAAAGAAGAAGAGGAAGAAATAAAAAACAATAGAGAGGCAATAATTGGAAGAGGAGATGGAGCAGAAAATGATGGGAAAAAATATGGGGGAAAAAGGGGAAAAGGGAGGGTGGGGGGAGAAAAAAGACCAAGACCCACATAAGAGCAGGGGAGGGGAACAAAATGGAAGGGAAAAAAGCAAAAGGCAATTAGTTCAGCAAAAGGCAAATGATTAACAAACAAAAAAAAAGTGGCAGAATAAATCAGGAAGAGAAGAATCAAAACTGGATTTTCCATGAATGAAACCAAAAAATCATATTCGAACCCCATGAGAAGATTGCAGTGACCCCACTTGGAAATGGAGAGGGCAAGCGGCGGTATCTATGTTCAATCCGTTCGCAATAAGGAGCATGGCCAGAGAACAACCAAAAAAAAAAAACCCACAACCCACTGGTCGTTGGGAGCAGCAACCAAACCTCCTACCTGGGTGGTTAACATCTCAACGCAGGTTCCACTGAAGAAGGAAGAAGGGTGAAAAAGAAGCAAAACAAGAGCAGCAGGTCCTCTGACCACATTTCTCAGCTTTCTGCTATGCTCTGAATTTTTAAGTTAAGAACCGATCTCTATCCCATGCCATGGCTGCATTCCGTGATGATCCCGGAGTTTAGATCTCTTACCCACAGGTTCTTGGTACACAACAGAGGGCTTAGCAAGAGGTATGGGGTATGAAAAGTCCATCCAATATAATTCCTGGGCAAAGGTTTTGGTAGCTGAGAACTTACCTTCCATAACATACATTTGTTTGACAAATCTTCAGTGCTTTTCTGACACTTTTAAGATGTACTTACCTGGAAACAGGTAATTCTAGGGCACTAAACTCATGTGTTCAGTTTGCATGGATATGGACAAGACTTTTATGGCTTGGTGTAGGCAGGCTGATAAAGTGAATTTGGCAGGACTAGCTAACATGTAAGAATGAGAGATGGGTCTCTCTCTCTCTCTCTTTCTCTCTCTCTCTTTTTACACGACCGTTAAAATATCATCTTTCTACCAGGTGATTTAAGAGAGGAGAGCTTGGGAGAATAAGAACCATTTCAAAGCTGAGAAAGTCTCAGAAAATCTGTTTGTAATGTATTTGATGTGGTCTAAGAATTATCCACACATATATCTCTACCTACTTTAGTAACAGTGAATGTGTGGTCAATATATGGCCTGGTGCTATATGACCAAGGTGTTGTGTGAATGGGGAAAGAGAAGAAATATGTACACATTAATCAAGCTTTGAAATAATTAAATAGTAAATAATGCATGCTTTGGTGCAGGATCTTCCAAATTCAGCCTTTGGTATTTCCAGTTAAATGAGCAGGTAGCTGGAGATGAAAAAGAATCTTCTTTGCTGGGAACCTTTGAAACATCCTGTCCATCACTGTTCAGCTGTCTTCTCCAAGTTGATGCATTTCAGGCAGGCTGGGCTCCAAGGATATTGTAGACCCAGTGCAATTGAAGGAGATCAGATTGGAGAAGGCTGCTGCTGAACCCAACACGAAGTTAACAGAGTAACAGATTTGAAAGGGGCCTTGGACGACTTCTAGTCCAACTCCCTGCCCAAGCAGGAAAGCCTAAACCATTTCAAACAAATGGTTGTCCCATCTCAGTTAGATAAACAATTAACCTGGGCTGTTAAAACAACTTTCTGCTTTGGTGATAAGATATTTTCAAAGTAGGCTTGATCCTAAACTCACTAGCAATGTGGAGAGTAATTAAAATACATTTGTGCTGCCTTGTGTCTTAGAAAAACAACAGCTACGAAAGGGAAGTGCTGAACCAAAAATCTAAAGAAACGGATCCTAGTTCAGTCATTTTTAGAGAACTGTGAAAGCAAGAACATCTCTTTCTACGGCTAACAGCTACAATACAGTTTGTGCAAACCTGATAAACATTCCGGGTAGAATATGAATGACTATAATGGCTCGTGTGATTGGACTTAAAGGCTAGACTCCTCACTGTGCAAGCTTGGTGCAGTTCAATAGTTGTTTTTATGCGAGGGGTTGGGGACGTTGAAGAATGAGTTCATAAAAAGGCAGGTTTCTGTACTCACGAATTACCTACTGACACGGGCACCAGCACTCCCCATTTAAGAGGCTATTCAGAACTAGCAATAAAAGCAAAGCATCTTGACTACCACTGAGAGGAACTGAACAAAAAACTATGTTTGAGGGTTGCAGATGAAAGTCAATTCGCATCTGAAGAGGTTGGAACAATGGGCGGGAGTATCAGCCGGGGAGAGGATGCGGGAGCAAATAAAGGCAACCCCCCCATACACACACACACGTAGGCTCCACATCTCTTTTCAAGATCTAACCGGCCCTGTGTTTCTTGCCCCCACTGGCAAATTCTGAATTGACGCATTCATCACCAGCCATTCTGTAATATTTAATATGCCACAAAGGGCTCTAGCTATTGAAATCTTTGAAGGGTTGGCCTCCTTGCCTTCAACAAAGCCAAATTCTCGCTTAATAGACAACTGGAGAATTGGGCTGGGGGAAAACCCCCAGTCCATTTTGCTCAATCAAAGGCAGTTTTCAACCCTGTTTCTTTGGCAAGGCAAATATTTGTTCCTCCTGATCACAGAAGGGATCTGTAGTTCCTGCCACACTGAAAAAACTGGCCAGCCCAGGGGTAGGCAACCTTGGTTCTTCTATGACTTGTGGACTTTAACTCCCAGAATTCCTGAGCCAGTCATAAAAAAGAGCCAAGGTTGCCTACCCCTGGACAAGCCTGTCCTAACATATATTATTATTTAGGGTGCTTCTATGCTGGGGGGAAAAAACCTTCCAGAGTCTTATTAAGTTTATTCTCTGGAATCTTTCCTAATGTAAACTACATAAATTGACTATAGAGAAATTTGTCATCTTACTCAGTTGTGTGTGTGTAAATTACTAACAAAGATTTAAGGGAGGCTGAGATGCATTTCTGACTCATTAGTCTTCATCAGTCAGTCATACCCTTCTGAGATTCAAACCTGGGCTGATTGCACGTTAGGCAGTGTTTTTAACTCTTGAGCCACAGGTTCTCTCTCGCTTTGTTAGCTTTCTGCAAGGGGAGAGATATGTGTCATATGTGTCATAGGAAACAAAGATTTGCCCCATGTTTGGGGCCTAGCAAGGTAATCTAATAGTTATATATATATATGGATCTTTGGTCATTCGGGTTTTTCCCTGCGTAGAATTAAAGGTGTAGGAGCAACGTTTCGACGGAATCCTACACCTTTAATTCTACGTGGGAAAAAACACGAATGACCAAAGATCCACATACAAACACCCGCGAAAACCTCAGAAAACACACACACACACACACACACACACGTATGTATGTATGTATGTATGTACAGCACAAAAGAATTCAGGGATCCAGAACAGTAACAGACAAGTTAGAGGCAGAACGTAGAGTTGAAGTCATCTTAAATCATGTACAGTTGTATCAGCAAGCATTAAGGAGCAACTACAGCAGCAAAACCACAGGGAAATCATTTTTTTGTGTAAAAACATAAGGAAAATAGAAGAAAAACTGTACCAGTGCGGCGGGCGGAAGGGTCCCTTTTGGGCTGGTAACTCCGGTGCTGCTTTTGGTGCTGTTCGTCTGAGGCTGTATCAAACATACACATTTTCGTCAATGAATGAATGAACACAAAGCACTTTTCATTCAGATAATCTGTGTCAAGGATTTAAACTCATAAAGCGTGCATCACTTCATGATTTACCTAGCAATGATGTACAGCTAGTGCTTTGGAAGCGATTGGTCTCTCCTTTCACCGCCATTCAGAGGATCTTAACTTGTGGCGAATAGAAGAGTACTTTAATTTCTACCCTTTAGCCGTTTTGCTAATTGAGTTTCTGAAAACGATCACGGACACAGAGCAGAACAATCTCTCCTGTTAATACAGCACAAGCTGGAATCTCTTTCCCTGGTTTTTCTCTTTCATGGAATGTCCCACTATAGCCCAGAGAGATATTTACCTTCACGCCATCCACTTTCTTGTTCAGTAAACTTTTAGCTGCTGCACAGGGAGGAAAAAAGAGATTTTAGTGGCAACTCTCTCGGTATCCTGAGAAAGCACTGTCTAAATAGCCTTCCCCCCCTCCCCTCAAAAAAACACACCACCCTCACACCAGCAGCACTGATGCTGTTTCCCCATCCAACTGCCAAAAGGCGAGTTGAGAACAATGGCTAAGTCCCAAAGCCCAGTGAGCATGGGCAAAGTCCCAATGTCTCCAAGCCAGAAGTAGACCTATAGATGAATAAGTTTCACAAATGGGCAACTCCCCCCAAAACAGGGAGGTCAGTAAGAGGTCTGCAGTAATACAAAACAGTGGAAGCTTTGCTCAATGGCACTTTAGTCACTGTTGTTTCTCAAACTGCCATTGGCTTGGCTTGGGCACACATTGTGTACAGCCATAAAAGGAGAGCATCTCTGTAGAGCAGTGTTCTGTTTAACAAAGCAGTCGTCTGAATAAAGTGGGACAGGATCCTTCTCAGGAGAAATTCTCCAATCATTCCTTCTCCTCTTTAGCCAAACTTGCAGAAGAACGGGGACAGCTTCTTGAATATCAATTCTTTTGTGCTAATAGCTCCAAGACTCATCCTAAGTACCAACTCATTTTAGAGATGCTGACATTTGCAATGAAAATGCTAGATGTTTTCAACAGAATTACATACAGGTTCTCTTCTATTTGAAACGAGGAGTATCAGTCTTTCTTATACTAGGTAAATCTTCAAGACAACCTTGAGTCTTGGAGATGCCCCTATAACTATCTTGGCAACAATCTGTCTACTTCTAAGATGATACTACTGTCATCATCATCATCATCATGTAATCTAGCCCCACGATCCTAGCATCTCCAAGTAGTTCCCCATCCATGTAGTAGTTAGGTCCAACCCCACTTAGTTTTTTGTGACCAACTAAATTTGGCTAAGCACAGCATTTGGGGGGTGGGAAGATGCCTAGAAGTCAACGTTGATTCCTGATGACTGTTTGGGATTAGTCCTTGCAGTTTTCTTGACAAAATGTTTGGGAGTGGTTTGCCTTTGCCTCCTTCCTAAGTCTGGCTCCAAATCAGTCTCATGTAGGACTAGAACTCCCAATCTCCCAGTTGGTAGCCTGGTGCCTTAACCACTACACAAACAGGCTCTCTCCTTTTGCACTGAGAATTTCCAAATTCTTAAAACATGAGCTGTAACCCAAGGCTGGAGCTCATATTCTGATTTCTAAACAAGTCACATCTGCTTCTTTATTGAAGCCACTCTATTACAGTCCATTAAGCAAGCTGCATTGTTTTCCCGTGTGTTAAAATTGTGACCTTATTACGTCCAACCTAGCACCGGTCTTTTTTTCTCTGTAACTGGGATTTCCATGTAAAAGGTGGTATAGAATCATTTCACTTCCACCTACATCTCATGAGATATTAATAATCTTCAAAAAATTAAATGATTACAGCACTGGCTTCTTGTGTTAGGTTGGAGATAAGCATTCGGAGAATATGGATTTCTTGGCCATTGCATGATCGGTTTTTGTTTTTTGTAATTGTTTTTGTTGCTATTATTTGGCTGAGGAGAGACCCAAGAGTGATATGGCAAAAAAAAGCTGAACTGAAATGAAATGCATGGTAAGGCTGAGAGTGGGGTTAAGAAGAGTGATGAGAGCAAGTGTGGTAGGGATTAAAGTGAATAGAAACTTGGTTGTCCTTTGTTGGGATGTGGTCAAGAGAACTTCAGGGAATCGACAAAGCCATGGGAATCCTCTAGGGCAGACATGTCAAACACAATGCCCGGGGGCCGGATCCGGCCTGCAAAGTGGTTTCATGCGGCCCGCGAAGCCATCCTGGAAACAGTGAGGGAACGGCCCCCACTGCCTTGGCCCTGGCCCAGAGACCCTCCTTCTGCCAGAGACCCTCAGATCTGTCCCACTCCTGCCCGGGCCCCCATAGGCAACCTTGATGCCAACGATGTAGAGCTGGCCATGCCCACCCCGTAGGCCATACACACTTTAGCCACGCCCACCCAGTAGGCCACGCCCACCCTGGCCACACCCACCCGGCCCCCTGAGGGCAACCGCCATGCTGATGTGGCCCTCAATCAAATTGAGTTTGACACCCCTGCTCTAGGGATTGAAAAGTTGATGACTTTTGTGTTGTATCTGGGCCAGTCGAATGTCTAGTGTGCAGTAAGAGAAACCAAGTCACAATCTATTATTGGATCTACTGTGATACTGACGTCAGATGGAGCAGCGTATGCAGAAGGAAAAGGACTCCCTCTGCTTCTGAATCCCAGTCTTATAATCCCCTCGGTCCCAACATTAAGTCTAGTCACCACCAATGGATAGTGATCATATCAAAGGCCAGAACTCAACAAAAAGTTTGCTTACCTTACAGAAATTTACAGAAGAGGAAAAGGCGAGAGAGAGAGAGAGAGAGAGGGGCAGTAAGAAGGAGGATTGGAGGAGGGATGGGGAGAAAGAGAGGGAGAGAAAAAAAAGGGGGGAGAGAAAAAGTGTTGAGACAGAAAGCAAAGCCTTTGGGACGGAGGCCCTGTCTTGACACCAAGGCGGGGGGTGGGGTGGGGGAGGGGTGGGGGGGTTGGGGGGGGTGAAGCAGCAGCACCAGCACCACAGAAGCAGCACCACAGAAGACTTGGCTCATACGCACAGGGAGGAAATGGACCACACAGTCACCACACTAATGGAAGGGTGGAAACTCACGGATAGAAAATAAACCCCAAGTAAGAGGACATCGTTTCCCCACAATATACAAACTCCACGACACCAGAATCAACATCGCTCAGGTTTTCTTAAACACACAATTCTTCCCCCCCCCCCTCTTCCCTTAATCCTAAATGTTCTGCCTTACAAAGTTTTCCTTTCCTTTTTTTTTACAAGTTTACCTGTGACTTGTAGAGCCCATGATGAAGCGTGGAAATTTGTCCTAAATAAACTTGGCACTCCAAAAGTCAAGTCTCTCCCAAACCCAGTTGCTGGAACTGCAAAACCCCAGAATTCCTGAAATGGGATCAAAATGGGGGAGTTCCACCCTGGAGATGGCTGGTAGATGGCTGGCAGACTCCATCTCCTTGGTTCCTGCTCCCCACCCATCAATCAGTGGAACAGCTGTCCTCCAGAAGTTGTGGGGGCTCCAACACTGGGGGTTTTTAAGAAGAGATTGGACAACCATTTGCCTGAAATGGTATAGGGTCACCTGCTTGAGCAGGGGGTTGGACTGGAAGACCTCCAAGGTCCCTTCCAACTCTCTTGTTCTTTTATCTTATTGGTGTATTTATTCTTGTTGGGTTCCTTGTCATTGCTCATTTTATTGTTCTATTATTTTACTTCTGTTCTGTTTGCACACCTTTCCTTGTTCTTCCTTTTTATTACTGTAAGCTGCCTAGAGCAGCCGTTACAGTGAGATAGGCAGCAAATAAATTTAACAAATAAAATAAATAATAAATAAACTCCCAAGAAGCATGACCAATGGATTGTGTTTTGGACTGAAAATATTTTAGTCATATAACATTAACGGAATGTGACTATAATAGCCGCTGCTACCTTTGAGCTTTAAATGGCTTTACGTATACTATGCCTTTCGATAGAAACAATATTGGCAAGTTTGTTTGTTAGGAGCAAAGTGGGGGGCGGGAAATGGCCCCATATATCTCTAAATGTTAGAATTTCTGGTCTTGCTACATAGCAAAGCCTCCAAACATGAAGTTGACCTAATAGAGTACATGGAAAATACACAAGATGACTTTCTCCTCATCCCAACAGGAGGAGGTAGAATATTATCATAGAATCTTGATTTCGTCAGAAGTTATGTCAGTAAATCAGTATTTTAAATGAAGGTACTTTCCTTGGACTTGGTCCATGAGCGTCAGCTGTTGCATAATGCAGCGGTCAAGGTGTTGAGTGGGACATCCAGCTATGTGCATAACTGAAGCAACTGCAATATTGGCTGCCAAGGAGCTATTAAGCAGATTCAAGGTGTCATTTTTGCTATATAAGACCTTAAAAAATCTGGACAAACCACCCATCACCATTACAAACTTAAGGATTGCTGAGGTCATCAAAGAAGTCTTGCTCTTTCATCACTTTTGCTTGTGGCCATCTACAGTTTGGCACCATATCCTCCAAACACTGGTCAAGCGACCTTCAGCATTTGTTGTAGACCTCTCTCTTTCCTGTATCAATGTTGGAAGAGTTTTAGTTTTGTTTTGGTTTTTTTCTTCCACCTTTCCAATGAATGTTTCTATCTTTCCCTTATTGATCTTATTTTGCCCATTTTTATACTAAGGTGATAACATGAGAAATAGTATCTATCTATATCTGTCTGTCTGTCTATCTGTCTGTCTGTCTGTCTGTCTGTCTGTCTGTCTGTCTCTCTCTCTCTCTCTCTCTCTCTCTCTCTCCATCCATCCATCCATCCATCCATTTTAGGTGCCCACAGTTTCTTTGGATAGTGGGATGGATGGCATATAAATTTAATAAATTTATATGCCACCCATCCCACTATCCAAAGAAACTAAAAAAGTGCACATGGCCAACCATCTCTCAAAAATTGAACAGGAAGTGCACACTACAAAGTATGGAAGCAGAATAAAATAGATTAAATAATAACTAAATGAAATGGGCCATGGCAACAACCCTGTCTCAAGAAAAAGTCAACATCTCTTGTGCTGGCAATTGTATGAATCCAGCTGAAATCTTGCATTGCTCAGAATTTGGACGGGGAAAAAAAATCCTAATAGGAAAAGGATCAAGAACAATCGACTTTTGTTGAATATAGGCATTTCAGTCGCTATAGTAGTCTCTGTATCGTGTCCAACGTTTGATGGCAATATTTTATAATATCTTCTCATAGACGAGAGGGCAACAGGAGAAGGCACATAGTAATCATCAAACTATTCTTGTGGAATCAGGAAGCTTGAGAGTAATAATACACCTGAGAATTAGAGGACCAAATGTGTTTCAAAACATTGTGTTGATCAGGCAGCCTACCGGAAGAATGTATATTCATTTCATGATTGTCTCTGTTCTTGGAGTAGACTCAGTGCTGTCTCTCTCTCTCTCTCTCTCTCTCTCTCTCTCTGAATATGAGGAACTGGCTATGGCAGTGTTTCTCAACCTTGGCAATTTCAAGACATTTGGACTTCAATCCCCAAAATTCCCCAGCCAGATATTACTTATTATCTGAAGTTGAAGTCTACATGTCTTAAAGTTGAGAAACACTGGGCTACGGTATTTCATCTTCAGCATTAGAAAAACCATTATCAGTTATCAGTTGGATAACATATTCTTGAATTTCAATTTTAGAAGAAGGTGCTAAATTCGAGAAACAAGGCTGAAATATCATGGAAAGCAAAAAATCTGCAATACACGATGCAGCTTTACATAATAACTGAGAATAAAGGGTGAACCAGAAGACTCAGAGCTTTAAAATATCTAAAATCCTTGCAGAGTCAATTTGCTGAGATGACAATAATAAAAGATGTTACTGGTGATTATATAGCAGCAGTAGCCGTAGATGCTTATATAGTGTATAAGGCAGAGTGGAAGAATCCGAATGGAATAATTATAACTGTTCCCAAACAGAAAACCTACTTATTAAGCCTTTCTTAAAAGAGGCAGTTTTAAGTTCAATACAAAAATGAGCCTTTGCTGACTTTCCTTCATTTAAATTGAGGGAGTTGGTTCACTATGTGAAAAGCCCTGGGCTGGAGAAGGTTGGAGAAGAATATAATGTACAGCTGCACTGTAGAAAAGGCACAAAGCAGTAGGATACTTCGTTTAAAAAACTGGCATACAAAATCAAGGAGACACGCAATGCAGTAACATAATTTTCTCTTTTGCTTCTTTCTCTTCCCCCCCCCCAGCCTGAAATCTTAAGGTGGGTTTTCAGAATGACGTTAACTCAGAAAGTAGCTTAGGCCAGTCAAATTACTGCTACCACACACAGCTATCCATCCTGCATGCACATCAGCCAGTTTCAGCACATCAGAAGCACTTGTCCGCCGTCCGAGAAGAATTACTTCTAATTCTTCTAGTCAAAGCCCAAAGCATGCACCAGGGCTACACAAATTTCATGCACCATTTGCCATTTTCACACTATCACAAAACTGGGGGGGGGACAGACAAACCTGTGACTACACCAAGCAACAAGAAGATCTGGCATGAATAAAGCATCTAGGGAAACTTACACTGGCATGCCTCAAGAACTGTCTGGATGGATTAGATATGGAAGAAAGGTGTGTTCCTGGATCTAAACCCCTTACTCTAAAGCAACCAGCCTCACCTGTTTTCTTCCCTCTAAGCTGCACTCCATCTGTACATCTTCCCCTCTTTACGAGCATCAAGTATGATCCAGTTTTTGGTTTTAAGTCCTCCTATGTTTTTTCTAATAGTTCATCCATGTTTTCATCTTATCCATAACAGAAAACTACTAAGAATCCTTCACTTAGTGCATTGTCTTCATAACCATTCATAACCCATTTTGCTTTCATAACCCTACTAGGGTATTGAATCAGAAGCATATCAACCTATCCAAGGTTAATTTATGGCTGAGCTGCAAACCTCTAGTCAAAGGACAGCACATTTCACTGCATATTTCATGAACGGAAAAGCCTAATTATGTATTTTTATCAATTGAAACCAGTGCCTAGCCATCTTGGTGAGATCAAGATGATCATAAGGCCTTCTGTAGCCTGGTGTCTCTAGATCAGGGGTTCCCAATCTTGGCAATTTTAAGATGTGTGGAGTTCAGTTCCAAGAATTCCTCAGCCAGCGTGGGAATCCCTGCTCTAGATGTTTCATTCCTAGTCACCTAAGGGCCATGATGACTGAAAGTTATAGGAGCCTAATTTCAAGCCATGGTGAGGATTTCAGATGATGGTGGAGGTAAGCATAATTAGTTTGTTTCCTGAGATAACACAGATTTGTTTTAAGGTTTAAGATTTAAACAGTAGAACAGGGAGCAGAATAACCTCGTGGAAAGGGCTGGTCTACACTTTCTGCATGCTAACAAAATAAGCCTGATCTATAAAATTACAGTTCTCTTTAGCAAATGAGAACATCTCCACCAGAGTCAGGCCTGATTTCAACAGAGGGGGAAAAAGTAATTCTCATCATCCTACTTGTGCAAAAATTAAACTCCAGAAAAAGTCAAGCTATGAAACAAAGATCAAATCCGCAGTGACACATGGATTTTGCACTGTTATAGCCCAGCTCATGTAGTGCATATTTTTATTAGCACCAAAAGATTCAACTGAGCAAGCAGCAATCTTTCTTGGGGAAAGAATTTAACTCACAACTCATAACAAATAATCAGCAAAGCAAGAGCGGAAATGGATATTTTTCCCTCTGCATTTCAAATGCCTAAGCTCCAAATCAAAGAGACTGGTCAGGCAATGAAGTAGACAATGCTCCAAAATTTCTATCCAAGTGTAAAAATCAATTTGTTGGTTGGTTGTTTATGACAGAATCAACCATTTTTTTTTAAATGACATTGGAGGAGGTTCATTGTTGGCATAGTTGTACTCATGGTTGGAAAAGAGCTATGTTGGAAATATTAATATATCCGATTTTGCATGCAGTTAAAAAGATGCATGTGTATTCTTTAGCAAGTACTTCAGCTTTAGTGGACTTGACAGTTCATCTTAAGGTTCTGAAGACCTGTCTCTTCCTCCAGACATTTGGGCCAGGAGATAATTTAATTTAATTTAATTTAATTTATTGAGATTTCTATACCGCCCTTCTCCCAAAGGGACTCAGGGCGGTTCACAGGGCATAAATATAAATGACAATACAAAAATTAAAAGACAATTAAATAATGCCCAAGTTAAAACAAGAATAATAAAACAAGCCTATAAAAACCCATGTACCCCCATCAGGCCAGACCCGCTAGTTCAAATAAATGGGTCTTCAACCCGCAACGGAAGGATCGGAGGTCTGATGCCGTCCGGAGCTCAACCGGCAGTTGGTTCCATAATGCCGGAGCACCCACAGAGAAGGCCCTCCCCCTGGGGGCCACCAGTCGACATTCCTTGACAGGAGGCACCCTGAGGAGGGCCTCTCTGTGGGCGCGCACAGGGCGGAGGGGAGTCGACGCCGGCAGCAGGTGGTCCTCGAGGTATCGCGGACCCATGCCATGTAGGGACTTAAAGATCATAACCAAAACCTTGAACCTTACCCGGAAGACAACTGGCAACCAATGCAGCTCACGGAGCAAAGGTGTAACATGGGAGTAAGCTAGGTAAGGTAAGGTAAGCTAGGTAAGGTAAGGTAAGCTTCACTGGTCTTTGAGGGATTGTTGATTTAACTAGGGCAACCTGGATTACACGCTGTTACAGTGGTTTTTTTTTAATCTTTAAAGGTAATTATTGACTTACGACTGATCGTTTAGCGACTGTTCAGAGTTATGATGGACCTTCCTAGAACTATTTATGACCCGAATTCAAAGTTCTGACAGGCGGAGGACCTCACAGGATTACATTTTGGGCATTTGGCAACCAGCCTGAATTTATGGCATTTGCAACATCCCTGCAACATCTCACAATCTCACGAAACACCTCACAAGTAAGGAAAGTTGGGGGGGTGGGGGGTGGGGGGAAGGACAGACCAAATGACAATTAGATGCATTCACCTGGCTGTCGCCACTTCTCCTTTTATTAAGACTGCCACTGTTCTTCATGGTTTCCATTTTCTATTGGCTATTTGTTGTTAGAGTAATAGCCTCAGCTGGTATTTAATAATATATGATAATATATTTTCAAAAAATACGCTAAAATAATATCCACCCACCATATCCTCAACCTCTAGCTGCACCACCACTACTTAACCTACAAAGCTAGCATCTCCTGTTTTTGTCATTGGTCTGCAACTTCCACTCTGCTTCATTCAGGGTCTGGAGATGGCTGACTTGCGACTTTTACATTTAGTTGATTTCAATCCCTTCCGGTAACATTTTCACAACCATTTCTAAATCACGACTTAATGAAGCAAGACAGAACTGACACCACTAACAGACAAGACTTTTGCAGAGGTGGCCCTCGTTTGGGCTCTTTGGCGGTGCAGAGGCTAGCCCTGTTATCTTACAACCGGGTGGGATGAAGTGCTTTGGATTAATGACACAACATGCGCTCAAGATTTCAAAATGAGAAGAGGGGAAAGTGAAGAGGGTCTCTTCCGGACATGTCTACCTTGCTCCACCAACCCAATGGTGGCACCGGAGGCTGCTGCTGCTGCAGACATGGTAGCAGGAGCGGTGGTCTGTCTGCCCACTGTTAGCACCAGAGTGGAAAACAAAGAAATAAAGGACAGAAAGTAGGAGAAGGGATTGGGGAAAGAGTTAGAGAAGAGTGGAGGCAGACAAGAGAGAAAGAAAAGGCAGAGGGAAAGTCAGAAGGGGAAAGAAAGGAGACAAAGGAAGCAGAACAAGATTAGAGTTAAAGTTGAGATGAAGAGGCATGACTATTGGTAGCAAACGTGCATTCACTTTTACACAATCCATGGATCTTTTCCATCAGATCAAGAGCTATTATCTTCTTTCTCTGCATCAGAAGCCCATCCGCTGTAGGGGAACCATGGGTCCAGGTTTTAGACTCATCACTTTTGAAGATGCTCTAAAGCACTCATTCTGCTACTGAGTCCTGGAAGGCATGATGGCTAGGAAAGGCTTCCGTAGGACCAGGATTAATCAAATGCAGCTGGAATGAGGAAGGTCTGCTGAACATTAAAGAAGTCCTACTTTGGGGTCAAGAATTCCTAGAGTTGCTAAAGCGTGGAATGCAGTATGGGAGCCGTGCACCTCTTCTGCTGCTGGCTTCCTAAGCTTCACTGATGTATTAAAACACAGTAATCATCATTTTTCCACTTCTGGGGTTTCCTCCATTATGATTCTGAACCTCCTAATGGAAGAATCACTTGGAAAGAAATGCTTAAATGCCAAGTTGGAATGCCTGAAAACCAGAATACACTCAGTAATTCTGTGATCCCAGAAATGTTTATGGAATTTGGCAATCATCATAAAATTACTTAGGAAGAAGTAAAAGAAACTTATGGCAGAACACAGGTTCCTTGTAGCCATCATCTGTTTTCCAGCTGGGAGGATCAGGCCGCCATTAAGATCCAGTAGCTTACCCAGCTATAATTCCAGGAGATAACATCAATCCCCCGGTTAGCAACAGGCTAGGTAGGAGAACAAAAAGTTTGAGATTTATTATTTATTTATTGCTGAAGATCACTGCTTCTTTCAACATCTTTGCCCATCTTCCCTCTTCTTCCTCAGTGTCTTCAAAATGCCACCGCTTCCCAGTCAGTCACTTTGTCCATCAATACACACTTTTTGCTCAGAAATTCCGGCATCCTGAATTAGATAAAACCAATTCTCATTGCCGACGTTAGCAGAGTATCTCCTTATCTAGAACTAACAGGCCTTTACAACCCCTGCTAGCTGCAGAATTGGAGTTTTCTAGGTGCAGAACATGGATTGCGCCGCGATTTGCTGGAAAAATTCATAGGGCTTTGATTAAGGCCCATGAACAGTGATGGGAAGAGAAACTCTGCAGGTGAGCAAGATAAGGAGAGACAACAGCAGGGGTGGACTACCGCTTGAGGCATCTACTCAGCCATCCTTTACCCTTTTTTTTAAAAAAAAGAAAGAAATCAGGTGTGTTTGTTTCCTTTTTTGGGGGGGTGGGGGCAGGAAAAGCAACTCGTTTCCTATAGGGAGAAAGTACTTTGCTCTTTTAGAAAATGTTTCCCGGATGGATGTCTATTGTGAACTAAGACCCAGAGGATGGAACAAGCACGCTGCAACTCTGCATCCCCAGGCAAAGCCAACTCAAAGAATGAATGCGCTCCAGTCCAAAGCATGTGCCTTCTTAAGGTTTCCCCTTTATTAGATTCCCACCCACCCACCCATCACAGGAAAAGCTAAGGAAACAGCCTAAGGACTCTGCCCCGCTTAAACCAAAAACAGTTATAGAATAAAGAGGACCTTTTCAGAGACAGAGGAAAAGGACTTGAGGGAAATCTGCAGCAACTCCGGAAAGTTCTCGGGGAGAGTCAGGATTAAACTGCAATCAAGCTAAGTTAGCTAAATGTAAGGAGGAACCTGAGAAATATAATTGAGGGCAGTTTGGGGGGGGGTGGAGGCAGAAGAAGCCACACAGAAAGGCTGCATGGATGGGTATCCCAGTGCTAAAGCATTGAATCCAAAGACTTTGGCTTCATTTATTTAGGACAACAAAGGAGGAGAATTAGGTCCACAGGAAGTTTGGCAGGGCTTATGAAAGCAAGCTTGTTGAATGGCCGTTCAGGATTTCCCTCCCCCCCCTCCCCCTGACTTTTAAATCACCAATGATAGCCTTTCAGCAGAAATAAATTAAGTTTGGGCCCTGCCTTTGGTCCCAGTTTAACCTTTCTGATGATAATGCAGCCGTGCCCAAAGAACACAGAGTATTAAGAGAAAAGGGATGAATGTCACCTCCTGAGACAGAGGCTAAATAATAGTGGTTTAGAAGAATTTCTTCTTGCTTGCTTTGTCTTAATTAAAGAATGTATGGAACGCACTGAGATGTGTGTGTGTGTGTGTGTGTGTGTTTTACTTTTGGCTGTTGTTAAGCAAAGCTTTTCTCACCTGAAAAGTTTCTTGTTGCCAACATAGTAGTAAGAATGGCACCCTAAAAGGAAGAAAGCAGAAAAAAGTAAATAGACGTAGAAAGGAAATTCTTGAAAGAATGTTAAACACAAAGAAAAGAAAGTAGAACAAGTTTTGCATAAACGAAGAATAAGCAATGCACCAAACTATAAGGTAAAGGTAAAGGTTCCCCCGCACATGCGTGCTAGTCGTTTCCGACTCTAGGGGCCGGTGGTCATCTCCGTTTCAAAGCCGAAGAGCCAGTGCTTGTCCGAGGATGTCTCCGTGGTCATGTGGCCAGTATGACTAGACGCCAAAGGCGCACGAAACACTGTTACCTTCCCACCGTAGTGGTCCCTATTTTTCTACTTGCATTTTTACGTGCTTTCGAACTGCTAGGTTGGCAGAAGCTGGGACGAGTAACAGGCGCTCACTCTGTTATGCGGCACTCGGGATTCGACCCGCCAAACTGCCGATCTTCTGATCGACAAGCTCAGCGTCCTAACCCACTATAGGAAATGTATATAGGAATTATAGGAAGCTCGCTTCCCGTTATTCAGGATACTGCTTATGTACTTAGAACTTGAAGCATTGTTAGAGACCTCACACACCCACTTCACAGTCTGTTTCTGTTGCTTCCCTCTGGGAGGAGGTTTCAAAGTACTTCCAGCAGGACTACCAGATTCTGTAATAGCTTTGTTCCCTATGCCATCCATCTGGGAAACTCACAAGATTCGTTTTTCTTGTCATTTACATGTATACATCCGAACTAGACTGTGTTGTTTCTCTGTGTCATAGAATGTATGTGGGTAAGTGGGTATATGCCATTTTTCTTTTCATATTTATGTAGTGTATATTGGAGATGGTGACCCTTTTGAGAGCTGTATGCAACAAAATTTCATTTTAATGTATGTTGATTGGTGTACATTTAAAGTGACACCTATTCTATTCTATTCTATTCTATTCTATTCTATTCTATTCTATTCTATTCTATTCTATTCTATTCTATTCTATTCTACTCCATTCCACTCCATTCCCTATTCTATCCTATCCTATCCCATCCCATCCCATCCCATCCCATCCCATCCCATCCCATCCCATCCCATCCCATCTTCTGTTCTATTCTATTCTATTCTATTCTATTCTATTCTATTCTATTCTATTCTATTCTATTCTATTCTATTCCTGCTGACCTTCCCAAGAAATGGGGGCTCAAACAGTGGCCCACCATATCCAACACACTAACCAAATATTCTGCCCTTTTTCATTATCCCAGCTACAGTCCACTTAGATAACAACACCATCCCTGAAACAGTGAGTTCTAAAATGAAAATAAAACTAGCATTAAGAAGACAGTACAAGCTGGCTGTTGCCACTTGTCTTTTGGAAGGTTTATTATAAGAAATGCAAACTTTGAGGCAACTAAAACTTGATTCATTGGAGAATAGCAGAAAAATCTCCCTAATTGCTAAGAAGACTACTGATTTGATGAAGATTTTCTGAAGTGGGTTGTTGATTATCATTCAAATCTTTGCAGAAAAAGATTAATATAGATAACATGCTGTTGGGCAAAAATGAAATAATTCCATTTCTTTTCATTATAGCTAACCTTTGCCATGCTTGGAAGGTTAAAGGCATCTTGTCAAATAAATCAGATCAATTAGTATGAGGCCTGGAGAATGTACAGAAGATAAATGCTCGCGCCCTAAGCTGCCCATTGCTATACAGTTTTTCCAGTACGATGGAATATAGGTGAAATAATGTGTAACAGACATGGAATTATTAAGTAATGAGTGCATTGTAATGAGAAATAGGTTGTTTTTAGAAAAGAAACAGATGTCTAAACTTTGGGGCAAATTTCAAAATTATCTCTAACATGTCCTGAAGCATAATCATTTTTATTTGCCTCTCTAATGCCTTTCTCATCCAAAGCAGGAGCAAAGAGTCTTAATTTGATTTTAAAACCAACAAGGAACTGAAGCAAAGCCTGGAGGCAGCTTCTCTTGCTAACTTAATTGTTCCATAAACTTCATCTCTGGCTTATTGTGTGTGTCAAACGTCACACTGGCTTGTTTTCCACCATATGAATATACTGTATGAAAGAGTGATGTCCAGCCTTGGCCACTTTAAGACTTGTGGACTTCAACTTCCAAAATGCCACAGCCAGACTCAGTGCCAGGAATTCGATCCTGACCGGCTCAAGGTTGACTCAGCCTTCCATCCTTCAGAGTTAATAAAATGAGGACCCAGATTGTTGGGGGCAAGAGGTTGACTCCGTAAAGCATTAAAGGTAAAGGAAAAGGTTCCCCCGCACATGCGTGCTAGTCGTTTCCGACTCTAGGGGCCGGTGCTCATCTCCGTTTCAAAGCCGAAGAGCCAGCGCTTGTCCAAGGACGTCTCCGTGGTCATGTGGCCGGCATGACTAGACGCCAAAGGCGCCTGGAATGCTGTTACCTTCCCACCGGTGTGGTCCCTATTTTTCTACTTGCATTTTTACGTGCTTTCGAACTGCTAGGTTGGCAGAAGCTGGGACGTAAAGCATTAGAGAGTCCCTAAAGCAGGGCTTTTCAACCTTTTCACCCATTGTACCACTTTTAGGATATGGCAACATCCGAGTACCACCAGTCGCCTAGCAAAGTGTCAAAAAGTTGATGACCAAAAAAAAAAGGAAAAAAGTGAAGTACAGGTAGTCCTTGACTTACAACAGTTCGTTTAGTGACTGTTTGAAGTTACAATGGCACTGAAAAAAGTGCCCCCCAAGCCACAGCTGAGCAAGACACCTGCCTGCCTGCCCACCCAGCAGCACTCTTCCTCCTGTCCGAGGTTTTCATTGTTGTGAGCATTTCTGTTGAGGATTGGCAGCGGGAGTGGGGTGGGGGGTGTTTGGTTTTTATTCCCCCTGTCTGCTGGGTGGTTGCAGAAGGTTTGGGTCACTTCACATGACGCTGGGACACTGTGACCGTCATACATATGAATCAGTTGCCAAGCATCTGAATGTAAATCACAAGACCCTGGAGATGCTGCAACATTCCAGCTGATCGGCGCTTCTTCTGGGCTCAGCAGAAGTGCCAGGATCAGCGCCGAGCTCCAGCTAGAGCCTGGCGCTGATCCTGGCGCTTCCGCTGAGCCCTGACAGCCCTGCAGCTCCAGCCGTCTCTCACTCAGGCTTGTGCGGTGCTGCCACTGGTTCAGCTCATTCCCCTCCCCCGCTACCATTTTTCTAGGATGGTCGCGTACCACCTGCCAGGTGCCAATGTACCACAGGTGGTACCTATACCACTGGTTGAAAAGCCCTGCTGTAAAGCATTATGAAGCGGTACATAATTCTAAGTGCTATTTCTATTGTTATTGTTGGAGAATTCTGGGAATTGAAGGCCACAAGTCTTAAAGTGGCCAAGGTTGGGCATCCTGGTATAGAGCAAAAACATAACGGTGGGACCATCACATAGACATTATTTCCTGAGCTATGAACAGACCATTTCATCCTTAGAGGATGGATGTTCCTCTTTCATTTCATTTAACCTACTCTATGGAGATTCCCAGGAAGCTCCTTCATCTTCAGCCTATCACAGAGGACAATCTTGTCTTTTCCCAGCCTTAATCCTTCCTGCTCTGATGGAAACGTGGCTAAGAGAAAGAACAGCTTGAGTCTTTGCAGCCTTTCTCACACAATACAAATCTAACTACTGTCTGTTTGTCCATCATCTGCTTGCTCTGGTGGAGCCAAGCGACATTGGGACTAAGGTCTTCGTGTGTTGAGTAAAGATAGGGCAGTCAACACATTTGGGGGACGGGGGGGTGTCCCTAAGTGCTAGATGCAACCTGGCTGGATGCAATCTGGCATCAGTGACATCAACTGCTAACCAATGCATTCAGTCTACTATTCGTGTGTTGAGACTGGCTTTGAATTGGAAATCAGGGCTGAAACATCTGGTCTCAAGCTGTACTTGCCTTGCATGTTAAATGAAGAGAGATTCAGCACTGAAAGGCCTTATGCACTTCCACCTTCGTAACCCCTTAAATCACTTACCTTGAGCTTCCTTCTTGCATTGAACTTTTTCAGACACTCTACAGTCTCCTGCCTGTGCATCATTGAGGCCACTGTCGAACGTTGCTGCAAAAAGAATATTAGAAGGCATGAGGGTAAGATAGGGAAGCCAAGTGCAAAAGTCTAAAGTGTTTGGCCTGGGATTAAAAAGAGTGCATGCAGGAAAGGGGGGGGGAGGGCAGGGAAATCAACATAAAGGCAGGGTGAATTGTGTTTGTGGGGAAACAGAGACAGACCTTGTTGCCTTCCTGGTCTGCTTTGGTGTGTCTAATAATATGCAGGTTTCTAAAACAGCTTAGGGACCGGTTAGCTATACTGAGTCCACTGCACTAAGCAGGTCCTTGAAGCAGCCCAACAAAAGGTGGTTGTAATATCTGCCTATCCAGGCAATTTCCACAGCATCACACAACCCATTGTTCTGCAGATCCCCTGTAGCAGGAGTGTTAAACTGGCAGCCCATGGGCGTTATGTGTTACACGCAGGCCACGCCCATCCCGACTCCGCAAAGGTGAAAAACGTTGCGATACATCACGACACGTCATGTGACGCGATCGAGTTTGACACCCGTGCCCTATAGCAACATATCTAGAACAGCTTCTTGCAGAGGAACACTGCTGTCACTAGCCATAAGGTTAGCCCAAACTAACCTTAAAGGGTGGGGGGGAGAAGGGGGAGAGAGAGCAGCAGTGGACCTCCTTGTGGCTCAGGGATCATCCAAGATCTTTTGAGTTCGCTTGCCACAGAATACTCAAAATAGTGAAGTTGACAGCAGTTTTATAAATGAGGTTATTTGAAAACATCTGCTCAGTGGAGGTAGTCTCATAAAAGCTTTTTTGGAAGCTTATGCATCCTTATCATTATTTTTCTAATATCCTATCTTAGAAGGTGTAAACTATTACAATCTCTAAGGGAACTAAACATGGAAATTTGGGATTCCTTTAACAATGTTTGGGCAGATAGGTTAAATCTAAGCTAGAAGGAAGGCACAATCGTACTTACGCAGACCCATGGATGCTTCAGAGCTTCGTGTGCCGTGATTCTCTTTGCAGGGTTGATGGTTAGCATCTGGTTTATGAGGTTTTTTGCTTCAGGAGTGACTGTGTCCCATTCAGGGGAAGGAAACTAAAGGAAGAAGATATTGCAGGAAGACCACAGTTAATATTAAAAGAAGAGGGTCCTCTGATCAATTAAGTTGGTATTTATAATGCCAACTAGAGTAACACAAAGACATCCACAGAAATCTGACGTATGAGCCAAGATTTCATCCACAAATTGCGGTTAAAATTCAATATGAGGCATTCAGTTATAGACATTTTTAAAAAAGCATGTATATGATTTACTATTCCATTTGAATCATTGTTATCCTAGTTGGCATTTTTTAAAAAAAGAAAAAATGGACATATTGTTCTAAATCAGGCTTGACCAACCTGTGGCCTATGGTCTGCATATGGCCCTGGACAGCTAGTCACAAGATTGTAAACATTTAACATTATTATGTGATTTTTTTAGAGATAGTTACTATATGATATATTTTTCATGAGGCCCAAGGCAATTCTTCGCTCAGTGTAATAAGCGAGCCAAAAGGCTAGACGCATCTGCTGTAGATCATGATTTCTTTATTTCATATGCAATGCAATACAGCCTATTAGGGCTTACAGTGATGTGTAAACCCAAGCTATCTATCTTGACAGCTATCGACTCGAAGAATGAAACAAATGCCCACAAAGCATCCCTTGGTCCTTTTGAAACTCATTCCCAAAGAGGCTTTAGCTCCTACTGGGGACCTTACAATTAGCCCAGTTCTCAATTTTAAGAAGAGCAAATTTTGAACTTTTCTCTTTGGGCTACTAGTATTCTAGTGAAACTCGGCAGGTTGCAAGCCAGAGGGAATGCAAGCAAAAGAAACCACTGCTCACATCATAGGCACCAGCCTTAATCTGTTGGTATAGCTTGTGCTGATCTTCATCCCAAAACGGAGGATACCCCACCAGTAAGATGTAAAGAATAACACCTGGGGAGGAAAAAAATGGAACAATAGCAAACTGATAAGCAAACAAATGACATGTTGCCATGTGATTTGAGATGGCCATTTGATTAATCAATCACCAATAATCTAAACTGGATTAAGCAAGTAAAGAGATCCAGATCTTGAGGTGCATGTTCTACTTAACCTGATTTGGGACAGAGAAAAAGCAAGCAAGGAAACAGGCAAATGGTTTCTGATCCTCATCTTGCAATCTACAAGGGTATGGAGAGTTGCAGGCTACTTCTTTTACTAGGAGTTTGTGTGTGTGTGTGTGTGTGTGTGTGTGTGTCTGTGCATGAGCAAATGGGAGGTCTATAGTGATTGGAACAAACCAGGAAGCAAAAGGACTTGAGAGGGACATCCCGTCTAGAGTATTCACTGGTTTTCAGCAGAAGAAGACCTGGAGCTGTATCCTTCTAGCCATAGGTGTCCACAGATATAGTTTTTTTAAAAAAGTCATCACGTTGGCCATAATGGTGTGATTGCCTGATTTGTGTGTGTGTTGTACATGTGACACACAAAAGCAAATGGAGCTTTGATAGTCCTGCCATCTCACCAGCATTTTGACCACAAGGTTTTATATACTCCATCCAGTCAAGCTCATAGCCACATCCAGGTAATTTTCATGGCAGCCATATGGAACTGAATGTCATCATGCAGCTTTGACTATTTTGTTCATATTAGTGCTAAACCAAGTGTTTATTATTGCTTAATTGTTATTTTATTTTTTTTGCTGTGGGCCGACTTGAAAATTCTGTGAGGAGGAACATAAATGTATACCTATAATAGTAAGTAATATCCTGTTCAATCCATACCCAAACAATTTACTCTACAAAACTGTCTTCTAGTTTGTCTTCTATCAGAGTTTGTCTTCTATCAGAGTTTTGAGGGAAACACCCCAACTTTTGTGAGCTGCTCTGCAGTGTGGTGCTGAGCCCTAGACTAAATGGGGAGCCCTCTCTGTGTCTCTACGGTGGGCCCACCTTGATAGAGCAGAATCATGTAGCTCCCTCTTACCGCACGCCCAGATATCCACAGGTTTCCCATAAGCTTCTTTGCGTAGAACCTCTGGAGAAAGGTAACCGGGAGTACCTGCAAAGCCTGAGGAAGAAAGCAAAAATGGCCAACACACGTATGTTCACACAACCATCTGGCTCCACCGCTCAAATCAAGAAAAGAGGAAGGGAGTGTAGTTTCACCCTGCACTCACCAAACCAGGCCTGCTGGTCTCCTTGCACCTCAATTGCCAAGCCAAAATCTGCCAATTTCACCGCTGCTCCTTTGCATTTGCTGGCCAGAAGCAGGTTCTCCGGCTGTCGGGATGACCCAACAGAATACAGGGCGACGTTTTCATAGTTTGTGGTTAGTTTAAATCAAAAGGAAAGGAGGAAGAAAAAAGAAACAACAACAGCAACCAGTTTACAGAAGACCGCCAAACTTTTGTAACACTTCCCTTCCCTCCCCGCCATACAGATTGAGGCAGACAGACCTAGAGAGAACCTATTTTTAAGTGGAAGATTATCACTAAGATTGAGACACTCCATCATGCAGTCCAGAATTGCATGAATGGTGGACTGACCGTTTTTGACCTCACAACTGAACACTTTGCGTGATTTGACTTAGCTATATCATGAGAGATCCAAAGTGCATTTGCCCCTGTATTTCTACCAGTGCAATCCTGTACGTGCTGACTTGGGGGTCTCAGTCCATTGAAGGTGAGTAGACGTGTCTAACGTTGGCCTGTTGGTGGTCCAGTATCATCTCTGCTGCTTATATGTCTGTTCCATTGTTGTCTACCTTGTAATTAAAGTGAGTGGCACTCGTCCAGAATTAGAGGGAAATATGTTAACAGGTTTAGGAGCACAAGCTTTCTACATTTCCATGAAAGCTGTTTTTAAAATCAGTTAAAGTTGGGGAAACAGATCCGTAATTTATTTTAAATGCACTTCTGCTATGAGTCTGTATTGGGAGGGGGTGCACACAAAAACTGCAAGGAGCATAAATAACCATCTAGCTTGACTTGCATTTCCTAGCCCATGTTTTTTTTCACTTTATAGATGTAAGTTTCATCCTCTTGATCCAAGCCTGGCTCATGATATATGGTGCCCCCCCTACAGTCCTCTTAACTGTCAGACCTACCAATACCTAAACAGCCAGAGTATCCATGATGTAAGGTTTTGTGTCTACAAATGAGCATTCCAGGTGAAAAACTAATCTCTTGGGAAGATTTGGGAGATTAGATTTCACTCCTGCTTGGGGTATTATTTGTGGTTGTAGAATTATTAAAGAGTTTCCTAACAGAACATCTTGAGGATGCTTCTTGAGGCTTTGGTTGCATTTAGTTTTGGGGAGACAGAATTCTGACCTCCCCCTTCTTTCTGAAGGGGGTTAGATTAGATCTTCTTCAAACAAGAACAGTGTAGTAGGGTGCAGGACTAGTATCAAATTGGGGCAGACTGGATGGTGACAGGTTAGATAAGGCTAGATTCATTCTTCCAGTTCTCTCTGGTCATGTCAAAACTATAGCAGAATGGGATGAATATATACATAAAACTTAAATCATCATTTTGACCATAATGAAGCTAAGAAAGAATACCCCTGGCTGCAACATCAAAGAGAAAAAGCACATAATGGTGGAGTTTTCAGTTGGTAAACTGAGGACGACACAACAGACAATATTCAACCCACCAAACATGCACAAGGGCTCCCCTCCATTCCATCCTTTGTTTGAATTTCTTTTCTTTTTTCTTTTCTTTTTTTTTGATCCGACAAATATGGATTTAATACAATTCGGTTTGCATCCCATTATGGCTGGGGTTCAAATAGGCAATCCAGAGACTATTCTGCTCAAAGGTTAGGAGACACGGAAGTATCCCTCTTGAATGCATTCCTTAGAAAACTTTGGCAATGTTACAAATTATAGAGAAAAAGAATGTATGCAAGCTCTGGTAAAAGATTAGGAGCAAACTGGCTGCCAGTATGCAAACATGCACTGCTGAATCTATGCACCATGCAACTTTCTTCTTCAGAGGTTTAGGAAGGACACATTAAAAACAAAAGAACTTAAATGGTACAGACTGTACTAACGGGGGTGGGGGGTGGGGGGGGTGTTCCAATAATTATTGATAAGAGATATATCCCATTGAAGAAAGTGGGGCTTGATATGTTGAAGATCCTTCTAGCTATCCTTCAGTTCATACACAAGGTTACATTTCTTTGAGATAAGGAAGAATTTGGAAGGGCCTATGGGCCCCAAAGGCGCTTTTTTCAAGAGGCAACTGGACTTTTCCTTGAAGACGTTTCGCTTCTCATCCAAGAAGCTTCTTCAGTTCTGACTGAATGGTGGAGAACGGAAGGTTTTATATTCCTTGCAGTCATCTGGTTGTTGACACTCTTTCTGAGAATCGTTGAGATCACTTGGAGGTTTACCTGTGCCCTCAGGGTCACTTGAATAGTGTAAATGGGTGTGGAACCTTTTTGGAACTGCCGGAAGGAGTGTGTTGCAAATCCTTCCATCCCCCACCATTTAGTCAGAACTGAAGAAGCTTCTTGGATAAGAAGAGAAACATCTTCAAGGAAAAACCAAGAAAGCCCAATTGCCTCTTGAAAAACGCATCTTTGGGACAACCATGACCTGGATGACTGAGAATCTCCATAGACAAGGACCTTTTCCATCTATTCTGACATAGTCCAATCCCAAATATAATCCATTGCAGAACAGGAATCTACAGGTAGATGAGCAGTGGAAAATCCATGAGGGCAATGGAATGGCATCTCCTTTTACTCTACTCAAAGGTGTGCCTTTGTAGAAAAAAGCCACCCTCACCCAGAGCCAATCTTACTCTGAGACTGAAAACTTCTAGCTCTCGGTTCTGCGTGCTTTTCTTTTCTGCCCTGAAAGACCTAGCTACAGCTTCTTAATTTCCGTGGCATGACTGTTAAGGAATGGAAACAAATTTCCAGCAAAAGGATAAGTCTCCATTGCAGTCCCACTGCAGTCCATGAACATCGCTACCCGCTAGGATTTCACAACTATCTTAGGCTTCAGTTGAACACTTTCAAGCTAGAGTGCTTCATTAAACTATAATTCCCAGCTAGGAAACTCCAAAACAAGCTGCAACATCTGGTAAAACCCATTTGTATTTTGGTTCCAGATGCAGGTATCCTTTTTTGCGGTCCCCTTAGAATGAATGGGAATTAAATCAGTTGTCTCATCCTATTGGTTTAAAGACAGCTTAAAGAATACTGAATCTTGGAACAAGCATTGCAAACTCAGACCATAGCATTTCCCAATGACCCAACATGTTTCCTGGCTTTCTTTTTTCCCCCCTTCAATAAGCAACATCAAATTAAGATAGAAAAACTATGCAAGGAAGCGCTTCCACCCGACAGTTGTTGGCAGACACGTCCTAGAACCTCCACTAAATGTGGAGGGAATAACATTTGCAACAAAATATTTGATTATTTATGTACCTTTCAGAATAGAAGCCAACATCTAGCAAAGTTACTGTACCGAATATTTCTATGTGTAACAGCTAAGCAACTCAGGTCTGATTCACACATTGCACTAACCATGCTTTGTTAAATAAACCCTAAGTGGCTGGATTTGTACCTCATACTCAGTTGGGAACCAAATGTCTTAACTACAATGCCTACAAACTACAACATAAACTAAAACCAAGCAAGCCACATTACGTCTTAATATGATATATGATGCTACTGGTTGTCTTTGAATTAGCTACAAATCATAAAATAGTCTGAGACCAATATAGCTGATTGATCACACCCATTCCTAGTAGACTTCTAAGTCTACCTGAGAGTTCCTTTGATTCTAATTTATGGTTAATTTATGGTCACTGTTATAAGTCAAGATAACTATTGCCCTTTATTGATTTAATGCAAATATCTACTGCATACAGTTATTGACTTGTCAAGAGTGAAGGTCAATAACCATTAGGAAATCATGTCCATTGAACTTTTGTCTAAAAAGCTTAAATAAACAATAATAATTCTATTGAGGTTAGCAACCAGGTTATAACTAAAGTAAAACTTAGCTATTGTAGAAAACAATATGACCAAAGTCTACACTAACTTTCACAGCCCAGTGAGAATGCACAATTATACTTAATCCTCATTTACTGATTTCATTCTGATTCCACTTTTCTGCGAATGGCTAGAAAGCGAATTGATAAATTTAGTTAGCAAAAATTAAAGAGACTGCATTCATAAGCATACACTTAACTTGGCAGTGCATTCCATTATAATCAAGGAGGACAAATGTGCAAAAAAATTGCTTATAATTTGAATTATATGTTTTCTAAGGGTCTATGACAATTCGCCATGGCCGACTCACCACGGTCAACTCGCCGCGGCTAACTTGCCATCGTCAACTCGCTTGGGGGACAACTTACTTCAGGACAAGATTTACACTGATATCAAAGAAATGGTGGAATAGAATAATTAAAGAAAGGATGCAAAAGGAGGGACAGAATGAAATCTGAATGACAAAACAATTTTTTATTTATTTTAAATAATTAAATTGAATTGATAGGTTATCTGCGGCGAGTTGTCCCACAGGGCATTGGCCGTGGAAAGTTGTCCCATTGCAGTTTTTTTTTCCTAATGTCACCAAAAAGCATCAGAAGAAAATAACAGCTCCATTGCCATTCCATCCTTCTTTGAAGAAGAAAAGAATCACATACCCTTGGGACAATCTAATCATGTTTTAGATCAAAGTCCCAATCCTTATGTTGAGGATGATATTATCTGAACTCTTTTTCTTTTTTTTCTTTTTTTGCTAACCACACCAATATTTCTGAAAGGAGAGCATCTGTTGTTCAAGGCATTAAACCTTACTGTTACCAAAAATCTTTTTTAGCACAATTTAGTTAGGCTAATTAAATCTGTAAAATACATTACCCATCAAGACTACTGCGTTATTGACTCTGACAGCATATATAAGCTCACTCAGTTTAGTTACACCTTGGTGTAAACATGTATAGAACCATGGTGGATAAACGTTTTAATGAATAGGCTGAGAGCCTCCATGATATTCACCACATTTGCTACTCCAATGAACTCAAAAACCTGCCTGAGGTTATTTTTAAAAAATTGTTTACCACCCATCTCACCACAGAGTTGGTAGGGACCTTGGAGGTCTTAAGTCCAACCCCCTGCTCTAGCAGGAAACTCTATACCACTTCAGACAAGTGGCTTTCCAGTCTCTTCTTAAAAATCTCCAGTGAAGGCCACAACTTCTGGAAGCAAGTCATTCCACTGATTAATTGTTCTCTCTATTTCTTCTTAGATCTAGGTTGCTTCTCTTCTTCATTTGTTTCCATCCATTGCTTCTTGTCCTCCTTTCAGGAGCTTTAGAGAATAACTTGACTCCTTCTTCTTTGGGGCAGCCCCTGAGATATTGGAACACTGCTATCATCTCACCCCTCATCCTTTTTTCATTAGACTAAACATACCCAACTGTTCTTTATATGTTTTAGCCTCCAGGCCCCTGATCATTTTGATTGCTCTTTGATTGTATTTTTTCTAGACTCTCAACATCTTTTTTATATCGTGGCGATCAAAACTGGATGCAGTATTCCAGGTGTGGCCTTACCAAGGCATTGTAAAGTGGTATTAACACTTCAGGCAATCATGAGAACAAAGTGTTTTATATTTTAACTCTGAGCTTGAAAATTGTTTTAATTTTTTAAAAAAATCTCTTTTAAAACTGGAGTTATTTTCCAAAAAGATAGCGGAGAAACTCTGTCTCAACTAACTTTTCAAAGCACATCAGCTATTATGAACACTAGATAATGGGTTGCTTCAGGATTGAGTTATCCTTAGAACAAACTGAAGGAAATGAAAAAATCGTGACTAAATTTAGCCTCCTTAATTTCAGTTGGTCCTCTGGAAATACTAAATTTAGAACGGAACCATTTAGGCTCCTCTATCTGCATAAAGTAATGCCACATGAATATTTTCATTTACACTTTATCATGGATTTGCATAACAAACAAAATCCGCATCAAAAGCTTTGTTTAGTCGCAAATATCAGATTAACATATATTAACAATATATTAATGGATGTGCTAAATCGATGTCCTTTTGTTGCGAAGTATGAGTACACACATGTGAATTGTTAATGCAGGAACTTTTCTTATCACTACAGTTAGTCCTCACTTACTGACCAAAATTAGGACTGGCAATTCCATCATTAAGTACCGTGGCCACTAAGCAAAAAAAAAAATCACATGACCACAATGACCTTATAATGCCACTTCTGCTCCCATTGTTAAGTGAATCGCCATGGGCATTAAGCGAAACATTGTGTGACTTGTGCTTTCACTTCTGCTTTCTCCATTAATTCTGCTTATTGAAAGCCAGTTGTGAAATTTGCAAATGATGATGGTGTGACTGAGGGAAACTGTGACACTTGCAAATGCAACAATTGGTCACAAAGCTATTTTCGTTCCAAGTATCCTTATCTTCCTACAGTCACTCAAAGACAGTCAGTAAGCGAGGACTACATGTACCCTCTTACAGATTTACCATAGGTGCATTGTTGCTGGCACTGTGTTATCCCAAAACTGCACACACAAAAGCTCCTCCCTTGGAATAATAGAAGCTGGTTTAAAATTGCACAACTCCATTTAGAAAGCCAAGGGAAGGGCCCATACATTATCCCATGCGTGTGAAATCACCTTTCATTTCTCTTCAATTTATTTTAGCAACTAGAGGAAGGAAAAATCTCCACTATGAAGGACTACAAGCTCTTCCATACCAAAGCATGTTACCATAGGCAAACCTTTGGCAGAAGCTAAGGCTTTTCAACTATGGAATGTAAAGCAAAGGTTTTTTTCTTGCTTATGTAACATTGTCCAAGGCTCTGGAGATATTTTTGCCTGTTAAGAGTTTAGGTAGGTTTATGCACAAACTTTATTAGGCATTTGTGAAGGCAATTCCATTGCAAGCCGAGGCAGCTGTTTAAATAAACCAAATAATTTTCAGGCATGTATGAACCCTCCAATTAGCTTGACACCCCAACAATTGAGCCCTGCTGATATTGAATAGAAAGTTAAAGCTGTAAAGCAATTTTTGCCAGGTTACTTTGTTGGTTTCTTTGTTGTTTTAATCTTAAAGGGTTTTAACCTCTGGTCAAATTCCTGTCCCAAAGCTTAACAAGAAATAATCACCACAGAAGTGGAATGAGAGGGGTAGCCCAAATCTTTTTTTTTATAAAAGACCAACAGATACAGACACAGAACTTTTCAAAAAGAAATTCCCAGGACACAGAAACAAAGGGGGGGTATCTTGTCAAGGTTCCCCTCCCTTATTGCCACGATAACACACCCAGACATTGCTGAACTTTAACTACTCGTTACACCTGTCAAGTATGATCTCTTTATAACATCCCCGTCACATCTCAACCCAAAGGAGTGTTATAAAGAGGCCAGACAGAGGGTGTATCAAAACCAATAGGGGAAAACTCACATAAATAAATCATTTGCACACAATTAAACCAGACATAGAATGCATGCACGCTTCTAGAAGAAGAGAGATTACAGATGCTCTGTCTACAAACATCACCGTTTGGGTTAAAGTCTTGACCCAGACACCGAAGCACGGGAAGAAAAAAAGTTGGAAAGGTTGGGGAAATGAATGGCTAAAGGAAAGCGGAAGAAGGCAAGGAGTAAGTAAGTTGGGGGACCAAATAAAAGTTCAAGTTTATTGAAAATATTGGGATTTGGCTGTTCCTAGATCCTATCCTATGGATTCCCTGGTTGGGCCTCCAACAGCTACCCAGAAATCAGCTCAGATCGACCAAACTGCATTAAGATGCAAGGGACCAAAACCACCATGCAAGCATGCAAAAAGGAAGGAAGAACAAAAAGCTTTTCTTACATGGAGCCCCAAAGCATTTTGGCAGTGCTGGGAGAGGAAGATATAAAATTGCAGAAGGTATGACAGGATGGATGGATGGATGGATGGATGGATGGATGGATGGATGGATGGATGGAACTGGAAGGTCTCTGCTGCATTAGATGACCATAAAGTGAGGGACCTCTCTCATTAAGAAAACTTCTTGCAGTCCAGGACTCATGTGAGACTATCTTTTGAAGGTCTAACTTGGAACAAGGCAGTGATGGCAAAGAGTAATTTTGTTGCAACATGGTCAAGAACATAGGAAATGAACACAGGACCTCTGAGATCTTTCACATTGCAAGATTTACTCCAGTGGTCCAAAGAAATCTGCTAATGGTCTAAACTGCCCTTGTAGAACCCATTGGTTGAAGTCACACAAGGTCCAGAATTTAGGTTTCCAGCACTCCTGATACTTTACCATGACTTTGGGCTATACAACCTCCTTCAAGCATGCTGTACTTGACCACTGAATTTCAATGAAAGGTGCAGTCCATTGTTTGATCACGGAAGGGAAATGGTTGTCACTCATTCTTCCATGTTCCTGAGAACTAACACCTTCTTACTTCTGCAAAACTTTGAGGAGGACTGGGCTTCCCAGTTATACTTCTGCCGCTTGGTAAAGTAAGACTCAAATCAATTGTCTCTTTAAAAAGGTAAAGGTTCCCCCGCACATGCGTGCTAGTTGTTTCCAACTCTAGGGGCCGGTGCTCATCTCCGTTTCAAAGCCGAAGAGCCAGCACTTGTCCGAGGACGTCTCCATGGTCATGTGGCCGGCATGACTAGATGCCAAAGGCGCACGGAACGCTGTTACCTTCCCACCAGAGTGGTCCCTATTTTTCTACTTGCATTTTTATGTGCTTTTGAACTGCTAGGTTGGCAGAAGCTGGGACGAGTAACAGGCGCTCACTCTGTTACGCGGCACTCGGGATTCGACCCGCCAAACTGCCGACCTTCTGATTGACAAGCTCAGCGTCCTAACCCACTGAGCCACCGCGTCCCTCTAGTCTCTTTAGAATCTAGATTATTTTGGCCTTACTTTTGCTCAAGGTAACAAATGATTATTTGAAACCATGGCATGTTCTTGATTTACTGGAACTTGTAGCAAATGTGGGAGCATGCTTTGTGCGGTTTCCTGGGTTACTCTGAGTTTAGGTATCTTTTTTTTTAAATCTGGACTCATAGGGCCCCAAAATACATGTTGCATGGAATGGTGAAGGCACTGGGGAAGAGGGTGGATGGATATCTGTTTGCATATACACATGCATTAGGAGGGAGGTGGGAAAGGTAAGTTTTAAATCAAACAATTCTGCAACTTTTCAGAGGCAAAAGAGATGGAAACCACGCAACTCAAATCAGCAGTTTGATGTAAGGATGGTGTGAGCGGCATGAAGACCATAGGCTCCATATCTCTAGGCAAAACAAACCAGCTTATCATGAGGTATGAAGTCAGCATAGCTGGTCTTCTTCAAAGTCTACAATCCTGTTGTGCTGAGGTCCTGCTCCAGATGACCTCTAAAGGAGTAGAACATTGGTCTTGATAGGCTTTCTGGTCTGACCCAGCAGATCTGATGACCTCTAGAGGGAACTCAAAGAATGATGGTTTAACCCACTGCCTGGAATGATTGATTATAAGGTTCACCAGGCAGTAGATCTCCCCTATTTCTCCAAGCCAGGCTAGATCACAGCAGAACATACAACACAGCTGCCATTACATTAAGCTGATTTCTGATTAGTCTGTCAGAGGGATGACCTAAATAAATCCAAGATCAAGAAAAAAAACTGCACAATTATCTAAGGACCCTGGAACAGGTTTTTTCAGGGAATTTAGTCTGAACCATTCAGAAGTGATCCAACTTCTTTTTTTTTAACGGAAGGAAAAAAACATGCAAAGATACAAAGACGGACAGACGGACAGAGCAGTGGGGAAGAAAACTCACCTTGAGGTCTCTGTGGACGACCCCCATTTGGTGGCAATGGAGAACAGCCTCCAGGATCTGCTGGATGCAATGACTGCATGCAAACACCAGGGGGCGTGTTAGTTCACGGTGAGTGGTAACAACCGCACAGGCTGGTGGGGGGTGGGGGTGGGGGTGGAGGGAATAATGCAGGAAAAATAAGGAAAGGAAAAACGGAAGAGGGGAAAAAAGGAAGAGGAAAGGAGGGCATGGGAAATAAAGGAATCTGACTTCCTCTCTGCAAGATGAGAAACCCAAGTTACAGATACACACTGTGGGAAAGTGAGAGTAGGGCTGAAGAAGAAGAAGGGGGATGTTGCCTCCCCCCAAGAGAAGGAAAGGACCAAGAACCAAGACCAACTGAAACCCTACCAGCCAAGAGACGGAGCTTACAGCAGATGGATGCCTGATGCTGCACTCACGAAAGGCAGAAGAACAAAGTCCCTAATGAGGCCACAGGAGAATTGACACCAATCCCATCTTCTACGTTGATCTGGGTGTAAAGTTCCCACAAACAACAAATCAAGCTTGATATCCGCGTCCAGCATTTTTCAGGTACCCCAAGTGACAAGCATCTGCCCTGGGACTTCTACATGTAGCAGCTCTCGTCAGTCCCCTTCCCATAATACTTTCATTACAAAGTTGGGATGGGAAATTTACACGGAGGTCTCCTACTGGAAGGGATGTTAATGCTCAAAGGTAGAGAGAATTCTTTACAGTGATCCTCTTAGATTTTAAAGCCGACTTGGTAACAAATTGCTTTTGGTCAAGTATCTTCCATCCTCAGGAAGATAGTGGAACCGCTTGGATTTAGGGGACCTTATTGGGCTTATTTCTAGGTGGGGTGAGATACATTAGATTTCCTATTCGCCCCTAACCTTTACAATCCCTTCTGTATAGTTCTAGGGGAGATTTTCAAGAGAACCGCAATCCACTTTGGAAAACTGGGTGGACTGATAGGCACAAAACAAATCCATTTCTTCTGCCACCAAGCCATCAGTAGATAGATTGTGAGTAGATTATATCCAAATAGCATTTGGAAATGAGATCAGACATCAGCAGATGACTTTGCTTAAGGGGAATGAAATTTTCAGTGGCTTGAAGCCCAATCTGCCCAGCCTACAACTTCCCAAAAATATACTGATGACATTGCGCGAAAATCAACCCACAACCATGACAACTTTCTAAACACTTTCTGTCAATACTCCTTGTATTAAGTATATTAAGCTTCCAATTGGGTTTAATGCACCATTGTTTATTCTTGAAATAACTGCACCCCTAAGATTAAAAATTAAACAGAGGTGATTTTTGACTCCACCCCTTTTGGTAATGTTACTGGATGACTGCTCGGCTCATTGTAAAAATGTAAAGAAAGAAAAGGTGTATACATCTTGCCAAAGGGGATACACCTGCTCAGACTATAAAAGGAAGTTTCAAGGAACTTGAAGGAACCTCCAAACTATTTTCAGTCATCTCATACGTGATAGGACAATAACTGTAGTTTTCGTAACAGAGAAAGGATTTTGTAGTCAGCATAGAGACAATTTTTTTCTAAGAAAAATTATGCAATGAACTACTGCAGTAACCAGGAGTCAGGAAAAAGGCACCAATTTTCCTTCCTCAAACCCCCACTTCCACAGAGTATACAATAGCAAGCCTACAATAACAATATAATTTGGTTAAGCAGTTGCAAGCAGATCTATCAAGGTGACACCCAAAGCTACTCCATAAATGTGCTGTAACTTTAGTGCAAATACACTGACTATCTACCTAATAAGGAAACAGGTCTTACTCGGGATAGTTTATCTGCAAAATAGGTGCTAACAAGAAGTAGTAATTCCTTTTTAGACACTACTGATATATTTATCCATAAGAAGTGAATGACTAAGCTGATCTAAGTATAGAGTATTCAAATTCTGCATCAATTGAACTCTGTTGATTTTTAAGATTGTGCAAAGCTCATCTTTCTCTATACAGTTCTGCTCTGGGGGGGGGTGTGAAATAACTGTCTAAAACAATCACAAAATACAGTTGCTATGTTCCACATAGAACTCGTGGCTATTTTTATGGACAAGGATATATATTCTTTTAAACTAGTGTTTCTTAATCTTAGCAACTTTGAGATGTGTGGACATGAAGCTCACACATCTTAAAGTTGCCAAGGTTGAAAAACATTCATTTGTTTCTGTTGATCCCACAAAAGAGTGGGATCAACTCAGGACATTTTGTTAGGAAACATATATTTTAAGTGACTTTTTAGTTGCCTCTGGGAAGATTATTCTACTAACACCTTGGCATGTCCTTCTTTTTTCTGTACAAATAAAGAGTAAACTGGCTCTCGATTCCAACACTGGGCTGGAGACATCAATCCTTGGTTCATCTTTTCTGGCACCATGTGTCATTTTTAAAAACAGAAATTGACAGAGCCCTAAAACTTGTCCTTTAGATGAAAGAAACATGCAGCTGAGAAAGGACTCGGTCCAGTAAACACTGGGCTCATCTGCTAGTTATGACTCTTCCATTAAAATATTTGTTTATTTTGAGACATTCAAAAATGAGTTCAGAAGCTATCAGACTTAAGTCTCCTCCTACAGCAGGGGTCTTCAAATTTGGCAACTTTTAAGACTTGTGGACTTCAACTCCCAGAATTCCTCAGCCAGCCAGGCTTGGCTGAGGAATTCTGGGAGTTGAAGTCCACAAGTCTTAAAGTTGCCAAGTTTGAAGACCCCTGTCCTACAGTTAGACCATCCCCATTTTGTCTTCCTGAAATCACTGCAAAGAGTTTGTAATTGTGATTTTTTTTACTCTATTAACTGAATTTGCCCTATCATCCATGTCCAGCTACCTTTTAATATGGCTCATTAAAACAAGTCAGTGGTAAAATTACAATGTAGGGTCGGACTATCACCAGGACCCAATTTTCTGCATCAATAAAACTCCCAAGTTATTTTCTTGAGAACCGTCATTAGGGTAAGGTACAGAGAAGCCTTCACTATCCCAGTATTTCTTTTAATTTACAACTCTATTTACCTCATCTCTCCTAACTTGAGTTAGGACATGTGCATCTGTTTCCTCTCATTTTATTCTCACATCGGTTTTGTGTGGGAAACTGGACTGAGCAAGAAAAATTGGCCAAAAGGGGTTTCCATGAGCTCCATTATTAAGTGGAGACTTGAACTGGGTCCCTGCCCAACTCTCATCAACCAGCATGATCATTCCTGGGTTAGATTAATGGGAGTTACAAATTCAGTGTTTCTGATAAGCACTTGTTAGGAGAAATTTGTGGCAGGGGATTAAACTGATATGTACCCTAAGACTGCTTGGAGGCATCACATCTCCTGTTTACCAGCAATTACTTTTTCTCTTTGGACTTCTGACTTCTTCTTTCTTTCTTTCTCTGCTGACTTGAACAGCTACCCCCCCCCCCAAAAAAAAAAGCTGCCTGGGTTCAGAGTCCTGTACAAGCCACGTCCAAGTAAACCAGCTGGTGGGAGTTCTCTGCCAGCTTTTTGCAAAGCAAACCAGAGGATTGTGTCCCTTCTCATTTCAAGATATCGTGGCACAACTATTCTCCTTACCAGGCTGTTGTCTGAATTGCTACCCGGATGCACGTACCAACACATAGCAGTATTTATCCTATTGGTGAAAGCTCTCCCATTCCTGTTTTCCCCAAAAAACGAAAGTGTGGATTGACCACTGCAGAGTTATAAAAGGGAGTTCAGGTAACCTCCTTTAGGGCATGAACAGCAGGACTTTTTTTCTCATAGAACGCTCAGAACGGAGTTCCAGCACCTTTTTTTGGATGGAACCTTGTAGGGTAGGCAAGGCGGGTTGTAAGACATGTGTGAGTTCCGGCACCTTTTTCTTTTACAAAAAAAGCACTGATGAACAGTATAGTGTATGCTGGGCTGGCATACATGTGTAGCAGCCGTATCAAGAAGCGCGGAGCTGGACAGCTCCGTGCAGGAACTACGTTCAGTGGGAAAGCCGGATTTAAAGGGATTGGCCACCTCGCCAGCGGGAAACCAGGGTTCAAACCCTATTGGTCAGGCATTCACCTGGGCAGGTATAAAGCATGCCCAGGTAACTGTTGTCTGGCAGTTCAGACCACGTTACCACCAATAAAGATCATACACACACCTACGCCTGCGTCTCATTGATCCGCGAACCCGACTTAACAAACAGAGACTTTTAAGAAGCTAGAAGCCTGAAGGCAAACAGGTCATTGCATATTCCCTCTGTATACTGAATCCTTACCTTTCTTGCTATTTCCTTCTCTGTTTTATGTGTTAAAATTAATAGTCTATTGAGAAGGAGGGTGGGAAAAGTGAAACAATTTGGTGCTTTGATTGAACAGTATTGATCCATCTGATCGCTTCAAATACTAAATTATATTCTGGAAGGGATCCAGGGCATCGCCCTATTGCCTTGTGGGAATGACCTTGGAAGTCAGGGGCAGAATCCAAAGACAGGGGAATGGTAAGGTAAGAGCTGATCCCACACAAGGAATGTTGGTGTGACAAACGTCTCAGAAGGGACCCTCCTTAGTTTCTTGACCTGTAAAGGTGGCGGGAGAGAAATGTACTTTCAGACTTGTAAGATTCCATTAATGGAACCTTACAATAAAGTAGAATTAGTCCATCAGGCCGTGCTTCCTATCTGGACTATCTTGCTAGCCTGACACTTTCCTGCCCTCTTCAAAAAGGCTCTGGTTATGAAGACTGAATTACTACTGAAGGAAAGTGCAAAGCCAACGCTGTAATTGAACAGATGAGCTGGGAAAGCAGCCGCAGCAAGAATTGTAGCTTAGAAAAAGGACAAATAAGACAGGTTAGGCATGGACCCATAGGAGAGAGAGAGAAAAAAAACCAGATGTGAGGCAGAGAAAAGGAATAGGAAGGCCTCATATCTAGGTGGTAATCCAGCTAGGACTCAAGATCATCCAACAGATCCGGAAGTGGAAGACTCAGACCAGATAATGGGAAGTACCTTTTTTTGCATGGGATCCCTCAAAATAGTGGAGACAGCAAGTCGATATCTTGCTGGACACTTCAAAGGGGATTGAGGGAATTTATCAATAGATACTAATAATGATTATTGTATTTTCTAACATTGTGCAACTCCATCTCTATTTCAGTTGCTAAGGAACTGGAGGATATAGGAATGCTTCTCTTTTTCTTGAAGAGATGATTTCCCATAGTCTTCTGGGGGCAAAAAATTGGCCAAGACAGGTTTACTGGAATTCTTCTTATATTTTACTCTTGGCAGGACCTGGTTTCTTTCATAGTAGGAGACTTTGAACAACTGGAACTGTAACATTCTGCAGCGGAATATATATAACCACTTCTTTTCCTGGCCAGTAGCATCAAAAAAGTCTGAATCTTCCTCACATTCAACAGATGCACCTTTTCAAGACAGCTGCAGTGCTGCTTCCCCTATTATAAATACATTACTGGAATTTACCTATATCTGTAGCCTAAGGCAGACAAACAGACTCTTGTTTGCTACAGGTATTCTGAATGTCATGTGTCTTGTTGAACAGAACTGCTTTGCTAACAGATCTCAGGTATCAATGAGAAATGATGTTTGCTTCATGACAAACTGAAAAGTGCTCATTTTTTACATCCCAAAATGCAGGAAAAAAGTCATTCCTGCTGCAGAGAAGCATATTTGAAAGAGAGCATTTGAAAATAGCTTTATTAAAGCACACTGGTGTATATGTGTGTGTGTGTGTGTGTATATATACATATATATACATATATACATATATATATATATATATATATATATGTATGTATGTATGTATGTATATATATATATATATATATATATATATATATATATATATATATATATATATATATATATATATATACATATATACATATATATATATATATATATATATATGTATGTATGTATGTATGTATATATATATATATATATATATATATATATATATATATATATATTCTGAGGTTTTTGCGGGTGTTCGTATGTGGATCTTTGGTTATTCGGGTTTTTCCCCGCGTAGAACTAAAGGTGTAGGAGCGACGTTTCGACGGAATCCCATCCGTCATCATCAGGCTGGTGGCTTCTGCTTCCTTCTTCTGGGAGAAGCATGTGGCTGTTTGTTCCTCTTTTTTAAACTGCCAGAGGGGGTGTGTTCTGTGGGTGGAGGTGTGCTCTGATTGGGTGGGAGTGTGTTTTGAATGGTGGGTGTGTTCTGATTGGGTGGAGGTGTGTTTTGAGTGGATGGGCTGGTCTCAGCTGCCAGCCTTAGACCTGAGCTGGTGAGTTGTGCTGCTTTTGTTCGGCTTCGTGTTTGTGGTGGTGCCATGTTTTTATAGTGGGTGTCAGTTTGCTTATTGTGTGGTTTGGAGGGGTTTAAAGTGGCTGATGTTGCAGCAGTTTTATATATACTTTGTTACAAATCATGTTTAAAATCTTTCCAGTGTTGGCAGTTATGGAAAGGAGCATAAAACTATGTCTTATTATGGAACTGGGCCTTTAGTTGCTGTAGATCGGTTATTTGTTGCAGAAATGGTAATAAGGTACATTAGCAGCACTGGCCCAGTTTGGGAAATGGCACACCTCCAGGAAAATAGCCAAGGTTTAGGTTAGATGGGGAAATCCGTAAAACATCCCAGGAGAAAAACGGGACAAACCATTTCTGCACTGTGGCCAAGAAAAGGACATTGAGGAATCCAAGGCACCATGAGTGGAGCTTGAGTTGATCTCTGTAGAGGCATCACCTTTAATGTCAGCTGTGGGCTTCTAAGGCAAGCCAGAAAAATACTTCCTCTAGGAAACTGGAACATGGTACGGTCAGGATCCAGAAATAGCACTGTCCTTTTCTAAAGGCTAACTTGGCAGCAGCCATCTGCACATTATGGAAAATGATGCCAAGTGTTAGAAGAGCTTTGGAATCTAGCCCAGCACATGTGAACATCTCTTTCAAGCAAATCTTGTGACTGCAGAAGACCTTACTACCATTTGGGAGTTTTATTTAGCACCCATACTGGAGGTTTGGTTATTATTTGAGATGCGTAATTAAAATATTTTTTTCCCCTGCAGATTCAATCAGAGTAGAAGCCTTGCTCGACATACAGCCGACAACTCTTCTTAATTTAATGCTTTCAATTTAGGTGCCACCAGACTCCAAATGACTCTGGAAAGCTCACAATAGGGCAAACAGTGAAATACCGTGTCAGCAATAAAACAACAACAGCAGCAGCAACAACAACAACAACAAAAAACAAATATAGAACAAGAGAAATAATAAGAAAAATACATGGGAAAAATATATTCCCACCCTAGTCCAAGGAGTGGGAAAACAGGCGCCTTGAAGGCCTTTCAGAATATCATTCGGGTGGGAGCCACCCAGATCTTGGGGATAACGTTCTTCCAGAGGGCAGGCATCCCATCAGAGAAGGCGCATTTCCTGGGTCATAAAGACACTGACTAATTGAAAGGACCCAGAGTGGATTGACTTTGTCACATAGTATTGGCTGGAGAGACGCCATGAGGCTCTCTCTCTCAAACAATCAGGCCCTATGCCATGTCGAGCTTTCTAGATCATAACGAGGCTTTCTGGAACTTCTTCTTCCAGAGGTGCTCAGTAACTGAGGCACATCTTAAGATCAACACACAAGGAGAGGTTGCATAGGGGTGATGTAGTCCAAGGCCCCAGCTACCAGATACTTGAGGCAATGACTAAGGACCACAAGATTCCTCTGTAGAACCCCAGTAGATTGAAGATACTTGTATGTAAATGTGTTTAAGATTTAACCATTTGGTCTCTGGTGTTAAATGAGTTATTGCTCCTCCTAAACAGAAGGAGAGAGGATACCAAATTTCTCTTGATTTATAAAGTAAAATAAGCTATGCAAAACAGCCAACACCTAGCTCAGGGGCCCCTATATGGATAATTTATGCCTTTTTCAGAGGTAAAGCACATATATAGAGCCAATGGTATTTGAAGGACTATCTAGATAGACCAGGGGTCTTCAGACTTGGCCCTTTTATGACTTGTGCACTTCAACTCCCAGAATTCCTCAGCCAGGCACTCTGGGTGAGGAATTCTGGGAGTTGAAGTCCACAAGTCATAAAAGGGCCAAATTTGAAGACCCCTGATCTCCACCACTGGTGATGTCATCATGTAGACTTCTGACCCGTACATGGCTAGCTTCCAAAATCCCCTTTTACTAACTCTTCTGTAATTCTCAGTGCCAAAATTCAGCAATAAACTGACAAATTACAATGCTGTGAGTTTCCAGCAATAAAATAGATGCACTAAAAGAGAAGCCCAAGCTTCAAAACCTTAAATATGAATGAAGGGAGGGAGGGGTGGGAATTTCTTTGGTCTAAGGATCAGTGGAGCCAAAATAAGAAGAAAAAAAAAAGCTGGTGGGTGGGGGGTTGAAAAGAAATCAACTGAGGTCAGGGGAGAAATTAGTTCAGTCTGCATTTTAATGCCAACTAAATCGCTTTTTTAAAACTTATATGAGAACCAGAACATAATGATAAATGCATTTTTCAAAATGTTGTGACAGGGATTACAACTTTAACAACACATGTAAATAATCTCTAGGATGGAAAATTGCATGCATGCAAAAAGTGTTTATGAAGATAAATGTACACACAGCTGCACACATATTTCCTACATTCGTGGAATCAGACAGAAATGCAACAGCCTACCTGAGATTGGGAAAAAAAACAGAGTGAAATGTATTTCAACCTGCACAACCATTCCCAGAAGCATTTCATTCCTGGATCTTGTTTACGCAGTTCGCTATACTTTACCCCGTACAGTTTAAGAAACAAATTAAGAAACATTCAACCAAACGGATGGTTAGACCACAGAACAGGGGACAATGATATTTGCCTGACTGGTTTGTTTGAATGATTCTGCTTGAGCCAGACAGTGTCTAACAAACAGAATGGAAATTAGTTTTAGGTTGTTGTTGTTTCAGTTAAGAAATGGTCTCAGAATGGTTGATTTAGCAATAGCAACAGCACTTAGACTTATATACGTCTTCACAGGGCTTTGCAGCCCCCTCTAAGCGGTTTACAGAGTCAGCCTCTTGCCCCCAACAATCTGGGTCCTTATTTTTTTACTGACCTCAGAAGGATGGAAGGCTGAGTCAACCTTGAGCTGGTCAGGATCGAATTGCCAAACTGCTGGTGGGTTGGCAGTCAGCAGAATTAGCCTGCAATACGGCATTCTAACCAATGAGCCACCACAGCTCCTGATTTAAGAATTTGAAGAATGCCACTTGGATCTCTGTGCAGCTATTTATTACACACATACTGTGTCTAGCATCAGAAAATCCTGGCTTCCCCACCCACCATCCCCATATCTAGCCAAATGAAATCAGTAACAGTGCCTCCTGGTGTGTGGCCTAGTTTGCAAATGAATTTCAGAAACACAGAGAAACACCCCCCTGCCCCTTGGTCATACTCTGTTCTATGGAAGCCCAAAGGCCAGCTTAAAGATGGCAATACCCGCTGCGTCTTTGTTCTCTTTCGGGATGGTAGAACAAAGGCCACTATTGGCAGAAACCCGTAAGGTCTATTTTCCATAAAAGCATCCTATCCTTTCAAAGAGTCAATTATTCCAGAGGAATTTTCCAACATTCTGTGCTGTTATCAACCCAAATGAATCTTCTACAAGAGGAAGCCCTCTTGACTGAAATTTATGGATTGTAATCCACATGCACGCACACACACGTTTACATAGTTATGCTTTGTGCGATCCCATTTGTTTAGAGCTGACTTTAAATCATTTCTGTCCTCTTCACTGTAGGACACTCCCTAATCAAAGGAATTAGGATTTGACTTAGATGTTTTGTTTCTCCAGCGGCTATTATACCACAACTGCATGTTTGGAATGGATGCCAGCCTTTGAATGAATCTTTTTCTCCCCCCCCCCCGCTCTCTTTATTCAAAAATGGCCAAGGGAACCCATCTTGCATGGAAACCCCTTCCATTTTCTCCTCTACCCTGTCCCCTATAGATTTTTAAGGAGTTTTCTTTTATGGAAAGTAATCAATTTCTTTTAATTAGATTTCCCTTCCCCTGTTCTACAACAACATTCAGAAGCTGGGATCCTGAATGAGAGAAACCGCTAGGTCTTTATGTAAGAACGTCATATTCTAGGTCACTAAATAAGTTGAGAAGCTGAAGCTCACATCAGCATTGTGCATAACGCACCCCAAAGCAATGAGAAGAGTCCCCAGCATCCCTTTTCCTATCACAAAGCAAGGATTCAAGGGAGGCTGGCTTAATGAGTCCGCTGTCTAAGAATGTCCAATCTAGATACTATTCTCGATCACCCAGATAGGCTAAACATCCTGAACCAGGTTCTGGGTGTTCCTTATCTGCATCAAAGGCATGCACTCCAGCTCAACCACAACCCATATCAATTCTGATCTTGAGAGGACATAAGATGATGCTTTGGTTCCAAAGGAAAAAAAGGGGGCAAGAGTTGGGAAGAAGCAATTGCGGTAAATCATCAATGTAGACCAGGAAAGAGAAGGAGGGAGAGGGGGAAAAGAGAAAGAGCACACAGAAACACAAAAACAAGTGGAAAAATGAATGAAGCATGCCGCATTGACTTTGCCCCTTACCCAGGTGCCCAGGAGGGGTTGTTGCCCCAAGAAAATCTGGAATTGGGTGCATCAGTATATCTGGGCCTGAGTGACGCTGTGGGAGGGACATCCCATATCTCCTACCTGCCTGCACCCACCTGCCCTTGCTGGAGTGTTGCACAGAGGAGAAGAATATAGCCATGCAGGTCCAAGGTGGGGGAAAAAAACATCTCTGAATAATTGCCCACCCCATATGCCAAACCAGAAAAGGAAGCTGACACTGTGAAGCCCCAGACCTGGCCAGGTTCAATTTATTATGGCAGTGCCCTGTCCTCCCAACCCCACATTCTAAGAGGGCGAAAGGCATATGTATACTGACCTTCAAATCCCTGTGCACAATGGCATAGTGGTGAATGTAAGTTACGCTTTCTAATATCTGATGGATACAGTGACTGCAAAACAAAACGGGAAGGAAAGGAGGGGAGAGAAGGGGGGTGGGGAAGAAGGGGGAGGCCGACAACAGGGGTTGGGAGGGCGAGGAGGAACCACACACAGAAGAGGAGCAGCAGGGGGGGGGAAGGACAGAGAGAGAGAGAGAGAAAAGAGAGGACAAGGAGGAAGGATGGAGAGATTACCCAAACAGAGTGGAGTGGAGAGAGTAACAAAAAATGTGTATGGCAGGAAACAAAAATCAGGGATTCCGAAGGAGTGCGGGGAAGGGAACGATCCACAGGGACAGACAGATGGACAGACAGAAAGGGACAGGGGGCAGGGGAGAGATATGGGAGAACGAGAGAAGGAGAGAAACAATGTTGTGAAAGCTCTGAGACCACAGCGGGGTTATCACAAGATGCGTGCAGGTTGGAGATTGTTAATGACACCAGAAACTGTGCCCAGTCAGGGTGTGAGAATGGGGAAGCCAAGCTAGAGAGCGGATTTCCCCTTCTCTTCCAAACAAGGATGTTTAGGAGGACCAAAGTGGTTGGGCAAAATCAGCCCAAAATGAAGAGGGACGAGCCTTCCCCCCCCCATCTAAAAGAGACACTTAGCGTTCAGAGACCCTTTAAGGGGGCTGTAGTTCAGCAGCCATCTGAAACGAGGAGGAAGGAACAGTCTGCCAGGTATAGTGAAGGGGGAGGGGAGGAGGAAATCCATGAATTTGACCTTTTTTGCATTTTTTTTTACTTGATTTTTTTTTTCAGAAGCACTGAGGCACTTCCGGATTGAAAGGATTATTCAGTGACATCACCATTGACCTGGGAATGCCCATCTGGGGACTCCTTTCATGTCTCCAGCAGGAGCTGGAGCAAAGGACGAGCGCTCAACCACAGCAGTTCTCAGGTCTCGAACGCGGGCTTGCTAATCTGCCCAGCGTTCCCACCACTTTAGCCACCGTGCTCCTGCGAATTCGACTCAGAAGCCATAAAAAACACCTATAGGCAAGGCCTGATCAAGGAGGCGCTTCCATACTTGCAAACTGCATGGTCTAACCATGTCTGCAACCTCATCAGCTGCTGGTTGTTTAGTTTTCCTTCTAAACAGCTCACCTGGGTCCAGCTAATGTAGCTCTGTTTCAAGTGGGGAAGGAAAGAGAAATGCTGTTTTTCTCCTATGGGTCCATACAAAAGGTTAGTAGTGACAACATGGCTTTGGTTACACATGGGACGTAACATGGAGTAAGGGATTGTGCATACTGTATATGGACAAGACTTACGAAAAAGATCTCACCTGATCCCACTGATTGAGACTCATCGGACCAACTTGATGTTTTAAGTGTAGGTTCTTCCTGATCACCTCTTAGCCTAATTCAATTCATGCTCTTCTATGTGCTACTACCATGCTTCTCTGGATCTATCTCCCTCCCTCCAAGAATCTATTCATGGATATCCTAATTTGACCCCTTTCATCCCCAGTCCTGTGCTTTTCATATTCTCCCATTCCAGTCAACCTCTGTGGTACTATTAAGATTTTTTGTAGATAGCTCATAAGAAGGGACGCGGTGGTTCAGTGGGTTAGGACGCTGAGCTTGTCGATCAGAAGGTCGGCAGTTTGGCGGGTCGAATCCTGAGTGCCGCATAGCAGAGTGAGCGCCTGTTACTCATCCCAGCTTCTGCCAACCTAGCAGTTTGAAAGCACGTAAAAATGCAAGTAGAAAAATAGGGACCACTACAGTGGGAAGGTAACAGCGTTCTATGCGCCTTTGGCGTCTAGTCATGCCGGCCACATGACCACGGAGACGTCCTCGGAAAAGCGCTGGCTCTTCGGCTTTGAAACGGAGATGAGCACCGGCCCCTAGAGTCGGAAACGACTAGCACACATGTGCAGGGGAACCTTTACCTTTACCATAAGAAGAGCTAAAAGCTACATGTAGGTTAAAAAAAAATCCTTAATAGAATTTGTTCCAGCAAGAATTGCTAGATGACAGTTCCCAGAATTCTTTCTAACTTTCTGATGGCTAAAGATTCTACAGGTGGCAACTCTAAGTGCCACATTGGGCAATGTTGATACATTTCTTATTATTGAGTACAGATTTGCACAAATATTTTTTCTGTTAAATCTGCAGCTATGGTAGGGCAACTGAATTCAAGATTACGTTCATATTTGCACTCCAGCATTGAGGTCGTTCTTTAACAATACCTCACCCTCATAAAAAGGGGAGTTTAGGTCAAATATTCTAAACAATTAGGTGGCATCAGATCACATCCTTGAATGCTCTCCCATGTCAAATATTTCCTATTAATAGAAAGATCAGTCAAGTTTTCTCCCAGAAGAAAAATGTTGATATTAGGTATGTTCCAACACATAATCTTCCAGCTATAATCTATAGTTGTATAGTCAAAGAAGGGCTGTACCATCTGGCAGTTCTGAATATCTGCTTTAATTCTGTCTGATGGGTCTGGCTATGAGCTTAACAGTATGCATCCTATTCTGAATTTTTAGGATGTTGTCTGGAAAATCAGTGGACAAACCTTTTCTGAATCTCTTGTTCTGAGTTTATTGTCTCTGCCACTGGCTTTAGAGAACTCCTGCAATGAACTTGGAATTAAAAAGCGATGAAAACTCTCTTATAGATACAAGTGGTAGACAGCAAGATTCCATTTCAAAAATTAAAAACCCCCCACAGAGGACACGAGGTTGGCGAATGGGAAACAGATGCTGATTTTAATTACCCCCTCGCCATCATCCTAGCACTCTCCAGACATTATGTTCTCCTGATCCCTGACCACTGGACTTCCCAACTAGACATGAGGGCAGTTGTAGTTCAAAGCATGAATGAACTTGAGGTCATTCAGTTGGACAGCCGCCAATTAAATAGCCTGCAGTTGTTGTTCATTTCAGTCCCTTCAAGCTACATGGCCAGCGGTAAGGGATCTGGATAGTCATAGTCCGAAACATCCAGAGGTCATTAGGTGGTCTACCTCTGCTTCAACTGAAACCTCAACATGGACATTCTCAGTCTAAAAGAAAGCACATTTCTCCACTGACGACACCATCTCGGTAACCCTCCTCTCCACCAACCCCACCCACAAAGGAACATTAAGTTTTATCAGGGAAAAACAATCTTAATAATTAAGGAAAAGACAGAAGCTGGCCATAAATGGTAGGAAGCCTAAATTGTATTATGTTAATCCAGAAGAACATAGAAAATGGCACAGAAGCCACAATGATCTTTTTAAATGCAGATATGAGGCCTTTGATCATGTGAACTGGACTTTTTTCTTTAAAGTTTTCTTTAAAGTTACAAAAAAAATTGAGGTGGGGGAATTATACAATGGGTGAAATTGATCTAGACTTCACAGATGGCCAAATAATTGTTTATATGGATTTAACCAAACCATGTGAGATACAAAATGGAACAAGGCAAGGTTGTCCACTGTTCCCCTTATTTATTTTAGTTCTTGAAATATGCAGTAGAATAGAGACATAAGACAAGATGACAGACTCACAAACAAAAATTTAAAAACAGTTATGCAAATTAAGAGTTTTTGTGGATGGCTTGGTTCTGCTTTTAGCAATCTTTTCAAAGGGAATTGAACTTTTAATGAGTAAATTAAAAGAATTTGGGGCTTTAGCAAATTTCAAGATTAATAAACAGAATACTAAAATGTTAACAAAAATGTGAAGATACAAAATCAAATGGAATTAATGAATAAAATGGGGTTTATGATTGAGAAGATAAAATAATTCATTATGACCATGACAAATATGAATTGTATGTTATTTCAAAATAATTATGTTAAGACATGGAATGAAGTGTAAAAAGACATGTTAAGATGGGATAAAGTACAATTGTCACTGCTGAAGAAAATTGCTGTGATTAAGATGAAGGTTTTGCCTAGAATGTTACTTTTGTTTCAATAATACCTGTCTTGATAATTGATGTACCATTTAAATAGTGACAGAAGGACATATCTAAATTTCTTGGGCAGGGAAAAAAATCTTAAGTATTATATATGATATTATAAGATGCAGAAAAACAGAATTGGATTTACCAGATTTGAAATTATACTGTGCCGCTGTTAACTTAGTTGAAAGGAGTTGTTGTTTAGAACAGAATAACAGAGTTAGAAGGGTCCTTGGAGGTCTTCTAGTCCAACCCCCTACTCAGGCAGGAAACCCTACCATTTCAGACAAATGGTTGTCCAATCTCTTCTTAAAAACTTCCAGAAGGTTCCAGAAGAAATAGAAGGCTGTTGGAGTCAGAAGAATATTATCTGAGATTGGGTAGCACAAATATCTATATGACAAAACTAACAATGTTGATTTCATAAATCATAATGTCATGTGGGCTATTTTTAGAGTGTGAAATAAATCTAGGTTGTACCCAAAATACCTTTATGGCTCTCAGCTAAGAAGCATTTTATAGATAATAAGTGATAAGTAAACATAAATGTTTAACTTATTGTGATATACTAGGATTTTCTCAAGGAAACTGTAAAATAAAATCAAGAAAAGATTTGATAATAGAAACATATATTTGTCAAAGGTTTTCCTATGCACAATTATTAGAAAAATTTAAAGTGGGTAAAAGAATAGAATTACATACCAGTGATGACCATGCTATTGCTAAAATGTATAAAGTTTTGTTGAAATACATAAGAAGAACAAGCAAAATAACGTATACTAAAATGGGCTGAATATTTTGGTTACAATATACAAATGGATCACCGGGAAAATGGGTGGTTGAAAGAACTGAAATGTAATTATGTTCTAGTCTTAAAAGGAAATTTTTATAAAGTTATGTATCCTTGGTATTTGTCACCAGAGAAATTATGTATAAAGAATGTATAAAGATACTTCAAATTTATGCTGTAAATGTGAATAGCATGAAGTTACATTATATCATGTGTGGTGAACATGGGAAAAAAGCTTTAAAAAAGGATACAAATAGATACATTAATTCAGAAGATTTTAAAGACTAATGCTCAATTAAATCAGAGGCTTTTGTTTCGGAATTAATGGACAGATATCTAGAAAAAAGCCATGGAATGTTGTTTTTCTACCTATATGAAAATTGCAGCGAGATTATTACATCCCCAAATTGGAAGGATTCTGCACCGCTCACAATGGAGGAATGGCTGGTGAAGATGGTGGAATTTCCAGAGAAGACAAAACTAACTTTCTTGATTAAAGAAAAGACTGTATCTACATTTCTGGCTGAATGGAAACTCCTTACAGACTTTTTTTTGCACGAAATGGGGGGAAAAACGGCACAGTGATTTTTGATTCTGAAAACTAGAAAATAAAATTAGATCACAGAAAAAAGTGAGGGACTTTTTTCTTTGTAATCATAGAGTAAGGGAGAACTTTGCAACCATATTTGTATTTGTTGAAGAGGAATAGGGAAGCTTTTTTCTTTCTATTTCTTTTCGCCTTTTCTTTCGGCCCTTTTGCTTCCCCCCCCTTTGATTTCTTTATTCTGTATTAGTTTGTGTTTTATTATCTCTTTACAATTTATATATAGATCCAGTGGTGGGATTCAGCCGGTTCGCACCACTTTGGCAGAACCGGTAGCTAATTTTATGTTGCACAGGCCCAGAATGGACTTCCGGAAGTGGCAACCACACAGAGAACCGGTTGTTCACCTATTTGAATCCCACCACTGATGTAGATCAAAGCGGCACATCAGATACTGCACACAACTACAAAGTCAGGAATCCATTGAGGGGGCTCCTTCAGTTCAGATCTACATGACAACTAAGCAGAGGGATTAAGTTAGTAAGCGATCGAGAAAAATAAAGTATAGATTATTACAAAACTTAGTTCTATACGCAGGAAACACCCAGCGCACTACTGCTTCTCTTGCTGTGGTATGTCGAGCAAGCTAAAATGGCTTGGTTCATACATAATGTGAAGCACACAAGGGCGGGATCCCCTAGCAAGCTATGTCAAAACTCACCAATATAATGATTTAGCCAAGCCACTTGGAGTACCACTCCATGCAAAAGCGACATCTCCCCTGCAGTGTTTTGGTGAGCCTAGAAGGGAGAGGCCAACTTGCTCATAAAATGTGTTTTTAATCATTCTCGTGTGCTTCAATTACATCCCATCCCATTGAACCTTTTTTGGTCCTGACCTCTCGGACAAAGTCTCTCATTTCTGTGAGCCTGCCCAGCCCACCGCACCTTCACGCATGTCTCTGGCTTGCTTGTGTGATTTCCTGAATTCCCTGCGTATGTTTTATCCCTCCTGTTTCTTAATTCAGCTATTTGGGGTATTAGGCTATTAGCTGTACCTGACCTCTCTCTGAGACGAACCCGAGCATAACTGCAGGAACTGGGAACACTTGCTAATCTGTCAATGTCCAGCTCTTTTTTTCAAGAGAAGAGGGCTAAAGAGAACACTGCTTAATTTGGGCAAGAGACTGCGGACTTAAAAAAAGGAAGCTTTAAAGGCAGTGTTTCTCAAAACTTGGCAACTTTAAGATGTATAAACTTCAACTCCCAGAATTCCCCAGCCAGTGGAGGGAAAAAGCCCATACATCTTAAAAGTCGCCAAGGTTTGAGAAACACCATTTTAAGGCATCATGTGGCTTTACGAGCTGAAGGTGGATGAGTTTCACCGGCTGGATTTGGAACAGTGCTGGGCTTGACGAGTGTCTTGCACGCACGCCAGTCTCTGCCCTCCTACTGGCAATTCCAATGTACTTAGCAGGACTGTTCAGAAGGCAAATACAGGTAGTCCTCAACTTACGACCACAACTGAGCCCAAAATCTATTTTGCTAAGTGAGAAATTTGTTAAGTGAGTTTGGCCCCATGTTGACTCAGCCTTCCATCCTTCCGAGGTAGGTAAAATGAGGACCCAGATTGTTGGGGGCAATAAGCTGACTTTGTAATAATGCCGCTTGGGGTGTGTGTGAAAGCCCTAACAAGCAGGCATATACATAGAATGAAGGCTACTGCTAAGCACATTGATTTATGCTTCTTAGATTGTAAGCCGCCCTGAGTCTTCGGAGAAGGGCAGGATATAAATGGGATTAAAATAAAAAAATAAAAATAAAAATTTGTTAAGTGAATCGCTGCAGTTCTTTAATTAGCAACCTAGTTGTTAAGGGAATCTGGTTTCCCCATTGACTTTGCTCATCAGAAGGTCACAAAAGGGGATCACATGACCTCCAGGATCACTGCAACCATCCTAAACGTGAGTCAGTTGTCAAGCATCCGTGTGTAAATCACGTGACCATGGGGATGCTGCAAATGTGGAAAAAAATGATCATCAGTCACTTTTTTCAGTGTCGCTGTAACTTTGAACAGACATTAAATGAAATGTTGTAAGTTGAGGACCACCTTTATTTAAGAATAACAGAGGATGCTTTTCCATCGTTAGGCCCCTCTTGATGGGCAGGAAGCCACCATGAGAAAGGGCTTACGGTTTTCACGCAGGATTACCATCAAATCAGAGGTGCTTAAACAAAACACAAGATTTTATTATCTATAGCAGACTATCATTGTCCCTGATCTTTTACAGAGTATAAAAAAAATCAGGGGTTGCTGTCCTAAGGAGCATACAAAATCAAAAACAATGGGCTGGAGTTTATTCTGCTCTCTTGTGGTATTTCTCTCACCACTGAAGCCCTGGAGGAACAAAGTAGGAAAGTAAAAATGTAGAAAAGCTGAAATTGTGTGGGGAAGAATTATACCAGATTCTAAACTCTGGGATTGCTATGGCTTCCCTCTCTTAGAGTGTCTTCTTTGCAAAATGTCTGGAACACTTGGGAAATGGCTATGTTTCTTAACTCAAACAGAAATAACTTGACAATGTACTTCTTGACTAACACGTTCATGCCTTGGTCAACAATCTCTTGTTATGAAAGCTTTAAAATGACATTTGAATTTGCTGATGTCTCTTTGGTGCCTCCTGCTGTCTCCTCAACCTCTGCTCCTTTGCACCACTCCAAAGGTTGGAACTCCTTCCAATCTAGGTTGACAAACTTCAGGGTCCCAGCTGTAGCTATGAATGCTTCTCAAATGCAATCCTGTTTTGTAATTTGGTGGCCCTGGGTGCATCACTTCATGAAGCTTTGGACTCTGTGCTAATGATAGATACTTTGCCCAGCAAACACTACTCTCTATTGTGTCCCATCCAATTTTTATTCCTTACTCCAATTTTCTCGCATCCTTGCACACCTCCCGTTCTTATCACCAACTATCCTGGTTAAACCGACAATCATCTGCCAAGGAGACCATACAACCTCCGAACTAGTCTAGAGCACTGCCAATCTCTCTATGGTTGAAGTAGGATGAGAAAATTAAAGTGTGAAAGCACTAACAACTTCCTTTATTAAAAATGCTAACACCCCATTTGAACATGAGATACTCAAGCCACAGATTAAGGCCTGTTTGTAATAGCGGGAGTATACTCCCAGTCATTTGGCTCTCCAACCAAATCTCTCTCACCTGTCATTTGGCTCTCCAACCAAATCTCTCTCACTTTTTTTTTTAGCAAAAAAGGAGCTGGTAGCTAGGGATGAACTGTTCTGGTGAAAGTTCATTTGGAAAAGAGAGTATCCTTAAATGATCAGAGGTACTGCGAGAACTTGCATCATATATAAAGGGGGAGGCAGTGGGGGCACAGGAAGAAACCAGGATAGGTGCATCTATTCTCACCCTGCAATGCCTCACATAAATTCTATCTTCTTCACAACTATGAGGTGAACAAAATCTCCACTCTCTACTATGTAATCAAGAGCAGCAGTCCAAGGGTTATATACGGGAGAGTTGGCTGGCACTGTGTGAGGCAATGGGGCACATGATGGCAACCACTGGTGCCAAAAGGACATGTGAACATCACTGCAATCATGTGATATCTTTTTGAACCCAACCACGTGGCTCCCACCCCCACCCAAACTTCCCTGATCACAGATGGGTTCATATTTCACAGGTTCAAGCTGGTGTAGGATTTGGGAACAGAGGGAGGGGGTGGGGCTGAGGGAGGGAGAAGGATGGAGGGGGGACAGGTGGCTGTGGAGTTACCACTCACCTTGCATCAGCTTCACTGTAGTATTCTCTGGCAACAATGTCTTCAAAGAGCTCACCACCCGTGACCCTGCAAGGTGAGACAACCCAAGTTTGAGATTTGTCAACCGGACATTTGGAGAGTATATCACTTTCAAGGCAGACCAGACCAGGAAGTTCAAGGTATGCATGTCACTACTACTTTAATCATAAAGTTATGGGACAAAATATGGCAGTACTGAATGTAATTCTCCCCACCCTATTCCTTTATCTTCATGAGAACAAGGATGTGCTTTTGCAAAAGGCAACCGGACTTCCTTGAAGAAGACCTTTCACTTCTCATCCAAGAAGCTTCTTCAGAACGGAAGGTTACTGCATACTGAAGATTCCAAGAAGCTTCTTCAGAACTGAAGAAACGTCTTGGAAGAGAAGCAAAAACGTCTTCAAGCAAAAATGAAGAAAGTCTAGTTGCCTTTTGAAAAAGCACCTTTGGGACAACCATGACCTAGATGACTGAGAATCTCCATAGAGAAGAAGAATCTTGTCTGAGAAATGTTCTCATGTTACAATACCGGCTGGGACTTTATTTATTTATTTTTAATCAGACCGGTGTCTTCCTTAAGGTTTTCCTTGTCAAAGTTATTTCTCCTTTCCATTACAACCACTATTCCTGAAAGAGTTGGACCATTTGCTGTGAGTCCTAATCTTCTTTCAGTCCCTTACTTAATGGCCTGGCCCATGACCCAAATAAATTGTCATGGACCCGATTTCACTTCCATCGGGGAATCTCACCAAAGCCAACGTAAGTCTAGCTTGTTGAGCAGCTGCCAAGGCTTGCTAATGTGACAAAACTGCATTTGTTTGGTCAGAAAAGGCCTAACTTTAACTTGAAAGTAAATAGATGTAGTTTAAAATCTCACTGCAGCTACCCCAAAATGGTACATTTATATTGAGGTCATTTGTCCACTTTCTTTTTCTTCTTCTTCTTCTCTTCTCCTCTTTGGGAGAAGTTCTATTTTATCTCTCGTCCAGATGGAATACTAGTTATTTCAGGGCAAGCAATGTTACATCAAGTACAATAAACAAGTAAGAAGTATTGTACCAAAGCCACTTAAGCCATGAATTTTAAAAGGGAAGAAATACAGCTAAATTTAATTTACATAACTACCAATCACTAGGGTTTTATATTTCTTTTTCTCCTTACAAGATATTCTTATTCATAAACTGATTCATATACTTTTTTAAAAAAATCCCATTTATATCCCGCCCTTCTCCGAAGACTCAGGGCGGCTTACAATCTAAAGCACAAATCAATGTGCTTAGCAATAGCCTTCATTCTATGTATATGCCTGCTTAGGGCTTTCACACACACCCCAAGCGGCATTATTACAAAGTCAGCTTAATTGCCCCCAACAATCTGGGTCCTCATTTTACCTACCTGGGAAGGATGGAAGGCTTGAGCCTGGTGGGACTTGAACCTGCACTAATTGCAGGCAGCTGGTGTTACTGCCTTTTGTTCTTTAACATGTTCATTCTTTCCGAGGGTTTCATCAACTCCATTCAGTTACAACTTTCTCAATCTCCCACTTTACTCTTGACCCATACCACTATTTTTCTACCATCTTAAATTTCTCAAAATATTCTTCCGTTGTTAGCAAATATTCCACGAAGGAATTCAACAAATCCGACTGCTTGCTCTAGTTATGAATAACATTTATGAATAACTTGCAACTGTCCATGCTATTTTCCTGGATAACACAGCTATTGATTTTGATATATTAATTTTCAGATCCATACTCTTTATTGCATCGTATAATCTATGCTACAGATCTTTTGGGTTCTCAGCCAACAATACAGGGTCATCCGCTTACAAAACTACATGTACATCCATATTCCCCTAATGCCAACACAAGTGTATCTTATGTGCTTATCCAAAAAATACACCAAACAACCAAGGAGACATCACACCCTTGTCTTTCACTCAGTATTGAATTATTAGCTAAGCATTCCATTTATTCTCCTTACTTCCATCATATACTCTCCTTATTTCATTCAACAAATAACGTTCGACTACATCTTTGTGTGTGGGGGGGAAATCATAATCGGAGTCTGTTCATTTTTTTATATCCTTTCCCTTTCCCCCACTAAATCAAGTCCCTTTTTATGATCCTGTAATCCCTTAGTTCGGGTAGCCTGGGCAGAGCTGAGTGTTTACTGGCTGGATGCCCCTCCTGATGCCTATGCAGAGTTCACAGTAGATATTTTGCACACTAGGAGAAAAATACCTGCTGCTACCTAGGATTGAACTCTCAATCTTCTGAGTGGGAGGCAAATGTCTTCACCACTAGACCACCATGCTGCTTCCTTTCCAAATCAACCAATATGCAATAATCTCCCCCCCCTCTCTCTCTCTCTTACTGTAAAGGTAAAGGTAAAGGTTCCCCCACACATGCGTGCTAGTCGTTTCCGACTCTAGGGGCCGGTGCTCATCTCCGTTTCAAAGCCGAAGAGCCAGCGCTTGTCCAAGGATGTCTCCGTGGTCATGTGGCCAGCATAACTAGATGCCAAAGGCGCATGGAACACTGTTACCTTCCCACCATAGTGGTCCCTATTTTTCTACTTGCATTTTTACGTGCTTTCAAACTGCTAGGTTGGCAGAAGCTGGGACGTGTAACAGGCACTCACTCTGTTACGCGGCACTCGGGATTCGACCCGCCGAACTGCCGACCTTCTGATCAACAAGCTTAGCGTCCTAACCCACTGAGCCACCGCGTCCCTCTGGACTTTACTCTTTAAGCTCCAAATGGTAATTAATTAATTAAAAACTTTGAGAGAGGCTAGAAGGGAGAGGAACGGTTATGTGTTAAATAGCAGGATGTCACAAACGCACAAGAATGATTCCTCTTTGATACAGAAATGTAGAGATTAGGAAACAGAACATAGTGGATATATAAAGGTTACAGCAGAGACCCAAATGGACAATTCAGCACCCACATCATTACTGCAAGATCAAGTCTTGGGCATGAGAGGCACTAGCGCTCTTCAAACATCTTCACTGGATGACCATAGCCTGCTCCTCTTCAACCCCCCTCATTTCGCACAGATGCTTCTCAATCTGCCAGGTATTCAAGGAACCCAGATTTAATCCCACATGCCTGCAATGGCACACAGAATGATTGAAAGAGTATTGCATCTGATGGTCTCTACAGCTGGGCACAGAGCCACCTTTGGCCACAGTGCAGGGTGTACATGGAAGGGAAAAATCTATTGCTAGCTTTCAATTCCTCCTGCTGCAGCCATGGCTATGCCAAGGTCTGTGTGACTCCAAGCAAGGAAAAAGAGGGGGGGGAAGAGAGAGCGAGAGCAGGGGCTGCACTGACTCAGAGGACAGCTAAATATAGTTTGCTGCTTAACTGGAGCTGTCAGAGAGGAGGAGGAGATGAGATCACTGGTTTCTATATCTGGAAATCAAGTGAGAGGCAGCCAAGCAAAGCACACCCTGTCTCTGTGCCTCCCCCCACGGGCAGATACTTTGCCCAGGACATGGCCTACCCCCTTCACAACCAAATGAAAGGGCAAGGAATCAAGGCAAAATCAGCATCTGGAGACCTGGAGCCAACTTTCTGTATGGTTCCTAGCTGGCCTCATCTGGGTCTCCAAAAAGGGTTGAGCAAGACTCCAGCCTGCCAGGGTCCCTGAGTCACAGCTATCGTGTCGGTAGCCTCCTTCCCATTTCTTCCCTGCCCACCCTTTCGTGCTAATGGAAGCCCTGCAGCTGCAGTCTTCGCCCACCTTCATCCATTAAGATGGCAACGCTTGCCCAGCTCTTGAGGCAGCCTGCAAACATTTGCTCAGAAGGTGCCGGAAGGGAGGGCATCAGGCTATCCAAAGCGACCCGCAAAGAGGATGATCAACTTGTGGCAGCCAAAACACATCGCCACAAAAAAGCCACAGCGGGGAAGACTGATAAAGATGAGTGAATTCCAGAAAGACCTTGGCTGGTCCAGAACTTCTTCAGAACCAAGTATTACTTACAGATCAAAGACGAGGTAGTGGAAGCCTTCCTCGGATATGCTATCATGGAGGCGAACTGCAAAAGAAGCACAAGGGGTATGTTACACTGGGCAAAGTACTTCCTAAATTCTGCAGTGCCTTTTATTATCCTCACCCTCCTTCTGTCTGTTTGATGCACTACATAATCTCACAAATCGCAAGTCATGGGAGGTAGCAAAATCGTAGCTACCCACTGTGGCCACATAGTTCTAGGATTCAGCATTATATCTCCAAGAAAGATCTGCAGCAAAAATAGGTGCCCTTCAGCCTTCCCTCACCTCCAGAGTCCAAATATCTTGGCATTTTTGCAGCCCCACTGCTTTGTCATCTCCCCCACCTCTTCTTGGATTCGGATCTATGATATCTTCACTAGGCTGTTGCCTGCCAATAAACCTACTTGGAGAGGGGAAAATTAGGCCATAATTAAGCCTGGACATTCTGGACTAGGATCTAGATGTCCATCTTGTTTAGAATCCCATTTTCACCAACGCCAGAAAAAACCAAGCAAAACCTGACAGTCACAGATCCTGAACACGAAGGCCTCATTTTTACTAACCTCCATCATTGGCCCAACTTTTTATAAGAGTCTAATAGCCACTGTTTTTCAAATTAAATCTCTGGTGCTCAATACTCCATTACAGGATCATTATAAATCCCAGAATAAAAAGGTGTTTCGAGTGATGGTGAAAAGGAAAATGGATTAATGGGGTCTAAAACCTGATCCATTAAACATGCAGAAGTTTTCCAAAAACGGATGTCGTTCAGAATTGTCCCAAAGGTGCTTTTTCAATAGGACTTTGATTTTCTTTGAAGACCTTTTGCTTCTCTCCAGTTCTCTCCAGAACTGAAGAAGCTTCCTTGGATGAGAAGCAAAATCCAAGCCCGATCTCCGCTCCTTCCGGCGCGATCTTAAAACCCATCTCTTTAAACAAGCTGGCCTGGCCTGATGGGACGGGGTGGGATTTTTATAAATGATTTTAATTCTAAATTTGTATTAATTTATGGGCATTGTTTAATCATGTTTTAATAATTTTAACTTTTGTATCTAATTTTTATGTATTGCCCTGTTCACCGCCCTGAGTCCCTAGGGAGAAGGGCAGTATGCAAATTAAATAAATAAATAAATAAATAAATAAATAAATAAATAAATAAATAAATAAATAAATAAATAAATAAATAAAAAAAAATGTTTTCAAGGACAAAGGAAGAAAGTCCAGTTGCTTTTTGAAAAAGCACCTTTGGGACAACTGTGACCTGGATGACTGAAAATCTCCATAGACATAAAATTCAAAATATACCAAAGTACTTAGCAACGTGCATTGGAGGAAGGTGAGACTGTAATTCTAACAAATGCATACATATTTTAACAACGTAGCAATGAATTTAACTTGCCCCAGCTGTTTTTTTTAATTAATGATTCTCGGCTACAAGTTTATTTCAATGTGTCTGAATTTTAATAGGATAGAAGATCCACAGGCATGCCAGTGCTGCAACTCCGTTAAGAAAAAAGCAAAACAAATCCATAGAAATTCAACATTTATTTATTAGCAGAAGATGGTGGGGCAAGGAACATTCTTATAAATACTTCATATCCAAAAAAAGAGGACTTTCCTGCACCCCATAGAAGCAAAAATTAAACCTGACTAAAAAAATAAAAAATAAAACTTGTAATGTGTCGAAGCCTAAGTTAAAAACAGAACAGAAGAAGGAACAAACTGGCAGATCACCTAGCAAATATATGGTGTGAGTGTAGCTTGACAGCCTCATTCAAACCACCAAACTTTGCAAATTCCGCTAAAACTTTACTTATTCCTGGAACACATTCCCTGCAGTACACATATTCCTGACCTTCCTTTCCCTGCCCTACAGGACTGTTGCCCAGATATGGTTGGCTGAACAACAGTGACATACACAAAGTCATCCAGTGTGGTTTCTAGTCTGGAGGAAGGGGGGGGCAGTGTTTGAACCCAGCTCCCTGCAATTCTAGCGTGAGGTTCTAATTCTACACTGCATTGACTATCTACCTATGCGATCACAAGCAGAAAGGAAAGAGATTGATTCCGGATGTAAGGTGGACTTCTTCCACAGGTTGAAGAAATCTTTTTGTTAGTATAGGCAGTCCTCGAATTATAAGTCCACAATTGAGTCCAAAATTTCCTTTGCTAAGGGAGACATTTGTGAAGTGAGTTTTGCCCTTTCTTGCCACCATCACTTCAATTATTCAGTTAGTAACACAATCGTGAAGTGAATTTGGCTCCCCCCATTGACTTTGTTTGTCAGAAGGTCGGAAAAGGTGATCACATGACTCCGGGTACGCTGTGACCGTCATAAACACGAATCAGTTGCTAAGCATCTGAATTTTGATCATGCGAGCCTGGGGATGCTGCAATGGTCGTAAGTATGGGAAACGGTCGTATGTCACTTTTTCCAGTGCCGCTGTAACTTTGAGGAGTCAGTGAACGAACTGCTGTAAGTCAAGTAATTGGAATGCAAGTTTCGAAGGAATATTTTCACATCATGATCGTACATAACTGTCTCTCAAAGCATAGATCCCATCATCCAAGATCTAGGATCAAAGAAGCTCCCCTGAATGCTTTCTCTGAGATTCCTGCATGGACCAGGGCAGGGGTAGGCAACTTTTATGACTTCAACTCCCAGAATTCCTGAGCCAGCATGCCAAAGAGATCATTGTCGATTTCAGAAAAGGTAGGCACAGCCACACTTCTCTGTGCATTAATGATTCACCTGTGGAGACGGTTTCCAGCATCAAATTCCTGGGTGTGCAGCTAACGAGTAGGCTGGCTTGGTCGCTCAACAGTGAGAATCGGGTGAAGCGGGCACAGCAGGGCCTGCACTTTATGCGTCGCATGAGAAAAGCACATCTTCCTTCCCCTGTCCTGACCACTTTCTACAGGGGGACGATCGAGAGCCTCCTGTCACACAGCATCACAGTCTGGTTTGGAAGCATCCCTGCTTCAGACAGGAAGGCGGTGCAGAGAGTGGTGAGGATGGCCGAAAAGATCTTTGGCGTTTCCTTCCCTCCCATCCAGGACATAGCACAGAAGCATTGCTTGAGCACGGTCCATAGGATTATCTGGGACACTACACTTCACAACCTGTTTTCCTTGTTCCCTTCTGGGAGGAGGGGGCTTCGTGGTATCCGTAGCAGAACATCCAGATTCAGCCATAGTTTCATTCCATACAGCATTTACCTTGTCAACTCTCAGGCTTCCTCCTTCCGTTATATATTCAAGATGGACAGTATTTAATATTTTATTGTTATGTATATGTAGGGGTGTGGGTCTATACATATGTTGTATATAGTATGTTTTAGGTATGTGTCATATACGTGTTTCACTTTGAGAGCGGGCAACTAAATTTCATTTTTGATGGGTGCCGTTGTGCCCAGAGTAAAAAAAATTGACAATAAAGGTTATCTTATCTTATCCAAAGTTGCCTACCCCTGGACCAGGGGATGAGAGACAAAAAGCCTTCATGGCATCTCCCCACCTTATCATTTGGTGTTGTTTGTTTTTTTTTCAAAAATCCCTTTTGACTTTTAACATAACCAGTACCTTTTTTCCCTCCCACCCCTAGTACTGTACTATGTTCCTCTAGAAAGAGAATGAGAGTGAATATAATGTATTGGTATTAGGAGGGGAACCAAATTATATTCTAACCTCAGCAGATTTTTCCAAGACTGCCTTACACCTGGTTGGAGAACTGCACAGGATGCTCTACAACTCCTAATAATCCAACACTTTCCGTGAGATTAAAAGGGCCGAACTGTTCCATCACAGCACCAGCATTACAGAATCGGGTCCCTTTGGATATTTATGGAAAGAAGTAAAAACCGAGTTATTCCAGAGAGCCCTTAACAGTTGAATATCACCTTGCTATTATGCTAGGTTATATTGGGGCCTGTTAGGTAATTATTACAGGATGGCTGGCCTTAGGGATATCGTTAATTTAATTATAGAGGTAGAGCATTACATTATTATTTTTTTACTTGCATTTTTTTTGATGTGGACATTAAAATGTTGACTGTTTGCCAAAGTCCATTGGAGATGGGTGGCTAATAAATTCAAATGAATCATCATAATAAAACAAGTAATACTTTAGCATGGCAGACAAAGACAGACAGACAGACAAGCCCAGCTTGGATGTGGTGCATTATTTGCAACACTCCAAGATCAGCTCTGGATCCAGAGGAATGAGTGTGCCTGGGAAGACTATTCGGTAGGGTTGTCTACAGAGCATGTAAAAGAAAAAAGAAAAAATCAAAATAGGAGCTGCGTTGTGCGATTAAAGCTACATCCATTTTGGATGGATGCATCTCTCTCTCTCTCTGTGGCATGTGGCACACATAAAAACCAGAAAGAGCTTCAGTCACACCATCCCAGACAACAACTTGGTTTTTTGGGGTTTTTTTTTAATCATACCATGCCAACACCTCTGTAGTTTAGCATTGGTTATTTGGAGAAGAAACCAGACTCAATACATAGCTTTTTCTTTCAGTTGTATTGAAGCAAAACATACCACCATGCAACACAGCAGGGAATTCTTGGAAGAGAACATGGGGAAACACAATTCATCCTTCTTCCAAAAAAAGAAATTTGATCTGAAAAATCTTGCAGACTTCAACATGTCTTCTATGAACCATAAATGGAAGCCATTCCTTGTTTCACGTTTATTCTTCCTTCAACCACGGTGTTTTGTTTGAATTCAGATAGGGATGTATTTATGACCCAAAGGGTTAAAACTGTCCCTTTCTGGCTTCTGGACCTTACAATGGAACTATGTCTTCAACTCTACTAACAGAATAACAAGAGTTGGAAAGGACCTTAGAGGTCTTCTAATCCAACCCAATGCTCCTGCAGGAGACCCTGTGCCATTTCAGATAAATGACTGTCCAATCTCTTCTTGAAAACTCTTAATGATGGAGCACCTGCAACTTCTGGAGGCAAGCCCTTCCACTGATTAATAGTTCTCACTGTCAGGAAACATCTCCTTAATCCTTTACTTCTTGTCCTGCCTTCAGGTGCTTTGGAGAGTAGGTTGACTCTCTCTTCTTTGTGACAACCCCTTATATAGTGGACAATGGCTATCATGTCATGCTATCTAGTCCTTCTCTTTGTTAGGCTAGACATATCCAGTTCCTACAACCATTTGTCATTCTTTGTTGTTCTTCTCTGCATTCTCTCTGGAGTCTCAACATCTTTTTTTATATAGTGGTGGCCAAAACTGGATGCAGTATTCAAAATGTTATCTTACCAAAGTATTATATAGTGCTACTTCACGTGATCTTGATTCTGTCCCTCAATGAATGCAAACCTAAAGGATTTGGGAAGACAGCTAATCTTTCTCTACCCTGCACATCTTAGTTCTAATTAGATCATGATGTATATACATTTGTTTGTTTTTTTAAAGTAAATAAATAGACAGTAATAATGGTAGCAAGTTGCTGTTGGCAATGTTTACATGTTACGATCCTGGAGACAAACCAAGTCTCTTCTTACCTATAGTTAATGTTAAGCTTGCTTAGTGTTGTGTACACACATATCTCCTTTTCTAAAAGCACCACTTCAGGCTAAAGCACCCCAATGCTGTCACAAACCAAGGGGAGAAGATTTAATTTGGCTGCCAAGAGTTGGTGTAGGGAAATAAGAGCGGTGAAAAGGAACGTGATTCTTTCCCTGAAGAACTAAGGGAAAATATGCCTTTCAGAATTTTGCTTCTGCTACGTGGCTTTGGGAGAGATATATTACTCCTTGCTAAAAGGAGGTTAATTAAATTGAAAAGGAGGGGTGGGAGTAGTTGGAAAGAAATGCTGATGTCTTAGAAAGTTTTCCAACCCAGAGGAAATGCCTAACAGGAAGCACCAAAAGAGGGCCAAGCTTATAAGCAAGATACAGGTTTGGCTACATAGGAAAAAAAGAAAAAAGAAAAATTCTGACTTCAACTCCTGATCTGTCCTCAAATATATTATGGATAATGTCCCAAAGGTGACTACTTTTTCAAGAGTTAACCGGACTTTGTTTTTCCTTGAAAATGTTTCGCTTCTCATCCAAGAAGCCTCTTCAGTTCTGACCGAATGGTGGAGAATGGAAATATTTATGTTCCTTGCAGTCATCTGGTCATTAGTATTCTTTCTGAGAGTTGTTGAGGCCACTTGGAGGTTTATCTGTGCCCTCAGGGGCACAGATAAACTACCCTGTTGACCCTGAAGGTGCAGATAAACCTCCAAGTGGCCTCAACAACTCTCAGAAAGAATACTAGTGACCAGATGACTGCAAGGAATATAAATCCTTCCATTTTCCACCATTCAGTCAGAAGTGAAGAAGCTCCTTGGATGAGAAGCAAAACCTCTTCAGGGAAAAACAAAGAAAGTCCAGTTAACTCTTGAAAAGGTAGTTACCTTTGGGACTATTATGGATAATGCATTTCACTTCCAATGGCCAGGTCCACCTGCATTGCTACAACTTATATAATGAAGCCAAATGTATGGAAGATTGAATATGATTGAGAGGGATACATAACTTTTCAACTAATAAGAGAAATCTACTTCACAGTGAAGGAAAAGTTTTCAGATTGGGGGAGATCTCAGAGTAACAGATTTTGCAATTAATGGAAAACGTAAGGCACACCATTTTTCATATTATACCATACACAGGGACCATGACTCCTATTCAGACAATGGAGCGCCTGTCGCAGTTCAGGGAATAATTGCCACCTATCTAATTTCACTACTTCTAAAGCAGGGGTCTTCAAACCTGGCCCTTTTATGACTTGTGGACTTCAACTCCCAGAATTGCTCAGCCAGGCACGGGTGCCTGGCTGTGAGGAATTCTGGCAGTTGAAGTCCACAAGTCATAAAAGGGCCAGGTTTGAAGACCCCTGTTCTAAACCAAATAATATTAACGTAGCCCGTATGGTTAATGCCTCCTCAGCTTTCCTGATGATGAATACCTATCTTCCTCAAAACTCTCTGAAGAAATTCAGCTTCAAAGCCTAAAGGGCTTACATTACACACGGAGAGCAAGACCGAGCATTTCTGTCAGTCAAAGCAAAGCCATCATTTGCTGAGTAAACCAAAATTGGACATCATCCTAAGCCCTAAACTGCTGTTCATAGACATCAAGGCTGCTTTGCATATTGCATGCCATCAAAAGCAAGCAAACTACCTGACAGTTTCACACAATCCAATCCAATCAACTTTCTGGACTCACAAATCTTCTGCTCCTGTTTTCACCCACCCCTATCTGAAGTGCATCTATTTCAATGTCATTACACAACAAACAGTTTCTTTTTATTTTGCACTTGTGGCTGTCTCTAAATCTAACCAGAAGGTACCCATGACGACACAGTTTCCATAGAAACTAATGCAATGGGTGGTGGTGGGGGGGGGGAAGAACAGAAGATTTTTCTAAAAGAGCCAAAAAGCCCCATAAGGATTAAAACAGAATTAACTGGCATCAACACACCGAGTCCATTATACCAAGCAGGAAGTTCAGTTTTAATTGCCCACTTGGCTGAGATGGAGAGGGACCTGGTCAAGATGATGCTTCCTGGAATCTCTTCTTCTACCAACCTTGTTGTCATTAGCAACTGCAATGAATTTGCAAAAGACTTTAAAGGTGGCTCCATGCAGTGCTGGGAACAAAGGGGGCAGATTGACCTGTTGGTCAAGGAAAAAACACACGTCCACCTTTCACAGTAACAATTGTGGAACACTATCTTTGCATTTGTATCTGGCTTTTCTTAAAAATAAACCAGAAGAAGAGACACCAGTGGCGTTCATTCAATTTACAGAATATTTTCCAAACAACCTTGGGAGATTAAAATGATGGGAATCTCTATTTAGGATTTCACAATAACTATGCGATGCCATAAGAAGAAGTCTAAATTTCAATTTCATGAAGTTTGTTAGGAAGGGCTTTCTGAAAAGCCTTAAAAACAGGCAAACTGATATAAAATCATTCTTGTCCTGGATGCAGCGGAGTGAAGTGGCAAGCCAAACTTTCTTGAATGTTGATCATGGACCGAAATCTAAGGATATCTCTGGAATAAATAATGCACAGATTTGGGTGAGAGCTGTAGTTGGATCTGAGGACTACATTTCAAACTCATCGTAATTTCACAATCACTGTTAAGTATAAATTATTCTTGGTATATGCCAAGCCTTGTTTGTATAATAAATCAACATTAAGCCATCTTTAAGTCTGTATAATCAAGGAACTAAAAGTAAATAGAAAAAAACATTAAAACAGCAGATTTTGACACAACATACACAAACACACACATGCATAGAGCCCCCAAAAGATCAGCAAAGAACAACCTCATTCTATTTTTCCTTGGGAAGCCATTCAGCCTCCCCCAGATTGAATCCTTGCCAGGGGTATGAACTTCAGTTGATCCTACGCGTTTCTGGATCTAAAGTCTGCACCCTGATTTTAAGTCAGAAACAAATCTGGAGCAAGCAAAATTGGAAAAGGGCAAAATATGGCCCATTTTACTAGGATTTAAAAAAATAAATAAATAATATCAGTGAAAAGTCCACAAGTAAAGGCACCATAATATCACACTAGAGTTTATATCTGTGTAGCAAGTATGGTAAGAGAAGTCGCCATCAATCAGGTTTTTTTAGTCTCACTTTTTTTTTTCTTCACCCTACTACTTAAAAAAGATAGCAAAGAGGAAATCTACCACAAAGTTTTTACTGGTTTGACTGGTTCAGTACTCAGAATATTGTTCATATTATTCCATGAAAATTGTGTAATTGTTTGGCAACTTTAAGATGCCAAATGGGCCTCTCAGAATTCTGGGAATTGAAATCCACACATTTTAAAGTTTCCAAGGTGAAAAAACTTTGATATATAGACAGTCTTCATGTTCACCATGTACATCATCCCATCCCATTCCATTCCATCCCATCCGCTCTTCTCCATTTCCCTCTTAACCAAACAATATTTACCAATGTTGGAATGCTTCAGGAGACGGCAGATGCGAGCTTCTCGCTCCAACTTCTGGTGATCTGGAAAAAGAAGAAGAAGGCGCATCCTTTAGCATGATGTCTTGGATGTCAGATCCCATAACATTAGTTTTTTTAACGGAACATCAAGGAGGGAAATGAGCATTTTTCTGAAGGTAGTAAATTAAAACAAAATTCAGAACTATGTTGCTTCCATTATAACGAAAATAGCACCCAACAGAGTTGCTCAATCCACTGCCTTGATAAGCTGGTTTTCTACTTGACTTTTATATTGGGTGAGCACGTGATTCCAACTGTCCCCCTCCCATATTTAAACAATAAAATCCATTGCATCATATGTGCCTTGACCGGCCTCTCTATTGGAGGAGCGGAGAGAATCTAATTAAAACATTTAAGATGATGAAAGTGCAAACTTTCTTTCTAAGTTTGTTAATTGAAGCAAAATATACATAAGATACATTCCAGAGTAATAGAAACAACGCAAGGTAAGTAGCGATAACTACGTGTAAGCTGTAAAAACAAACAGAGGCCAAGCTGGCCTCAGCGAGACTCACAAACCTGCTGAATAAATGGCCCTTCATTTGGTACTAAATCGAAATCAATATTGGTATTAGCCTGTTATCTTAAAGAAGACATTTCATAAAGATGAAATGCTGACATCTCTATAGAATATGTTGCTTTCCACTGTGTGATACAAAAAGAGGAAAAAACCAACTCCATTCCAAAGAGATGGTGATTCAAATAAGGATGACTTGAAACAGATCATTTAGCGACCATTCCAAAAAGTTACAACACCACTGAATAAAGTGACTTCTGACCATTTTTCACACTTATAACTATTGCAGCACCCCCAAGGTTGTGTGATCAAAATTCAGACGCTTCTCATCTCTCTCATATGTATGACCACTGCAATGTCCCAAGGTCCCGTGATCCCCTTTTGCGACCTTCCGACAAGCAAAGTCAATGGGGGAGCCAGATTCACTTAACAACCAGGTTACTAACTTAGCAACTGCAGTGATTCACTTCATAATTATGGCTAGAAAGGTTGTAAATTGGGGCAAAACTCACTTCACACATACCTCACTCAGCAACATAAATTTTTGGCTCAATTGTGGTCCTAAGTCAAGAACTGCCGGTACTTAGGGATCAAATTTCAGGAACAGTGAGATGTTCAGCCATTTTACTATTTATTATAGTTCCAATCCACTCAATAATCAAAAGTATGGTCTATTTTCACTAAAAGGAGATGGTCCAGCAAATGTTACAAAAACCCTGTGGGTTTTTTTTTTTTCTGAACACACTTATGATGTACTCCAAATACATAGGTATCCTGTTATTTTACGAAATCAGCTACTCTTGAAAGGGGTAATAATGTGTAAGATTAAAGCTGTTTTAATAGTTCCTGTTTTATTCCCCCTTGGCTACTTTATATTTCCAATGAAATGTGGCTCCCATTTCATTCACACCTAGACGAAAATAAGAATGGGATTAAGAAAGGAAAGGGAGAGATCTGATTGTCTCTCAAAACTGGGGAAATTCAGTAGAATTTATTAGAATCAAAAGGAAGCACTTGGCGCAAGACACAATTAGCATGATTTTTCTATAGCAAGAGACTGTAACATCCACAGCTGTTCTTGAGAAAAAGGCAAGGATCTATTACTCCCATCCTTAGAAGCCTGACTCCTATGACTCTGCAAACTGAAGAAAAATTATCGTAACTTGCAATTATCACTTCAATAGGAGCCTATAAGATGAGGTCAGCTCTTAAAAAAATTCTTCAGCGCTCAAATGCATTAAAAATTGAGCTCATTTGCCATAATGGAAGGAAAGACAGAGTTTATTGCAGTCAGAAACCAGAGTGTAAAATAAAACATGTTAACAATGAGATAAGAATAAAAAACACAAAACAGAATAAGAATGTTACAGTTGGTGGCAAGCTGGATGGAAATGCATATTGGCATAATGGTACAGGAACTGTCACCTGCCTCCAATTTTATAGTATGGCAATTTCATGTATGTATGTCAAGCAGGTATGTATGTATGTATGTATGTATGTATGTATGTGTGTAGGCATTTTTATTCAAGGTTCAACATGTTTCAGCATAGGATAATAAGAGAAGGAAGCTGGCTCCTTATGCAATTTTGTAATATGCCAATTTTGAATCTATAGGCAATCCTTACTTAGCAACCACAACTAGGATCATCAATTTGATCCTTAAACAAAGCAGTTGGCAAGTAATACCACAATGTGCTTATGCTATCTCTTCAGCTTTGCTTTGCTTTACAGAGCTGTGAAAGTTATAAATGCAAAGTTTAGTAGTCAAGTTACTTTTTCATCACTGTTGTAACAGTGAATGGTCACTAAACAAGACAGTTGCTAAACCATAACTGCCTCCCTCCCTCTTTCACTTTCTCTCTCTCCCCCTCTCCCTCTCTCCCTCCGTCCCTCCCTCCCTCCTCTATCTATCTATCTATCTATCTATCTATCTATCTATCTATCTATCTATCTATCTATCTACTTACCTACTCACCCACCCACCTACCCATCCACCCATCCATCCATTCACATTTTTTATCTAAATTAAACAAGTTTCACCATGCCATAATAAAAAGAATTATGCTGGTGTCTCACCTTTTCTTTCTTTCATACTAATGTGTGCACACACATACATATACATACATGAACACAAACACAAACACACACACACACACACACACACACACACACACACGAAAAAGCAGAAAGGCAACAGATTACTTGCATGACAGCTAAGACCGCTGCCCAGGATAACAATCAGGACTGCAAGTAAGTGATTCTCTAGTAAGAATCTGTCCAGAAGATATGCCTGCTCAGAAGGCGTTCAGTACTTAATTCTCAAGTATATCTGTCTACCTTTAGCCTTGGAAGATTTAATCTGTGATAAACTGGAAAGTGCATTTTCTAGCTATATCATCTAGACATTATGAGTGAATGAAGCACTGAAGGCAATTATTATGAATCAGGTGAAGCATGATTAAAGGGGCACTGAAAAGTGATCGTAAGAAATATTCATATGGTAAAACATGACAGAGGAAAAATAAAAATGGATGTTCGCCTTTGTGTGGGTGATCTAACCCTTCCAGACTATAGCTGATCATTTCACACACACATACAAAATTGGTCTTGATTTCTGACCTCTAAATCTTTGTATTGCTCCTTTTTCTGGAGACTTCTTTTAAGAACACAGACTAAAGGTGCCATACACGTTTAGTCGTGTTAATAAACTGTACAAAATGCTTGAACTGATTTGGGTATTTCCAAGATAGCCACTTTCCGTCACGCCAAGCCATGTTGTATGTAGGAGATGACCAGGCTGAGCCAGAGGGAGGGCTCAAACACATCGTGAGTCCCTGACACCAACAAGATATCTAAGTCCCACCCACCTTGAATGCCTTCTTATTTCCTGCTCATTTTCCCTTGACCGTGAGTCGTTCAGATTCTTGTACAAAGCTTAAGCTTGCCATAAATCTTTATACTCCTTTGAACTGCCTGCATCTTCTGATTTCCCCGGCACTCGACAAGTGTCACCAATTCTGCTTATGAGCAACCCCACTGATCTGAGCCAGAATTTAAAGGAGTGGGGCTGTGTAGTGCAATGTGGGAATAAAGAGAGGAAAAAGAGCCGCAAACTAGACAATGGTCTGATGAACAAAATTTGAGTGCAAAGGAGAGATTGGGGGTTGCGGGGTGGGGGTGGGGGTGGAGAAACTAGGGCCCTCCCTAGTTATTGGGAAAATGAAGAGAGCAGTCTGTCTGTGGAGATTCTCAGTCATCTGGGTCATAGTTGTCTCAAGGGTGCTCTAGGCAACTGGAGTGTTTTTTTCTTTATGGAAGAAGAAGGCAACCTTTAGCTTCTCATCCCAAAAGCCTGATCACTTGTGACTCACATCAGTCACAACTGACGACGCTTCTTGGATGAGAAGCCAAATGTGATTCTTCTTCTTCCATAAAGAAGAAACGGTCCAGTTGCCCCTTTGAGAAGAGAGCAGCACTTTCAGATTTGCAAGACTCTGTTAATGCAACCTTACAATCAAGATAGACCTAGCCCAAAGATGCTTTTTCACGAGGCAACTGGACGTTCCTTGTTTTTCTTCGAAGACATTTGGCTTCTCATCCAAAAAGCTTCTTCAGCTCTGACTGGATGATGGGGAATGGAAAGATTTATACTCCTGCAGAAAGCTGTTCATTTGCATTCTTTTAGCGAGTTGTTAAAGCTGCCTGGAGGCTTACCTGTGTCTTCAGAGTCACCTGAGTGGTGCAAATGGGTGTGGAACCTTCTTGGAATTGTTGAAAGGACTGTGAAGACACAGATAAGCCTCCAGGTAGCTTTAACAATTTGCTAAAAGAATGCAAATGAACAGCTTTCTGCAGGAGTATAAATCTTTCCATTCCCTACCATCTAGTCAGAGCTGAAGAAGCTTCTTGGATGAGAAGCGAAACGTCTTCAAAGAAAAACAACAGGAACATCCAGTTGCCTCGTGAAAAAGCATCTTTGGGATAACTATGACCTGGATGACTGAGAATCTCCATAGACAAGATAGACCTAGTAATCATAGCTGTGCTTCTTGCCTGGACTACAGACTAAACCTCAGCCTGTTTAATGTCAGACACTAAAGAAAATGGAAAGGCCCATTAAGCATTTGGCTGCACTTCTCCAACCCTTTTAGCTGAATGTGACACATCTCTCGTTTTAAACTTCCTTTCTTTCTTATTTCTAAACTGCTGACTTCCACCCAGGTTTTTCATTTTCCCCGCATATCTTTGGAATGTTTGATCCCCTGTCAAAAATCAGGAATTCCTACTCTCTCTGACTCTTTCATCTGTTTTACTTAATTATTTTAATTATGTTACAGTTTAACTGCTATGAGATGCTTAGGGAGCTGATTTAGAACGGTAAATTAAAAATTGCTTTTGCCAAGTATGTAAACACAGATTGCACCACAATATCTGGCTGAATCCCACGACAACTTTCTAACTTAATGGCTATTAGCACTAGTCAACCATACGTGGTAAAGCATTAACTGTGTTTAGCAGTGGTTTTGCTTCATTTCCTATTAATATAGGTAGTCCTTGATTTATGATTATAAGGACCAGATTTGTTGCTAAGTGGTACTTCATGCGACTGCATCCAATTTTATGACTTTTTTTTACTGCAGTCATTAGGCCCTTGACATTAAGTGATTCTGACTTCCTGCCAGCTTCCCCACTGACTATGCTTGTCTAGGAAGCAGGCTGGGAAGATCATAGAGGGTGAGGTGATCAGATGGACACCGTGACAGTCCTAAATGTGGGGATAGCCATAGCTCACTTTTTTCAGCACTGTTGTAACTTCAAATGGTTATTAAACAAACGGTCATATGTCTGAAATGTGGAATTGAAGCCTGGAACAAGAATCATTTTCGTTATGAAATTGCCCTAATTCATTGAAGAATTTTTTAAAAAATGGATTTCACTAGGATCAAAGCATCTCCCAATTATAATCTTTCTGTGTTTTTTCATGTTATCTGGCAAGTGTTAGGATGTCTGCACACTATCTTCTCATTGACAGCCCTGACACTGATCTGTTTCAAGGCACCCATTTTCTAACTGTAACAGCCATTCACTGTATACTGTAGTTTTTCATGATTTGATTGTATATATAACACTATGTTATGGTTTGTAATAAAAGCCAGTCTGTTGATGTTAGCTGCGAAGTCGTGTCCGACCCATCGCGACCCTGTGGACAACATTCCTCCAGGCCTTCCTGTCCTCTACCATCTTCTGGAGTCCATTTAAGCTCACACCTACTGCTTCAGTGACTCCATCCAGCCACCTCAAAGCCGAAAGCCAGTCTAGTGTAGTGGTTAAGGTACCAGGCTCAAAACTGGGAGACTCTGAGTTCTAGTCTAGCTTGAAGTTGGCTGGCTGACTTTGAGCCAATCTCCAGGAGTCAGTGAGTTCTAGTCCTCTCTTTACCATGAAAGCCAGCTGTATGACTTTGGGCCAGTCACTCTCTCAGCCCCAGGAAGGAGACAATGGCAAACCACTGCAGGAGCTGTTCAAGGCAGTCACAAGCAATCAATACTGTCTTGAAAATACTAAAAATAATTTATAGTAAACTACAACTAGTTGAATTCATAGAATGCTATAAATCCTGATTTACAAACCACAATGTCATAAACCAGTCTGGAATCATACAATGGGGTTAATCCATAGTCAAAATGCATTATGGCTTAGTTTGATATTTGCACAAAGCCAGTGTCCCCATTTTAACTGTTCATCATTTCATTCATTTCTATTCTGCTTTATTTCTTACAAAACTGGAAAAAATACTGCTACTGCTTTCTTGTGACAAAAAGTTTCTTGAAACTTTTAGCTGAGCTTGGGTTATTTTTGCAAATTGTTGCAAATTCTATTTCTTCATGCCACTGTTAGTTTCTAAAAAGGATTTGGGTTTTGTTACTTCCTTAAGGATAAATAAATTTCTGGTGCAAATGGACTTCACACATGTCTTGCAGCCTTTGCACTTCCTGCTTCCTATGCACATGTGTCACAAGCAATGCACGTACGATGTTTCCAAAAATAAGAATCGCCTGGTCACACTTTCTCAGGAAGAGGGGAAAAAACATTCTTAATTATTCAGATAGTACTTTGCTCTATTTCTTACTGAAACTCTGTCAAGCCATTCTCCCTGCAAGAGATGGGAGTACGAACCTTCTAATTCCATCCAGGATATATATGATTGGACAATCTGCTAAGCCATGACTTATTTAGCCCACCTTTCTTAAATAAATCCCATTTCTGTCTTAAAGTGTTATACGAACTCAGGGGAAAGCGTGGTGCCCCAAACATTTATGTGGCTGGATGCAGAGCCCATTTTCTGGAGATTGTTATGTGTGGTGTCAATTACAGGTTCTGAAGAGCTTCTGCGGAACTTAATCTCTTAAACTTTTACTCTGAAAAGCTCACTTGTCTTCTGTCCAGTCAGTGCCCTCCGTTCATTGACCATGAAGGACAGACCAAGACAAAACAGTTGCATGTTTGGAAAGAGAAAAGAGCAAAGCTAGTAAAAGCTAGTTGGCCACCAAAACAAATGCTTTATTTAGTCAAAATGAAGCTTGGGTGAGCCAAACAAAAGCCTTCCACTGGCCTCCTTAGTAGTTTCAACCCTCCAACCTCCTTCAATATTTTTGTAAGTTTCCCCAATGGAAAATATAACAAAAGCACCAGTATAAGAATATCCTGGAGCTTGTGATTGGGAGGAGAGGGATGGAGAGGGAGTTGATGGGAGAGGGGAAGACAGGAGAGGGGAGGGGAAGAGAGGGGAGGGGAGGGGGACAGGAGGGGAAGGGAAGGGACAGGAAAGGTCATTAGAGGTATCTGTATTTTCTTCTACGAAAAGTAGTAATATGTATATCTGTACGTGCACTTCCCTACAGAGATAAATCATGGGCTGGGTATATAGATGCCTCTGTGTATGAGAAAGAACAGGGAAGGTCTATACATTGTGTGGGTGTGTGTATATTTCCACTCTTCTCTCACACTGCATTTTTGAATGTGTCTATATGCACTGAGAATAGGCTGCCTGTTCTACTTTCTGGATCCTGAAACCAGGAAGAAGGAGGAACGAACAATTTTTCCATGGAGATTCACTAACAATTTAAAAAAAAAAACCAAAAAACTCTGCACATCCCAAGTCTGATCTAGTTAATTTTCAAACTAAATCAAACTAAATTTTATTTGGCCAGTTTCATTACCACAATTTACTTTTGGAGAGTGTGGGTAGGTGGGGAAGGGGGAGGGAATTACCATGCTGATGGACAAACAGATCCCCTTTACGTAATTTCTTGCCATATAGAAAGAGTAGGGTAGGAAAGACTTTTAAAAAGAGCTCAGTTTTATTTAATACAGCATCTTCTTTTTCCTGTTACCGTTTTCCCATTATCAACTAGCAGAAACTTAAAAAGAGAAAACCAAAATTGGATTTGCTACTGACAGCATGGAAGTGGCATGCAAACGTCGCTGAACCTTGACTGCTGTTGTCCCCGATGTAGGGACATGAGGCCAGATATGAGAAAAAACAATATATATTTGACAGCTTCTGAGCAGACGTCAGATGTGAAAAACAGATACCGCTTGGAAGAACAGCCAGTTAAAAACACATCAAGTTCAACTTAAGAAAAAATGCAACTAAGAGAGGGCTTTCCTGGCAAGTGCGGCCGAAGAACGGAGGGAAGGAAGAGAAAATAATAAAAAAGAAGAAATAAGACTTCTCCAATCTGAACTTCCAGTAATTTGTTATTTCTGATGGTCACAGCAGATGATAAAAAAATATTATATGCCATTCGCAGGGGAAATAATAAAGGATTGATAAACTTTACAGAGCTTTTCATATTACACAAAAGACCCCTTGAGCGTTATCCCTTGTGGGCATTGCACCATTAACAAAACTATACAACGGGAGATACAGAATTTATAGCTTGGTGCAGCCAAACATAATCACGGTTGACTTTATGGCTGAATTGAAGTCCACATACCTCAAAGTTGTCAAGCTTGAAACACAGTGTTATGACTGCTTAAGGGGGCAGGAACATCACCCTTGGCATGTATGAAACAAGGAGATCCAGCCAATGGCTGCCTTCCCAATAAGCCCAGATCTATTTTAACCTTGCTTGTTGAGCAAGCTAGAGTCACTCTTGAAGACAATCAAAGTAATAGTGGGACTACCTAAAACCCAAAAAGCTCCGTTTGGAAGGAAAAGGTATTTGTCCTTTTCGTTTCCTGTTCGTTCCTCCTTCTTCCTGGTTTCACAATCCAGAATGGAGAACAGGCAGCCTATTCTCAGTGCATATAAAAAGGTAAAGGTTCCCCCGCACATGCGTGCTAGTCGTTTCCGACTCTAGGGGCCGGTGCTCATCTCCGTTTCAAAGCCGAAGAGCCAGCGCTTGTCCGAGGACGTCTCCGTGGTCATGTAGCCGGCATGACTAGATGCCAAAGGCACACGGAACGCTGTTACCTTCCCACCGTAGTGGTCCCTATTTTTCTACTTGCATTTTTACGTGCTTTCGAACTGCTAGGTTGGCAGAAGCTGGGACGAGTAACAGGCGCTCACTCTGTTACGCGGCACTCGGGATTCAACCCGCCAAACTGCCGACCTTCTGATCGACAAGCTCAGCTTCCTAACCCACTGAGCCACCGCATCCCTTCAGTGCATATAGACACATTCAAATGCAAGGTACCCTTGATGTTGAAGATGTCTCTGCCAACTGTACAATGTAAAAGCCTTTGAAAAAAAAGCCTTTGAAAAGTCACCCATTTTTGCTTCGAGGGGAGTAATGAAAGACAGCTGTAAGCACTACCCTGAATCTAGGATACTACAAGGATCACAAGGTTGGAAAACCCCAGGAGTCAGCCAGTGTCTGAACTGCCACCTCACTGCCAGTCTACCATGAACCCTGGGGTGGGGGGAAGGCTGGAAGGGAGGGCGAGGGCTTGGGGGGGAAGCAAAGCTGAACTCTGAAGACAGATTCTCTGTGAGAATCATGGTCGAGAGAAGAATGCCAAGACGTAGAGTGACTGTTTCCAAAACATCTCTTTTAAAACTGATCGGACAATGAGAGAGGAGCAATGGGAAGGGACTAAGGGAGGAAAATTAACTGGGGAAAATTTGGCCCGTGAACCCTCTTGGCTTGGCACTGTTATAATTCACTTGACGTTTAGTAAACTCCACAAATGGAGTTAAGGATTTTTTTTTATTTTGCTTAGAAGACCAAGTTGAGGCAGATCTGCCAGCCTTAAAGAGAACATTTCAAGGTTCTCTAGGAGGTAAGAAATCCCAAACCCCAGCCAGCCATGCCACTGTCCTGGCTCTTGCTAACAAGACAGGCAGCGTCATCTGCTGCTAGTTCTGGATGCTCCTTGCTGAGGCTGCCTATTAATCAGGGACATCTGCAAGCCGACAAGCTGTCTCCGCTGATGCTCAGGGATCTCCCTCTAAATGACACGTCAGGAGCATCACCACGGCAACCAACTGCTTCCAAACACAATGTTCAGCAAAGCAGTTGTTGTGTTCAAAGGCTGGGGGAGGATATCCTGGTGGTGTGCAGTTGCCATGTTTGCAAGGCAGTGTTCTTTTCTTCCAGGGCTGGAATCAGCGAGGAATCACTGCCTTTTCACAGAAGCTAAAGGGGGGAAAAAATAACATTTGGGGGGAAGCTCGAAACTGAGTTAGCAATCCCTAGAAGATAAATATTTTCTTCCTTTTGGGGTATGGGACCTGGGATGAGTTCAGCAGAGTCTCAGTTTCCCCTACCTTTGTAAGCCATGCTGGCCTGGACCTTCAAGCAGAACTATGGCTAACTGATGGTTTCATCCAGGTTAACCTCCTAGACCTAGTGGAAGAGAGAGGCTGGGCAGAAAATCATTGGGGCCTTTGTTAAGAGCCAGAGTGCCTTTAAAAAGCAGCACAGATAGTCCTTGACTTATAACTGCGGACTGTGGGCTTCAACTCCCATACTAGTTGGGGCATTCTGGGAGTTGAAGTCCACAGATCTTAAAAGTTGCCAAGGTTGGACACTCCTGATTTAGACTCTACAGTCAAGGCAAAATACAAGGGCACGGAGCAGATTATGCCCACCATAAAATGCGTCCACTTTCCTCAAACTAGGTTAGGAAGGCCTTTCAGCTCTAAACCATAACAATTCACGCCAAACAATTCACCTGATGTGTCAAGAGTCGGAAAGTCCATAGCAAAGTCAAGGGTGAAGCACATTGTCCACCCAAGATGCAGGATTAAATTACCATCTCTCTAATCAGGACCGCCAAAAGGTCTCTCTAAAAACCCGGATAGCTGCAGCCATTCCATGCAATCACTAGTGTGGTAAAGAGGTGAAAGTTTTTCATGGTTTCTTTGCTTTCGGCTAAGCATTGTGGGTGTGAAACTGGCTGTTTTGGTCCATTCAACAAACCACAAGGTAATACGATGTGTACCTTCAACAAGTTTAAGGGTGTTTCTTAAAGGAACAGTTTTTAATGTTCGAGCACATAAAACATATGAATGCATCATCTTCATCCAAAATTCATCCTATCCCATTTCAAATTGGGGCATATTTTAAATCTCTTGGAGGTTGTTGTCACTTTTCACAATGTATCCATTGCCATTTCCTATATAGGTAAGTCCTCAATTTACGCTCACAATTGGGACCAGGATGTCCAATGCTAAGCAAAGTGGTTGTTTAGTGAGTTGTACCCAATTTTACGACTTTTGCCATGGTTGTTAAGCAAATCACATAGTGGTTAAACAAATCCAGCTTCTCCTCCCCCCCCATTGACTTTGTCTAAAACTGGCTGGGATGGCCACAGATGGTGATCACAGGACCCAGAAGCCCACAACCGTTCTGAATACATGTTGATTGCCAAGGGTCCAAATTTTGATCATGGGACCGTGGGGATGCTGCAACCGTTGTTAAGTTGGAGGACCAGTTGTCAGTCACTTTCTTCAGTGGCTGTTGTAACTTTGGTTGCTAAACGAGCTTGTTGTAAGTTGAGGATTACCTGCATGGTATATAAGTACAGCAACAAGACGGTATTTGTGAAACCAAGAAGACTGATCAATGGAATATCAATAGGGAAGAAACAAAGGGGGACAGAATGAGAGCAAGATGATTACCTTTCATGGACGCTTAGCAGGAAAATATTGTTTTTAATCAGCAGAGGACCATCTTTGGAAGAACTAATCGTTGCTGCATGTAACAAACAGAGCCGGTTGCAGAGAAATAAATAACAGCAGTTGGGGAAATGCTTCAGGAGCAACCTTTGGTTCATGACGTGATGTAAGCATGTCCCTATTTTAATCTACAAAATGTGGGAGGACAGAGGCTGCAAGCAGCAAGGAGGGAGGGGATGGAGAGACCATAAAGGGGGGTCAGTCATTTTAAAAAGGCAGAAGGAAGCAGAGATAGGAAAGGCTGTTTAGTTCAAAACAAGCAAAGTTTGGAATAATTAGCATGAGTAGGAAAAGGTCAGAAAAGTAGGCTAAAAGTAGAAGTGTTTTTCAGGACGGTGCCGTCACCAACAGGATTACACCCAAAGGCATCTCCCCAGAGAAACTTAAATTGGAACAAAAAAGGGAAGCGGGGGGGGGGGGAAGAGAGAACGAGGCTGGTTACCAGGAGGAAAGTAATCCTGGGCCCTTGTAGACAAGTGCAATAAACTGGGAAAGAGGCCTTCTAATTCAGCACGTCCAAACGAAAAAGCTTGTTCTATTAGCAAGAACATATTGGGAGTGTAGGCGTCCGACTGGATAGAGCAGCTTGGTTTAAAAAAAAAATCTGTTCTCTGAAAATGCTTCAACAAACCCTCGGCCAGCAGAGCCAATCCAGCAGCTCCTCCACAAGCAGGCTCAAAAATTTGATACTAGAAACTGAACTTCACTTCTCGGTTCAGGCATCGCGGGAATTCCATTTGATATATCTGGTGGAAAGACAGGCACCTCGCAGGAGACTGCCTATAAATATCTTCAGGGTAACCATCTCAATAAAGGGATTTAGTATGGGGAAACTGGTGGCACAGACAAAAAAAAAGAGAGGTTCCTTTAATGTGGAATGCCAGGAGAAATCAAAGCAGTCGGCAAGGCAAATCTGGGCATTTAGATGCTGGCGATCTGAATCCAGATCACGCAAAGGATTAGCGCCGCTTTATAAAACCCTAGTGAGACCACACCTGGAATACTGCAGCCAGTTTTGGTCACCATATCACAAAAAAGATGTTTGAGAGTTTGGAAAAAATTCAGAGAAGAGCAACTAAGACGATCGAAGGCTTGGAGACTAAAACATACGAAGAACGGCTGCAGGACTTGGGTTTGGCTAGTCTGCAGAAAAGAAGAAATAGGGGAGACATGATAGCAGTGTTCCAGTATCTAAGGGGCTGCCACAAGGCAGAGGGGGCCAGGTTGTTCACCAAAGCACCAGATGGAAGGATGAGAAACAATGGCTGGAAGCTGATCAAAGAGAGAAGCAACCTGGAATTAAGGAGAAACTTCCTGATAAAGAGGACAATCAACCAGTGGAACAGCTTGCCTTCAGAGGTTGTGGGTGCTCCAACACTGGAGGTTTTTAAGAAGAGACTGGACAGTCACTTGTCTGAGATGGTATAGGTTCTCCTGCTTGAGCGGGGGGGCTGGACTAGAAGACCTCCAAAGTCCCTTCCAGCTATTCTATTCATATGGATTCTAATACTTCTTTTAGGCCCTCCGCACTGACAAACATATTGCCTCCTGCACTACATTAGGATTCAGTAGAGCTAGTTCTTTCAACCATTTGTTTAGTGATCATTTGAAGTTACCATGGTATTGGGGGGAAAAGTAACTTAATGACTGATTCTCGCACTTTTATAGCCAATGCAATAGACCCACGGTCACATGATCAAAATTTCGGAGCTTGGCAAACGTGCATGTATTTGCAATGCAAGGTAATCCTCAACTTACGATCACAACGAAGCCCAAAATTGATGTTGTTAAGTGAGAAATTTGTTAAATGAGTTTTGCCCCATTTTATGACTTTTCCCATATTTGCTAAGGGAACCAGTGAAGTTCTGAAACTAGTAACACAGTTGTGGACGAATGTTAATTCAAACAAGAAACATTTTACTACTCATTTCTCATTATTAGTTCTTTCAATCCAAAAGCTGAGTTTCTACAATCACTCTACTAACCACTCTGTTAGATAAACTTCAGCTCAGAGAAAAAAGCTAGTGCTTTTTAATTAAATTTTAGAGTCAGAAAAAGTGCTTTTTTTCTCACTTTTTGCCAGTGTAGACTTAAAGACAGCTCTCCTCCTACAATTTCTATAGGTGCCTGTTTCCTGGCCCGGTAGAAGAAAGATACACAGGAGGCATCAATAAACAAGAAAAAAAAGGGTAAGTAGATTCTACTAGTTAGGTAAAACAATGCTAAATTCTTACTAGAGGAAAGCTGATGCAATCCACAAATGTATTTCAAATCATCTCCCTGTTTGGGGAGAAACAGCCCACTTTCTCATAAATAGCTATCAATGCTCGTGTTTTTGGTTAGAAGACACAAAATATCATTTTCATCTGAATCCCTGGAACAAGCACCCACAAATTTACTCTGCCCCAATTAATATGAATCCAATATGATTAAACCACTCGTCTGCAAACAGTAATTTTAACGTGCAAAGCCAGCAGGGTTATGCCTATCAAAAAAACCAAAACCCAACAATCCAGTCAGCTCCCAAAATTTTCAGATTTCAAGGTGCATATTAAAATTCACAAGCATCAAGGGAAATAAAAAGATACGAGATAGATTTTTTTTTTCACCACGGGTTAGTTACATCAATTAACTCTTCATCTTTGACTGCAGATGAGGAGGAACAGATTGCACCACCTTCGAGATATAAAACGTACACAGCACTACAAGGCGATGAGGATCACAAGCTTGCTTGAGAGTGTGCAATCCTTTCTGTTCAAAACTGCCATACTTTTCAACACCCATCCTTCTTTTTCTAAAGCTGCACCCCGATTCGGAGCTCTCCCAAAATAGACACAGCACCCAGAAACACACCATGCAGCTGGAACGGACTGAAAAAGACACACTTACTAAGCTTTATTAATCAGCCTGTTAAAATAAGGGAAGAAGCCGCCTAAATCTAAGGTAATAAACGATGACATTGCAATAGGAAGATGAAAGCTTTAGTGAATCTAATTCCAAGCAATGGTGGCTAGGTCTTCAATACTAACTTTGCCTCTGGAGACTTTGCAGCCTGTAAACCGTTATTTTTAAAGAATTAATATCCTTTAAATGATATAGCGCCAAAAGAAGCCAGGGGAAATTAAGATGTAGGCGGACATTCAGTGCTGTGATTCTTAACACAAGAGCTCCCCAAGCATGTCTTATAAACATGCCTGCCCAGAAATTTCTACAGCTGTTGGCTCCTTTGTCTACATCAGGGGTGTCTAACCTTGGCAAATTTAAGACCATGCTAGCTGGGGAATTCTGGGCGTTGAAGTCCACAGTTCACCCACAGTGAACATTGGATTCACTTAACAAATGCAGCATTCATTTAACAACCACCCACAAAACAAGGTCATAAAAATGGGTCCGGTCATGTGATGACCCGCTTTAAGACCATCACAACTTACGACTCTAATTGCCATGCTCAGTTGCAGATGTAAGATGAAGACTACCTGTATGTCATGGGTTCAAGCCAAGGAAGCATTTGGTTTGCAGGAGCTGATCTATTCAACAGGTGAATTGGTACATGGCAGAGAATGGTAGTCAAAGATCTTTGGACACACGCCATTACTCAATTTTATTCCATGGAATATGTCCATCATTAACCCTCATTTGATTGATTGATTGATTGATTGGATGCTAAAGAACATAGTACGATCTTGTTTATAAGAAGCCAGTAAAACAGCTCTAAATACAGAATACAGAATAATCGTGTTGGAAGGGACCTTGGATGACTTCTAGTCCAACCCCCTGCTCAAGCTATGCCAGAGGTCCCCTTTTGGGCACCAGGGACCAGTTCCGTGGGGAGAGGTTTTTCGGTGGACCAGAGGGGGCATGGTTTTGTGTGCTGCTTGTTTGTGTGGACCTGTTGCTGCCATGCCATGGCCCGGTACTGGTCCATGGACTAGGGGTTGGGGACCCCTGCTATACGCCATTCCAGACAAGTGGCTGTCCAGTCTCTTCTTAAAAGCCTCCAGTGATGGAGCACCCACAACTTCTGAAGGTAAGCTATTCCACTGGTTAATTTCTCCTTAGTTCTTGGTTGCTTCTCCTTTTGATTAGTTTCCACCCATTGTTTCTTGTCTTGCTTTCTGGTGCTTTGGGAAATAGATTGACCCCCCTCTTCTTTGTCCTCTAAGAGGTGTTCAACCTTGGTCTTGTGCACGTATGTGTGTGCTATGTATGACATAAGAAACTAAAAACTGCAAACCAGAAATCTGAGCAAAGAGATTTAAAAAAAAAAACAACACATGATTTTGTTTTCACAAATGAGAGAGCAAGAATATTTATAGACAATTGGAATCCTGGAAAGAATGCCACATCTAAGAGAAAGCAAAATTGAGTGATGTGCTTGAAAATACATTTGTGGAATTAAATGAATGGTGATAGGCTAGCTAGCAGGATAATAAATCAGATGCTTAAAAAGTCCCAGAGAAATATAATGCCTATCATTAAAGTTATGTTCTTACGATATCAGGAAAATTCTGATTTTAACTGTAGATAATTTTTAGAGCATCGGATATTTCAGCCTCCAATTCTCCATAAAGAGTTTCTCTGCTTTCAGTTCCTTTCTATAGCTGACCTCCTCTGATGAAACTCACCCTGGTCTGCAACAGCCTGGATCCTGGTTGTTGCTTATCTAGTCTAGCAAGATGTGGAACATCCAAAATAAGAACAGCAACACAAAACTCCTGCAAGAATTAACACTTCTTCCAACAGTTCCCTTCACTGCATGTGTTACATTTAGGCTAGAGGTCTCCATTATGCTGCTAGAGCTTAAGACAGGAATTTGAATAGAGGTCTCCTTTCCAGACGCATTCTACACTTTACAAGAGTGTTTTTCAACTTTGGCAACTTTCACAGGTGTGGACTTCAACTCCCAGAATGCGCCCCAGCCAGGACATCTTAAAGTTGTCAGGGTTGAGAAACATTGCTGTAGAAATTCCTGTTGTACTCATTATCCCAAACTGCTCACTGGGCTCACTCAAGTATTGATTTAGTGATTTAGAAGAAAACATATATTTTTTTTACTGACAAGTGCTAAAAATAATGATAACACAGCAGTTAAGTGGAAACAACCTGCCAATTCCAAGGGGAAACTGAGGCTCCATTAAAAAAAATGGATTCAAGAATTTCTCTCTCAACCATGTTCAATGTAAACAACGGCCACTTTCTATAAGTTGTGAAATTATATTTTTGGAGGCATGAACATAAAAAAATCACGAATCGTTATAACATCCCAACTAGGTTTTTAAGGCAATGGCAAGCCTGCACCTTCTTAGCTTCTTCTTCCATCCACTAAGCTCAACTACCACACTTTTTTTTTTCTGAAGTCTATCCAACCTCCTTAAATCTAATATATGATTCTCACTGCATTGTTGCATGTATAGCCAGTGGCTGGCTTCATTTAAAAACAACAACAACAAACTGTGATCTTGTTCTCGCATATCCTTCTTGCAAAGCCTTTATGATGCATCTGTTTCTACTTCCTACCCACTCAGAACCACATGCAAAATTAGGATTTTCTAGTAAAAGTAAGGCAAAACTCCCTCATGTCAAGCTCAACTCTTGATAATTACCCGGGTATTTGCGTCAAACGGTCTGCCACTGCATTTTGCAGGAATGGTTTTTTTTTGAACTTCCAAGCTTACAGATAGATCCCGACAACTGAAACCAGAATTTTCACTGATAAGCAAGGCAGGGGTTAAATGAGTCCCACCGAATTTTGCAACTTTTTTGCTATGCTTGTTATTTTGACCACATGAATGTGGGGATGCTGCAACGGCCATAAAGTATATCTTTTTTTTCCCCAGTGCTGTTACTTTGAATGCCCACTAAACAAAGGGTTGTAAGTCAAGGACAACCTGTAGTTATACACAAGGGATTCTCTTGTAATCTCTTATTCTGAGAACTAACCAAGCATAATCCTGTTTAGCATTTCTAGCTAGTGGACACATTATTAGAGTTCTTTAGCTTGTAATGTAGACCGGGGGTCCCCAACCCCCAGTCCATGGACCAGTACCGGGCTGCGGCATGCCAGCAACTGGTCCACACAAACAAGCAAAGCCCCATCTGCAAGATGCAGGCAGCACACAAAACCACGCTCCCTCCGGTCTGAAGAAAAACCTCTCTCCAAGGAACTGGTCCAAAAGGTTGGGGACCTCTGATGTAGACTCTATCAATTGGGCAAAGGTTGCTGACAGCTAGACTGCTCCAAAATAGCCCACATTAAGCTACAGAACTTGTTATCACGATGTTCAACTGACATTCCCCAACTAGAAACCACTAAAATCAAATGACACACATTCATGAAGGGTAGTTCTGTCAACATCCTCTAGTTACATTGCCTCATACTCATGTTTTGCTGTGAGTCGCCACAGAGCAAAAGGAGGGCTAGGTGGTGTTCTGGTTCATCAAAGCCCTCGTTATGGTCATGTGGCCAGCTGCTGCTAGACCTGGGGGCAGGGGTGCGGCTGCAAAGCCAGAGACTATATCCGGTGAAGTGGGCTGGGCTTTCATAGGACACATAGGATCCCGCCACAATTTCACTCTGGGGGAAGAGGGGATTTGTAGCCTGGTGTGCCTCAAGATGTGCCTTTTCAAAGGGCTTGTATTAGTTTGCATTAGTGTTTAGCTTTGTCTTCAAAACTTCATTTATGAAGTACCAGGGCCTGAAGGAAGAACTAGAGAGGATGTGGAAAGTAGAGGCCAAAACGATCCCAGCGGTGGTAGGAGCACTTGGAGCTGTGACTCCTAAGCTGGGAAAAGGGGTCCAACAGATTCTAGGAACAACGTCCGAACTCCCTGTCCAGAAGATGCAGTGCTTCTAGGAACAGCTAAGATACAGGTAGTCCTCAACTTAACAACCACAACTGAGCCCAAAATCTCTGTTGCTAAGTGAGACATTTGTTACATGTTACGTCTTTTCTTGCCACATTCGCTAAGTGAAGCACTGCAGTTGTGAAATCAGTAACCCAGTTGTTAAGTGAATCTGGCTTCCTCATTGACTTTGCTTGTCAGAAAGTCGCAAAAGGGAGATCACATGACCTTGGGACACGGCAACCGTCATAAATAGGAACCAGTTGTCAAGCATCTGAATTTTTGATCACATGACCGTGGCGATGCTGCAATGGTCGTAACTGTGAAAAACGGCCATAAGTCACTTTTTCCCAGTGCCGTTGTAACTTTGAAGGGTCACTATATGGACTGTTGTAGGTCGAGGACCACCTGTACTACATAGAACCCTCAAACTCCCAGACCTCTGGTCAAAGACCCAAGAAGGCACAGACCACCCCCGGGGGGGGAGAGACAGGGGGGAAGATGATAGATAGATAGATAGATAGATAGATAGATAGATAGATAGATAGATAGATAGATAGAATAAATAATAAATAAATAAACCTTTATTGTCAAAGTACAACATGTGTACATTGAGATTAGCTGAGCCTCCCCCTGTGCTCTCTCCCCCCAACACACAGTGACAAGAAACCTTCCATCCTACCACACTATGTGAACCAACTACACCACACACCGGTCTCCCAAGTCAATTCTGCATAAGATTATGTCCCATTTCAAAGCCTAATAGCCCACGGATAAATAGATAGATAGATAGATAGATAGATAGATAGATAGATAGATAGATAGATGATAGATAGATAGATAGATAGATAGATAGATAGATAGATAGATAGATAGATAGATAGATAATATGAATGTATAGGTAGTCTTCCAGAAAGCAATGTTATTTTAAAAATAAATGTTCAATTTTTAAAAAATAATATTTGATTTTTCAACTATGTTGGCAAATATAATCTAGTAGGAATTATCTCGGTATTTCTTGGTATAAGAAAGGTGACATAATGTGAGTAAACCTTTAAAGGCTCTTTGATGTATTCATTTTACGGATGGATGGATGGAAGGAAGGAAGGAAGGAAGGAAGGAAGGAAGGAAGGAAGGAAGGAAGGGCAGCCTATTCATTCATTATTATTCTAATTGTCTTTGCATAACAGAAGGCTGACTGACTGACTGATTGACTTGCTCAGTACGTCCCGCAATTGCTCAAGGGAGATGGAGTCACAGCAAGAAGGCCTTCCTTTCTTCTCGTATGGTTGGCAAGCAAGTAAGAAGAAGGAGAAGAAATGCTAAGCTGCTGTTGCTTTGAATTGTTTTGTCCCTCTCACCCCTCTACTATCTTTCATCAGGAGAAAAACCGAGCCGGAAAAAGAATCTGGTGCTGGTCCAAGGAACTTCTCAGCAGCATAGACAAATTAAAGGCTCGGGAGCATACAGGTCAAGCTCCAAAGCAGCTGAGCATAGGCCAAGCATGGTAAGTCTGCCTAGGCTGGGTGCTGTCAGTCAAATGTGCAAAGCTGTGTTCTCACTGGCAGAGGAGTGGAGCATGCGATTGAGCATGCTCCAATCTACCTGCATTGCAGTGGCTCAAAATGTCCTCTATTAACCCAGCTGTATGCTAATCCCATCATGCCCACCCAGGACACTGATTAGCACAGCAGCAGAGCCAGAGGAGGGACTTTTTGCTCTGAATACAGGAGGGTGGGGAACTGAGCAAGGAGGGGAAGCAGGGAGAAAGAGGGGGGGGAGAGAAGGGGAAGAGCAAAACCATCTCTGTAACAGATCAAGCGTAAGTGTCTCGCTATCATTACTATCATCAGCCCCCACCTCCTCCTCGCTCCTCATCACTATCAGCATCTAAATGACCTTTTTTTTTTCCTTGAGAAGCAAAACGAAGACTTAGGGTGCTACTATGGACCAATGTCACCAGAGCCTTGGAAAACCTGGTGGAGACTCCCTGTCCGACGTATCCACCTTGCTGGCTTCCATGAAAGTTGTCTTTGAGACTGAGAAGATCCCAAGATTGGTGGCAAGGAGAAGGCCCTTTACCGGGGAGCATGGAAGTGTATTTGAAAGACTATGCTGCACAACTACCTATTGTCAATTAATGAGGAGATAAAACTGGAAGGAAGACAAAGGAAGCGAGGCCCTGTTACTACTTGGGTGGGAATCTCTTCTCCTTCAGCCTTCCCCAGACAGCCTCTGCGCAGGGAAATGAAGAGGCAGGAGGTCAAGCTCCTTATCCCCAAGGAAGCTAGATTCTCACTGAATCTTGTTAACCACGTTTATTTAAAAGAGGGGATTAGCAGTAAACATTACATTACACCCCATTCATCACTAAAGATCTTTAGGCAAGAGAGAACAATAGCAACAGCACTTAAGACTTATATACCGCTTGATGGTGCTTTCCAGCCCTCTCTAAGCGGTTTACAGAGTCAGCCTGCTGGCCCTCCAACAATCTGGGTCCTCCCTTAGATATAGATAGATAGATAGATAGATAGATAGATAGATAGATAGATAGATAGATAGATAGATAGATAGGATTAGATTAGATTAGACTAGACTAGACTAGACTATAGCAATAGCACTTATAAACCTCTCTAAGCGGTTTACAAAGTCAGCCTGCTGGCCCTCCAACAATCTGGATCCTCCTTTAGATTCAGATAGATAGATAGATAGATAGATAGATAGATAGATAGATAGATAGATAGATAGATAGATAGATAGATAGATAGATAGACTAGACTAGACTAGACTAGACTATAGAAATAGCACTTAAGACTTATATACCACTTCACAGTGCTTTACAGCCCCTCTCTAAGCGGTTTACAGAGACAGCCTGTTGCCCCCCCCCAACAATCCTGGTCCTTATTTTACTGACCTCGGAAGGATGGAAGGCCGAGTCAACTTTGAGATGGTCAGGATCGAACTCCTGGAAGTGGGCATTAGTACTGCATTCTAACCACTGCGCTATTAAGACATTCCTTGATCTTTTTTTCAAACCATCTGCTGATGCGGGGAGGGGGGGAGGCAGTTGCCTGTTTTCCTGATACATAAAGATATTCTGAACTTATAATGTTTGGAAAACTGTTATCCTCCTTCTCAGCCCTGAGGTCCATTATGCAAGACTGATTTCCCGAAAAAAGACAATTTTCCTCCTCCTCCCCAGATGTTTTTATGCCAATTGCACCTTTTAAGAAGTGCTTGACAGTTATTGTTAATAAATGATGATTGCAATTGTTTTATTTCCTTTTCCCTTCTTCTCTCACTTTCCTTTTGTGCTATGCTTTGCTCATTTTTTAAAAATCTGTTTCCTGAGGGACAGGATTGTGCCCTTAAATGAGATGCACGATGAGACTCGTTGATTGAGTGTGGTTTAAAATGAACATAGTATGTTGTCAACAAAGTAATACTATAGGAAAATAAATCTGATTACTTGCACTGGAATGTGGTATCATGCCCACCCCCTGCCAAAATAGGCCTAAACTGTAAACAAAATCCTGACCTCCTTCATGTACTTGATGCTCATCAGGGCCAAACCTTTGCAGAAACAGTATGATTTTAACAGCTGCTGCTCAAAATACAGAACTGATGGGAAGCCAGCAACAACTGTCCTTGACCTCATCCACCACTCCTGAGGTCAAGGCGAAAAGGGCTGCCAAGGAAAGCAAAGATACAATGGAAGTGAGACCAAATGGATGGAAGATGGAAACAGCAGGAGAGGGTCATCCATTCAGCTAGAACATGTCTCCATGGAAACACCCCACAGACGTTCAGACATTCAAAGGAAAGAAGCCGTTTAACGTGGGGTAAGGAAGCTGTGGTAGCGTGTGAGATGAACAGCCCCCAAAGTGCCTTTACTTTGGGCAACAGATAAAAGCTGCACACACAGCGATGCGCTGCAGGCGTGCTCATTAGACACCTCTGAGCATGCTGCAAATGCAAGATCATTAATACATAGAAACCAAATATCATAAAGGAAGCAGTTAAATTCCAGATGCAGAGAGGTCTATAGAGAAACTAGCAAGTGTTAGTCTCTTAACACCTAATGCTTCTCACTTTTAAAATTGCCCAGGTATTGCTTTGCTCTCAGTAAAATAACTGGCAGGTAGTTTGATGGTCAGTTCTTGCCCCACAGTTGCTACTAACACCCCACCTAAACACACCTTCTTTGTATGTGGTGCTGGCTCTACCTTTTTGTAGGGCAGCACATTTCCTTCAAGGTGAGACTCCCCCTCTATGGGTCTATCATCACCTTGCAGCCATCTTTTTTGTTTCTTTACTTATTCTTCCAGGCAATCCCACAATCCAATCTTTTGGTGGCTTTCTGGATATGACTGCTGAAAGTCTTACAACAGGCACAAGAGATAAAGTTAATCTCTTTTTCCAGCCAAGCTTGACTTCTGCTGATTTCATGAACACATCCATGTAGTTTTCTTGGCAGCAGTACCAAAGGGATTGCTTCTTCCAAAAGACTTTTGACTTCCCAGTCTAATCTATCAACCATGGGAATTTCTGGTAGCCTCTCAACCCAACCCAACATAGCTGAGACTAATAAAGGATAATGTCTATAACATTCCCAAAATTGCAGCTGAAAATGGAGAAACCCATCCTGAATGCCATATTTTTTTGCTGCTGCCCTATTCACTTTGTACTACTCTCTTGACCACCTATGTCCTCAGTCCTGTTAACTGAATTTCTTTGATGCTACCTAGTTGTCTATTTTGGTTTTATTTATTTTTTATTCATCAGATTTATTTGCTGTCCATCTCACAATTCAGGTGACTCTGACTCTTAGGCCCAATGCTCCATCTTGTTCAGTTTCTGTCTATGCCAACTGACACATGATCTTCATGGTTCCTAGTGGAACTCTTTTCCAACAGCCATGATCTAAAAATTTTAACTGGATGTGCCAGTTCTTAGTTCTTCCACTAAGTTAGTCCAGAAGCTGCTTTTAAAGTATATACATGTGTGGGAACATGGGTATGCACACATGTTCATTTATGCATGTGGGTGGGTGTATTGTTTACTTATCAACAATCTCCATGCAATGTTCTCCCACTGAGTTATGTCTTTCCAGAAGCTGCTTTTTAAGAAAGTATATGTTTGAGTGTGTGTGTATGTACATATATGCCTATGCGTGTGTACAAATTATTGTCAATAAATTGATATGGGGAACCATGTACACATTCTATATAGCTAAATAATCAAATCATTTCTTTCTCTTTCAAAGTAGCCATTTGTGTTTGTGTTCCCCACTCTTGGGTACATTGTGTAGTGCGCATCAGATGTGTGCACACAGTTTTTGTACAAGAAAGCGGCAGTCCTAGAAGAAAATTCTTAATCATGAAGCAGCTGAGTACCCTTTGCTGTGACAAAATCAGCCTCTTTTGAAAGGTCATTGAAGAAGACAAAGAACCAAATGTTTTACCCCAATGGAAAAGCACAAGTCTTCTGCTCAGACACATTCGCTTTAAAATAGCTTGTCTCCTAAGCTTGTCAACAAGGAGTTAAGGACAGAGATGTACTGTAATTAAATCAGTGATTCCAACACCATCCTAGAAGTTAATATATTCATGGCCAAAGCTATGTTCTTATAAACTATGTAGGGAGATCAATCATCTTGGATTGGGGCCAATCTGTTGCATTGAGCTGCATCTGCACCAATATGAAGTTATCCAAAGGTTTTACAAAGAGAACAAGGTTGCTGTGGCACACTACGCATTTACAAATCAATCTTATTGCCCAAGTGGAGTGATCTGACTGTGGAATGGCCAATAATTAAACCCTACTGATCAAAAGCTGCCAGATTGGAAGGGTAGAAAGGCTTTAAAAAAAAATTCTCTCATGTTAGAGAGATCTGGAACACTGGATTTGGAAGGACATCTGTCCTTAGAGAAAGTAATTCCCAAACACACACGGACAGAAGCACACATTTATACATATTGAACGAAAAAGCATCAATGTCTTCCCTTAATGCTAAAACAGAGTAGAAAATTGATCAGGTTTGCATTAGAATTCACTCTTGGTAATCCAAAACATGTACATGAAGACACAATTCAAAAAAGAATTTTGTGATGTGGTTGTTCATTTTTTGTTTTTTAAAAAAAATTGTATATGTGCCTATCAGGGGAAAACTAAACTAAACTATTAGTGAAACATAGCAATAGCCACAACATTTAGACTTATATACCGCTTTGTAGTGCTTTTCAGCCCTCTCTAAGCATACAAAACGAAGGAGATGAAGGAAAACTGCAATACATTATGGGAAATGCAATAAGCCACCTGTGTTTTCAGGAGCCTTATTTGCACACTGCAAACTAACACGTAAATAAAATGAATTGGAGGAAGGAAAAATGGGGAGTAAACAGGGAGAAATGGAAATGGACAGATCTCTAAATAACACTTCCAATAAAAAAACATACAGACAGCACGTGCTTAAGAAACATAGTCTCCTGCTAAAATGAAAAGGACTGGAGCGGGTTCAAAGTTGTCTGGGTTATGTCTTTAGTTTGAATTAACCTGAACTGAACTGTAAGGTGAGTAAAATGAGGACCCGGATTGTTGGGTGCAATATGCTGACTCTGTAAAACGCTTAGAGGGGGGCTGTAAAGCACCGTGAAGCGGTATATAAGTTTAAGTGCTATTGCTATTAGCCAGGAAACCTGAGAACTGCATTTAAAGTCTTAAAACAGTGAAGAGAGGATGGGAGGAGGAGGAGGAGGAGGAGGAAGATCTTCCCTTATGCTCCAGAAGTGCACCAGCTTGTTTATATTCAGACTGAGAAATTTCAGGCTCTACTTACATGCTTGGGGGGGGGGTGCCCTCCAAACATGTTGCATCACCCTCTCACCCACCACCATAGACCCTCATTCTCTTTGACCATCCAAAGCATGTTCTCCCCTGGCTTACAGAAGCAGAAGAAGACAACTCTTTTCCCCACCATACTAAGAGTGAGCGTGCACGTGGGTGCCCAGTTGCATTCTATTCAAAAGTAGCCCTTTCTAAAGGACCGGTGAACACTGGTATTTCCAAGACACGTTTACCTCTTTTCTCTCTCAGATTCAATGCACTATATCAATATTCAGAGGAAGGAAAACCCTTTAGCTGAAAGACTAGGTCTTACGCTTGGTTGGATCCACACATGATTTTGATTATTGCTATGCTTGGCTTCTGCTTCTGAGCTGAACTTATTCCCGCCCCCTTTGAACTGTGAAAAACTCCTTTAATTCAGCCACCTTCTGATTTCACACAGCTTGCAGCAGGTAAAGAGACTGTGATTCTAGAATCAACCAATTATGAACACTTTTCAAAGTCCCAAATGAAATCTGAAGTGTTAGTAAAAAAAAAAAAAAAGCGGAGGTATCAAGTTAAGGTTTGATGACAAAGGGAGGAATGGAGGGTGAGTGAAATTAAGATTCTTATTTAAACATCTGTCAGGTTTCGGAAAGCAAAAATTCCGACAGTTAAACCTGCAAAGTGATGCTGGAGAATGCTAAATAATTTTTTTTTTAAGAAAAAACCATCTATTCATTTACAAAATGCTCATTCTGTGTTACAGCATCCAATTCTCCAAAACCTTTTTTAAAAAAAAACATTGAAATTTCTTCTAGCCCACCACTATTTCTGTCTGACGCAAGCAGGTTTTTAGATTTTTTAAAAACCATTCTTGCAAAGTGGCTGATAATTGCTCATATGTGGTGACTCAATCTGTATCAGATTTTCCACCCTGTATTTAATAGCGAGAAGACAGGTCAACATGATATATCCACAAGAATACAACATAAACCAGAAATCTTCCACTTGTTGTGAATCACAGGCTCACATGGACATACATCCACAGGCAAACCATGGCTAGGTAACTATTAAGAAGCCTTTCAAACCTGAGGGTGATAAACACCCCAATGAACATAATGGCAACTCATGAAAATAACTCTCAAAATGATGTGGCTCTTTTATATAACAAAACTAAAGGGGGAGTAAATAACAGTCTGAGTCATAGGTCTTTTGTATAGCTAAATCCCATAAATTATTTGAATTCCTATTTAGATCTGCACAAAATCTCTAATGGTTAGGGTCAGCATAAACTTAGAGCAAGCGTTTCCTAACCTTGATATGCGCAACCACCAATATATTAGAACTAGAATCCCCAGATTTTTAAAGAAAACTGGGTCTGCATTACATTAGCCGTGGCATTGCCATGGTTAGAATGCAATATTGCAGGCAAACTCTGCTCATTGCCAGCAGTTCGATCCTGACCGGCTCAAGGCTGACTCAGCCTTCCATCCTTCCGAGGTCAGTAAAATGAGGACCCCGATTGTTGACGGCAATAGGCTGACTCTATAAACCGCTTAGAGTGGGCTGTAAAGCACTGTGAAGCGGCGTATAAGTGCTATTGCTAAGTCCTTCTATGAGGTACAGCCAAACAAAAGCTTCTCTCTCTAGTTCTAACTAAGAAAGGGAAGTCTTACAGAGGGGAATAATGATCCTTTAAAGATCCAATTCCTGAACTATTCAGGATTTTATTTTTATCCCACTTTCATTACAAGAACCATGTGAGGTGGATTGGGCTTAAGAGTGACAGGCCCAAAGTCAGCCAGCCAGCTTTCGTGCCTAAAGCAGGACTAGAACTCAGCATCTTCTATGATTTTCGAGGAAATCGCCAGTATTTTAAATTGTGCAAATGGGAAATGAGAGCAGCAGCTGTGATATTGATGGGGTGTCAGCCACGCAACTGCTCAGAATACTACCATGTTTCCCTGAAAATAAGACCGTGTCTTATATTGATTTTTGCTCCAAAAGAGGCATTAGGGTTTATTTTTCGATTAGGTACTAAATGAGTCTGCCTGGCTGACGATCTTAACTGGGGCTTATTTTGGGGGTGGGATTTATATTACGATCATCCTGAAAAATCACGATAAGGCTTATTTTTCAGTTGGGTCTTATTTGGGGGGAAACACAATAGCTCAACTAAAGGCTTCTCTCTCTAGTCCTAACCAGTAATTCAAATCAAAGCTACCGTATCTGAATTGCAAAACTTTGGGCAAAAAAAAAAAGTAATCCCTTTTCCTGCCATGTAGTATTTTTTATCTTTGCAGATCAAATCTTTAATTCGGGGGGGGGGGTCTTTGGCATTTTGCAAGCAACTGAATCAAGACTCTTTGGTACATAAGCTATAATGCCTCTCAAAAAAAAATACATATAAATAATAAACATGGACAAACCAAAACAAAACTCATAGTTCAGATTATTTCGAGTATTCTGCTAAGCAGGTGCTTGTTTTATCTTATTATGTATGATCAATTAGCCCGATGCACGCAGCACATTAACTATAATTGGTGGTTACTATAATATGAGAAGAAACCAGTCTGGCATATATTTAGAAAACTACAATGAAACATAGGTAATCTCCTCTTGTACCCTGCAGGAACCTTTGTCCTGAAGCTTCTCATTAATATATATATATATATATATATATATATATATATATATATATATATATATATATATATATATATATATATATATATATATATATATATATATATATATATATGTAAAGGTAAAGGTTCCCCCGCACATGCGTGCTAGTCGTTTCCGACTCTAGGGGCCGGTGCTCATCTCCGTTTCAAAGCCGAAGAGCCAGCGCTTGTCCGAGGACGTCTCCGTGGTCATGTGGCCGGCATGACTAGACGCCAGAGGCGCACGGAACGCTGTTACCTTCCCACCGGAGTGGTCCCTATTTTTCTACTTGCATTTTTACGTGCTTTCGAACTGCTAGGTTGGCAGAAGCTGGGACGAGTAACAGGCGCTCACTCTGTTATGCGGCACTCGGGATTCGACCCGCCAAACTGCCGACCTTCTGATCGACAAGCTCAGCGTCCTAACCCACTGAGCCACCGCATCCCTTATATATATATATATATATATATATATATATATATATATATATATATATATATATATATATATATATACACACACACACACACACATATACATACACACACAGACACACACACACACACACACACACACACATATATATATAGTGAAAAGATATATTACTGTTAAATTTATTCTACAATCAACTTCTGCCATATTTCAGTTCAACTCACCTTCTGATTGGATGTTTATATAGAGGTTATATTACAAGATTATAACCTCTATAAAAGCAGGAATGAGATCTGGACATTACTAAACGTTGATGCTGCTTCCAATGATTTCTTGAGCGTAAGCCATAACAGAGTTTATTATTATTACTACATACAGTCACCTAACATGTCTACTTTTCTGTGCTAAGTTGGAACAACAGGAGTGTAGCCAGTTCTCATCCCACGGACTTGCATTTGTAATGGAATCAGAAGCAGGAAAAAGGAATAATAAAATATTAATTGAACAAAATCGTTCTGATTTTTCATAAAAATCAAGCAGGGGAAAGTGTTCTCCAAATTCAAATAAAGGTAGAGAGGAAGAGTTTCAAATAATATCTTTCAAGGTGTAATTGTGAGAGGATGTGTAAAACTGGGTTAGAAAGGCCTCTGAACTTTTAGCATGTTATTACCCCCTGTTGATAGGGCCCGCAACCTGGGTGTCCTCCTAGACTCACAGCTATCCTTGGAAGAGCACATAGGAGCTGTGACCAGGGGGGCCTTCACTCGGGTTTGACTGGTGCGCCAACTACGACCTTATCTGGACCTGGATGCCTTACGTACAGTCACCCATGCACTTGTGACCTCTCGCCTTGACTACTGTAACGCTCTCTACATGGGGCTGCCCTTGAGAGCCACTCAGAAGCTTCAACTGGTGCAGAGTGCAGCTGCACGAACACTTTTGGGGGCCTCCCAATACTCCCATATCACACCTCTCCTCCGTGAGCTGCACTGGCTTCCGGTTGCCTTCCGAGTGAAATTCAAGGTGCTAATGATGACATACAAAGCCCTACATGGCATGGGTCCGGATTACCTACGGGAGCACCTTCTGCCAACGTCAACACCCCTCCGTCCTGTGCGCTCCCACAGAGAGGGTCTCCTCAGGGTGCCACCGGTCAAAGAATGCCGGCTGGTGGCCCCCAGGGGGAGGGCATTCTCAGTGGGTGCGCCAACCCTCTGGAACTGCCTGCCTACCGAAATCCGGATGGGCCCCGACCTTCGCAGCTTCCGGTGTGACTTAAAAACTTACTTGTTCCAGCAGTCCGGCCTGGCATGATAGCTCTTGGGGTTTCATTTGTTTTTACTATTGTTTAATTGTATACCTACCTTCCTCTGTACACCCCCCCGAGTCCCTCGGGAGAAGGGCGGTATATAAAAACAAACAAACAAACAAACAAACAAACAAATAAATAAATAAATAAATAAATAAATAAATGTAAGACCTGGATTGAGAAAAACAAGCTGAGCATTCAAATCTTAAGAGAAAAAAAGCATCCGTATGAAAGTTCCTATTTAAAATCTTGAAAAATACTCATTTCTGCATTAGGCTTCACACAGGCATGACTAAAAGCTTCTGCTTTTCAGTCACCAACCCCCTTGTTTAGGAATTGGCTTAATCAGCAAGAAGCCTTCCACGGTAGTGATAAGAGTAGATTAGCTATTTTACTGCAGACAAGAATGACAGTATGCAGTATGCAGGACTCAAAAATGATAAAAAGGATGATCTGCATGATCATTAACTGAAATAAAGATTGACTGGCTGATGAAGCACCTGAAGGCAGGACAAGAAACAATGGATAGAAACTAATCAAGGAGAGAAGCAACCTAGAACTGAGGAGAAATTTCCTGACAGTGAAAACAATTGACCAGTGGAACGACTTGCCTTCAGAAGTTGTGGTTTGTTCCAATACTGGAGGTTTTTTCCTGGACCTTGTTATATATTATTATATAACAATATATAAAGTGTGTGTTCTTGTTATAAATTGTGTGTTCTTTGTGTACATTTTAAATTGCCTGAGCATTGTATCAGTTTCTTCCACAACAGTTTTGAAGAGAATCAATAAACTTGCTAATTGGCCTTTAATTAGCAGTATGATCCCACTTGCTGTTTCGAAAGAGTTTGCTAGAACATTGCATTTCCTTTCAAAAGCTTTCACGTTATATACCTGGCTTTCCTGCCAAGCCATACAATGAACGAAATCAACGGAGCCCCTCTTTCAGAGAGAGCGGGGTGGGGGGTGGGGGTGCAGAAATGTGGTAAATAAAAAAATAAAATTTTCTTGAAACATTTTAAGCCCAAGTTTCAGAAAAAGAAAAGAATTTAGGGTAAAAATTCATACAATAGTTCAATGGAGAGGAAATATTCTTTACTCGTGGAGGATAATTTAACTTGTACCCAAGAATTTATTTAGGACATACCAAACAAGGCTTTTAACTGTGCAATCAACATTTATAGAAGAGCTGAGGTTTATTTATTTAAAGAAGAGCTGAGGTTTATTTATTTATTAAAAGCTTTCTAGGTAGCTTCTCATTAGTGTGATTTACAATAGCTATAAAGTTATTCCAAAACAGAATAAAAGAGGCGGACGGTGGGGGTGGGGAGGAACAGAATAGAACAAGATCAAAACAATAACTGGGAAGAAGAAGGAGAGGCCGGTGAAAATTGGCATTAATAGGTGGGTTTTTAAGCAACTCCCGTCACCATCCATGGTGACACAAACCAGATGGGAAGTCATTCCACACAGCACAGATGTCACTGCAGAGAAGACCCATCTCTGTATCACCATCGAGTGGCCAGTTTGCAAGTGAGGACATGTAAAATCTCTCTCCAATGATAAGATTTCTCCCGAGATCAGGGATGCTTAGGAAAAAGCTATCCCTGCAGACATATTTCAATACAATGTGGGCTTGAGTTATTTAGGGAATGGCAGCCTGACATCAATGCCTTGAATCTAAATGGCAGAAGTCTGAAAGCCAAGGTAATAATGCAGTCGCATTTTGTAACATTCCGACTTCTTCTAACAGGAAAGGACTGCATCACAACAGTGTTACTCAACCTTGTTAACTTTAAGATGTGTGGACTTCAACTCCCAGAATTCCCGAGTCAGCAACCATGATAAGGTTGAGAAACACGGTGTTACAGTCATCCAATCTTGAGGTTACCTATGATGAATCACCACAATCATGCTATCCTATCCAGAAAGAGAGCAGTTGATGTATTAGCCTCAGCCAAGAATGGTTTCTCCTGGTTACAAAAAAATCAACTGAGTGTCCAGGGATAACAATGGACCTGTAACAGAATAACAGAGTTGGCAGGGACCTTGAAGGTCTTCTAGTCCAACCCCCTGCTCAGGCAGGAAACCCTATACCATTTCAGACAAATGGTTGTCCAATCTTTTTTTAAAAGCCTCCAGTGTTGGAGCACCCACAACTTCTGGAGGCAAGTCATTCCACTGATTAATTATTCTCACTGTCAGGAAATTCCTCCTTAGTTCCTTGGCTACTTTCCATCTGTTGCTTCTTGTCCTGCCTTCAGGTGCTTTGGAGAATAGTTTGACTCCCTCTTCTTTGGGGCAGCCCCTGAGATATTGGAAAGCTGCTATCATGTCAACCCTAGTTCTTTTCATTAAACTTTACGTCCCATGGATTTCAAATCCCAGAATTCCTGAGCCAGCATGAAGTCCACAGGTCTTAAATTTACCATAGTTGCCCACCTCTGATCTAGGACTATCCCCAGATTTGCAATGCTTTCTTTCAGAGGGAAAGGCGACGTAGCCAGACGCTCCTCATATAATTATTCATCTTCATATGGTCTCTTTTCCCCCTTATTTTTCCCTGTCATACTTTCCTAATTCCAAGAAAATGCTCAGCAAATATAAAGGAGAGGGCAAAGGAGGAGGTGGATAACATGCTGGGGATATCCCTCCTTTATTGCTTGCCCAGACTTGGCAGCTCCAGAGGTACTTTGTATTCTGCAAGCTCTGTCATTTCTCATCTTGCAAAGCTTCTTTGAACTTACACACAGAGATTGTCTCAAAAACTAATATATTTATGTCTGAGAAAGTATGTGGAGGATGCAGCTATGTGGGTTACATAGGGAAGGGATTGGAAAAAATAATTAAAAAAGGAAACCGCCATGCCCAAGTCACTGAAATCATGCACAAGCTACCACTTTTCATATATTTTTTCTAAAGAAGAGAGGCAAAACTTGACACAACTTGCTAATTTCCACTGCCTACTCCCCTGTTCCCTTTGAAGATCCAGAATTTGGAATCCCTCATCAAAAGAGAAAAGAAAAGAAAAGGAATGAGGCTCTAAGGAGATTCTGCGGTTTCTTATCTGGTTGATAAACTCAATTGGCTCACCAAGAGCCTTGGTGGAGCAGTGGGCTAATGCCTCCTTAAGTAACACCAGCTGCCTGCAATTAGTGCAGGTTCGCGTCCCACCAGGCTCAAGGTTGACTCAGCCTTCCATCCTTCCGAGGTAGGTAAAATGAGGACCCAGATTGTTGGGGGCAATTAAGCTGACTTTGTAATAATGCCGCTTGGGAGGGGGCGAAAGCCCTAATAAGCAGGCATAGACATAGAATGAAGGCTATTGCTAAGCACATTGGTTTGTGCTTAGATTGTAAGCCGCCCTGAGTCTTCGGAGAAGGGCGGGATATAAATGGGATTAAAAAAATAATAAAAAATTGGAAATTTAAAGAGCAGAGAGGGTGATGGGAGGGAGGGAAGAGTCTGATTAGCAAATTTCCCAGTGAGATTATGGAAATAACAATGTACACCTTGTTGAACTTTATTAGTTTACTGTATAAACAATGGTATTGGTAATGGTATAAAGTAAACCGAAGAAGCTATATATTTGGCTGGCACATTCCAAGCTGTAATGACTAACTCAAATCAGGTTACAGAGTGATATAACATGTGAACCCAGTCGATCTGTGTAAAAGCTATGGTTAAAGTTAGGGTTTTTTCTTTTTCTTTTTAAATTCAATTCCTTATAGTAATAGACCAAAAAGTTGGTCTATGATTAGCTCTTGAAATCATGAGAAAATTCATCCTTGCATTTTGTCCTTAGATGTTTTATTTAACGCTCACTCAAATAGAAACAAACTTCATTAAATTCATCCGCTTCTTTTTGTGAATTTTTGTAATTTTTGTAATTGTAAGTCAGTCACTCTGGATAATGTGATGGCATATAAATTAAATAAATTTTATGGATGCTCAGATTATTCATTCACCCGGCTACTATTTACTAATCTATACTGAATAAATCCAGGCGCTCACAAGGACAAAAATAAGACACTTTTTTTTTTAAAAAAGCAAACTTATAGGTGAAGCTGTCAAACATGATCTTCGTCATTAGCCCCTTTTCAACTGGCCAACCTAACTTTGAAACAATGCACAGCTAATAATTTCCAGACTTCCATTTTTTTCCTCAGTAAGCTTTTTCCATCAGAATTTGACACTTAAGAAAAATATATCATTTTCATCCTGCTTTTTTCCCCCCAAAGCAGCTTATAGGATTAAAACACAGAAAGACAATTAAAACATAACTGAAGCACAGTTATAATAAGAACTCAGTTAGCACCTTCAGGAGATCAAACCGAGTCCCAACTGGCAAGTTAAAAGCTACGCGCACCAGGGAGTTTAACAAAATGAATCTGAATACAAAATATATAGTTGTGGTAAGAGGGTGTGCTGTGTATCAGAAAAATATATGGGGGCCCCACTTGATGCAAAACCTATATTGGTCTCTAAGAGCTTTTCCCTTCCTAGAGAAACAAACTAGATGTCAAAACAAGTGCCTGTATTCCATATATATTTATTTAAGGCACAATTGAAATGTTCATATTGTGAATTAACATATTTATATTTGCAAGTAGTTTTTTCCCCCTCAATTTTTGTAGCTACTGTAATTCATTTACTGGACAATCAACACTTAGGCACAAACCATAGCTTAAATCCAGCAATGGATATATTTGTTCTGGGCAAAATCAAAATCACCTTATATCTTAGCATATTATGCAAAGCCACTGCTTTTCTTCTTTCCCATGTACAAGATATCCATTTACAGGCAGTGTGGAAATATTTGTGTAAAGCTGCATTTCTGTCAGTCTAGTCTGATGTAATCTGTGGAGCTTAATAGATCCGGATTCCCATAAGAGGAATGAAACACTGGCTGATTCTAAACAGGCTCACATGGATGTAAATGCATTGCAAATTTAACTGTGGATTCCCACATTTCTACTTTAACTTAAGTGTCTTAGCTTAAATACTTGCTTCCAATACTTTACCTATCAGCCTTTTACAGTTACCGTATTTTCCGGCGTATAAGACAACTTTTTAACCCATGAAAATCTTCTTAAAAGTCGGGGGTCGTCTTATACGCTGGGTCGTCTTATACGCCGGAAAATACGGTATTCTGCAGTCTGACCAAAAATGCCTTTTGATAACTACTACTTACAAAGCCCTGTACAGCTCCTGTATCATTCTCACATAGAGTTAATCTACTCATAATCATGAGCTCCTTTTAAACACTTCAGAACTGCCACTAATCAGCTTCCCTCTAAACTCCAATATCTCAAGCTCAGCCTGTCCTTTGCACCTAAACTTTACTAATCCAATTAGCAAGTTAGTTACCCTGCCTAGGCTGTGCATGGAATTTATCTTTAAGCAATCATCGTTAAAAGGCAAAATCATGTTTTCCTCTGGGATCGAACATTATGGCTTGAACATTAAATTATGGGAAATGCTAGCTCTTCCTGTGGAAATGGACAAAGAGATGATGATGATGTCTCCACAACCTGGAGAGGAGGAGCTGAACCAAACAGAACATTACATCTTATCTATCCAACCCTTTTTACCCTGAACAGAGGCGCCCCAATGGGACCTTCTACTTCATATAAAGAACTTTTCTCCTCTCCTGTGGATTTGACCACAGAATCATAGAGTTGGAAGGAAGATTAGACATCATCAAATCCAATCCCCCAAACACTGCAAAATTCACTATAGCATCCCCAAAAGAGGACTATCCAATCCCTGGTTGAAAACCTCCAGTGAAGGGGAAGAAACCCCTCCATGGGCCATATATTTCACTTCGATGGTCAGCACTTACTGTCAAGAAATTCTTCCTCAGGTCTAATCCAGTATTTCTCAACCTCAATAACTTTACGTTGTGTGGATTTCAACTTCCAGAATTCCCCTGCCAGTGTGCCTAAAATCGTGGAGCCCGTATTCTGTGTGTAATCTAACCGACTCAGAATAGTGGGGAGAAACAACTTCTCTTGACTTGGGCACTGCACTTCAGTTGTTGCAGCCTAGCCCAAGCGTTTTGCTCTTTTGCCACCATCTTTTGTCGGCTCACATTTCAGTTTGGGATCCGTCAAAACAGGCAGCGTTTTCACACACCCTGCCCCTCTGTATCGGTGAGGAACAATAAAAGAAGCTGTTCAGAAGAAATTCTTCTGTCCTTCTTGGTTCTTGGGCCCTGACATTGAGTCCCCATCTCTGTATTTCCGAATACAGATTATTACGTGCAATTCTGAAGATCTAGTATGATCCGCTTCCTGTCAGAAAAGAACTAAAAGTGACGTGTGAACCAAGTACAAGGTGAAATGAATTCTTTCGCTCTCATGGCCACTTAAGAGAGTCTTAAAATTAGTACTTCATGGCTTAATGACTCTCATCTTCACCTGCTGCCTGGCTCTCCTGTCACAAGGCCCAGGTCAATCGCTCACCACACCATATCTTCAGCAAATTCAATTTCTTTCATTTTGTCTTCATTATTCCCACAGACATCCATAAATTTCCACTGCCAACTAGTTCATTCCACTCTATAAAATATAAATATCTGGGTCCTTTGAGCTCATCATAAATTTCAAAACTCCAAGGGCAAAAGGGACGGTTGGAAAATGACCCAAAAAAAAAAATTCCCTAGTAACCGGAGGAAGGAAAGGGATGCAAACTACTTTTGAAAAGAAACTGCAGGAAGAGCTATTCATCCTTCGAGAGCCTTTTCCATTATCTCCTGTTGATAAGCAGTAATTTCTGCACTTGTTATCTCCGGCAGCTTTGCCTTGTTCACCAGAACTACCAATCTATTTTCTCATCGTTCCACACGTTGAGTGTGTCTCTTTAAACACGGCAGCAGCTCTGGGAAACCAAAACCGCAGAATTCTTCTAGAGCAGAACTATGCAAAGCCCAGCCATTTTGCGGGAAGAAGGAAACCAGCCCTACCTCTTGCTGAGAGCTTCTTGGTGTTGATAATCTTGGCTGCGTATTCATGTCCAGTGCAAAGTTTGACACAGCGTCTCACCACGGAAAAAGCCCCCCTGAAGAAGGACAGGGAAAAAGAGAGAGGTTAATGACTGCATGCCAGGAGAATTTCATGGACGTGCTCTTTGCAAAATTCCTAATCCATTCTTTTTTAAAAAAAAAGAAAGAAAGAAAGAAAAGAAAAAGAAAAAAAAGAAAAGTATGGCTTTGCACCCATTTGATTAGCATGCTGATATTTAAACTATTTTTATCCCGCTGTCTAGTTCACACTTTTACAAATACCCCTAGTCCATGTTCACAGCCTGACAGATGTGGCAGACAAGGAGAAGGTGATGGGGAAGAAAGAGGAAAGAGCAAATTCAGTCATAAGCACTTAAGCTTATGATTCAGGTCGCAACCAGCTGGAATCAAAGAGATTCGTGGCTTCCCAATGTACCTTTCCACATGTAAGTAGGGCCCTTTGATCAGATTAGAAGAATCTCCACCAACAGAATCTCTCTCTGAATTAAATTTCATTGTGCTAGTCTCACCCATCCCTGAACTGCCTCCAGAGCTGTTAAATCATTCCACAGCACTTCTAGGCTCCATAGATAAGTGGAATACAGCACAAAGGCAAGCCTACAGGTGATTTAACCCAATGGCTGCCAGTGGTTATAAATCAAGGAACAAGTTGGAAGATTGAGCACTGAAGAAGTCAGTGCCCACCGAGAGAAGTCCTCAGCCTTCACTTTCTGAGTTCTCTTCTCCAAGGTAGACTAGCATTATGATACAGGTAGTCCTTGACTTAAAAGCATTCCCTTAGCGACCGTTCAAAGTTACACCGGCATTGAAAAAAGTGATTTACAACTGGTGCTTGCGCTTATGACAGTTGCTACATCCCCATGGTCATGTGATCTGAATTGAGGTACTTGGCCACCAGCATGTATTTAGGTAGGAGATACAGGAGTATAGCCAGCCGTACCAACAGGCTGAAGAACAGCTTCTATCCATGGGCTGTCAGGCTCTTGAACGGGAAATAACTTTATGTATTGACTTGCGAGGCCGGTGTGTTGTGCAATTAGCTCACATGGTGTAACAAGATGGAGGGTTTGTTGTCACTGTGAGTTGTGGTGGTGGGGGCACGAAGGGAGGCTCAGCCAATGTCAATGTATACATGGTTGTACTTTGACAATAAAGGTTTGTTCAAAACATTCAATCTGGGGGGTCAAGTGATCACCATCCTCAACTTTCCCAGCCAGCTTCTAACAAGCAAAGTCAATGGGGGAAGCTGGATTCGCTTAACGACCACACAGTTCACTTAACAGTGATTTGCTTAGCAACCGTAGCCAAACAGGTAGTAAAATCAGGTGCAACTCAGTAACTACATTGCTCGGCAATGGAAGTTCGGGTCCCAATTGGGGGCATAGGTTGAAGAGTATCTATAATGTATCCCTCACCCCACCCCAGTCCTATTCTAACAGAATTCCCCAGTCAACATCCCTGAAAACAAAGAGAGACAAAAGGCAAACATCAGAACTCTACTGTTCTCTCCCATGCTCTGATGGAAGACCACCATCAAGATTGTCACAGCACTTTACAGCCCTCTGTAAGTGGTTTACAGAGTCAGCATATTGCCCCCAACAATCCGGGTCCGCAGTTTACCGACCTTGGAAGGATGGAAGGCTGAGTCTGCCTTGAGCTGGTCAGGATCGAACTCCTGGCAGTAAGCAGAGTTAGCCTGCAACACTGCATTCTAGCTACTGCACCACCATGGCCATGTATTAAGATATGAGAATTTTTAGCAGCCAGACAGTACATAGAATAGAAGGACAACTGACTCATATTTATGATGGTACAAGACGAAATAAAAGTATTGTATGGCATGAACGATGGTAGCTTGGCTGCATCCATTTCAGTCTGCCCAAGCCATGCTTTAGATGCAAAAAGCCTGAACGTCTAGCCTGTGAAACCAGTGCAAGGGGCTGTAGCTGCCCCAAATTCTCAGCCATAAACTATCTAAGCCAATTTTAGCAGATGAGGTAGTTAAAAAAAGCCAAAACAAGGCTACAGTGTGAGTTTAGGTTTAGTACACTGTGTGACCCATTAAAACAGGGTTAACGTTTTGTGCAAACAGAATCAGGAAGTCATTACTTCAGGGCCTTAGATCGATAATGGGCTCACGCATCATGCCGCATTAAGGTTTATTTTAATCATGGTTTCTTGAACCAAGGAATCTGAATTCATAAACTACAAGTAGGACAGTTGCTATCTTTATACAACAGCTTAAATTGGAAAAAAATAACACATATTCTGATTTCATGTGCTGCGTGAACAGACCAAAAATGGGAGTAGGAAAATATTTGGTCTGAGCTCATCTTATATGCTTAACGTGTTGGGCAGCTTCTGCTTTCAGATCTGAAAATTATTTATTAATATTGGATCATCAAGAAACTGTCAAAGCTCAAACCAGATTTAACATAGGCCTTCCAAGTCAAACAATTTATCTTCGAAACGCAATTGGCTTTTATCTGAAAACTCCTGATATGACCTTTAACATTTGGCTTTTGCATTTAAAAAAAACATCTTTTATTTTTCTCACAACCAAGAGGCTTTAAAAATGGGCCACACAGACATCTCTCTCTCAGGGATTGTTAAACTAATTAATCCTGTTCTATTGTGGGACAGTGAGCTTTTCGAAATATCATTCTATAACCTTTTCTGATTCTCAGAGTGTTATACGTTAGCTGGTGGCCTCAGATGCTCTTTTGTCGACAACTCACAACAGCTGTCTTTCCCTCATGCCACAATTCCATCCAGTAGGAAAACTGTAGGATTAGAACCATGCGGATGTCACATTTAAGACCAAAAGCATGAGGCTGTTTGTTCTTCACTGGCTGCTTCCAAAGGAGAATCTTAAGACAACCGAATAATTGTTGGTACATAAGAGAGGATCTAAGGTGTGGTTCTGATGGTGGACCTCTGGGTTCTGATGGGAGGTGTGCCAAGCCTACAAGGAATTTGGATGGCTTCCACCCTAGGAGGGGCATAGGCAGAAAGTATTGCAAAATAAAAAGTGAAAAGCAAAAATAAACGCTTAAGGAAATAAACCACGTCAATTAATATGTGATTCCGCCAAAGGATGCTAGCATGCAGGCACATTTTCACTGGAAATAAGGTAGCCCTTGACTTTTGACCACAGTTGCTAAGTGACTCACTGCAGTTGTTAAGTTAGTAATACGGTTGTTAAGTGAATCTGGTTTCCCCATTGACTTTGCTTGTCAGAAAGTCGCAAAAGGGGATTACAGGACCCCAGGGACGCTGCGACCGTCATAAATATGAGCCAGTTGCCAAGCGCCTGAATTTTGATTATGGAGTCATGGGGATGCTGCAATGATTGTAAGTGTGAAAAATGATCATAGGTCACTTTTTTCAGTGCTGTTGCAACTTCAAACAGTCACTAAATGATGTAAGTTGAGGTCTACCTGTATGGTTTTATTCCTGAGTGGACACATGCAGCATCAAATGTGAACGTGCAGACTATGCTAACTCAAGTGCAATCCAATAGGGTTGTGTCAGCTTTTGTCCACCAAATATCCACCCAAAATGATGGGACCGAAACATCCAGAATTTTCAAGCAGCAAACTCTGGAAGTTGCAATTCCAGCCCATTGAGAGAGTTTGCATTTAAATGTATTTATTTATTTATTTATTTGATTTGTATACCGCCCTTCTCCCTAAGGACTCAGGGCGGTGAACAGTGACATAAATAACAGAATACACAAATACAGATATTGAAAACAAATGACAACGATTAAAGTGATACACTGAGCTGGTTGGTTGGTTTGTGTCAGAAACATACAAAATACAAGATTAAAATGTATAAAAATTAAACAGGTTTTGCCCAGAAACTAACAATATTAATTGCTTTCTATTGCGCTGCCACGAGGTCCTCAAGTGTACACTGATTTGGGCACAAAGGGTGGGTATACGTATATGTATTGTTGTCTGTTGTGTCACCACAATCCCAAAGAGCATACGTTGAGTTAAAGTATGCTTATTGCATAACTGGCTGAGTTCACACAACGCCAGTCAAAAGTAATGATTAATCCATCACTAGGTCTAGATTTAGGATATTTATTTATTTATTTAAATATTTATTGATTAGCCCTTGGGACACATCAAAGTACAAAGTTTCAGAAACAAGTTATTAAAATTTGATAAAAAGCAATTTAAAATGGAAGAAGATAAAATACAATTTAAAATGAAATTGGAATAAAATAAAATGAAATTGGGATAAAATACAGTCTAAAATGAAATTGGAATAGAACACGATTATTTAAGATACAGATTAAAGTATAATAAAATTATATTTCGGTGTCACCCCTGCAATCCTGCCCCAATCAGCCCTACATATGCAGATCTCAAGTGGACCCTTTTGCTTAAGTACTGCACCGTGTTAAATGTTGTTTTCAAATTCTGGCCACACATAAGGTACCGTAAGTTGTTTTGATATGGGGATCCCAATGGGTCATTTGTTTGGTATATAGACCAAGGTACCTACCTGTCTCTCTCCCTCTTATACAAATCTATCTACCTAGATAAGGGGTAGGCAACCTTGGCTCTTTTATGACTTGTGGACTTCAATTCCCAGAATTCCTGAGCCAGCCATACTGAGGGGAAAGGGAGAGGTTTCCATGCTTAGCCATGCTGACTCAGGAATTCTGGAAGTTGAAGTCCACGAGTCATAAAAGAGCCAAGGTTGCCTACCCCTGACCTAGATTTAGGATACCTAATCCCCCGGCCCCCCAAAAAAAGATTAAACAAACCACTATGGCTAGATTTAGGATATGCACCAAGCTCAAGCCAAGCACACATTTCAGGTTAGGACAAAGAATAAGATCAGCCTGTGCTTTTTTTTAGTAACTTCCAAATTTGCTGTAGTCCCATAGAAACAGCATGTGCCTGATTAGCTCACAACAAGCTGGTTTAATTTAACTGGGTTCATAGCTTCAGACATTTAGCCATGGGTCCTTACAACTCCTCCATGGGTCTAGATTTTAAAAAGATAGCGATCGTTATCCAACTTTCTGGAGAATGATATGCCTGCATGTTCTAAAGTACGACACTCACAAGCGATTAAGAAAACTGAACTATGCCAAATCCAAAAAAAGAAGGTTGTTTCATGGTTCTAGAAATGCTCTTGTGCAATCTGAAAGACGGCAGTCTAATAATCGTATATAATTCCGCCTGTCCATTAATCTTCTATGACCAATTCTGTTTATTTATTAAATTGCAGAATACAATTCATCCTTAATTGTTTTGCAATAATGAAGATGGAGAAACAGGCCTTGTTCATTACTAAGTGGTGATGTCCATTTTGCTCTAGGAGTTCATGGTGACCTAACCCTAACCCTAAATGGAATTTTCCGCCAATGGGATTTTCCCATGTATTTTACAAGGAAACATAGATAGGGCAGGCTAGAAACATCAGTGCTCTCCTAAACATAGGCAAGCCCTCCGAGTTTGTTGGCGATGTCCATTTTGCTCTATGACCTAACCCTAGACATTCCCAATTGCAGCAACTGTTTCTTATATGTTTTTAGCTTCCAGCCTCCTAATTATCTTTGTTGCTCTTCTCTGTCACGCTCCCTTCACAAAAAAACAAAGGACCACAACTTTATTCATGCAATACTTCCAGTAATCTTTGCAATCTCTCAATCTAATTAAGACAACAGCAAACAAAAAGCTACTTATCACCTCCGAAGACAGAGAAAGGGGTTCTTGGTTTTTTTGAGTTTTTCAATCCTCTCCACAAACCTTAAACCAGGGGTCTCCAACTCCCCGTCCTTGGAGCGGTACCGGTCCGTGGCATGCCAGCAACGGGTCCTCACAAACAAGCAAAGCCCCATCTGTGAGATGCAGGGAGCACACAAAACGATGCACCTTTTGGTCTGCGGAAAAACCTTCTCTACAGAACTGGTCCCTGGTGCCCAAAAGGTTGGGGACCTCTGCCTTAGTGAGGAGAGATTATGGCAGCTGGTGGCAGGAGGCTGCTGGATTACATACAGGTAAGTCTTCAACTTACAACCCTTCATTTAGAGACCAAAGTTATAACGGCATTGGGGGAAAAAAAGTGACTTATGACCAACCGTTCCTCACACTCACAACATTGCAGCATCCTCACAGTCAACACAATCAACATTCGGGTACTTGGCAATCAACATGTATTTAGGAGGGCTGCAGCATCCTGGTCTCAGGTGATTGCCATTGGCAACTTCCTGGCGGGCATCCAACAAGCTAGGTCAGTGATGGCGAACCTTTCAGAGACCAAGTGCCCACTTATTTATCGCTGGGTGCCAGGTGGGCATGGCCTACTGGGTGGGTTTGGCTGTGGTGGTCATGGAATTGAGTGGGTGTGGCCAAGGTGGGTGTGGTCACCTCAATGTCGGTCGTGGGGAGGGACACCTGTTGGGGGGCAGCTGGTTGAAGAGGGACAATTACCACCTTCGAGGCATGGCGCGGGTGCCCACAGGGAGGGCTCTGAGTGCCGCCTCTGGCACTCGTGCTATAGGTTCGCCACCACTGAGCTAAGTCAATGGGGAAATCCAGGTTCATTTAACAAACCACGTGACTCACTTAACAACAGTATCAATTTTGCTTAACAGCCATGGCCAGAAAAAGTTGGCTAGATCACGGGGGTGCTTCACTTTAGGACCATTGTGACTCAACAATAGAAATTCCAGGCTCTATGATGGTCATAAGTCAAGAATGAATTACCTGTACTTACTAATATTTTAAATCTGAAAATGTAGCAATTAGTTCGTCCTCGACTTACAACAATTCATTTAGTGACCATCTGAAGTTGCAACAGCACTGAGAAAGTGACTTATCGCCGCTTTTCACACTTACGACCCTTGCAGCATCCCCGTGGTCACGTGATCAAAAGTCAGAGGCTTGGCAACTGAGTCATACTTATGACCGTCGCAGTGTCCCAGGGTCATGTGATCCCCTTTTGTGACTTTCTGGCCAGCAAAACCAATGGGGAAGCCAGATTCACTTAGCAACTGTGTTACTAACTTAACAACTGGAGTGATTCACTCCACAACTATGGCAAGAAAGGTCGTAAAATGGGGCAAAGCTCACTTAACGAATGTCTTGCTTAGCAACAGAAATGTTGGGCTCAGTTGTGGTGGAAAGTCTGTACTTAACAGGAGAAAAGGGAATTTGGGATTTTGGGAGTCCAGCACACCTGGAAGAAATCAGATGCGAGAAGTCTGTTCCAGGATAACAGGACAGAATTCCAGATTAAGACTGCAGTGCTACCTCTACTTCAGGGGTGTCAAACTCAATTTCATTGAGGGCCGCATCAGCATTGCGGTTGCCCTCAGGGGGCCGGGTGGGTATGGCCAGGGTGGCCGTGGCCTACTGGGTGGGCGTGGCTAGAGTGCGTATGGCCTACTGGGTGGGCGTGGCCAGCTCTACATCGTTCGCATCAAGGGTGCCTATGGGGGCCTGGGCAGGAGTGGGACAGATCTGAGGGTCTCTGGCAGGAGGAGGGTCTCTGGGCCAGGGCCAAGGCAGTGGGGGCCATTCCCTCACTGTTTCCAGGATGGCTTCGCGGGCCACATGAAACCACTTCGCGGGCCGGATCCGGCCCCCAGGCCTTGTGTTTGACATGTCTGCTCTACTTCATCAGCACATGAGCCATGAAGCCTGGGAAGAAGCCTTTGCCTCAATAATTACTTTATATTTTTAAAAAGTTGATGTTCCATATCTGGCGTTTCTAGACAATATGATCAGATAGCAGATAATAGGAAATATTTTTTATTCCTTGAGACTCCGAGGAGGGGGGAGGAAGACAGGAGTTGGAGCAAGCAAAAGTGGCTTAATTGGACAAAACATCCTGGCCTACTTTGAAGTAGCTCCCTTGACAATGTGGTCTGCAGTCCTCATCTGAAATCCTAGCTCCAAAATAAAACACCCCAATATCTCTAGCTGACTACTTTTGGTTTCTAGATAAGTCACTTACAGAAAGGCAATGATCTGCATCCATTTTCCACCAGATACCAACGAACGTTCTAATTTTTATCTTCTTTTCCCCCCGTGTGTGTTTCTTCTTCTCCTCTCCATATATTTTAATTCAGATTAGAAAAATAAGTTAGAATGGCATAATTAACATTAGTCCAAGGGGAAATGAAAATGATTAATGCATGAAACCCACCAGGCTTCAGGTTTTTGGAACTACTGGAAAAAAATCAAGACTCCCGTTTATTTCAAGGTTTAAAATTACTCCTTAAAATAGCCAAAGAGGGGATGCCATTTCTGGAAAACGAGAACCCTGGAGAAGAAGAGTTGGCCGACTGCGTACTGCCACCCTATAAACAGGTTCGATAAAACTGAGTTACAGAAGATTTATTTATTAATTTATCATTAAATTTATTGGCTGCCCATCTTACCAGGGGGAAAACTCTGGGCGGCTTACAGTATTACAAAACCTAAAACTACACAACACCTATAAACAATAGAAATAAAATACTGCAAAACAACCAATACTCAAGCCTGACTAAAAGATGGGGAGGGAAGGGGGAGGAGCAGCAGGGGAGGAGGTGGGATCTGGTATTAATTTATCAACCACCCCTAACGTGAAGCCCTTCCACTGGAGCCCCAAGCCAACTGGCAGAGCCAGGTCTTTAAGCTCTTGTGGAAAGTCAGGAGGGCTGGAGAAGACCTCACTCCAGGGAGGCAAGATGTTCCAAAGGGCAGGCACAATGGCAGAGAAGGCTCTTCTCCTGGACCTCACCGCCCAGAATTCCCTGGCTGATGGGGCCCGCAGTATGCCTCCTCTGCCAGCGTGGGTGGGGTGGGCCAATCCCAATGGGATGAGATGGTCCTACAAATAGATTCCATGTTGCCTGGAAAATGATGCTGAAAAGCAATATCAAGAACTCACCTCTTAGACTAGGCGTCTTCACACTCGGCCCTTTTATGACTTGTGGACTTCAACTCCCAGAATTCCTCAGCCAGGAATGCTGGCTGAGGAATTCTGGGAGTTGAAGTCCACAAGTCATAAAAGGGCCAAGTTTGAAGACCCCTGTCTTAGCTCATGCATGAAGAACTTTAGTCTGTGGGCCTGTTCCAGCCCTCCAGGCTGACTTTTCTGCTCTACCAAGTTTCATACCATCTCCCTCACCACCATCAGAGGCCAAGTTGATACTTGCGGGACCATCTTTAAAGAGCAGCGTTGTTGTTTTTCATCTGATTCATTGGTTTGAAAACCATCTCTGATTCCCAATCTTCCCCAATCCATTTTTTTAAATTAAAAACATCTTTAGCAGAGCTTTGGAGGGAAAGAGACTTCTTTGCAAAAGCCACCCAAATTACATTTGTACTTACCACTCATGGCAGCTATATTTCTAAAATTCTGTGCTCAACTGGAAATAAATCTCTGACCTTTTAGAAAGGCCCGCTTTTTCGTTTTAATTTGAAAACCTTCAAAATAAAGTTAACTGTCACTTTCACCAAACTTCTTTTGTTCTACAGGTTGATAATCATTTTATCATTATAGAAGAAGGATGTGGAGGGAGGCCAACAATACTAGAAATTCTGCTTCATGAACTCTGGGGGCCAAACTATTGTACTTCCGAAGAAGTTCGTATGATCCATTATCCAGAAAATAGTGGATTAAGGAATATGCTCTTCATCAAATAGAGCTATCTAGCTCAATATTGTTTTCTCTGTGTTGGCTGACAGCACCTCTGCACCATTACAAGAAAATATATATATATATCCAGATTTGATTTGAGGAACTGCTCTCCTTCGGTGTTCTGCATGCAACGCAAATACCCAGGGATATTATGTCTATGTTCTCTTAAACCATGGGTGCTTATTCTTTGCTGAATAAGCTACAGACATCCGAAATTCATCCACTGCACTAAGTATGAATCAGAGTTTTCAAATGAACTATGTAAGCCTCTTCTAAATCACACCTGATTGCTCATTACAGTGTTCTAGTTTATAACTATGGCTTGGAAGGTTGGAGGGAAAGAGGAGGAGAAGTGGGGAGAAACGGGAGGGGAATGGTGAGGGAAAAAGGAGAGGAGAGGATGAAGAGGGAAGTAGGAAAGAAAGGAGAAAGGGAAAAAGGCAGTAGAGAAGAGGAAAGAGAGAGAAGGAGGGTGGATACAGTGAAAGGGGAAATGGACAAGCAGCACCCAAACTTACGTGTATCTATGTATTGCCGTATATTTGTTGACTTGTTTGTGGAAGAAATGGAAAAATAAAAATGAATATAAAATAAAAAAAAATACCATCCCATTTTGTTTTGTGTGCGATACAATCCCAATTACTAGCCTGGGTTCAGCACTATTTATTTTTTTTAATCCCATTTATGTCCCGCCCTTCTCCAAAGACTCAGGGCGGCTTACAATTTAAGCACAAACCAATGTGCTTAGCAATAGCCTTCATTCTATGTATATGCCTGCTTATTAGGGCTTTTGCCCCCAAGCGGCATTATTACAAAGTCAGCTTAATTGCCCCCAACAATCTGGGTCCTCATTTTTACCTACCTGGGAAGGATGGAAGGCTGAGTCAACCTTGAGCCTGGTGGGACTTCAACCTGCACTAATTGCAGGCAGCTGGTGTTACTTAAGGAGGCATTAGCCCACTGCTCCACCAAGGCTAAACTACAATGTGCTTCCTTTGGTTTAGGCATAATGGATCATATGAATTATCTGGGTTTTCATATGCTGTACGTTAGTTATAATTTGGTGAAGATATAAGGCCAAGGCAAGCCATTGTTTGCAAACCACAACAGCTGGCCCCACGCATACTTATTTTGTTGTTGTTTTTTCCCCCTGATAGTCATGTAATGATTCTTTTGACAGCTTTACGTATATATTTTTCTTGGAGTGATTTTTTTTTCTCCTAATCACAAGTGGCATCCTTGAACTTGCTGACTGGACTTTCCGCTCTGCTGGTTGAACTTAGAACAAATAGTCTAAGTGGGAAGAGTAAGAATAACATGAGCTCATGCACGTACTTACTCACCCAATTAATGGAGGGACTTGTATAGGAAGCTTCTTCTTCAAAGGGGTGAACCTCAGGCAACCAAGGCCAAGCTTTAACTATTTGGGAGAGTAAAAGACTATAAAATGGTCAAGGCCTCACTCATCACACTAGTAGGAAAGAGTTGATTATATTTGCATGGGAGTCTTTGTTTTGAAATGCAATTTTAGAAAGGAGAGAAACAGGAAGCGCTTCCCCCCCCCAAGAGAGGAACATTCACACTGTCATCCAATAAAACCTAATGAGGTTGGCTGTGGATGAGTTCCTGTTAGTGCAGCTTTGAATCACTGTTACTCTAACCCTGAAGCACCAAGTGATTCATAGCTAAGCACCTATGGAGCACTATTAAAAAAAACTCTTCCATTTGGGGATCTGCCCTTGTGCCTTCAAGCTTGGGTTGATTCTTGTTCCAGAGGTTTTACCGGCCACCGGCACACTCAAAATCTTCCAGATCTCAGTTTGTGTGAACCGTAGTGTATCTCGGACTACCAAAGGATGTGCTGCATGGAGAATGTAATGGGGCAGAAACCCACTGCAAATACAATAAGGGTGATTCAGCCCTGATTCCCAGGAACTTGACAGCCGTGAAGACCACTGGTTTAATGCTGGAAAAAGCCATCAAGAACCTGAAGCTTTATTACATGATCCTGTGATCAAAATTCAGATCCTTGGCAACTGGTTCATACTTATGACCGCTGCTGTGTTCCAAGGTCATGCGATCCCCTTTTGCAACCTTTAGACAAACAAAGTCCATGGGGAAGCCAGATTCACTTAAAACAACCGGATTACTAAGTTAACAACTGCAGTGATTCACTTAACATCTGTGGCAAGAAAGGACATAAAATGGAGATATTAAAAAACGCCTCACTTAACAACAGAAATTTGGGGCTCAACTGTGGTCCTAAATCAAGGACTACCTGTATTGTGAGAACAGGATAATGTCTTTCCATGCTAGCACTGGAAAGTAGGAATGGAACCTAGCAAAGAAATCACCCAGATAAAGAATTTTGCAACAGATGGCACAAGGAATTCCCATTTTCTTACCTGTGGTTCTTTATTATACAGTATATTTTTAAAGAAGTAAGTCTTTCAAAAAGATGCAACGCAACTTTAAAAAAAAATTAACTCTATTTACCATAAAGCAAAAGTTAAAGATTCCACTTTGATGTTCTGCGATTTCAAAATGTTTTTCTCACTGCAAGACTTTTCCTGAGAAACATCAGTGACAGGAATATCAGAGATAAAAGCATGAAACTTTTCGCCTAGGCTGCACCTGGAATCCAATGACTCAATATCACGCTGTCAAGAGACCTTTAACGTTAATGGCATCACCAGCCTTCTGCTTGTGTCGAATCCAGCATGTAGCCTCAACCAAGAAAAGGATTTCTATACCAGATTTTACAGTATAAGCTCTCCTCACTCTTAACACAAACACATTTCAAACAAAGGAACAGCTTCATCACCGGGGAAAGAATGAATTACCAACTGCTCTCCTTGCAATAAAGTGAGATGAAGTCAAAATAGGCACCTGAAGCTCTAGAGCAAAGCCTAATGAACTCCTCCCTCACTGAACAAATTGTGGCTGATTCATATAACACACTAAGCCAGTTTGCACAGCATACTAATACAAAACTAACCAAACCAATTAGAGCTTAATACATTATACAAACCCAGTCAGTGGCTTGATTCACACATAATCCAAGGCTGCAATATGACATCTTAATTTTTCACTTACCATGACATTAAACTAAACAGAATTTTTTTAAAAAAACACACCCACAAATCCTGAACATTTATTTCTGGGGAGCCAAATGGAATATAAAACCATGGTTAATCCTAACTTGCTTTAAACCAAGGGTCTCAACTCATGAGCTAGACGTAGCTCTCCAAGGAATGTTCTTGTGCAGGGGTCTTCAAACTTGGCCCTTTTAGGACCTATGGTTGAAGAATTATGGGAGTTGAAGTCCACAAATCCTAAAAGGGCCAAGTTTGAAGACCCCTGTTCTTGTGGCTTGCAGCAATGTTTGGGTGCTTTTCAGGGACACCAAGAAAATGCACACTGAGTTCTCCAGGGAGAGAAGCAGCTTTTATTTAGCAGAAGTACTAGCAGCCTTAGGGGACGCCGTGGCTCAGTGGGTTAGGACACTGAGCTTGTCTATCAGAAGGTCAGCAGTTTGGCGGGTCGAATCCCGAGTGCCGCATAACAGAGTGAGCGCTTGTTACTCGTCCCAGCTTCTGACAACCTAGCAGTTCGAAAGCACATAAAAATGCCAGCCACATGACCACGGAGACGTCCGCGGACAAACGCTGGCTCTTCGGCTTTGAAATGGAGATGAGCACCGGCCCCTAGAGTCGGAAATGACTAGCACGCATGTGCGGGGGAACCTTTACCTTTTTTACTAGCAGCCTTAGTGTAACGCAACAGGTCAGGGTTTAGGTTGGTCAGGGAACATTCTTACTGCAAAATTGGTAACTACTTTGTGAATGGTCACGCCTGGCCCAGATGAAAGAGCCTTTGAGGTGTTGCTATTGCTCCTGCTTCAAATAACTGCAGATAAGACAACAGGCAGCATGAGGCCTACAACAATGAAGGGGAACAAGGAACAAAGAGTTAGATGGTTGCTAAGCAACCAGGCTACAAGGCAGCAGTAAGGGAGCTGAGAAAAGGCCTCCCTAAACACAAATGCATGATGAAAGGGGTCTTCTTCCCTTAGTATGGAAAGGAGAGAAACCATCCCTACTGCTTTTTCCAAAATGCCTTGAAATGCCCTACAACCCCCAGACATTTGTCAAGAGTGCGAAGAAAACCATAGGTTAGGAAACATCTCTGCCTGTATTTCAGTGATTTCATCCCCAGTGTGAAGAGAAGTTCTCTCATGAATGATGATGATGAAGCCAAATGAAAAAAAAGGGGTGGGGGGGGGCTCCTTGCCTTTGATATTGAAGCAATGCTGCAGCTGTGAGTGACTTGCTCAGAAGCACACCTGTTACACACCTGAGGCAGTGGTGGGATTCAGCCAGTTCGCACCAGTTCGGCAGAACCGGTAGCTAATTTTTTGTTGCCCAGGCTCAGAATGGACTTCCGGAAGTGGCATCCACCCAGAGAACTGGTTGTTCACATATTTGAATCTCACCACTGACCTGAGGCACACCTGAGGCACATGGTTAGCAAGCGACACTTAGCTAATTGTTGCCTTTCTTTTTGTTCTACCTTTTATTTAAGGAGGTGTGGCCAGAATGTTGGCGGCTACATGCATATCTGGAACACCCAAGGCTCAGAAAAACGTTGACTCGTCCCATAACGGCTGGGGGAAAGAGAGAAAACCCAAGGGAAACAACAGCCATAGAGAGAAGTCTATTTGCTTGCTTGGTAGCATGGAAACAGGGACAAAACACTTACTCAAGCAAACACGAATACAGAGAAATGGTAGCCTTGAGCCAGATTTGTTTGAGTAACCAGTTCCATTTGCACCAAGGCCTCATGTTCATCCTGTTCAGGTTCTATTTGAGAAGCAACGAACTGGAAGCTCCGGGATGGAGAATGATACTTTGGAAGACCTCACTACCAAGAAGAGGCTGAAATCTCCAATCTTTCTGCTCTAATTATGGGTTTATTTTAAGCAGAGGTGGCCTAATCGAGACCAGACCTACCGTGTTTGGGAAAGGAAAACCTAATTCTTCTCCAGCCCAATCCCTTTTGAGAAACATGCACAGGGACTGCTGGCAATTTTTTGAAAGAGAACTTGGGGGGCAACTCTTTTGGGAAAAACCAACATGTCGAAGAGATAAATAATTTTGCAAAACTGGAGGAGAAGCAGAAGATGGAAAGGAAAGCTCAGACTTTTTGTCTCCAGCATGTCATGATCCTGATCCTGATCCCATTGAGGCCATCGGGCAGTGACCACAAAAACAGCATGTTTTATTTCCCTGAAAGAACAGACAACTTCTTGGGAAGAATTGTGTTCTTGGCGCTGTCCAAGGTCCTGCAACACCAGAATTGTATAATGCTAACAGACAAAGCTCCATCCAGGTGTCTCTTATAGGAGGAGGGCCATGTAAATCCGTGGTAGCTCAGAGTCAGGAGTCTGGTGGCCCCTTTCCATACTATCTGAACCAAAAGAATATGCCTTCATGAGCTGTTATCAGAGCATCCTAAACTTCCAGGACACTCCCTTATGGGTCTCAAACTAAAAAGTCCTAGGTGCTCTCTGAGCTTGGTTGGTTTCTTGCAGACGTTTCATTACCCAAACTAGGTAGCATCATCAGTGGGGTCTGCTCTCAGATTATATTCTAGTGGCTTGCCTTGGGGTGGGCAGATCTCAAACTAGCCATCTCCTGCACACTTGAGCATGAAACTGCTGAACTCCCATACATGGAAAGGTTTCAAGCTATCTGAGAGTCTCAATAAGTACACCAGATTTTCAAAAGAGTGCAGATAATAATTCATAATGTACTTGCAATCTGTCTCACATGTAACCATCCTCTGCACAACCAATCTTCTGTCTTCTTCTCCTTTCCCCCCCATCTCATTCCAGTTTAAATCCCTCATCGGTCTAGCCACTCAATGCCTCTGGTGAAGTGAACTGCAGCTTTTGAAGCCTCATGCCTTTTAATAAAATGCGTTAGCCAGTGAAGGCAATAACAGACTCCTTCTGATTTCAGGTGGACTCTGCATGCAGAAACAATCCTAATAAGCTAAAGGCAAAGCCGATCAAAGCTTGACATGCACAGAAGCACTTTCTAGAAGCATTGCCTCATATTGCGGACTTGGCTAGCGCAGCACAGAGTACAAACTACAGCCATGGGGGGGGGGAGGTGAGGACTGCTACACATTGTGTTTTCAACAGCCTTCCTACTGGCTGTTGAGTCTGTTCCTCTGCCTTAATAAAAAAAATGAAAAATTAGTACATCTTCTTAAGAGAGTATCGGCTGAATCATCCCCCAGAATGCAGAAATGTGAAAAGATGATGTCCTAATTTCAGTTTAAATCAATGCCATCAATATTTTGTGATGATAATGGGAAGGAGAAATACAGTAGTTTAATCACTGAATGTACCTACGCTGTGGCATCCACTTAATGAGTAATTTATGGGATGCCTTATACAGTGTTAAGGATACTGCATTTGCCACGGAAGCAGGATCCCTTTTGCTTTTCATTCTTTTAGCATTTTTGGCAACAGAAACAGCCTGATCTAGTGCATTAGCCTTTGCCACTTCATTCTAATAATAAGCACATAGAGATGCTGCCTGCCAACTATCCAGCCATGCCCTACTGACCTTGGATTCCTAGATGGTTAAAGCTCGCCCAAAAAGCAACTGACTTCTTCTGCACTCCAGGTTTCAAGAGCCGTGTTCTCTTAAACTGGTGAATCCTCTTCCATTCCACTTCCATAGGTTGAATTCTGCTCTCTGTTTTGATCCCGCACCCCTCAATGTCTCAACTTTCTAGCCATCACATCCATTCATTTATTTTTAAGAAAATAAAGGGACTACACTTTTCTTCTAATCAAGAGTGCTAGGCTGTGGAGAACATAAGGCAAATAAACCCCAAAATACAACAGAGAGATAATAAGTCAGAAAACTGTCAACCAAGTGAAATATGGCAGAAAGAATCAGCACAAAACAGCAACTATCACCACCGCTTTTACCAAATGCTGACAAAATGGAACCCACAACACCGTGGTGCAACAACACCCATCATTAATAATCATATTTACTATAGGAGCCTGGAATAGGAAAGCTAAAAGTTTAAAAAAAAAGGTCTGGAATAATGGGAAAATTTGCAAGAGGTTGATTAATAGAATTTGGCTAACAAAATTCAGTGCTTACAATACATTCTTTCAGCAATCTAAAAGAAATAACTGGATGAACAATGCTAAAATAAAAATGACTATTTTTCAAGCCAAGATGGACTATTTTTCAAGCCAAGAAGTTTTATTCAGTCAACCCCATGGTGGTGATGTGACGGCAGGCTGTGGACATGAATTTCTCCTTGCCAAATTACAACTTACCTTAAAGAAGACAAATGAAATCATCAAGCCAATAGCATACAACCTCTGCAATACTCCACACGGTTGTAGAGTAGAGAAGAGAAGAACATCTTTAATGGATTAGTTTGGGTAAACAGAGCGCCTGAAGAATGTTGGACTGAAATTCATTACTTCATCAAAGGGGAAGTAAATAAAAATATTCCAAAATGCAAAAAGTGATGAAAAGGCTGCCTGGTGATTCACTGAAAATAGCTGAAGAAAGATGGAAAGCAAAATGCAATGGCCAAAGGAAAAAAAAGTCTGGCCAACTAAACATTGGGTTCTAGAGAAAAACAAGAAAAAAAAATTCCAGGGAATTACCTCTAAATAATCAAAGCAAAGGAACTGAATGGCAAGGAATTTAGAAAATTATACAAGGTATTGTGTACATTGTACAATAAGGAATTTATTGATGTGTTAAATATATATCCTGTCATTTCAGGAGGGCAAGGTGCGGTACAGTGATACCTCTCAAAGGTGCTTTTTCAAAAGGCAACTGGACTGGGGTTTTTTTTTCCCCTTGAGGAACAAGATATTTCGCTTCTCGCCCAAGAAATTTCATCAGTTCTGATGAAGCTTCTTGGGTGAGAAGCTAAATGTCTTCTTTCTGAAGGAAAAAAACAACAACAGTCCAGCTGCTTTTTGAAAAAGCATGTTTGAGACAGCTGTGAAGTGGATGACTGACAACCTCCACAGATATCGGTACTCCTCATTAATTGATTCAGGGAGGCGCAATGAGTACCAAAAATGAGTAGTAGCAAACCAATTTTTCTCATAAGAAATAATGTAGTGAGTCACAAGGCAGCTGACACTGTAAGTTCCATAGCTTGTGTGTTGAGTACCAAACAAATGATGAATACCGAGGTAACATTTTCAAAATGTGTTGAGTACCAAATTTGATGTGTTTCAGAGCAATTGAAAGTACCAAGGTACCACTGTATATAACTGTGGTGGCAAACCTATGGCACGCGTGCCACAGGTAGCATGCAGAGCCCTCTCTGTGGGCATGCAGGCTGTCGCCCCAGTCCTAGGCCTTCAGCTGGGTTTTAGAAAGCCTTTTCGCTTTAGGCCTCTGCCACTGTGTGCAAAAAATCAATCAATCAATCAATCAATTTCAACTTCTCACGGGGAAAAAAAAGATCTCGCAAAGTTGGAATTGATGGATTGAACTTTTTAGTCCCACCCAGTCTGCCGTTACCACCGCAACCATGCCCACCCAATGGACCACGCCCACTCGGCACCCGATGATACATAAGTGGGTTTTGGGTTGCAGTTCAAGCACTTGGTCTCTAAAAGGTTCGCCACCACTGGTATATAATATTCCCTTTTCCTATTTTTTCCCCTACAAAATAATACTTGGTAACTAATGATACGAATATGAGGCCGTTTCTAACATAGGGCTGTGAAAGCTGCATCATTGGCAAGGCTGAACAAAGTAAAATGGCTGACCTGTCTACTGTGGCGCTAGAGAAAGTTGTTGAGAATACCTTGAGCCACAAAAAGAACAGATAATCCAATACCAGATGAAGTCAAATCTGCTCGTGGAAGCACTAATCACGAAATAAAAAATTAAATATTTTGGGCACCTAATGCAAAGGCAAGAATCACTGAAAAAGACCCTGAAACGTTTAGAAAAAGAACCTTCGAAATATAAGGAGGCTAGTAACTGTCCTCAGTGACAACACTCTCAAGCCATCCTGGTAAAATGATGTCTGAAAAAGCCAGAGTTTGGTTAAGCAGCTTAACGGAGACATAGTCATTGTGCTTGCAGTTAGGTTAGTGACCCTGTGCAACTGACCTGGTTTATATGAAAAAAACTATATAATTTTTTTTTTAAAAAAAAGGCAATTCACCATTTTACAATAGCCTTGGCCCAATAGCAGTGAAAATAATTCTACTGTATCTATCAATCTTCTAAAAAATTCCCATCAGTGCAATGAACGTAGACACATATTGTTTGGAAATTAGGGAATGCTGGCTGGGGAATTCTGGGGGTTGAAGTCCACTCATCAAGTTGTCAATCTTGAAAGACACTGCCCTAGATGCATTTCAATATGGAGGCAGAATTCTTCTGAATTATCAAATATAATTGACAGACAAATCAGAGAAATGAGGGGGGAGGGGGGAGGGAGAGACAGACTGACTTGTTAGTAACAATTTCTCTCCTAGAGTTTCAATTAGATGGAGCAAATGTGGGAACTCGGCAGAATCAACAATTATAAAATGGAATTGTGATTAATTAACAACAACCCTTATGTGCCTTGGTTATACTGCTTTATTCTTAATAGTGAAGAATTAAGGCAATGCCATTAGATGTGTTTTAATGAGTAGTGCACTAACTTTCAGTAGTTCAGTTCATATCCCAATGCAGAGCTATGCTTCATTAAAGCCTTGGATTACTGAATAAACCATTAGGGTCTAGTTCAAATAGCACCATGCCAGAAACCAGGTTTTCCAAATCACAGTATCTGGATTTGCGTATAAATCTAAGCCAAAACCAAACAAACTTCATAATGGCTTAGAGCAATATGTAATTGGCTGCATTCATATATTAAACACAGAAGTCTTTGAGTAGTTGAATATTGATGAATAATCCATAAACGCCTGGTTTGCACAGAATACAAAGTCATCAGGTTGAGTTCGCACACTGTGCCGAACTAAAAGAAACAGTTCACAGCAGGTGTAAGTCCACTGTGTGAACACAGCCCTTATTTCATCCCTGGTTGTTCAGTAGTGAAGAATTACAGGTAGCTCTCACAACTGGGATTTAAGGTGTTGGTACTTACCTTTAAAGCCCTACATGGCCTAGGCCCGGGATATTTGCAGGACCGTCTACTGCCGGGAACAACTTTCCATCGCCCAGTGCGCTCACACAGAGAGGGCCTCCTCAGGGTGCCGTCGGCTAGACAATGTCGGCTGGCGACCCCCAGGGGCAGGGCCTTCTCTGTGGGAGCACCAGCCCTTTGGAACCAACTTCCCCTTGAGCTCCAGATGGCCCCGGATCTTCAGTCCTTTCGCCACGGCCTTAAAACATTCCTTTTCCATCAGGCTGACCTGGACTGACAGGGATTTTTAAAATGTTTTTAACTTATTATTGGGGCTGCTAGTTTAATTCTTTTTTAACTTTTGTATTATTGTATTTTTATTGTTGTTAGCCGCCCTGAGTCCTTCGGGAGATAGGGCGGCATATAAGTCCCAAAAATAAATAAAATAAATAAATAAACTGGGAGCAGAATTTTCGTTGCTAAGCGAAGTGGCCGTTAAATGAGTTATGTTTATGATCTTTTTGCTGCAGAGGTTGAGCAAATCATTGCAAACATTGTAAATAACGTGCTAGTTGCCAAGCACCCTTAATTTTGATCACATGACCATGGAGATGTTACAGTGGTTGTAAGTGGGAGGACCAGCTGTAAGCCACTATTTTCAGGGCCATTGTAACTTCAAACAATCACTAAACAAATGGTTTAAGTTGAAGATTACCCATGTGGAACTACAGGAGAACTTCTCAACTGGAGTTCCACAAGATATTGTGACTTTATTAAAAAAAAAGACATTGTATTTGAGTTGTAACTATTTAAATTTTTATCAGGGGTTCCCTGATTAAAAAATAAACATTATTTCAGGGGCTCCTCTAGTGTAAAAAAAGGATTGAGAAAGGCTGAATGAGAGTCACTGGGTTTCTTTGCCTGTAAATCTAACTTCTCCTTGTGTGTACAGTTCTATTCCCAAGCAAAGCTGGACAATCTTCAGCTCATGAGAGCAAAGAGTTAAAGGAATTATTAGCCAGAAAATCAGGAATGCACCAGGCTGGAGTCTGCACTTTGGGCTAAGCCAGAACTTCTCAACCTTTTCTTCACCACGGACCCCCTTTAAATACCTTTTTTGGCCACAGACCATGGACACAGACAACCAAGACTTAAGTCAAGTTTTAAAACATAACCTTTCTTCCAGCCTTCGTGGACCCCCTGTGATAACACTGCAATCCCCTCAGGAGTCCACGGACCACAGGTTGAGAATCATAATGTTTATTGGGTTGTGCCAACTATGGTTCAGTCAGTACCTTATGGATACAGTTGCCATGGCTTCCATAACTTGCACATAGAACAAATTCTTAGGTTTCTTCAACTGGGCTATTGAATATTGGGCAGAGATTAGACTGCATAAAAGTCCTTCCAGTAAGATGCAGATTGGGAAAAGAGTCAACGCCTTCTACTGTAGATTGTGCTTGAAAAATCACTACAAATGGCTTTCTTAACCCACTCACAATCATTTTATGATGGACTGACAGACAGCTGGGGAAGGGAAGAACATATGTTCCTCCTCTCTCACCACCCTCACCCCCGCCTTTTGAGATTCTTTGTGGCCACTATAGAAATTACAGAGGGCAAAGGACCATCTGCTTCCCAGGAGACACTGTTTTTACACAGAGGGATGGGCAAAGTCATGGGCCTTGTTTGATATCCAGCAGCTGTTGCCATGGAAACCATCAGTATCCTGGATTGATAATAGGAGATGATAATTCCAGGGTGAGATCAAGGGACAAAGCCACCGCAGAGAAAATAAACAGAGGAGGAGGAGGGCTTTGTGGATCAGGGGTTAAATGAGGAGGAGGGGGAGGAGGAGGGGAGAAAGAGAAGAAGGAGAAGGAGAAGAACAAAGTCAGTTGGGCTTCCAAAACTTATTATTTGCAATCTAGGAGCTGCAGTTGCAGCATCCAGAATGCTCTGCTTTGCCAGAAGACACCGTAAAGGCAAATACTACAGAACTGCCAGTAAAGCTCCACAAATGCCAGAATGATGCCTTAGGAGAACAAAATAAAAAGAGACACAAGCACTCCCCTGGAAAAAAATATATACTGCAAAATTGCATATTGATCCACCTTCAAATGCTATCGGGATGAACCATGATGCCCTATCCCAAGACAAAACGTATCCTTCAGCAGGTGGCAACAACATGCAGCCCTCAAACCACACAGGAAGGACACAGCCAAACCTTTTAACGCCAGTCTTGGCCCGAGTCCACCAGGCATCCCTGGCTGGCTGGCAAATGGCAGGGGAGTGAATTCTTGAGCCCCATCCATCAAAGTGCCTCCACTGAGGTTACGTAGGATGCTAAAGGTACAATTGGTGGTTTGCCATCATGCAGAACAGGAAGCTTTTAAGGTTTCCTGCCAGGTCCTAAAAGAAAAGCTGTGTGGTGGAGCAATGCAAATGTAGGACAGCTGGGGATCATGTAAAAAGAGCCCCCAAATTAGCTGGAGGACTAAGGAGTGAACAAATGTAAGACACTGTTTTGAAACCTGAGTACATACGGATCCCTACCTGATCTGCAAGACAAAGGCTACAGCCAGGGATCTTGACTTGGGAGAGAACTGATTTCAAATTGTCTATGCCTATGCCTATGCCTATTGTCTATGGCAGGGGTAGGCAACCTTGGCCCTTTTGGGACTCGTGGACTTCAACACTCAGAATTCCTGGCTGGCTCAGGAATTCTGGGAGTTGAAGTCCACGAGTCATAAAAGAGCCAAGGTTGCCTACCCCTGGTCTATGGAGATCCTCAGTCATCCAGCTCATGGTTGTCCCAAAGGTGCTTTTGCAAGAGGCAACTGGATTTTCTTTGTTTTTCCTTGAAGAAGTTTCACTTCTCATCTAAGAAGCTTCTTCAGTTCTGACTCTTCAGTGAAGAGTCAGAACTGAAGAAGCTTCTTGGATGGGAAGCAAAAAAAACACATATAAAAAATATTTGTGTGTGTGTGTGTGTGTGAGTGTGTGTGTGTTTATAAGCAAGGGTATAGGTCTATACATATGTTGTATATAGGTAAGGTAAAGGTAAAGGTTCCCCTGCACATGCGTGCTAGTCGTTTCCGACTCTAGGGGCCGGTGCTCATCTCCGTTTCAAAGCCGAAGAGCCAGCGCTTGTCTGAATACGTCTCCGTGGTCATGTGGCTGGCATGACTAGATGCCAAAGGCGCACGGAACGCTGTTACCTTCCCACCGGAGTGGTCCCTATTTTTCTACTTGCATTTTTACATGCTTTCGAACTGCTAGGTTGGCAGAAGCTGGGACGAGTAACAGGCACTCACTCTGTTACGCGGCACTCGGGATTCGACCCGCCAAACTACCGACCTTCTGATCGACAAGCTCAGCGTCCTAACCCACTGAGCCACCGCGTCCCTTTTGTATATAGTACACTGTGTATATATATATATATATATATATATATATATATATATATATATATATATACATAGTACTATATGTATATAGTACGTTTTAAATGGGTGTGATGTATGTGTACGCTTTGAGAGCAAGTAACTAAATTTCATTTTTCATGTGTGCCATTGTGCCCACAGGAAAAAAAATGACAATAAAGGTTGTCTAAAATCTAATATTTCCAAGTACAGGTATTCCTCAATTCCTCCACAACTGGGACTAAAGCTATGCTTTACCAAAGAATCGTACTTGAAGCGTATCAGCAAACTCCTTAGGAAAAGACCCCGCCCCTGCATTCTGGTTACCACCATTTGATTCACACACTGTGCTCAACTATCTTGCCTGCTTTACAAATCCCAATAACTGGATGAATTCAATATGCAAAGTCAAGCCCATCAAACACAACCTGTCAAATCCGAATTACTGCTGAATTTTAAACTCCAAAGTTAATTTTTATAAAACCAATAATGTATTCTGTCAAACATCCCACACATATTCAGAGCACTCTGAAGAATCTAATGGATGGTCTGAACACTTTCCAGGAACAGCTTTGCTGCAATGAAGAAAACAGCAGAGTATCTGCTGAGGGCAATCCTAGTCTATGGAAACTTTTGGCTGTATTGTAGTACACTGAAGATACTGCAGCTCTCTTACTTGAATGCTATTGCTCAATCTGAAAATGAACAATTACAGTTAATCCTGAAACACTTTCCAAGTCCCATCTTGGATAGATTTGCCACTGAGAGTAAATTCTGTTTGGGTTGGGGTTTTTTTTGTGTGTGTGTGATTCTTTCTCTCCTAATAGGAGAACTATGTTAGTTTATGGTGGGGGAAAAATTCCTAAGCCCAGTAGCATCTTTTCCAACTAACACATTTCAACAAAAGGCATGGGCTTTTAATAGAATCTGTTGACTGGAAAAGGTATTACCAGTTCTCTTGATGTTTTATTTTTTCCTGGGTGCTATTTCTTCGACATTATAGATCAAGAGGTGTCCATCCTTGGCAATTTAAGACTTGCAGACTTCAATTCCTAGAATGGCTGGTTGGAGAATTCTGGGAGCTGACGTCCACAAGCTTTCAAGTTGCCAAGGTTGGACACCCCTGTTCTAGACTAAGATATTACCTTGGAAAATAACTTTTGCATTTGGAACGTATTTCTACTCACCCACACCCCCTTTTTTCAGATAAAAGAGGACACTTTAAAGCAAGCACAATTTCCTTTGCAATGATCAGCCCAAAATCAAGTATCTAACTTTAGCCATTGCTGCAAGACATGTCAATGGAAATTCTCAGCCATCCAGGTCATGGTTGTCTCAAAAAGGCTTTTTTAAGAGGCAACTGGACTATTATTTTTTTCGTTGAAGACGTTTTGCTTCTCATCCCAGAACCAGAAGTAAAGAAGCTTCTTGGATGAGAAGCAAAATGTCTTCAAGGAAAAACAAAGTCCAGTTGCCCCTTGGAAAAGCACCACTGGGACGTTGCTGCGGCAGATTCCAAAGTGGGATGTTTTGAATACAGAGTCCGCTGCAGTGGGAAGTAGCTGCTCAGCTCCACACAACCACACTTGAACACTTAAAAATCCAATCCAAGGCAAGGGGGAGGATTTAAAGCACCCTCTTGTTTGTTCACCTGTTTTCTCTATTAATACTGGAATCCATTCAGAGAGCAAAGAGACAACCTGCTCTGCTTCGGGATTGGCCAGGAGAATGTGAATCTTTCTTACAGGAAAGGTGTCGCAGGAACAGACCAATCAACCAATCAACATGGCCCCTCAGATGAACCAGGAAAAAAGGAACTACCCGCTTTATTCCAGATATCCAGGTAATCCTCAACTTCCAGCCACAATTGAGCCCACAAATTTCCATTGCCAGCAAGACAGTTCTTAAGTGAGTTTTGCCCCATTGTACAACCTTCTTTTGCCACGGTGGTTACGCAAATCACTCCAGTTGTTAAGTGAATTGTGTGGTCGTGAAAGGAATCTGACTTCCCCCATTGATTGTGCTTGTCGGGACCCACCTGGGAAGGTTACAGGCAATGGTGGGATTCAGCCGGTTCGTGCCAGTTCAGCAGAACCGGTAGCCAATTTTTTGTTGCCCAGGGCCAGAACTGACTTCCGGAAGAGGCATCCACAGAGAGAACCGGCTGTTCACATATTTGAATCCCACCACTGCTTACAGATGTTGCTCGTGTCACCTTACGATGCTGCAATGACCATGGCAAAAAAAGGCCATAAAATTGGGCACAATTCACTTAACCACCACTTTGCTTAGCAACATACTCTGATCGCCGATGGTGGTCATAAGTCAAAGACTATCTGTAAGAGAAAGCCATCTGTCATGGAGCTGACGCAACAAAACATCCAAAGAAGATGGGCACTTGACTGAGAGTCCAGCCACCATTCCTATCCCAGAAAGGATATCCGTGAAGGCAGGACAAGAAGCAACAGATGGAAACTAACCAAGAAGAGAGAAGCAGCCTAAAACTAAGGAGAAATTTCCAGACAGTGAGAACAATTAACCAGGGGAACGACTTGCCTCCAGATGTTGTGTCTGCTCCATCACTGGAAGTTTTTAAACCATTCCTCTGAAATTGTATAGGGTTTCCTGCCTGAGCAGGGGGTTGGACTAGAAGACCTCCAAGGTCCCTTCCAACTCTGTTATTCTGAGTTGAGGTGCTCTACAAGGGACCAAGACAAATGAGAAGCAATCTTCCAAGTTAACAGGGCATATGAAATCTCATTTGGGCAAAGAGGATTGTTCAAGGCATTTGGCGGGGGTGGAGACCTGCAGCCTCCTGAGATGCTTTTGAGCAACACAACCTGGAATCTTGCTGAGCTACATCTTCAAACTTCTGTTCTGATCGGTCAAGTTAGCTGAGCTGCTAGGAATTGTAATTCAGCCAGAGATTTCTTTAACAACAATAACCCTTACGTAGCATTTTGGAGGGTTTACTGTACAGCGTTTCGTCCAATGCACAATCCAGCTGTAATCCTTCTAACAACCCTGTCTACTGCATTATTCCTGCAACGCCAAAGCTGGGATAGAGAGCGCTGTAATAGAGCCTTAAGTTGACAAGCAGAATCAAGATTCAAGGCACTACAGGAGATGTTCCCTGTTGTTTGCTTATAAGCGGGGGGGGGGGGACCACTTTCTTTTGTAAAGTGTGATTTTATCCCTTAGTTTTAGACCTTAGCTTTATTTATTTGCTTACTAACAATACTCATAAACCCCACCCCGCTCTCAAAGGAATCTGGGCAGCACAGAAGTCCAAACAAAAAGAAAAAGACATAGTAACAAATAATCTAAAAACCAAAAATGAGCCACAAAAGCAAAGATAAAACACAAGATCGATGCCCACAGTCAGACAGCTGCGACTGGAAGCATATTGGGATAAAACAGCTGTCGCATGTTTCTGAAACTGCAACAAAGCGGGGCTTCACGCTAGGGAGAGGAGAGAATTCCATATTTATGGAAAACTCTATAGAGATGTGATGCGTATATGCTTGTTATTTGTCATTTAACTTAGCCTATGTCCCCCACTGTTGAATGATGTGGCGCAAGTTTTTTTCCCAGAACAGGATGACTAAAGCAAGGTCAGTGGCTTCAAATGAAGTGTGTTAGGTCAGCTTGAGCTGGAAGAATCAAAACAGTCGAAACCTTTACGTCGGTCTTCCTTTAGAAATGACTCACGGATCCAGGCTTTTATAAGCTACAGGAAACCCATGTTCCCCACACGTTTAAGGGGGATCCCAAATTAACTCATTGTCTGGATTTCCCTGAAACTGGGTTCATCAGCAATGGGTGCACAAAACCGTGTAGGTTGTGTGAATGCAGCTGCTGGGTCTTTCACTGATCTGTTTAAGCAGCTTGCCTAAATTCAGCGCTTTAAAGAGGATAAACTAGTTAAAGGTTTCCCTTATCCAGTCGCGTCTGGCTCTAGGGGGCGCTGCTCATCTCAGTTTCCCAGCCGAGGGAGCCAGAGTTGTTCGAATACGCTTCCATCGTCACGTGGCCAGCATGAGTATATGCTGAGGTACCGGAATGCTGTTACCTTACCATCAAAATGGTACCTGTTCATTTATTTGCATTTTCATTCGTTAGAACTGCTTCTGTGTTTCCCCGAAAATAAGACCCAACTAAAAAATAAGCCCTAGCGTGATTTTTCAGGATGCTCGTAATATAAGCCCCACCCCAAAAATAAGCCCCGGTTAAGATCTTCAGTCAGACGGATGCATTTAGTACCATATTTCCCCAAATATAAGCCTTAACAGGAAAATAAGCCCTAATGCGTCTTTTGGAGCAAAATATTTATGTAATGGAATCTTATTTTCGGGGAATCACGTTAGGTTGGCAGAAGCTGGGGCAGGAATGGGAGCTCACCCTATCACGTGGTACAGATGGTCCTCGACTTATGACCTTAACTGAGCCCAAAATTACTGACGCTAAGCAAGACAGTTGTTAAGTCAAGAGCCCTGGTGGCGCAGTGGTTAAAATGCAGCATTGCAAGCTAACTCCCTGCACCCTGCCGGCAGTTCAATTCTGACCGGCTCAAGGTTGACTCAGCTTGACTCAGCCTTCCATCCTTCCGAAGTCGGTAAGATGAGGGCCCAGATTGTTGAGGTTGACTTTGTAAAGCGCTTAGAGCGAGCTATAAAGCACTATAAAGTGGAATATGAGTCTAAGCGCTATTGCTATTGCTAAGTGAGCTTCGCCCCATTTTATATCCTCTCTCGGGAAGTGAATCTGGCTTCCTCCTTGACTTTGCTTGTCAGATGGTCGCAAAAGGGGATCAGGTGACCCGTCGTAAATTTCAGGCAGTTGCCCCGGGTTTGAATTTTGATCGCGTGACTACAGGGATGCTACAACGGCTGTAAGTGTTAAAAAAAATGGACACAAGTCACTTTTTTCAATGCCACTGTTACTTTGAACAGTCACCAAATGAATTGTTTTAAGTCGAGGATTATCTGTACTTGGGTCTCGAACTGACAACCTTGTTGACAAGCCCAGCATTTTAAACGCTAGGCCACCGCAGCCCGTTAAGAAGATTTGTCACTGCAAAACCAGGGCACTGCAGCAGTTAAACCCCTGACTGAAGATTAGGATCCCAAAGCGGACTTGGCTTAGCTTTTCAGCTAAACCGTAATGTTCTTCGGCATTTTTTTTTTGGCCAGATTTAGCCAGTGAATTGTGTTGCCTCTATCTGGACACCAGGCAAATATTTTTGCAGTCTCCCAAATATATTATCTCATAATTATTTATGACAGATTCTGCAAGGCAAGGCCAGATTGGGCTCTCAAGCTTTACAATCTTCTTTTATGCTATTTCCCACCACTAAAGACACTTTAGTGTTGCTATTAAAGGGAGGTGTGTTTATACAGACCTAGCCATTACCCGTAGTCATGACTACTAACGAACGTAACATGATTGTTGGTAACCACAGGGGCACTCTGCCCTGCCAGGTTAAGGGTCTTGAGGTTGTTTTACTTGGCATTTAGTTTGCAGTGAGCTACTCTGTATTATTTTTATAAGCGAAAGCAGGTTGGGAGCCAGCATGGTGTCGTGATTAAGGTACTGAACTAGGAGCGTGAAGATTTGGGTTGTAATTCTCCCTTAGAAACTGATGACTTTGGAGATGTCATTGTCTCGACTCAAGCCTTGCAAGCTGAAATCACCTACCTACCAACCCATACTGGACCACAGTGATAGATTAATAGTCTGTAACCTTCAAGGGAGAGACTTACATTTTACAGTGGGTTAATTGAGGAGGAGGAGGAGGAGGAGGAGGAGGAGGAGGAGATTTTCCCCCAGAAGTAAATAAAAACAACATTATGGTAACAATTATAAAATCCAACCTTGCCGGAGCAGGCAAAACTGCCACAGCTCCCAGTTCAGTTGCTGTTCTTCCTTGATTTATGGAATGCATTTCCATTCTTTTTATTCTTTGGAAGCGCATCCAGAACCATTAATAAAACACAGAGACCTCAAAATGGGTATAGACACAGAGCCATCCATGTTGTTCCCATTGTCTCACTCATCAAAAGCATCCTATATAGAATTTAATGTTTTATTGTTGTTAGCGTATTTTAGATTATGTTTATTTGTATTTTTATACCCTGTATTCAGCTCTGGGAAGTCGGGGAGGGGGAGGGGAGGGTAGAGAGGGTTTGGGGAGAGGGGGGGAGGAGGGTTTTTTTTTGTATTCAAAAATGTATTTTAAAACTTTTCAATAAAAAAAAGCATCCTATATACCAGGGGTCCCTCAACCTTGGCAACTTTTAAGACTTGTGGACTTCAACTCCCAGAGTTCCTCAGCCAGCTTTGAATTCTGGGAGTTGAAGTCCACAAGACTTAAAGCTGTCAAGGTTGAGGGACCCCTGTCCTATACCACAGGGGCCTCCACTTCTCTTAGAACAAAACGTTCAATTATCTGCGCTCCAAGCCTCAGACGACTTCACAGAAAGGAGCATAGATCGAAGCTGCTCTACAAGGCGGGCTTGGGAAGAGCCATGGGAAGAGCCAAAGCGGATGGCTCCCTTAAAAGTGCACGGAAGGGTGAACATTCAACTTCCCTTAAAGCAGGCTTGACCATTTTTTAAATGGGCCTTGGCGCCCTTTGGGATGCCGTCCCACCAAGAACAAACCCAACATTTAGAATGCAAGCAAACTCCACCTATTTTCTATTTTGACAGGAGCTTCCTAAGTTTTACGATAGAGGTGATTCCCGTTACAAGCAGTCCTCAACTTACCACGGTTTGTTTAATGACCGTTTGAAGTTACAGGGGCACGGGAAAAGGTTTTTCGCACTTAGGACCGTTGCAGCATCCCTGTGGTCAGGCGATCCAAATTCAGACGCTTGGCAACCAATTCATAGTTATAACGGCTGCAGTGTCCCAGAGTCAAGTGATCCACTTTTGTGACCAGCAAAGTCAATGGGGAAGGCAGATTCACTTTACAAGCATGTTGCTAACTTAACAATTCATTTAACCACTGTGGCAAAATGGAGCCAATCTCACTTAACAACTGTCTCACTTAGCAACAGAAATTTTGGGCTCAATGGTAGTGGTCGTAAGCCGAGGACTACCTGGACCTAGATTCCAAAATGCCATTAACTCTACTTGTCAATGATATATATACCAGGGGTAGGCAACCTTGGCTCTTTTAGGACTCGTGGACTTCAACTCCCAGAATTCCTGGCTGGCTGAGGAATTCTGGGAGTTGAAGTCCACGAGTCCTAAAAGAGCCAAGGTTGCCTACCCCTGGTATATACCAAGGAGATGCCCTGTCCTTAAAGCCTACAGCTTGGTTGTCATCCACACACAGGCCACACAGTTAATCCACGTTTCTCTGAAAAAGTATATAGCAATCCCAAGCATCTTTATTAAAGTCTATTTCCTCACTTCCTAATGAGCATTCTTAATCTCAGTATCTGTTTGGGGGGGGAAAAACAACAACCTCTAAATGCATCACATTCTTAAAGGAGGATTTAATAGTTAATTATCTTCATTGTTAGGAATGGGGGTGAAAGAGGCAACTTCCTTTAGAGTCAGTTTCCATCTGTTCATGCATTAAGATCGAAGCTAGCATTTTCCTCGCTCCTGTCTTCTTTTTTATTTTTTTGTTTCTTTGGTCTCAAGTACTAGAATCTCTCTCCGCACTTCAAATTCCTTGTTTCCTATTAAACTTTGATTTTTTTTGCAGGTTTTTTTTCCCTTCCTTTCTTCCTTCCATTTCTTGGTCAGTTCTGACCAACTCTCAATGCAGTTATTTCTCAAGAAATACATGACCGCTGGGCCCTTCCTCCTGTTGTCAGTAAATTTCTTTGCTGCATTACATCTGAGCATGAACTCATTTGAACGGCCCCTGAAGCAAACCGATTCCAGCCAAGCTTTCCACTCACACCCCTACCAGAAAAGGGGAAAATAACCACATTCTGCAAAATAGACCCAATCTGTCCTGTTTTCTCAGCTTTTCACACTTCATTCAGCTTCCTTGTTAATTAGATCAGCCCAAAGAATTGTGCCTGTGCACACACACACACAAACACACACACACAGAGAAGACTGAAATGACACCCTACGTAAATCAGGCAGAATGTACAGCACACAGATGGTTACCATGTTCTCAGGCTGCAAAAGATGATTGACAGCATCCACCAGCAGCTACATATTTTGTATTAGATTTATACATATAATACTAGGCACGTGCTTTAAAGCAAGAGCTCTCTTAAAATACTGTAGCATAATGTGACTTTTACACTTAAAAGGCAGCCCCCAGTACACATGGTGGACACCAAGAGATGTTCAGCCGCAAACTGTCAACCATGTTTCAATGGAACATGTCGTTTGCTGCTTTTGCTAATTTATGCCTTAGGGTACCATAAATTATAACTCTAAAACTGGTTTAAGTGAGTATTGTGGCTAGGTTAAATGTTGATACATGTGTTAGGGGAACACACTTCCTGTGTTTCAATGGCAACAGCAGCTAAATCTAACATTTGGGAGGTCAACCAAAACTTATAAGGAAGTAAAAAACAAACTGTTCCAGAGTGAACACTGTTTGAGGCTAAGCCGAAATGTGCTTTAGATTTATGAACCTGTGATACAAAAACCACAGTTTAAGATTTAGTCTTATGTGTAAAGTCACTGTGGCTTGGGCAACAAAAAAGGATGAGGATGAGGATGAGAAGAAGGAGGAGGAGGAGGAAGGGACCTTGGAGGTTATTTAGTCCAACTCCCTGCTCAGGCAGGAAAGCCTATACCGTTTCAGACAAACGGCTGTCCAGTCTCCTTAGAAACTTCCAGTGTTGGAGCATTCACGACTTCTGGAGGCAGGTTGTTCTACTGGTTGATTGTTCTCATTGTTAGGAAATTTCTCCTTAATTCTAGGTTGCTTCTCTCTTTGATTAGTTTCCATTTGTTGCTTCTTGTCCTGCTTTCAGGTGCTTTGTGGCAGCCCCTGAGATACTGGAAGACTGCTATTATGTCACCCCCTCATCCTTCTCTTCATTAGACTAGACAGACCCAATTCCAGCAACCGTTCCTTATATGTTTTAGCCTTCAGTCCCCTGATCATCTTCGTTGCTCTTCTCTGTACTCTTTCTAGAGCCTCAGTTTGATTAAATCAAACTGTCAACAAGTCACTCTTCCTTTCTTTTGTCACAATGCTTAAGAATTTCTGGAGGCATCCAACTCACACAGAAGATAATTTTCATGAACCAGGGGCTGAAAGGATGGGGGAATTCCCGTGATCACCATGAGATCTCTGAAGTTACTCGCCTGCATCACCGAATCATGGAATGCACCAAGCTCAATAATAGTCCCAAGTCAACAGAAAGACATTGCAAATGAATACAGGTAGTCTTTCAACTTATGACCACAGCTGAGCCCAGAATTTCCATTGCTAAACAAGATATAGGGTAAGCGAATTTTTATTTATTTATTTGTTTGTTTTATATACCGCCCTTCTCCCGGAGGACTCAGGGTGGTGTACAAAGCAATAAAGTAAGAATACAATAAAGCAATAAAGTGAGAAAATTTTAAAACCCAAATCCATCAGGCCAGGCCGGCTTGTTCGAATAGATAAGTTTTTAGATCACGCCGGAAGGAGCGAAGGTCGGGGGCCATCCGGATTTCGGCTGGTAAGCGGTTCCAGAGGATTGGCACACCCACCGAGAATGCTCTCCCCCTGGGGGTCACCAGCCAACATTCTCTGACCGGTGGCACCCTGAGGAGGCCCTCTCTGTGGGAGCGCACAGGACGGAGGGGTGTTGATGCTGGCAGTAGGTGCTCCCGTAGGTAATCCGGACCCACGCCATGTAGGGCTTTGTATGCCATCACTAGCACCTTGAATTTCACCCGGAAGGCAACTGGAAGCCAGTGCAGCTCACGGAGCAGAGGTGTAATATGGAAGTATCGGGAGACCCCCAAAAGCACTCGTGCAGCTGCACTCTGCACCAGCTGAAGCTTCCGAGTGGTTCTCAAGGGCAGCCCCATGTAAAGAGCGTTGCAGTAGTCAAGACGAGAGGTCACAAGTGCATGGGTGACTGTACGCAAGGCATCCAGGTCCAGGTCCAATTTTGCCCCATTGGAACAAGCTTTCTTGCCACCCTTGTTAAGTGAATCACTGCAGTTAAGTTAGCAGCACGAATCTGGCTTCCCCATTGACTTGGCTTGCCAGAAGGTCACAAAAGGGGATCACGTGACCCTGGGACACTGCAATCGTCATAAATGTGACTCAGTTGCCAAGCGTCCGAATTTTTAACTGGGGTTTTAAGTATACAGGGTCAATTTAATATTTTTTAATTTGGTTTTTTAACTTTTGTATGGTGGATTTTTTAATTCCCTGTAAACCGCCCTGAGTCCTCAGGGAATAGGGCGGTATATAAATGTAACTAACTAACTAAATAAATAAATATTCACGTGACCTGGGGGATGCTCCAATGGTCGTAAGTATGGGGAAAAAAACGACATAACTCGCTTTTTTTTCAGTGCTGTTGAAACTTTGAAACGGTCACTGAACAAATTGTTGTTAAGTCGAGGACTTCTTGTATATCACTGCTGCCAACCAGTTGCGCAAAATAAAACAAAACCGCATCCTCCTCATGCATTTAATGTTATTTACATCCTACGTCAATGAATGAAAAGCAACAAAAGCAGCTGTTCTCGTGCCCTGTTATGATCACTTCCCTCCGATATGCCACAACTAGCCTACACTGCCCTACCTTACACATACTATTATAAGGAACTCCGTAGTGTGAACGTTTCTAAGCACTGTCTAGAACAGCGTTTCCCAACCTTAGGAACTTGAAGATGCGTGGACTTCAACTCCCAGAATTCCCCAGCCAGCATAGCTGGCTGGGGAATTCTGGGAGTTGAAGTCCACGCATCTTCAAGTTCCTAAGGTTGGGAAACGCTGGTCTAGAAATTGCAAACCACCCGAAATAAATCTGCCAGAGTCTTGACTGAAGTTCTAGTATACAAATCTTGTCCCTCTGAGCTCTTGCTACTCCACATTCAAAACATCTAAGAATCTAACTCTGTCCATGGGAGTTTGCTCCAAATTCCGTTACTCTTTTGGTCTCCAACTTTGATCCTTCAAACTAACAGAGAGTGGGGTGAGTGGCTTTCTAAAACAGGCCTTTTCAACTCTTCCAAACGTGGAGAGAATTCTCTTGGAAGGTTGAGCCTGACCCAATTCAGGTAAAGAGCAAACAATATAAAAAGTATCCTCTCATCGTCAGGAGGAATATAAAAACAAGAAATTGAAATCAAATTCAGCTTACACAGAAGTAACTATTCTTTGATCATTGTCATCTTTTTAGGAGACTCTCATTTACAGCATATAGATCTTACTCAATTCTCTTACCACCTGGTCTGCATGTCTCATTTCTACAGACAGCCTGTACATTAATATATTCCTCATCTCTTAAAGAGAGACAAATCTAATGCATTCCATCTTGTTTATACATGGAGGTTGGAGATGTTCTGCTTATATTTGAAAATAAGCCGGTTGTTAGCTTGCATAAGGATGGCATAGACCGAGATGAATAAGCCACCATCTTCAAACTACCTTCTTCAAGGACGCAATGAATACATTATCTCACCACCCTTACTTGAGGCAAGGCAAAAGGTGACGTCCAGCAGAAGTATCTCTAAAATATATTGTGTGCAATATACACTTTTCTGGACAAACTGATCTGGAGATGAATTCAATAATGTTCACTTGTAAGCATGCCCTTTAAAAAAAGATAGGTTCCTTTTCCGCTTTATTCTGTCATTTCCAAAAAGGATATTCTTCAGTTATAGTATGGGATGCTAATAAAACTGTGACATAAACCATATAAAACAATTAAAGCAATTTCTCTCAGATACCCTTCTTCATTTAGAAAATTCACATGAAAGCAACCAAGATTCTAAATTCTACCTCTTGCTTTCTTTTCTGTGGATAATTCTCTCCCAAATCAAATTGAACTCCTGGTGACTTCATGGATATATCCACGTAGATTTTAACATATAGAAATGCCCTGCCACAGCCTTCTTCAGCTACCTTTTTGGACTAACTCAATGCTTCCCAATCTCAGCAACTTTCAGATGGGTGGACTTCAACTCCCAGAATTCCTCATAGTGGCTGGGGAATTCTAGCAGTTGAAGTCCACACTTCTTAAAAGTTGCTGAGATTGAGAAAGGCTGGGTCCAACTTACCAGCTTTAATCCCGGGGTTCCTGAAGATCTCTTACATACTGTTAAGTAACAACTCTGCTTAGATTTGATGGGGAACAAAACTGGCACATGCAGGGGGGCAACAGCAAAATCCAGCTAAAGTTTGGCGGCCTGATAATCATTTGAGTGACAGCAGCTTACACATTGCTTCTGTTAAACTCAGCAGACATCCAAAACATTTTAACTTAGGTCACACCGTGGTCCGAAGTATTGACTCTAGCGCAGCGTTAGGCAACCTTGGCTCTTTTATGACTCGTGGCCTTCAACTCCCAGAATTCCTGAGCCTAACTTTGAATGTTCGTTAAATGAAATGCTTGCAGTTTTGTGACAATCTGCACTACAGTGTAACAGAGAACATTGCAGTAACGGCGAATATCTGTAGCTTGGGGGGGTGGGTAGCATGAGGGTGAAGGCTTGTCTCGGAGCTTGTGGGCTGGTTTCTAAACATTTCATTACCGGGCTAAGTAAACTCTGCTGAAGATGTTATTACCTAGCCTGATAATGAAACGTTCAGAAACCAGCCCCCCCCAGCTCGGAGAACGAACCCTAACCCTCACAAAGAACATTATCAACTTCCTGCCCTCCCCAGTTGCCTCCTGGTCCCACTACTTCACTCTGTCTTGTGGCAGAATCAGCCCTGGGAATGGTGACAGCAGTAACGGCATCTTCACCTCCAGGAACAAAATGTCTCAGGAACAGCCCTGCTGTCAAATTTCAACTCCCAGCTGGGCTCAGGAACAAACAGCCACTTAGAGCAGAGGGCCCCCCCTCCAACCTTTTGGGCACCAGGGATCAGTTCCACGGAGAGAGGGTTTTCCGTGGACAGGAGGGGGCGTGGTTTCGTGTGCTGCCTGCATCCCGCAGATGGGGCTTTGCTTGTTTGCGTGGACCGATTTCTAGCATGCCGTGGACCGGTGCTGGTCCACAGCTTGGGGTTGGGGACTCCTAACAGGAGAATCCCATCCTAGAGCAATAGTCAGAAGAGGGAGGGATAAGACGATCACTAGAGATCTCATTTTACCACATCAACATAACAGTGTCTCTTCCTAAGCGATGGACATGGGAATCTCATAAATCCATTAAATCCAAGTCCTAACAATTATGTAAAGGCATCACTGCCCATTGCTGAAAAGGTGCAAACCAACTCTTACTTTCTGCTGGGTTGGAAAAAAGGAGTGAACAGCTTCTGGAGAAATCCACCTGAGCTGTTGTGTTGGTAATAAGTGACTAGAATTGCACCCCACCAGCACTCAAAAAAAAAAAAAATAACCCAGCTACAAAACCAAGAGTTATGGCAAAATAATCAAGGAGAATAAGATTGATTTTAGTACAAAGGAGAAAAGCTGTCATGTTCTAACAAGAGGATATTGTGCTACATATTTCATAAAAGGGGCTCTAGTCTACCACTACATCAATGTATCTCCTGATCCAATCTTCTCAGCTTGGGATTCTTCAGAAGAATTGGACTCCAAAGCCCATCATTCCTTCAGTCAACCAGGCTAGTGTCTATGGAGATTCCCAGTCATCCAGGTCATGGTTGTCCCAAAGGTGCTTTTTTTCAAAAGGCAACTGGATTTTCTTGGTTTTTCCTTGAAGACGTTTCACTTCTTCTCCTAGAACAGGGGTCTTCAAACTTGGCCCTTTTATGACTTGTGGACTTCAACTCCCAGAATTCCTCAGCCAAGCACTCTGGCTGAGGAATTCTGGGAGTTGAAGTCCACAGGTCACAAAAGGGCCAAGTTTGAAGACCCCTGTCCTAGAAGCTTCTTCAGATCATGGATGAGAAGCGAAACCTCTTCAAGGGAAAACCAAGAAAGTCCAGTTGCCTTTTGAAAAAAGCACCTTCGGGGACAATGACAGGCAAGGTGAAGTCCAAGACCTTTAGAAGGTACAGGATGGAAAAGGTGGACCCTGTGATCCAAGATGCTTCACATCTCTTGTTAAGAGTTTGCTCTAACTGACTAACATACAATTAACATCCAACTGACTAACATGCAACTGACTAATCTGGATAGCTCTGGCTGGCTGGGGGAGGTTAGTGGGGTAGCACTCCCATCCTGACCAGCAGAAGGTAAGCCCATGGCCCCTGACATGAAGCCAATCATGGAAACTCCACAGTTAGCCTTATGTCAGGGGTCTTCAAACTTGGCCCTTTGATGACTTGTGGACTTCAACTCCCAGAATTCCTTAGCCAGGCACGCTGGATGAGGAATTCTGGGAGTTGAAGTCCCCAAGTCATCAAAGGGCCAAGTTTGAAGAGCCCTGCCTTATGTCAACTCAGGGCTGCACATGGTCCTCGCTCAGAGGTCTCTTCAAGAGCTTAACACACTTGAGTTTCGAAGGGGGGAAAGAGAAAACAATTAAATGTATGGGGAGCGGTCCTGCTAATTGTCACTTCAATTAATTTTAATTTAATCACATGTTGTTTTTCCACTTGGTTCCATCCACTCTTTTCCGCAGTTCTTTTTTGGAACCATTTGGGAAGATCTAACCCACCTTTCCACCCCAGAAGTTTATAATAGCTTACAAGAGGATCTTTCTTTTATCCTCAGAATGACCCTGTAAAGTAGGTTAGGTTGAAAGAGAGTGGCTCAAACCCAGTGAGTTTCTATTGGCTGTTGGTCGTATTCAAACTGGGATTCTCCAGTTCAAGTTTAGCTTTACCTGCTAAAGGCACTCATCAAGGCACTCAAACACAAGTGGAATTCTCACCCAAAAAAGAGAGCTTAATCATGATATAAAATTAATACTCATGCTGCCGGTGCCGAAATCCTGACACGGAACTAATACTGAATAAAAAGGACCAGCCCTTAACATACACTAATGTACTTAACAGTATATTACCCAACTGTACAAAGCAAGAACATTACAACTCTTAATAACACAGGGATACGCATATGTAGCAGTAATTCTATGGGGTTTTCTATTATACAAAGCCACAAAATAATTTTGAGCGGGCAAAAAAAAAATCCTAGTCGGCAAAGATTTGATTTGGGGAGGTGCATCTTATCTTAAGGGTTGTTTTTTTCCCCCTCCTTGTTCTCTCTTCTGCTTTAGATCTGGTTCTAGGAATCTTTCAGATCAAGTAAAAAATCTTGACAGATGCAGATAAGCATCAGGAGGAAAAAGAGAAGAGAGATGTGAAAAGACAGATTTGGGTTGCATCCAGAGTCGTAATTCTTCCTTGTTCATTTTGCTGAAAAGCATGTGTGCTGGACAGAGGCTGATCTTGGAAAAACAGCCTGTCAGCTTTTAAAAACTTGTTATTTATGACCACAAGCCACGATTTGCAACACCACCTAAGCCAGCAAACATTACTGCTGGCTTTCCACACTGACAAAAACAGCCATCTGAATTCTACCAGAATCTAATGGGGAAGGGGTGAAACAAAGCATTTAACACATGCTGAATCATATGTAGTTTTTTTAAATTATTATTTCCCCCCTTCAAAGGAAGTCAAACAAACAAACAAAACAAACAAAGTTGCAAGGGCGGAAAAAGTCCAAAGCTTCTGGTGTCCCTTGAAAAACTAAACCAAGGATTAACAATATATCAAGTTGAGACATCTGCTGTTCTGCTTTTCCCCATGTCCTTATTCACAGGGAAAAAGCGTTGCTTAGCCTGTTCCTATGGCTTTTATACCAGCAGCTGTTTTTTTTTTAAAGACTGTCACAGTACATTATATAATATACATTTACACAGACACACTAACACAACACAGACACACTCCTTCAGCACAGCAAAGAGGTCAGCCTCCTCAAACCGCCCCTGGAATCCTTGAAATTGGTAGCCACAAACTTCTCTTTGCCACCCCAGGAGAATTCACATTTTGGGAGGGGGGGAAGTGGAGGCAGCAACCAATGGGGGAAAGAATGACTGGGGGAGGGTGGGGGGGTGTCTAGGTGGATGAGTGATGTGAAAGAGGGGAGGGAGCCTAAAAGCAGCTTTTCTCTCCCAGCTTTAAAGCCCACCCTCTATCCAATAGGCTGGATAGCAGCTAATGCCCATCCTTTTCCCCAAGGCTCTAGTAAGATTTTGCTTAGGAATCTCAAAATGTCTATTTAGTTCTTCTCTTCTACATATCGAGGACCCTGGGAAGCTGCCTCCGGGGGGCGGGGGAGATCCAGAAACGGGACTCCCACCCTTGGCTGCCCTTAATGTAGAGAAGAGCCGCAGAAAAAGGGAAAGTGATGGTTGCCCCTCACTCACTCTCTCTTTCTCTCTCTCTCCCCGCTCAATGGGCACCCGGGCTGGTTGGGATCACGCGGGATCACCAGCTGCGAAGGAACCACACGAAGGAGCAAGTGTGGGAAGCAGCAAGGAAGCAGCAGCTGCTTTGGGATCCGGCTGCTCCAGTTAAAGGGGTCGGACGGCCCTCGGCCACGTGTGTGTGTGTGTGTGTGTGTGTGTGTGTCGGGGGGAGGGGGAACCGCTCCCAGCGCGTGGGCGAGGAACACCGGGACACCCACGCACGACCCTGCTTTGGCTGGAGTCCAAGCGAGCAAGGCAGAGATCGGGGCGGAATCCTGGGTCGCTTCGGCTCTCCGGCCGGAAGAGCCTCTGAGCAGGTGCAGAGCGCCGGCCGTCAAGGAGCTACAGGCAAGAGGGTGCGAAACGGGCCGATTTGCCCCTTCCCCGCAGAATCTCCCCGTTGCGGAGAAAGCCCGCAGAATCTCTCTCCCCGTCATCCCGGGAGGAGAGCTCGGCCGGCGGGCGGCTTCTCCGGCTCCTCCGCAAGGCAGCTAAGGCGTCCCCCCCCCGCAGTGGGCGAGCGGCGGACTCCCCGACCCCTCCCCAGCGTTACGCAATAGGCCCGGCTCCCGGGCGCCCCCCTTCCCCGGGCCACCCCTTCCCCCTCCCCCTCCGAGGCGCTTTGCCCCCTCGCTGCCCAGGGCATCCCCTCCCCAGCAGCTCTCCTCTCCTCCCCCCCTCCCCCAATTGCCAGGCAGGGGCAACCATCCCCGCTTGACCCAGGGAGCCCCCCCCCACGCCCGCCCCGGGGCGCAACAAGCAGCCGCGGCAGCAGCAGCAGCAACCGCCGCCCTCGGCAACGCCTGGCCGGGGTGGCCGGGGTGGCCGGGGCGTAGAGCCGTGCAGCCCCCCCACCACCCTGGCGGGTTCGGCCAGTCCCCTCCAAGCCCGCCGCCACGTGCTCGCCCTGCCCGCCCGGGAGCCGCTGGAGGGCCGCCCCTGCAGCCAGGGAGCTGCGGCTCTTGCGCTCGCCCGGGCGCCGGCTCCGACGGAGGGAGCGGCGGGGGGCTGCGCGGCTCCTGGCGGGTCCCTCCGGCCGCAGCTCCGCAACCTGCGTCATGGCTGCGCAGCGCCGGGCAGGATCTCTTCTCTTCCCCCCCCCCCCCGCGGGCTTGGAGGGTCGCTGGGCGGGCTGGCTGGAGGGGGCGGCCGGGCCCCGCGTCTCTCCACCCCCCCCCCGGCCGGTCTCGGGCAGCCTTGGCGTCGAGCCGGGCCAGGGGAGATTCTTCGCCCCCCCCCCCCCCCGACTTGCCCGGGCGGACCTTCGCGGCCTCGGCTCCTTACTTGCCAATTTCCTCGTAAAGCTGATACTCGTCGGTGAAGCGGGTGCAGGTCACGGTGGTGGCCATCGCGGCTGCAGCTTCACTCCGCAATGAGCCGCCCGGGCTCCGCTCCGGCTGGCGGCGGCGGCGGCGGGGAGGGGGCAGAAGGGGCGGGGAGGAGGAGGAGGAGGAGGAGGAAGGGGCGAGGCAAGCGCCGAGCAACGGGGTCCGCCGGAGAGCCGCTCCTGGCTGCGGGCGGCGGAGCGCGGCCCCTGCAGAGCCCGCGAGAGCTGCCAGGGGAGGGGCCGCCGGCCTCCCGCCGACCAGCATCCCCCCCCCGCCCCGGCTCGGCTCGGCTCGGCTCGGCTCGCTTGCGGGCGGGAGGGAGGGAGGGTTCTCAACTTCGACGGGGCGGCTGCCGCTTGCGCGGGGATCGGGCTCCCACCTGCGCCCTTTGGCTGCGTCCAGCTCCAGCAAGCCCCCCACCCCCCACTCTCCTCCGGGCAGGGCCGGCCGATGACCCTGGCCTGAATTTGCACCAGACGTTTTGCTTCCTGGGGATCCGGGATGGGTGGGTGGGTGGACTCCTCATTCAGACGTGCTGTTGGGGTCCCAAACTCCATAGTCTCTTCCAGGTGAATTCAGCATTGCCCAGGTGAACTCGAGGCCGCCCTACAACTTTCTCTCTCACCTGCAGCCCTGAGAACCTGGCCTAGGTTCCTGTCTCTTCTGCCCAGAGCTGCTTCTGTCCTCCGCTGATGGACACCTGGCCCCGGTGGCTGTTTCCTCTCTGCCCCTGCAAGACCCCCTCAGACCCAGCCCAACCCAGGCTTTTGACCTGCTGGCTTCTCCTCGCCTGCTTTGACAGCTGCTTCCAGATGCTGAGGTCAGCATTTTGCAGCGGCTCCGCTCGGTCGGGAGGCTTCAGGTGCTTGGTCAGCACCTCCAGAGCTGCAAACTTAAGCCAGAGCTGGATTAGATTGGGGCTTCCTTTGCGAGAAAACTGAGGCCAGGTTGCTTGGAAGAAGTGGTCCTCTTGTGGCCAGGATTCATTTTGCTTACAGGTAGTCCTCGATTTACGACTGTTTATTTAGTGACCATTCAAAGTTACAACAGCGTGGGGAAAAAGGTCACTCGTAACCGTTTTTCACAGTTCCATCCTTTGTAGCACCGTAGCAAGATTCTCACCATGCCACCTATAGGGTTATAACTTTGACCATCCTCCCCATGATCCTTTAGCTCAGAGGTCCCCAACCTTTTGGGCACCAGGGACCGGTTCCGTGGAGAAAGGTTTTTCCACGGACCGGAGAGTGTGTGCTTTTGTGTGCTGCCTGCATCTCGCGGATGGGGCTTTGCTTGTTTGTGCGGACTGTTTGTTGGCATGCCGCAGCCTGGTACCGGTCCACGGACCGGGGGTTGGGGACCCCTGCTTTAGCTCCTTGCCTATTGAGACCCGCCACAAAATAGCTTTTGCTTGATTTGAAGGAAGTTGTTTGGGGCTGGATTTTCAAATGAGGTAGCCCAGATCCTTCATCTGCAATGCTGTCTGGGGGCCCAGTCTTTGCTTACCCCTTTGCATGACAAGCATTCATTTTGTGGCCGTTGGAAGTTAACAGTAAAAATGTTAACTGACGTTAACTGAAAAATGTGATTTAGGATATGTCCTTACGCCAGGGGTCCTCAAACGTGGCCACTTTAAGACTTGTGGACTTCAACCAGCTGGGGAATTCTGGGAGTTGAAGTCCACAAGTCTTAAAGTGGCCACGTTTGAGGACCCCTGCCTTATGCTTTCAACCCTCACCACATCCCTGCAGTCACATCATCAGAATGTGAGCAACCAGCATGGAATTGTGAGCAACCAGCATCTAAGAGCCTTGGTGGAGCAGTGGGCTAATGCCTCCTTAAGTAACACCAGCTGCCTGCAATTAGTGCAGGTTCGCATCCCACCAGGCTCAAGGTTGACTCAGCCTTCCATCCTTCCGAGGTAGGTAAAATGAGGACCCAGATTGTTGGGGGCAATTAAGCTTGACTTTGTAATAATGCCGCTTGGGGTGTGTGTGAAAGCCCTAATAAGCAGGCATATACATAGAATGAAGGCTACTGCTAAGCTTGTAAGCCGCCCTGAGTCTTCGGAGAAGGGCGGGATATAAATGGGATTAAAATAAATAAATAAATAAATAAAATAGTTGCAGGGTCTTGTGATCACCATTTGCGACCTTCCCAGCCTGCTTCTGACGAGCCAAGTCAATGGGAGAAGACAGGCTTGCTTAATGACCGTAGTGATTCAGTCAACAACCACAGCAAAAAAAAAAAGGCAGTAAAATTGGGCATGACTCGTTTAATAATCATCTTGCTTAGTGATCAAAATTCCGGTACCAGTTTGGAGTTGTAAGTCAAGGACCACCTGATTCTTCACATTTCCTGCAAGCATGCTGGTTTGTCACACAACATATGTAGCCATTATTAAGTGAGCCATCATTTAGTCAGTCCATATTCTAGGCTTGCAAAGCACTGACTCTTAAAACTGTACACATGAACCGAATTCAGACATGCCCTTGGTTTTATGGTTTTTGTTGTTAGATGCCCAGATTTATCTTCTAAGATGGGCATACAGACAAATTAGAGAGAGAGAGAGAGAGAGAGAGAGAGAGAGAGAGAGAGAGAGAGAGAGAGAGAGAGAGAGAGAGATAAGATAAAAATAAATAGAGATAGAAATAGATACAAATATAGAAGAAATAGAAATAGATGGATAGACAGACAGATAAACAGATAAGCAAATTTTTGGCTTAATGTATTATGTAAAGTAGCCTCCAAGTCTTTTTGTAGGAGTGGTTAAAAAAATGAAGATGGTGGTTATAATAGCACTTAGACTTATATACCGCTCCATAGTGCTTTACAGCCCTCTCTAAGTAGTTTACAGTTGGCATCTTGCCCCCAACAATCTGGGTCCTCATTTTACTGACCTTGGAAGGATGGAAGGCTGAGTCAACCTTGAGCCAGTCAGGATCAAACTGCTGGCAGTGAGCAGAATCAGCCTGCAATACTGCATTCTAACCACTGCGCCGCCAGGGCTCCTCAATGGTATAATCCAGGGGTGTCAAACTGTCGGCCCACGGGCCGGACGCATCACAAAGAAACCGCGCCTACCCCATTGCTGGCAATGGGGAAAAAGTTCCTATACGTCGCGCGGCATCACGTGACGTCACGAGTTTGACATGTCTGGTATAATCAAAGCTTTGCCCACTTTTTGAATGTACTTTGCACCGATATTACCCCAATATCTTTGGCAGGCAGAACAAAAAGTAGAGAGGCACAAGGTTAGATTTCAGCAGGTCTTGAAGTGCTTCCCTAGAAAAGCCAATCCATTGGTCATATTGAGACATAAATGAAACATGGTTTATTAAGTCACTGGAATTACATGGTACATGGAACCGTACATTAACCACACTGGGCAGGTTCCCAAGGCACATCCCCACAAGCTAGCCGACTTTATTTTAGCCTCCAGTACTCAACCCAACAATTCCTTGAGGATTGACTCTGTTATGTCAAAGCACCTCCAGAATGAAGAAAATGACTTGTAGGCAGGAAATCTTCAAGGTCTATGGAAGTACACAAGTACAAAAATATTTTAGAAAAACAAGAGTGTAAGGAGACTTGAAACACTTCAAGAAGGAATTGTAAAACCTCATGGCAACAGGAGACATTTTGGGGACAGGCAGGATATGGATCAGGAAGGAAAGGGTTGCCTTAAAGTTCATTTCCCAAAGAAAATGTTCTTTTCCTAAAAATATCATTTCATGGGAGCTGATTTGCTTCAAAGCAAAGCAGGTGCCTTCAGCAATACTTTTACTCCCAAGAGTTTGTCAGGCCCATGGAGATCTGATAGGTCTCTTAGAACATGTGACTATTTTCTACATCCCAGCACTTGGAAATGTTCCCACGTCTATGAAAAGATTTAAGTAAGTGGAAATGGGAAAATATGCTTTTCTGCCCTTGTCTAGAGACGGGACTGTAGGCAGACATAGCCGCAGGGCTGGTTAAACAAGCCGGTTGGATGATTGAAGTCCACCCCCCCACCCCACCCCACCCCACAACATAAGAAGACTAAATGCACATATTAAGATGGCATTCACCACTGACAGGGCTTCAATCAGATGGTTGTGGGTGCCATCTTATTTTTTTTTTATGAAAGCCCACCCTATCCATGGGTGCCACTCAGGTGGCATGGAGCAATTTCATCATTTCTCGAAAGCAACTGTTTGGCAGCCATTGTGTGAAAATGTGTGCACCATGTTTTTTAACATTCTGAGTGGCTTCAGCAGTCAAGCAAGATTCCTTGCTCCTACGATAGACCTTGGATGACAGCACTTCTGACGGACTCAAACCTGAAGCAGAAGTCCACACTTCAGAATTCTGTGACTTGTTCAATGACCTCATTTCATAGGATCAAAATGACCTAGAATAGAATAGAACAGAATAGGGAATGGAATGGAATGGAATGGAATGGAATGGAATGGAATGGAATGGAATGGAATGGAATAGAATAGAATAGAATAGAATAGAATAGAATAGAATAGAATAGAATAGAATAGAATAGAATAGAATAGAATAGAATAGAATAGAATAGAATAGAATAGAATAGAATAGAATAGAATTAGAATTAGAATTAGAATAGAATAAAATAGAATAGAATAGAATAGAATAGAATAGAATAGAATAGAATAGAATAGAATAGAATAGAATAGAATAGAATAGAATCTGGAAAGGACCTTGGAGGTCTTCTAGTCCAGCCCCCTGCTCAAGCAGGAGGACCTATACCATCTCAGACAGGTGAATATCTAGTCTCTTCTTTAAAATCTCCAGTGATGGAGCACCCACAATTTCTCAGGGGGTTCAAGGTAAGTGAGGATAGGTGAGACGTGCTCATTCCTTCCACACTTTATAAGTAAAGGTCAGTCTGTACCGCAAGCCAGAAAGAAGCAATTTTTACACAGCCAAGAACTCTACTTAACTCCCCCCTCCCCTTTTTAACTGTGACACCCTGACCTTAAGGCTTACATTTATATGTGTTTTACCTTCAAATGAACTGAACCGAACAGCCAGCTTTCACCAGTCATGGCAGCAGTTACAGATTCCCCCCTACTGACCCTTAAACCTTGGTTCACATAACTTGCTAACCGTCTCAGTCATCCAGGTCAATACTGAAGAAGCTTCCTGGATGAGAAGCGAAACGTCTTCAAGCAAAAACAAAAGTCCAGTTGCCTTTTGAAAAAGCACCTTCGGGATAACTTGCCAACACAAAGCATGTTATCAAACCCAAACAGACCACATCGTGGTTCGGCATGTGGGTGAGCCAGACCTAGAAATTAGTCACAGAGCCGAGATCTACTCTATGCCACCAAGCAAAGAGCAGATTTTTCAGATTCCATGACATGTCCCCTGCCCTTGAGAAGGAGCTCATTTCTTCAAGTGATTTGCATAAGAGGCTCTGAAACAAACCAAGAAAATAAATCAGCATGTGGCAGAGATTATTGGTACAACCATAAATAAGACCCCGGCTTTTTCCCATGGGTTTCTGCAGCAAGACCAGGAACTCATCCAGTCAAGGAACGTTAGCATTATGCTACAGAAGGTGCCAAATGCAATCTGCAACAGACCAGTTATCGGATGATGGAAGCATTCCCCACTGACAGCTGCTGGACAGCTGCTGATGATAAGGGGTCAATATTAGCTGAGCTGAAATAATAGCTTGATCCTTCTAAGGCAGCTTCTTAAGTTCCTTTAGTACTGTACAACCTGGACCACAAACAAACGGTTGAAAGGTGTTTACAGAGCCGACAGCTCTGGACAATTCATTCATACAACAAAATCAATATGCCCTTCAAATAAGCCAAAGAGCCAGGGTGGAAATGTAGCCAGCAGATCAGTATTGCCGCTTCGTTTTGCTTTCTAAGACGGTCACTTGGAGTCCAAGCTGGGTCTCAGTCAGTTACCTGCCCATCCCATGTTGCTGCAGTTATTTCATGAGGAAGCCAAGAGACAAAGGCCTTGCAACAAGAGGCAGAAGCAGGGGTCCTCACTTCTGCTAAGCATTTTATGTTGATGCTCAAAGATGACGTGCGGTATAAGGCAGGGGGAATAGGGAATTGCGAGTTGGACCATCCCACTGCTCAAACAGAGCGCTCTGTGGGAAAGTGGAGTCAATTCTCTTTGAATCCTTCCTGCTGAGCAAAAACCAGGAAGGAAGGAACGAATTCCTGAGTTTTAGATTTCTTCAGAGCAGATGATGGCACTCTCTGAGCCCGTGCAAACTAAGTTCCCCAGCATCTTCGCCTGCCCATGTCTGCCTGTTGCCATGGGCACCGTGGGCGTATGTGGGGGCTGCATGTTGCTAACAGATATTTTTATTCTAACCATAAAGGAATTATCATCATGTAAGGCTCTAGAAAGCAGCGGTACAGTTGGGTGTAAGCTAGCTAGGGTGGCAAAGCACAGACTGAATGTGAGAAATGATCCATCCCATTTTGTTTAGTGGGGGAGAAAAACCTGTGGGAACAATTTTTTTCCCCTTTTCAAATGACACCCTCTCTTACCTGTCCACCCCACCTGCTTTCCAAACCAAACTGAATGCTTCCTTCCACCTTATCTAGGTTTTGATATTTAGAAGGATCGTTCCCTTGAATTCAAGGTCCAATTCACATAGGGTGCCCAGTGGTTTGGTTAGGGCAAAACCCAAGATTACTTTTTCAAATCACGTTTTAAGGGTAGCATACGATAGAAACCCTGCCAGTTATTTATTTATTAAACATGGTTCAATCATACCTTACTATAATCTGTCACTCAAACCAGATCTTTTTCTCTCCCAGTATATACAGACATTAATTTTGGATGTTTTTTAGAATCCCACATTAGAGAGTAGTTCATTCTCCCCATGTCCAACATAATTAACCCTAGTGTTTGGGGGACAAGCAAGCTTGTTGGGATAGTCTTAGAGCAAGCTTTTCTAAAAACTTTCTGTATTTCTTTTGACACAAAACGGATGTGTTCGCTTATTTTCTCACTTGTCCTTTCTTAATATTTCTAACACTTCTTCCGAACTGAGAGATGAACCAAGAGCCTGGCTCACATGTTGACTTAAAGCAAAATGTATTTTCAATGTTTTTAATGTAGTGTTTTTAATCCTGAGTTGTTCAGTCGTTAGTGAGTGGGCAGCCTTAGAAACTGAAATTATAAATATACTTTGCAAACCAGGACTTATGGATTTGTAAGTTGGGTAAGCCCTGTCAAGTTTTCTTCCCTCAGTAAACTATGGTTAAATGAACTGTGGCTTACTTGTTATGAAGGTCGAATCTAAATATTTGCAAGAATATAAGACACTTTAGTTAGAAGTATTGTTGAAGCTGTTTGAAGTTATCAGCACTTTTGACTGTAAAGAGGTGGCAGTAAAACTAATTACTCTGTAAAGTACATATGACATTAATACACTTCCCAGAGAATTTGATGTAATAATGGGAATGTTATTCACAAAAGTCAAACAATTCCGTCCCCAATTTCCAGTATAGTGTTTTGCTGTTCTGTGTTTTGTAATTGTTGGTTTGTTTTTATTTTTGCATTTTGTCGGATAGGTCTTGGTTAAAACAATCACAATTTTTATCAACAACTGTGAAAAAATAATTACCAGCATCTTAAAAACAGCTCCTCTAATAGAGCTGTTGAAATACTTAATTGGATTATGAAAGTCCATCATCAAAGCTGGTGAGGGAGAGAAGTAAATAGCAATTGTTTGATGTACTGCATCCTTATAAATAATATAAGACTTGTAAAACTTTAGTTTTGTCATAAATGCTTGTTGAAGATCTCGGTTGTTTACATATCTTCATACAGCCTAATCGTGGCAGGATTGGATCCCACAGACTAGGAACAAAGTAGAATTTCCCAATTATAATTCAATGTTTCCAATTATTAAAGAATGAGGGTGCGCAAAACAAGTTCTCTTGAACTGTACCCACTTGCCATCATCCAAATAGACGACACCAAGTTCAACAGAAGAATGCTTGATAAAATATTAAATAATTTTATCTTCTGATTTTGAATAAATGAAAAACTCTGTATAGCTTGTGCTTGAAAACAGATGCAGTTCAATCATAATTCATCTTTCAATATCATGGAGCGTTCTGTTCAAGTGTTCTCTTTGAACATGAGTCAAGTAAATTTAACGTTGGCCTATCAGTATATTTCTGCAGTGGTACAATGAAAAACGAGGAGAGAGAGAGGAGAAAGAGAGAGAGAGAGAGAGAAAGAGGGGGGAGGGAGAGAGAATAAAAGAAAGTTTCTTTTGAATTAAGTTTCTGACACGCGATTCCTTGCAAAAAGAAACAAAACCTTTTTATTGCAAGCAGATAGATGAAGAGCACATGCTACTTACTGGATGCCTGAAGCACTATCCATTTTTCTAAGTCTTGGAGGGCCATAGCAGCCCCACAGTTCTCAGAAGGGCCAGTCAAAATGTACCCTCCACAATAGCCAGAAACATCACCCATTTTCCATGGAAGGAGGAGAAGTAAAAACAAACAAACAAAAAAAAGCAAAACCAGAAATAAGCCTTCTTCCAAGCGTACAAAATTTGTGGCAGTTTTGCACGGTGTGTTTGTTAAGTGCTTAAAAACCCTTCTTCCTTTTCCACTGAGAGAGTAGAACTGAACTTATCCAAGGCTACCATGGAGAACTAGAGGGCTGTAGGAAGCTGGAAAGAGACACTGCACAGGCTCGGTCTGGATGTCCCTCTGTTGATTTGATGAGAGGAGAAAGCAAGCCTGTCCATTCAAAACAGAATGGGTGCAGAATAAGCAGAGGCATTTCTTCTAGAAACTAAATATCCTGGAGGGGTATCTTCGCCTAGCTAGGCCAGAGTTCAGTGCCATCTCAAATCGACGGAGGGCCGAGTGACCTGGCTCTATGCGATAGCTGTAGTCGGGTTGAAGATTAGATATATTAAAAAATAAAATCACATTTCTCCAAAGGTTCCGCTTTTGTGGCATAGCTTCGATTCTTCCCGCTTCCCCACCCTACTTCTGATTCAATAATTGTGCATTATTTGGGCAGAAGATATTCTGTGGGACATATTATCTCCTTGCCGGAATACTTGCAGGACTAAAATCAAGTTGACATTACCACTGAGTTTTTTTAGCATGTCCTTTCCTGTCCCTATTTTGCCAAAAATGTACTGCTACAAATCTATATGGTGATAAGCTATTCTTGGGAAAAGGGTTGATAATTGACGTTCTGTGAACAGCCATTATACAGACTCACCAAAATGATCAACCCTGCTAATTCCTGGTTTTTGTTTTTCTTAGCTGGAAATTTAACCAAACTGCTGGATCACTTTGTTTAGTGAACTGAACCCAGGAGCTTTTATTTCTAGAAGGAGGAGGATGCATTTCTCCTGCAGAGAACCGCCCCCCCTTTTTGAATTATCCTACTTCAGACTTGTTAAAGAGAGTCACCCTCAAACACGCTGGAACCAGTAGTTCTGCATTTCTACAGAAACTCAAAACTCAGAAATGCCCACAAACGTTATTTCTAAGATCCAGGGCCTTGTTCAACAATGAAATGTGTGGGTGGACAGGGGACAAAATACTAATCAGTAGCAGGCCTTGTGAAGTTCTTCAGAATAATGTGTGCCTAGGAACCACCCACAGCACTTTAGACAAACCTCAAAGCCGCTCCGTGGTTGATTTTAGGTGCTTTAGAAATAATAAATTATGTAAAACAGAGAAGTACTTACTGGCAGTTGAGCCCTCAGCTCTTTACTCTTTTCCTTTAAGGAAAAAAAAATAGGCACTAGAATAACAAACGTACTGTTAATTTTACTGTATTAGAGACTAATGGCTTAAAGGAAGCCGGCTGAACACTAGGTGCTGTTTGGGACATGGGCATCCACCTGTGCATCCAGGAAACCCACAAGGGCCATGGAACATAATTGATGGAATACACGAGTAGGGGCCTACCCCGTTAGCCAGAGAAGGGCTATAATGTTAAAAGCTCGTTTCTTGCAGGAGAAAACCTATTTTAAAATCCAGAGTGCAAGATTACCCAGGCTTACTTTCTACAACCAACATACCACTGTCCTTTCCTCAGAAATTGGACTGTAGAGGAACGGCCATGACCGAACAAAATGTACTATCTCTTTCCAGTGGCAGCTGAGGCCACCATCTTCTGAAGCAAAGGCAGGCCCACATCAAAGGAGCCTCCGCTTTGCACGTGTGGGACTGGGATTCCAGCCCTGCCCATCGCCTCACAGCTGAACGTCTGCCTGCTTCAATCGTTGCTTTTATGGCATGGCAGCTGCTGCCTCGAGGGCAAGGAATACGCACCCGGCAGAATGGCTGCTTTCTGCCAAGGCAACGGTTCTTTGTGCTCGGCCTTGTCCCCATGGCCAGCACTCTCTGTCTCTTGGGAGTGGATTGCTAAGGTCTTGCCTAGGTCACTTCCCAAAGCTCACACTCTGTAAGGCCTTATGTAATGGGAAGCAGTTAACTATGTTTTCTCAAAAAAGGGATGAGGTACTTCCCTCCATGGCGAAAATTGGAGCAATCCAAGGACCAATATTCTCTCCACCACAGGGTGATTCAACATTTGCACGTTCCTATGAGCTCTTAAGAGTTGATTCAACCGTTCATTGTCTCTCCCATATAGCCAACAAGACGACCCTGGCTTCATGTGCTAGGAGAAATTCAGGAATGGCGCTGTCATCACACTAAAAATAAACCATGGCTATGTTCTCCCATTTCTCACTAGAATCCTACCATTGCAGGTCATGATAAGCTTGGCGATTCAAACCACAGAAGGCTCGTTAACCAACCTACACGCAGAGATAAGCCTAGTGAATGCATTTTGTCTCTTAAGCCGGTCTTGTGGGATGTTTTCTGCAGTTCGGTATTTCACTCAGTCATAGTCTAAAATGATACAGGTAACAACACGTTTCCAAGTCAACCCAAGTTCCCTCCATCCATATCCTTTGAAAAGCAGTGTGTGCTGCTTTCTGCC